>NC_140931.1:149675328-150275328 GCF_014529385.1 Adiantum capillus-veneris
AAAACTTTGTATGCTAATGGCACTGAGTTTATGTTGCAAAGTGTGAGACATGTACCCCAATTGACAAAGAGTTTGATGTATGTAGGGCAATTAAACGATTTGGGTTACACTACTATTTTCGCACATGGTCTTGGATAATCAAGAAGGAAACCTGGTCATGCTTAAAGGCTAGAAGTCTAGCTCATTGTATTCACTTTATGTCTCTTCAATGAAAGAGAATTCTATTTATGTAGGCGAGCTGCCGTCTACAGAGTTATGGCACAGTCGGCTGGGACATATGAGTCATAAAGGAATGAAGGTACTACATTGTTTTGGTCATATCCCTGTGTTAAATTACTCTTGTTTTTCTTTATGTGAGCACTGCATTTATGGAAAACAGACTAGATTGGCCTCAATGACTTTAGAGAAGGAGTTAAGAAGCCCTCACGATCTTATTCATAGCGACTTACCCCAGACCTATGCATGTTAAGTCTCTAGGGGGGGCACTATACTGCCTAACATTCATAGATGACTCTTCTAGGAAGGTGTGGGTTTATCTCTTGAAGCAAAAGAGCGAAGTCTTTAATGTCTTTCAGAAGTTCTTAGCAATGGTAGAAAACCAATCACGTAGAAAGCCTAAAGCTTTACAAACTAACAATGAAGGCGAGTATATCTCCTCTAAGTTCAAGGACTTCTGTAGTAAACAAGGCATTAGAAGACAGTTCTTCATGCCTTACACACCTATTCATAACGGTGTGGCAAAAAAGATGAATAGGAATATCCGGAAACGGATCATTTCTATGTTGTTTACGACCACTTTACCTCAGGAATTTTGGGGGAAACCTGTTATGATAACTGTTTACTTGATAAATTGGTCACCTAGTATACCATTGAAGTATGAGATTCTCAGGAGATGTGGATGAAAAAACAACCTAATTATGATAGATTACATGTATTTGTGTGTGAGGCATTCTCACATGTGCCAAAAGAGCTTAGGCAGAAGCTAGATCCCAAATCACACAAGTGCATCTTCATCAAATATGGTGTGGACAGAGAGATGGGATATTGTGTTTGACACCCAGAGTCTAAGAAGTTCATATGCAGATCATAGGTGATATTATGATAAGTCTAAGATGCATAGACAACCAGTGAAGGAGATTGAAATCGCAAAGTAAGGTTTGAGGATGTTTCCTCACCACCACTTACACAGAATGCTGAACATGCCAGTAATGTACCTTCCACTAGTCCATCTGAAAAGTTTGCGAGGAGAGAGCAAAATTCAGTAGTCGAGCACTTAGAATATCTACTCATGTATCTTGTGCATCTCAGCATTTTCAGCCAGGATTGGACTATTTGTTAGTCACGCACTACAGTGAGCCACTTGTTATGAAGAAGCTATTCAGATGGAAGATAGTGTGAAGTGGGAGCAGGCTATGCAATTTGAGTATAAATCGATCTTAGCCAATCTGACTTGGGAATTGACAAAGTTACTAGAGGGTAAACAAGAATTGCCTTTCAAATGGGTGTAGAAGGAGTACACGACACAAGATTCCAAGCCTAAGTATAAGGCTACATTGGTTGCTAAAGGATTGAAGCAAAAAAATGTGTAGATTTTGATGAGATGTTTTCCCCAGTGGTTAAGATGACTACATTGCGTCTTGTGCTTGGTTTGGTTTGCGTAGAGGACATGGAATTTGTCCAAATGGATTTGAAGATGGCATTTCTTCACGGGGATCTCAAAAAAGATGTCTACATGATGTAGCCAGAATGTTTTGAGATAAAGCTTGAGAAGCCAACAACGGTATAACTGGTGTATAGACTCAAGAAAACTTTGTATGGACTAAAGTAAAGCTCAAGGTAGTGGTACATCAAGTTTGATAAGTACATTCAATCCCAAGGTTATGTATGGAGCCAAGAGGATCACTCTTGTACAAAGGAGGTTGAACGATGGTTCCCTCATCATTCTAATCTTGTATGTGGATGATATGCTTATAGCTGGGAAGTCAAAAGATGAGATTGCACTTCTCAAGGATTCCTTAAGCAAATAGTTTGCAATGAAGTATTTAGGTGATGCACGTCACTTTTTTGGTATGCGTATCAAGAGAGATCATCAACGTGGAATACTTGAAATACCATAGGAAAAGTATATTCACAAGGTCTTGCAACGTCTTGACATGCAAGGGGGGAAAGCATTTGAGTACCCCAATGGCTGCATATGTAAAACTTAGCAAGAATGATTGCCCCAAATTGGATGCTAAAAAGAAAAAGATGGAAAAGGTGTCATATTCTTTGGCAATTGGCAGTCTCATGTTTGCCATGGTTAGCACGCAACCAAACATTACATTTTTGCAGTGAGAGTGGTTAGCAAGAATATGGCAAACCCAAGTAGAAATCATTGGGAAGTAATGAAACATATCTTGAAATACATCAAGGGTTCAACCAACAAGTGCTTACATTTTGGGAACAGAGATTCATCCATAGTTCGATATACGGGTCGTGTGGACACTAGGAGATCCACATCTGGCTACATTTTCTTGTTTGTTGGAGTGGCAGTCTCTTGGAGATCGTGTATCCAAAATTGCACTTCGTCTTCCACCACTGAGGCTCAGTATGTTGCAGTTTTCAGTGCAAGCAAGGAAGTTATGTGGCTAACTCGTCTAGTGGGAGACCTTGGTATACACCAAACTCCAATGTTACATTGTGTTAGCTAAAGTGCGATTGAGCTAGCAAAAAACCCCATGTGTCATTCCAAATTGAAACACATCGCGGTGAGGTATCATGTGATACATGATATTTTGGCTAGCAAACGCATTTAGTTAGTCAAAGTCCACACGGATGAGAACCCAGTGGATGATTTGACAAAGAGTCTATCTTTAGAGCGGTTTGCACATTGCATCTATGGTCATTCCACTCGTATAATTGCACATACTAACCCTTACACTTATAGTGGCTTGGGCCACGTTGGTCTTCAAGTGGGAGATCGTTAGGGTTCAGGCCAACTGGCCGACCCCATCGTGCTAACCCTAATATTCTTTGGATATAATGAAAAATAAGGAGTGGTGATATCTTCTTCTCACCAAGAGCTCCACCAATACTGTGTCTCCTCTCCTTTCTTGCTCTCTCCCTTGCTCACACTCCCATTCTCGTGCTCTTTAGCTAGCTTTTGCTTTCGCTAAGTGTAGCTTATGGCATCCTTGACCTTTTGAATGGAAATTTGTATATCATTCTATACACTCTAGCCTAGGAAGAGCAAAGCTTTAAACTTGTACTTTGATGACACAAAAACATAGTTGAATGATCAAGATAAAATTTTGTAGCTTAGAAGTGTTATCATATACATGTAGTAGTGATGTGTGTGAACACACTTAGAACCGCTGGGGCATTTTTTCCCTCTCTAGGAGGTTTTTCCCCCTCGTGCATTGTAAATACGCCCATCACTCTAGGGCTATTTTATATTTCCATTGCACACTAAGTAATACACTCTTTGTTGTGTGCCTCGTCTTCCCTCATCTTCTCCAAGCTGTGTGTGTTTTCTTGCAACCCTTATTCCAACAATTCGTATCAGAGCAGGTTGCGTCCTCCCGGGCTTAGTCGACAATAGCTCCAGCATACGCTTGCTCACTATCTCTGATTTTTTGAGCTTTGGCGGGCGTTCGCATGTCGACAAATATTTTGCAAATGTTCTTACATCTCGGTTTGCTCAGATTTTTGATTTGGGCTCATTTCGACCTCCGTTTCCACTACAAATAGTACTGTGCATGCTATTTCGTCATTTTGTGCAAAATTTATGTCAGTGTCATTTTTTGAATAACAAGTCCCGTACAGTCTTTTACGGTTTGTACTATATAGCACGTGTTATTCCCACTCAGCTCCTCCTCCATTAGAGCAGTTTTCACATTCAGGTGCAACATTTGCCATGGCTGACAACAACACAGATGTGTTCAAGATGTTTGTTGTTGAGGATAGGTTGGATGGGGACAATTACCCTATGTGGACTTATATGATGCAACCTGTCCTTGTGTCAAAGGGTGTTTGGAACATTGTGCAGGGTATTGATGTACGTCCTGGTTCTGAGGATGTAAGCGATGTTGAGGATGTTGTAGGTTTTGGTGGCAGGGTTGCTGCTGCCAAAGCTGTTTTGCCTACGGGTGAGCAAGCTTGTTGGGATGTAAAAGATGCACAAGCTCATGCATTGATTGCATTGTTTGTGAAGTGCACTATTACTCCTCACATTCATTCAACGAATTGTGCAAAACAAGCGTAGGATATTCTAGCTAGTCTTTATGCAAATCGCAATGAGGAAAAAATTACATATTTGCTACTTAAAGAGCTGGTCGAAGATTATGCACGAGGAAGATGACATGGACACTTTCCTTACTAGTGTCAAGGATATCAATGAGCAACTTATTTCTACAGGTGAAGTCATTTTAGACAGTTTCCTTGTGCAGATTTTTCTTGATGTTTTGCTAGATTCTTACCAGACTTTTGCTAGTACCTGGAGACTTATGACCCAAGGAAATCCCGAAGTTGTTATGTTTGATGCATTATGCACATTGCTCTTGCAAGTAACACTTTCCAAAAAAAAAAGACTAGACAACGTGTAGTTGAACTGGCCTTTATTGCTGCTCAAAGAAAATATGGTAACAGCAATGTAGCCACTTCTCATGGTTCTTTTGCGAGTGTTAAATTGCTTATTCCTAATGCTTCTGGTGGCAACAATTCTTTTGGGAATTCTAGTGATAAGGGCCAAAAGAAGATCACTACAAGAGGCTCTTCATATTAGCGACGCTCACACAGCGACGCTCAAAAAAAAAATTCCCGGCGTCGCTATGAGCGTCGCTATGAGTGTCGCAAATTTACAAAGAAATTTGCGACGCTCATAGCGACGCTTATAGCGACGCTCATAGCGACGCCAACTGGGGTAAAAAAAATAACCGAGCGCGCCCAAAAACTCAGATCTCAGATCTGAGTTTTTCGGCGCCCTCAAGTAAAGAGCAGGTAACGCTCTCCTCACTCTCTCTTCTCTCTCTCTTTTTTCTTTTACACACACCACACACACACACACACACACACACACACGAGGAGAGGAAGGAGAGCCAGGTATGCTCCTTCCCTCTCCTCATTCTCATGTTCCCTTCCCCTCTTTCTCTCTCCCTCTCTCTCTCTCTCACACACACATACACACACACACATAGTGTTTTTGAGAGAGAGAGAGAGAGAGAGCGAGAGAGAGTGCAAAAACGCACACACATACATAAACAAAGAATGCACACACACATTGAGAGAGAAAAGAGAGAGAGAGAGCATGCATAAACAAAAAACGCACGCATTGAGAGAGGAAAAGAGAGAGAGAACATGCATAAACAAAAAACGCACACATTGAGAGAGGAAAAGAGAAAGAAAACATGCATACGATCCAAAAAAAACGCACACACATTGAGAGAGAAAGAAAGAGAAACTAAGGGAGCGTCGTAGGAAACTAATTAAAATTAAAAGACCTAAAGATCTAGCCGACGAGGAGTTGAACTGAAGACCTATTATTCAAGAGAGAAATGGCATAATCAATCTATCATACTTGGCATGGGTGATAGAAAGGTTATACCATTTATCTTTTTTATTGGCACACACATCCACACACGTGCACACACACAGGAAGAAGAGAGTTATAACGTCGTAGGAAACTATCTTAAAAGACGTTAAAGATTAGGTTATATGTAGACTTACATTAAATTAGATTTAGGTTTATTTTTAACTAGATTTACGTTTATTTAAGCTAGATTTAGATTTACGTTATATTAGATTAGATGCGGGTCTCCATAGACTGCGATGCCTGCATGAAGCGGGTGAAGAAAGCCCTCAATGGAATATAGGGTATTGCTGCCTTCACTCATGGTGGGCTCCGTCGATCCAAAAGTACTGGTGAAATGTCTTCAGAAGATAGGGAAGAAGGTGGATCTTCAGGGCGGCAAGAGTCACTACATCCCCGACACAATGACCATCTAGACAACCTCTAGTCATTAGACTTACGTTAAATTAGATTTAGCTTTATTTTTAGTTAGATTTACGTTTATTTAGATTTACGCTTATTTACGTTAGATCGAGTCCACGCAAGAATTACTTACGGTTTAGGGTTTAGAGTTAGACGAACAGTGAAAAGATCTACTGTGAAAAGATGTTAAGATGAAGTGAAGTGCTACAGCTAGAGAAGAGGCAAAGGGATTTTGTCCACTACATGCAGTATCATGTAGACGTGGGTGTCTAGATTTCTTGTACCCACAAATATAGGTATTGACCAATAAAGACGAGATTATAACCCGGTGGTTCTGATCTCCGTGCACCTCTAGACCGAGGTGTGCGGGGATTGGACATGACTAGAGAATGTGAGGTAAAGAGAGAGAGAGAGAGAGAGAGAGAGAGAGAGAGAGAGAGAGAGAGAGAGAGAGAGAGAGATAAGACGAAGAATGCCAATAGAATATTAAATTTGTTGTCCAGGTTATAAGTTTTTTATCCTCATTATGAGTAGCGACGAGGATGTGGGACCGTCCAACCGAAACACCTATCTCTCAACGAGGGTCTTATGTCCTTGTAATCAATGCAAGCATGCTGTGCGACGGACAAGACGTGTTTCTTTGCAGCACGTTCGCGAATTTGGCGAGTTCGATCCATCTATTATAGATCGAGTTGTTGCCAATTATAACTCGTCGGACTCTGACGCTGGCCAACAAGCAGCAATCTTGCAACCCAATAGACGTATTCGCAGGCGCTTTGGTCAAGCAGCATATGTGAGGCCACAAGATGTAGCCTCTGACAGCTCGGGGGATGATCATGCAGAGCACATTCCCAACGAGGCAATGTTTGAGCCCGAGATTGATGAAATGATCGAGACGATCATGGATTCAGAAAGGCTTATCTATGATGATATGAAAAGTGAAGCCGATACATCATTGTATAATGGAGCACGTATGTCTAGATTGAAAGCACTCCTGGTTCTTCTCAACATGCAGGCAAAGTTTGGATGGAGTGACACTAGCGTCACAGCGCTTTTCAGGTGATCTATTACAATTAGTTTACTTTAATAGAACTCTAAATGTATAATGATCTGATAGATTTTTACACAACTGTATCATATTTTTATGTTGTGTAGATTGCTGAAAGAGCACATTCTACCAGCTGACAATGTGATGCCAGATCCCGAGATGAAGCAAGAAAGATTTTGCGAAACTTGGGGATGGATTACAATTCTATCCACGCTTGTCCTAATGACTGCATTCTTTTCAGAGGGGAATACACAGACATGGAGAAGTGTCCGAAATGTGATTCCGAAAGATATCGAGTAGATCTCCACGGGACAAAAATTCCACAAAAGGTTTTGCGACATTTTCCTTTGCTTCCTCGCATCAAGCATTTCTTCGAATGTAAGTCCATGGCCGCCCTAGCATCATGGCATGAGGAGAATAAATCTTCGGATGGTGTGCTACGAATTCCTGCAGATTGCGCAGCCTGGAAACATATAGATGGAACATGGTCGGATTTTGCCAGGGAAGCTCGAAATTTGCGCTTAGGCCTGGCTATGGATGGCGTAAATCCATTTGGTCAAAGATCAACATCTTACAGTGTATGGCCCGTTGTCATCGTCAACTACAACATTCCCCGTGGTTGACTACGAAGAAGGGGCACCTATGGCTAAGCTTGATTGTGCCAGGGCGATATAAAGTGGGGAATATGGATGTGTATCTTCGTCCACTATTGGAAGAGCTACAACAATTGTGGATTGGCATAGAGGTGGTGGATATGAGCCGACACACAGGACGACGGAATGCTTTGATCAGAGGTATTCTAATGTGGACCATGCATGACTATCCCGGGCTAACAGAATGCTCAGGTGATCTATTGACACTCCTCTCTCAGACACTGTAAATCTTGTTTTTCCCCATAGTTGATCTATTATCATGTGTATACATGCAGGGCTTCAAACAAGCGGATACAGAGCATGTGTCACATGTGGACCTAGACTGAATGCACGTAGGGCACCCTCACTGAAGAAGCAAATCTACGAAGGTCATCAAGCGTATCTTCCGGAGAATCATGTGTTACGCGACGGCTTTTTGGGAAGAGAGCCACCAAGGATGTCTGCACAAGCATGGTTAGAGCAGAAGGAGATGTGCGATGACGGATTGCCTCCAGGGATGAAGAGACTATCTCTATGGTACGAGTTACCATACTGGCCCCGACTCGTGATCAATCACTTGCTCGATCCAATGCACATATTCAAGAATGTGGGTAATCTACTATGGGACCATTTGACCGGCAAGAAAGATACTTTGGGAGCCAGAGTTGACCTTAGAAATGTGGATCGTATGGAGCAATATTGGCCGCAAACAGCGTCTGATGGATCGATAAAACTTCCTAAAGCACCATGGATTTTCACAGGAGCCCAAGAACGCAAAGTAAAAGAGGCCATTCGATCTTTGCGGACCCCCACTGGCGTAATGCACTCGCTCCGAACGTGTTTTACTAAAGAAGGAAAGCTTACCGGTTTGAAGTCACACGATTGGCATAAAATGTGTCAGGTACGTTCATAGTGGACTTTAATATCATTGCATAAAATGTGGACTTTAATATCATTGCTGCACATACTTTACAGTTTATTTTACCGGTTGCCATTGAGGGATGTTTGTCTCTCGACATCCGTAACACAATCTACAAACTTGCAAAGCTTGTGCAATGGATCTCACAAAAGGAGATCGACGTAGACTCCATACCATTCGCCAAACTAAATGCTGCGGAGCTTGTGTGCATGTTTGAGAAACATTTTCCTACTACAATACTAACCATTCAGGTGCATCTTCTTATTCACATAGTTGATGAGGTGGAAATAGCTGGCACAGTTCATTCCAGATGGATGTTCTTCTTAGAGCGTTTCATGAAAACGCTTAAGGGATATGTGCGTCAAAAGGCACGTCCGGAGGGTAGCATGGCAGAAGGTTGGTTGGTATCAGAGTCCCTAGTGTACATTGGAGAGTGGCTAGACGGATTTGATAAATCCCGGGACACGCTATGGCGAACCATAGATGATGAGCGCATATCTGGGATTGTCATGTGCAATCTCGGTGTTGAGAAGAAGATGACGGAAGATCTAGAGGCTAAAATCAACCGATTTTGCATGCTTCACAATCCAGTGATGCAAAAGTGGATTTCACAATATGAGGATGCAAAGCAAGAGCGACAAAGGGCACGAATCGAGTGGAGACGGGGAAGACGACCACCGATGCACTATCCAGCGGTTCTGGAGAGCCTACCAACCTTCATGAGCTTAAGATGGTTGCACAACCAGTTGAAAAGCGCACAACAATGCGGTGACGAAGTGACTGAAGAAGAGTGGGAGTACTCTCGGGGTTGCGCGACCAAGGTAAGTTTGCAATGTACGACTAGCAAGTGACTTTATTTATAAACGTTTGAACGGCCACTCATAATCTTTGTTCGTTGTAGTATAAGTCATACACAGCAGCATGGTGTAAAGGTCGACATTTTAGGGTGGAACGAATCGACAAAAAGCGTTTTACTCAAGATTGTGGAATCATGGCAAAATTTGAACAGTCTAGTCGACGACGTTCCTCTGATGCAGATCCCGTGGTGGCGAAACTCACTTACTTCGGCACGCTGCAAGAGATTTTGAGGATCGATTACAGAGGATTTTTTGTCGACTTGTTCGACGTGCAATGGTTCAAGATAATCATGGAGGGTCGAAACGCTACTGTGCGTAGAGGAGAGTCTGGTTTTCTTGAGGTGGATTCTACTAAGAAATGGACTGACCTAAGAGACACTTTCGTACTACCCGAGCATTGTGAACAAGTAAGTATATAAATAGTTAACATCCCCCTTTTACAAGTTATGTGCTTGAAAGCTCTCATGTAAGTTATGTGGCTCTGGCAGGTAGTATTTCATCCTACAAAGTCTACATCAAACTGGTGGTACGTCATAGAGGTAGCCCCTCGTAGTGCAAGGACGTATGAAGGCTACCATGTGCCAATCACAACGACATCAATGGAGGAGATCAGAGAAGATGCTCAATCAGAAGCCGCTGCGGTGGTGCCAGACGAGCATCAAGATGCTACTACTCTATATGGGGTGCATGCAGAGGAGCTACAAAATGAAACAGAGGATATGTGTTTAAACGGAGAGCTCTATATAGATATAGGAAGTTATGCTGAGTTATGCGAGGATGAGAGAGAGATCTCTTAAAGCCACAAATATTGTATTTGAACAATTTTGCTCCGTGCTGTAAAACCTCTAGCTCTCTAAGTAGCTTCCATGGTGTGTAACGCTTTTTTCTACTCGCGCTCACATCTTTTGATTGAAAATTCTGAGTTTTCGACTTGCCTCTTCTATCACTCGATTCATTGTGTCATTGTATTTATATGCGTCATTACGTCATTGTATTTAATGGTCTTTGCGTCATTGTCTACTCTATTCATTCAATATTAAGTTTAAATATTCGTGTGTTTAATGCAGGTATGGATGATGAGGAGTTTCTTTCTTCTTTGTCACCGCAGCAGAGACAGTGGTACGTGGAGCGTCATCGCTCTGGCGCATCATCGCGCGTTCCTACACCATCCGCATCTCCCTCTCTTTCGGAGCATTCGGCGCGCTCCGAAGCTTCGGCGTCGACGAGACGAGCTTCACACTCGTCTAGACACCGGCGCTCTAGTGGTGGCGGTGGCAGTTGTTGTGGGATTCCGCCACCGATGCCTCCACACCGCCTCGTGTTCGACGAGGCTCTTTACCCTCCCCTTCTTTGCCCGCCCCCACACCAGCCACAGCATCGCCATCTACGCCAGGTTTTGCACGGCTGACTGTTCCTAGAAGCTACACACTCTACCTACTCCGCCAGGAGCCACCCACTCGACACTCCTCGCTTCGGCGCCCAGACGCCGATGGAGACACCTGACGTCCGTACCCCCATCGACACGCCGCTAGAGACCCTGCCGGGACACCCAGGTTCATGCGTCACCGGCCAGAGGGCTTGCCTTACTCCGTCGACATCAGCGGCGGCATCATCATGGATGATGACGGCAAGAAGGTGATCTCGCGCATGCGTGGTCTTTGCTCTCAGCTGTTTAGACACTATATACTAAACAAATGGAGTGAAGTACCAAGTGATTTAAAAAACAGAGTCATCAGCATACTTCATGATGAGTTTCCCGTTCCAACACGGGATCAGCGCTTCAATGAAAGACCTGATGAAGATTCGAATGCGCGAATACTGCAAACACAAGCGTTCCGAAGTGCAAAAAGCAATCAAGAATGGGTGGAATAGGCCAGATTGGCTGGCCAAAGAAGATTGGAAGAATGCGAAGAAAGCAGCGCGCGAGAATCCCGACAAGTGGAAGCAACAAAAGGATGCAGCCAGAGCGCGAGTAGAGGCAGGGAGCTCGCACCACTTGGGGAGCGGTGGATGGGCATCATTTGAGGCCGATTTTGTAAGTCTTTTCACATTGCTCTTTATGCTGTTCGATAGTTTAGGGTTTATGAGTTTTTTAGTTCTAACATAATGAAATCTTTGTATGTTTTGACAGTGGTCGATGACAAGACGTGATCCCACACCGTACGAGCGCGAGTACGCAGGCAGGAAGGGCTTAAACGCCCTGATGGACATTCTCAGTTCTCGCGGCGGCATGGTTAGTATTAGGGTTTACTCTTTTTTATTTTTTGTATTGTTTTATAAATGTCGTTATATGTTTATATTTACTGAAAACTGTCTTATTGTCTTTTTTTGCAGAATCCGACAGATACGCCGCTTGGACGCGATGAGACGTCTGATTAGACGACGTCAGTTTAGCCGTAGCTAGATAGCATTAGTTTAGGGTTTCTCATAGCTTATGTATCATGAGACGGAATTTTATACGTCTTTTTGAACCATGTATATTATTACATTTGTCACCGCAATTCCTTTTGCCAATCAATTCTTTATGCCTATGATGTTGTACAATTGTCATTATTACATTTGCCAATCAATTCAGTTTGTCTATGATGTGTACAATTGTCAATTTTGCAAACAATGCGTCTTGTGGGTGACTATTTTGGGTCTATTATTTACCTTTGCACTTTTTTTTAAAAGTGAATCAAGTACAATATGGTTGATGGGTGGCAGGGCATTCAATGCCCTGCCACCAAAAAAATATTCTCTCAGGCGTCGCTATAAGCGTCTCTATTTATGGCTCTGTAGCGTCGCTATATGCGTCGCTATACTCTTCTGTGAGAGCGTCGCTATAGGCGTCGCTATAGGCGTCGCTATGAGCGTCGCTATATAGCGACGCAGATAGCGACGCTCTCGTAGCGACGCTTTTAGCGACGGTTATAGCGACGCCGGGGGTTATAAAAACCCAGTGTATTTCCGTCGCTAAGAGCGTCACAAGAGCACACAACCTCTTGTAGTGGATGTGTTGCCATTATTGTAAAGCTAATGATCATTTGATCAAGCAATGTCCTAAGTTGAAGGCCAAAGAGTCTAAGAAGAAAGAGGTTGGTTCCACTATTAATGCTGGTTCCACTACAAATGCATCTATTGTTGAGTCTTTTGTGAAAGGAGACTGTGATGCTGATGCTGATGCAGAATGGGCTTTTATTAATGTAGAGTGCACTTATGATCCTTTTGTCCATGATGCATGTTTGTCAGTTGGTTGTAGATGCTCAAGTGTGGTAATTTGATAGTGGTGCTACAAAGCACGTTACCTCTCTTCGTGACTTGTTTACCTCTCTTGAGGATGTCCATCAAGGGCAAACTGATATTGAGAGTAACTAAAAAGTTCCACGTGTCCATAAAAATCTAGAAGCCATTTTCAATGGTATAGTCTAGAGGTCCTATACACCATGCCAGGTGGGCATGTGATCAATATCTATAGTTTATAAAAAGAAAAGTAGATCCACCGCACCTCCTATTGGAATAAATCCAGCCAACTTGCTCCATATAAATTTGGCATTCAATGTGAGAAGCCAACATACATATGTCTTGTTATTGAGTATCACACGGAGTACATCCATTGGCTCATTTGCCACACCATCTTCCTAGGATCAGATAAGTTCTTTATGCTCTGTTATCTAGGCCTTGTCAAGGAACTAGGATCAGCAATCGTCTGAGTGTGTTGCTGAGAAAGAAAGCGGGCAAGAGTGCTATCCTTTCACAAGTCTTTAAGAGTATCCAATGGGGATGAAGGTAGAAACGGGGATGGGAATGGAGAGAGATTTTTCTAGATTTTACTCAACTATCTAATTCACAAAAAAAAAGCTCACTTTGCTCTAAAATCTGTTTTTGGAGCAAGCTTTCAAAGCGAGCTTTTTTTTAATCCCTCAATCTCTCTCTCTCTCTCTCTCTCTCTCTCTCTCTCTCTCTCTGCCTGGGCTTGCACGAGTTTTCAACAGTTATAACTAGTTATTTTCTTGTCCTCATTGGTTATATGCGTCCACAAAAAAAGCTCTTGAGACAAGAAAATGCAAGTACTCTCGCTGCTCAATTCAAAGTAGTTTGCTTTCCGCTACCAAGGATGACATTGCACTTCCGTTACGCACCTTAAAGAGAGCTCGTATTCAATTTTGCCTCAAAGCCTGAAGAGCAAGGTCACAAATAATTGGGATTCCATGCTTTCTTCAAGTTTGCTTGAACAATACATGGATAAGATGCAAAGAGGCTTTGGAAGATCTTCGTGGTTAACCAATCCATCAAGTTTCAAGAGGGTAATAAAGAAGGTGAGTCGAAGCACGCATGCAGATGACATTGCGGGTAAGGGTTGGCATGGCATTAAAGACTTTGCTATAAACCATAGAAAGTTTTGAGAGAGGAGGACTTATTGGTGATTTGGAGAACTTGGGCCGCGATGACTCTATTTGACTCTAGAGAGTAGAGCCTCTAGCCTAGTTGAACATCATAGAAATCTTGTGATAATTGAAGCTCCTCATGTTTACACTAGTGTTTCTTGTCACTGTGTACATGAAGCATTTAAATAAGGAGAAATATCTGATGAGGCCGGACATGCCAAAGCCTGTGACAAGTGATGGCACCATGCAGCGACAACAACCAGCCTTCAAAGAGATCCAAGATGACTAATGACAATAGCTACCATGATCCGGAATACAGCCTATTCTTTTGGTGGGCAGGGATTTCCTAATTATGTGCAAGAATTGGCCATCCATGCCACCTCGATGATTGATCCGGGAGCTGCTGCCTTGACGGCGACACTGACATCAAGGGTGTTGTTAATGACGAGGGTCCAGGTTTGCGATGTTCTGACCATGAGCTTGTCGTTGAAGGAGTAGGAGCCAGGGTGGGGGGAGGTGTTGGTCTGGTCGTACGTTTTGAGGTCCACCTGCTCAGTGTCGGAATTGGAGGGTGGGGTAGCTGACGTCGGTCAGCTGGGTGCTGCCGACGGAGGAGCTGAGGAAGAAGTAGCCGTGGGCGTCGATGTCCTCGCCGGCATTATAGATGGCGCCTATCAGGATGCCCGACACATCATCCCAGGCACGTCCACTTTGCAGCGTCGTCTCTCTCTCTCTCAGATGAGTGCTAGCGCCAACAACCTAAGCTGAGAGAGACTTCCCTCTCAGGTGAGTGCTAGCGCCAACCTAAGCTGTGTGTGTGTGTGAGAGTGAGAGAGAGAGAGACCCTCAAAGGTTTCGAGCAGTGTTCCCGATGTTTTTTCTTAAATTTGAATTCAATGCCACGTGGTGGCTTCTGCCTTCAAAGACTGGAAAAAGATCCTTTGGCTCACCAAGTAAAACTAGTCTTGCTTGGTGGGCCTCGCTATATAACATCTATAGATAACATCTATAGAATACAGCTATATAACATCTATAGATAACATCTATAGAATACAGTAGCACATATGGAAATTGACATTTAACATCTGAAGGAAGAAGCAGCACTCTGTGAAAAGCATATAGAAATTTGACAAATGCTACGTGTTTTTTTGTGATGAAAAAACCAATGTATTTGTTGTGAATTTTGCGAATGTGTTATGGGAACAATAAATGAGGAAGGAGAGAGAAATCGGTGTTTGGTATTTTTTTCTTGGTTTAAATGAGAGGATCCGAAATTAATTTAAATGTGAAACAACAGACATAGACATGAGTTTTTTAATATCGAATGAACAGGAAATCAGATTTCATTAAGACGTGCACGACAGTGACAAATATAATTTAGATCTTTTTGTTTTTTTTCAAGAATATGTATTTCTTGCAGTGAGGGGGATGAGCTTGAAGAATATTATATCCAAATGAACTTGTACTATTATGTGTACCGATGAATGTTTTTACTAGTGTACGTGCTACATGTAAATTCTTGGAGATGGAAAGTATGTCAAAAATAAAGTTTTCATCAAATGGCTGGTAGCGAACAACGTCGGATCGCATTTTTGAAGGTGGTTGTCGAGTGTGCTTTGCCTTTCGTCTTTCAAAATTGTTTGTGACACCTATGTACTTTCGTCCGTTTTGGCGGCATGTGATGGAGTAGACGGTGTATTCAATGTCCGTTGTTTTTTGCTCGGTTGATTGTCGTGCTCGAGAAGCATAACCATGACCTAGCATATGGACGGTAAGCTAGTTTCAAGCTTGTTGCAGTGTTCTCTTTAGCTTATTGATGCTTGGACTGTAATCTTCTAGATATTGAGAATTTTATACCGACACCTAGTACGAGAGAAACGAGGACATATATAGTATGGCATCAATTATTTAAACACCTAGTATGGCATAAATTATTCAGAGCTAAAGTAAAGATGTACAAGGTGAAATCACTACTGTGATACACCACACGCATTCACTACTTGTGTATTTACTACTGTAATACATCACATACATTTGGCAAGCAACCGTATGCAAAAAGTTGCGTGTAACTCACGTGCAGATGTTGATCGGCATTGAGTGTATAGTTCTGAAAGCGAGATCCAAATAAACCAAAGCAAAGGAAGTAATGCAAAAAATTCTAAAACAAGTAGATAAAGCATGAATGAACTGCAACAATAAATGAGGTGCTTTACGAACCTGCAATGTTGTACTCCTTCCTTTTGATTGTTCAATCTATAGGTCGATATGTGAGTCAAGCTACAAAAAAGCAATGTGAATAGTTAAACATATCGTCTTGCAATGAAACGTCACACTGAAAGTGAAAAGTATGTTGTGCACGTCATACAAAGGTGCCATACAAAATTATGGTGGAGAGCTGGCACTGTGGTCTCTCCAAAAAATTATAAGAAACGGAATCCGTGCCCTGCCCCGTAGCGTTTATGTGTTGCGCCAAGCAAACGCATGCGCATGGAAAATTGGATGCAGATAACGAACCTTGCAATGTTGTTGAACTAGAGTCGCGCTTGTGCAATTGGAACGTGCACTGTTGTGAATATATGTCCTCCCTGCCATACACAAAACATGTAGATGTAACTCTATGATCTATGTCCTATGATCGATATTACCTTCTCTCTCTCTCTCTCTCTCTCTCTCTCTCTCTCTCTCTCAGAGTTGTAAGCTGCTTTGGGCAGCAATTATATCTTCTTGTCTCCTTGTTGACTAACTTGCGTTATGTATCGATAGCAAATTGATGTCTATATTTGCAACCATCTGAACTGGATCCGATAGCTGCTACGTACATGGACCTTTGCTCATAGGATTTATGTCCACTTTGACATTTATTCTTTCCATTTCTTCGGCCTCTTCCATCTGCATCGCCAACAGCCTGATAGCATCGGCAGAAAAATGTGTTGATGAGCCTACCAAGACAATGAGTTTTGGTGGTTCAACTCCAGATTAGGACAACTGATCATCGATTGAAATTTGGTTATCTTTTGTTTCAGTAGCACTAGAACATACCTTTGCCATTGGCTGATCGCACGAAATATATGATCTTTGAGAATGCTCATCACGTCGACAAGCATCCAAAGTACCCTCCAGCTTTATGATCTACAAAATATAATCAAGGTTTGAAAGGTCTCCGACACTCCTTTCCGGTTTTGCCTGGCTTACTACTGCACAGGCAAACTGTGCGGAAAAGAATTGGTGTGTCTTGAGAATTAGGCATGGACCTTCTGCATCAGATTATATAATCTTGGAGCGGCATAATGCTATCCATAACTAGTTGCGCTGCAGAAATGAGCTGTGTAAGGTTGTTGCGCACAAAGCTGCTATGATTGAAGGATGGCCGAGGGCACAGGTTTGTTGAATCTGCTTCTGAGCTTTTCGTGCGGAGTTTTTTTTAGAGCTTTTCATGGCACTGATTTTTTTAATAAATTTTTATCTAGTGCCATGTGGTGGCTTCTGCGTTCAGGAATCGCAAAAAGAGCCTTGGGCTCACCAAGTAAAAAATGTGTCTCAGCTTAATATCGTGCCATTTTCAATTTCAAAAATGTCGGTTGAGGGCAAGGGGAAAAGGAGAAATTTTACCCCAAAATAGAGAAAAATAGTGTAAAAACCAAAAACCTAATTTTCTAAAGAAATTCCTCTTAAAATTCAAGGTAAGGAATTTTGTATGTTTGGAAAAATGATTTTCCCGATCAAAGGTTCTGAGAGGTACCAGTGTAGTTGAAAGACAAGAAAATGGCATCAAGTCAGACACTTTCTGGGACAAGTGATGTCCGCCTCTTCACAGCTTTGCCAAAAACATTTTTCCTAACCACGGCTAGAAAAATACAATTCGCCTAATCAAAGAAAATAAGGGCAAACTTGAAATTCTCCAGTTTTAAGGTCAAAATTTCAAGCTTTTGTCGGTAATTATCTCAAAACTTGTGTAAATTTCCCTGTTCTCTTCAAGGCAATCTCAAAATGTAAGCGAGATTTTACAATTTTGACGGGTTAAAATAGAATGGCCCTTGGGTTTTTACTAACGCTGTTCCTAACCGAATAAAATAAGGGTAGACTTCAACCATTCTGGTTTTTAGGTCAAAATTTTTAGTAACTACACAAACTTATAACATTTTGCTAGTTTTTTCAAAGGCAAGCTCATAAGCTAAACACGGTTTTGCAATTTCAATCGATTAAAATACACTACACCCCGGTTTTTGGAGAACACTACAACTCCTTGCAAACTTCATAAAAAGGTTCCAACCTGAGTCAGAGGCTTACTTACACATGCCAACATGGTCCAATAATCACAACTTTAGAGACGCAAATGTAAATCAACATACCTATATATATGTGTGTGTGTGTGTGTGTGTGTAGAGAGAGAGAGAGAGAGAGAGAGAGAGAGAGAGAGAGAGATAAAATAAAATCTCGCTCCAAAAATTGATTTTGGAGCGAAGCGAGCTTTTTTTTTTTTAATTGGTCAGTTGAGCAAAAATCTAAAAAAAGCTCTCTTGAAACCTCAACTCAGTAGAAACCACATGTATGAAAACCATAGCATGGGTAACATCATCGAAATCTTGTGTCACATTGTCTCGCTGAAACTTCCTCAAGCTATTCCTCCAAATATGTCCTAGATCATCACACTTGGAACAAATCACCTCCTTCTTGGACCTTCCATTAGATCCATAAGTATCTTCCTTTTGTTGATTTCTAGCCTTTGATGTCTTGGATGACTATCAAATGAATGAAGGCCTCAAAGGCCCTACCATTATTGTATTTTTTCAACCAATTTTCCTTCAATTTTTTTCCTCATTCCCAATGGCTAACTTGAGGTTTTAGTCGGCTCAAGCCTAAGTTGAGGAAAACCTTTCTTGAACACTATCCAACATTGAAGGATTTGTCCTTTTACACTAGATTTTGTGAAATTTATCAATTTGCTTCAATGCAAGCTCAAAATCTAGCTAGGATTTTGCCATTCTAGCTAGATAGAATTTACCAAAATGCATTTTTTTTGCAAACACTTAGAGAGAGAGAGAGAGAGAGAGAGAGAGAGAGAGAATCTAGAGTCGCTCGTAAAAGAAAACTCTTCAAAATTACTACGCTCTAGCATTCAGCTAATTAAAGAGGAGTCGAAGAAAAAGAATCAAACCCCCGCTTGTTTAGGCAACCGAGCTACTCTCACCAAGCATTTGATGACAAGAAACTCATGGGTCTCAGGTATGGTGCAAGTTCTAACAAAAAATTTGGTTTCTAGCCACACACTTGCACTTTATAACAAAACTCATGTTTTGTCATAAAAGAATTGTGTTGTTTTTTTGTCATATGCCGTTTCTCAACCACACCTATGCAATATACTTTTTTCTCTACAACAAACTTCTCACATTATTTTTGAACTCCTATCGCTACAAGATGCCATATTTATATACCTAGAAAATACCTAGGATGTCAAATTTCTCTAGATATAACCATACCTTGATCATCATGCACCGCATCTTCTCTTGTCACCTACAATAATAATTCTTCAACAATGAGGAGATAAAATTTCAAAGGCAAAACAAAACTAAGTTGATGCAAGTTCATCCTCCTTGCACCATAGACAACTAGTACATATTTCGTGACAAGTCATGACAATTGCGTCCCTAAGGGCGTAATCATGGCTTTGCTAGCGTTATCATGCAAACACACAAAAAGACCACACAAAAGAGAATCAAGAATGCATACCTTGCAAGTCAAGTGCTATGCACTATCCACGAGGCAAATCATGAGAGAGAGAGAGAGAGAGAGAGAGAGAGAGAGAGAGAGAGAGAGAGAGAGAGAGAGAGAGAGAATGGTCATGAGCACTTCCTAAACTAGAGTGCTATGCATGGCACAAGAGAGAGGGAGAGAGTTAGAGAGAGCTACACAATATTCAATCCACTTTTGTTGCCTTCTCCCTTCTACCTATTATCTCTTGCATTGTGACCCCTTTCCTAGCCCTCTTCTCCACTAGAACTCCATAGGTAATGATTGATTACAAATTTTGCAATTGGTGGAGTGCAATCTGAGAGAGAGAGAGAGAGAGAGAGAGAGAGAGAGAGAGAGAGAAGAGAGAGAGAGAGAGAGAGAGAGAGAGAGAGAGAGAGAGGAGAGAGAGTGAGTGTTTGTTAGTTAGTTAGCTAGTTAGTTTTCTTTTATTTTCCTTTTCGATTTGTAGATTCACGGGTATGTCTAAAGGATGACGATGTAGTGGACACTACAAAGATTTCTCAAAGTTGGTCGCTTATTTTTCTTTTATTTTCCTTTTCGATTTGTAGATTCACGGGTCTGTCTAAAGGATGACGATGTAGTGGACACTACAAAGATTTCTCAAAGTTGGTCGCTTATTGCTCTCTCTCTCTCTCTCTCTCTCTCTCTCCTCTCTCTCTCTCCCCCCCCCCCCCCCCCTCCCCCCCCCCCCCCCCCCCCCCCCCCCCCCCCCCCCGTCCCCCAATTTGAAATTGTTTGATTCAAGGGTTCTTTCCAAACCTTGATGTCTTGTACCATTTTATTTTTGTTTGTGATAGTGTAAATGAGAACATGTGCCAATGATTTTTAACAAAATCATTACAATATATGAATCTGGTAAAATCCTTGACGAGGGGGCTACGTGACAATAAGGTAAACAACCAAGAAACCAAGGGCACAATGCAGACAGAAGGGGGGACAACCAAGGGTGGGGGGCGTCAACAGTGTGTAAGTGCAAGGCAGGGTGACTGGGCAGTTAGACTAGCGCACGAGGAGGCATAAAAGTTTTTGTTATTGCAAAACTTCAAACTTCCTGTGTCTTGATGGATATAGCCTTTTGAATGAAAATGTATATAATCTAAGAGATATGAACTACTTTATCTACAATTACTAGGTTTTGGCTGCATCGACAAAGTGTTTTGATCATTATTGAAAGGGTGTACACATGAATGAAGAACCTCTTTCTTTGGTTGGAATAAGTTGATGTGGCCGACATATCCTTCCTGCAACATCATTCCCTTCAAAGGAATAGTATCAACTTAGTGAGCTGTTGGTATTCTGATTTCCTTGCAAATAAGTCGAACGTAAGAGCGAGATCGAGATATTTTGCAAGGGAAGAGACTTGTGTGTAAGAAGCTATCGATGGGCGTGTGTGTGTTTACACTCATTACTACCACATGTATATGGTAAAAGGGAAAGGGTGCGCTGGGGGGGGTTTTGCCCACCCAACGAGGCAAGGGCAAGGGAGGGAAGGACCATGGAGTGTTAGTGATGGCAATGCACAAGGAACTTTGATTCAATTCCTACATAGCAAAAAAAAAAGACTTTCCTAGATAAAACTTGAACATATGTAGGAAACGTCCAAACTAGTAAAAACGGAACCTTTTATTGTATATATATGCAGTAAAAATGACCCACATAATAAAACTATATAGCTTTTTGACCAACACACACGAAAAGAAAACTATATAGATTTTTGAGCAACATATGCGCAAGAAAAAACTACATAGTAATTGGAACGGAAGAAAAACTATATAGTAATATTCACGTTAGTTTTATATACAATAGCTAGACAAAAAGAGTCACATAAGTGAATAACCTAAACCTAAGTTTTTTATTATATACAAATTTATTGATTTTATAATTAAAATAATAATATTATAATAACAACTCTCACAAATTTGTCGTAGATCTTGTATCAAAGAAATTAAATCTTTGCATCGAACTCATTATGCATGGGTATTTGGAGCAGAGACTTTCTCATAAGAAAAGAACGACATATAAGAGTAACTCACAATAGCTTTTTGAAGAATTCAATTTAAGTCATAAATTTAACAATTGAAAATAGTTGATGCTAGAATGTTCACCCTTTCTTTGGGTCTCAAGGTTACATTAAAATAAACAAATTAACATAACATCACTTAACCACAATTACATCATCCACACTTAGTGGAGAAGAGTCACATTTGGAAATTCTAACTTTGTTTGTGGCCAAAAGGTACACTACAAATGATGAGCGCATTCCATCCACACTTTGCTCTTGACGATCTCCTGTGAAATCCGTACTACGCTTTGCTAGATTGAAACTAGCCTTTAGCGTAATATACAATGCATCAACTGTTGGAACCTCTAAAAACTTGATTAAAATGGTCTCTTGGTCGTCTTTATCAAAGTTCATATCCTAAATAAAAGTTCAATTGTAAAAAGTCACTACTTAATTGAAAAAGCTTAATCCATACCAAAAGATGAGTACAACTAAAGTCAATCTCCTTACATATTCATGAGACCCATTTGAGAGTTCATTGAAGGCCTTTGTGTTTTGAAGAGTAACACTCTCATTAAGAACATTCTTCAGCACACTCTGTATGCATAGAAAATTGAAAGCATAAAAGTTTAGTTAGAGCTCTAGACTATGAAATTTTGGGCAATAGATAACAACTACCTTTTTCTTGGTGCAATCTTTTTTTGCCTTTTTAGTCTACATCATATCCATCATCTTTTGATTCCATTGCATAAAAAAAGTTAAGTTAAAGCTCAAAGCATACAAGGATATGAAGCATATAAAAGTTAAAAGATGTGAATAAACCTTAGGTGCACGCTTGCTCTTTCTAGAGCTCACATCCACTTGATTTTCCTCATGAGAGCTCTCAAAATCCATTTGTTCTTTAATGAGATCAACCTTTGCATGTTCTCAAAATAAAACACATTAAATACATAGCTAGTTTAATTATTGTAAAGGACAATAACACAGACATATCTTTGTGACATCTTCAATAAGAGCCAAGAAAGAACCATTTGAAGCTAAAGCCTCATCCTCTTCTTCTACATCCTAATAGTAAATAACTAGATTAAAGAAAGTGTACAAAATAATTCGACATAGTATAAGTTGAGAAAACATACATCTAGAAGGGGTTCAACTTGCACGCTAGCGAAAATTACCTCTGAATAATTCTGGTCTTTCTCAAAGTCAATATGAGGATGATACACTTCCTCATTGATAGGTTGTAAATGATTTTCCTCAATTTACAATTCATGTATAACATTTCTAAATAACTTTAATTTAAAAAAAAAAAAAAAAAAGAATGTAGAAACTCCCACAAGCTGTTTTTCTTTGTCTTCCGCCTTTGCATTCACTAAGTCGGTTCCCTACAGTGCACAACTTCACATAATCAATCTTATTATGATAGCTAAAAACAATGAAAAAATATTGATAATGTGGCTTACAGATATTAAATTTGTGGTATTGACCAGCGTTGATTTTTTCTTTTCATTCTTTCGCTTTGTTTGCATGTGACGCAAGCAAAATGTGTAGATGTCCTCCACTTTCCAATGGTACTCTGCACCACGGAACGTCACCTCCTCAATTTCATCATGGTGCTCTTGAATGAAGCTCACAAGTCCCCTCTAGATTGTGTCGTAGGTCACAAAGCTTGGAATCAAATGCTTTCATCCAACCTCTAACAGTTCTCAGATTGGAGCAATGGACTGCATGTACACTGTCAGCGTAATACTTTGCAAGGAACTCTTTTCCATACAAGAGTGTTGGATCTCTATCACTTTTCTTGAGTGGGAAGCGAAAGAGTTGCTCATATGTCGGAACTGGTTTTTCAACTATGTCTTCCTTTGCAACTTGTATAGCCTTGCTATGCCGTTGAGACAATCTTCTAGCTACCTTATTATTCTTATGATCAGCTTTAGAGGACTCTCCACCACTTGATTCTAACTCTTTTACCCTTTTCTCTAGCATTGCTATTTTCTCTTTGAGAGACATTGTTTCAGATGGAGAAGCCATGTAATAGCTACAATGTCACAAGTTATACCTTAAATCATATGAAGTGTAAACAAAACTTAAAAACCACAAAAAAAAATTCTTTCCAATCAATTAAAGTATTTTGATGTTTGATACATCAAAGGCTAAGCACTTGTGCATCTCCAAACTACTGGCAAATTTAATTGTGTACCACTTCTTGAAGACATGCACCTCCTACTAACTACAATAAAGTCATGTATCACTACTTTGCATGAGTTCCAATCTCTCTCTTCGTACTGCTGGCTTTGTATCCTCCATGTATAATGATCAAAACTATCATGTACTAGCCAAGATAATTTACATTTTTTGCCCTGGTGGTCAATCTCTCTAACAACTGCGTGTACAAGATCATCTTCACCATCACTTTTGGTTGCTAGAACAATATCACCAACCTCTAACCAAGGGGGTGCATGTCTGACCTCTCCGAGAGTTGTAAGCCGCTTTCTTTGAATCAAATCCTTCACCTCATATGCTACTAGCCTGTTACCTGTCAACGGAAGAGGTATGAACTTATGCATCAAAGATGAGATTGGTCTTACACAATCCCAAGTGTACGGAATAGTTTGTTGTTGTACAATGCTCATTCCAGTTGCATGATGAACTATTAGTTCGTCAACCCCATTGTGTGAGGATATGCATTGTCTATAATACTCTGCCCCAAAATACAAATAATATTGACCATTGTGCTCGATAGAGAACAATGTTTTTATTTTTGCCTTCCAATGCCCTACAGGAAGAGCATCAGTATCACCATTGTCCTGCTTTACAGTCACATGATCACCAACTTTAAAAGCCTCACCCTGGTAAAGTATCTTTTGGTAAGTTGTGACAAGAGTATTTTCACCTTCACTAACTGTCATCGCCCACATTTGCTGAAAGTACCTTTTCTCCTCATCTGAAAGGCATCTCTTTGTGTGTTTCTTCTTGGTTATACCGATCCCTTTTGCTCTAATCATGTTGAGGCAGTAAGCCGGTTCATAATCTGCCAAAATCTTATGCCATAGCTCCCTGGCTCTTGTTAGAGATGAGAGTTCCAAGAGCCCTTTTTCATGGAAGATAGAGCATTGTGGACTCATAGGATGCAGTAGAGTGAAATCATCTGGGAGTATCAACCTTTGGTGTAAGAATGACAAATTCCTCTCGTGCGGCAGGGATCCATCCTTCTCCTCTTGAAGCATGCGAGTAACCCATGTAAACAAAATGCGCTTGTAAAAGTGGACATAAGTTATCTCATTATTTTTTTAATTTGTCTTTACTCCCATGTATATGGAGACCATCCTTTCAAAAATGTAACACCAATATACATCATGAGATCCATGCCTGATAATGTCATCAAGCAATTCCCCATTCCCAGCAACATGCTCCAATGGTGAAGAGTTTGGACCAAAGAATTCCTCATTCGTTACTCGCCAAGATGAGAACAATGATCGCATTATCTTGATACTCTCCTTTGTCCAACCCTTCTCACGACTAAAATTGTAAAATGTGTGGGCAATGTTTATTAGGAGAAGACCAAGCTCATACATGGGTCTTGATACCTCGTTGATGACACTCAATACATATGGCAGACACCACTGAACAAATTTTTGATTTTCCTCTGCCTTAAAACCTTCAAAGTACTTGCTAGGAGTGTGTGCCACCTGCCATTGCGAATTGATGGTGGTGCAAGCTTGTATACAAGCTTGCAACATTCATCCACCTTTCTTTTTGATTCATTTTGCAATCCTCGCATGACAGTTGATGTATATTTACTGAACAAATTCAATGGAAGAACATGCATTGTATCATACACCAAGTCACGTGACAAGTCAAAGCCATATAAGTCAAAGAACTTCCATAACACTGACTCTCCAGATAGTCCTGCATGTGCAAGATTAGTCTCTCTTTGAGTTTGAGAGGTTGCTCTTCTGGCCTGAGTTACTGCATTGGACATTTCCAAAATGGAGCGTTTTGTTGGTGGATATCTTGCTTGTCGTCTATTTTCATCATAAACATATCGCCCTCTATACATTGGATTACTAGCATCAAGAGTTTCTTTGGGCTTGTCTCTTCGACAAACCTCCTTGCCACCGTCCTTGAAGAGTCCTATTTTGCACAGGGCAGGATGGTCTCCACTGACCATCATAAGAATCCCGCGTAATATGCATGTCTGTTGCCGTTCAGTTCCCATGCCAAATATTTTGTTGACATCATAGTTGTAGTGTACTTTTATTCCTGACATGAACAAGTCTTGCAATTCCTCCATAAGAGGACGTAGAAAAGCACCAAATAGACCACTATTGTTTCGGGCTACTTTCTTGGAGCTAAATGGGAGGAACAGTACTGGGAGTAAACTAACATTGGAAGACTTGCCCATGTTTAAAATTTTTATCTCTACAACCCCACTGTCTTTCTGTGTGGTGCGAGAGGATTGGAACCCATCCCAGTGCAGTAGAAGTGCCAGGTTACGGGGATCTCCCTGGAATTGCTCCCAGCAAGCAGGCACCCTATAGTTATCAAACAAAAAACCATCCCAATCATGTTCAAGCTGAACCAAGATTTTGCTTAGGCTTGGATCCTCCCTAGCGGAGTCATGCTTGCCTATTTTTGCCCCACCCATTTCACCGAATAGTAGACGAAGCATTTCATCTTGACCGCTAATGGGAACCTG
Organism: Adiantum capillus-veneris; assembly: GCF_014529385.1. Classification (NCBI taxonomy): domain Eukaryota; kingdom Viridiplantae; phylum Streptophyta; class Polypodiopsida; order Polypodiales; family Pteridaceae; genus Adiantum; species Adiantum capillus-veneris. Next base: position 149,701,569 of record NC_140931.1, read on the forward strand.
ATATTCATCCCATAATGTCTGGAATTGAATGATCTTTGATAAAATTGCAATTCCAAGTGGTGCATGATCCAGACAAGAAGGTTGTTGGCAGCCTTCACCTGCTCCAGTTGTACTTGCCGATCTCACCTCTATGCCCTCTTCAAATCCCTCTTCCACATTCAAAGAAGCATTTGATGGTTCCACGTTTGGTATATTGTCGTCAAAGTGTCTTACGTCCACATCATCTCGATTTACAAACCCAAGCTCACTTGCTAGACTGCCTACAACACTCCTTAGTTGTGCATGCCTGAAAAATGTCGTTTTCCCAACATATTTTCCACCCTGGCAAAATGCAGAACATGTACACCACATTCTTCGTGTGGTGTCATTGTCGGATGCACTCTGGAGAGGTGGTGTACTATCAAGCTCATTCACATTAGGTGATTGACCCTGAAGGGCTCCAAAATTTCTATCGTAATGGACATCTGGGTGAACTTTATGGAGTGCCTCCTGTTTTCTATGGTGAAAAAAGGTGCTTCTGCTCAGCATTTGATACCCTTCCAGTGTAAATGCACATTTATACGTGCATGCACACTTGAAATTCTTGGAGGTGGAAGCCATGTATGCATGTATCACCTAAATGTCACGAGCCATGGTTACACGGACTATAGTGACCCAAAAAAACACATTTGCACATGATGCTAGTGGCAAAGGTTGTAGTACAACGTGCCCTTAAGTCACAGATACAAATTAGATATTTACGAGAATGAGCACCGTGCATTCAAAAACTATTTTATTAATAACATACGCGTGTCAATATGCGAATGAGCTTTCATTTCTAATATGCGTGTATGTCTGCCAAAGTAATACTATGCAAGAAAATTAGAGCAATGGACTGCATGTACATGATGCTAGTGTCAAAGGTTGTAGTACCAAGTACTATAAATCACAGATACAAATCAGATATAACTTTGTAGCATTGTGCAACTTCAATAGTTGGAGAGTCACGTACAATAAAAGACTGATGTGAACACACTTGTTGGATCTTTTAACATAGATGATGGATACATTCACGCAAGACATAATTTCTTGCTCGGAATAAGGCTTTTAATCACAACAAGCCTATCACTTAAAATCCTTGGAGATAAACAATTTTCACCATGGAAAACTACTTTGTAATAATCAAGTGGATTTAAGGTTTCTTTCAAAAGCACTAAAGCCATATTCTCGGGCCACCACCTAGTGTCATCTATAACTATTCTTGAAATGTGTATCGGTGGCCTTTCTCTCCCAAAGACATAAAAGTGTTTCTCTGGCCAAACAATCATTCCTTCAAGATGACAGGCTAACTCAGCAACTAGTTCTTCTACTACTTCCTGTCGAGCCATAACCTACATATGCATGTTTGCAAGAATGAGCACCGTGCATTCAAAACTATTTTATTAATAAAATGTTGTCAAAATGCGTGATGTCTATGCCCCATGTATTTGTTTTGCGTTTAGGGTTTTATACATGCGTATACATACTTCATGATTCACAACAACCTAGCACCAAAGATGCTTAAAATATGTTAAATACCACGACATCCCCACTAGTGTCGTCAGTGCCCAATAGTGTGTGTAGAACTAAGTACTAACATATGCTCCCAAACACAACACACACCACACGCGCACGTGCATGCGCACACATGAGCATACTTTAAGGCTCAACCATAATGAAGCCTAGCACTAAAAGAAACATTAAATCGAAAAAATTAAAAAAAATTAGCACTCAAACAAAAACTTCACAATGTGAAGTTTGCATGTCCGCTATACGACAAAAAACTATACATCATGCATAGTATTGACTAAATACCACCACATCATGCATAGTATTGAATAAATACCACCACATCCCACTAACGTCGTCAATGCCCAATAGTGGGAGTAGAACTAGGTACTAACGTATGCTCCCAAACACACCACACACCACACGCACACACACATGAGCATACATTAAGACTCAGCCATAATGAAGCTTAGCACTGCATTAAATCGGAAAAATTAGCACAGAAAATGAGTTAGTTGATAGGGCATACGGGCTAAGCATATGGAAAAACCCAAAAACATTGCCTATGGTCATCACTGTGTAAGCCTATGATAGGTTTCATCCATTCCATATACTTGTATCCATCCATATCTCTCTTCTAAAAAGGATAATATGATAAATTAAAATGATTTTGCACATCGATATGATTTTTTGCTAAGTCGTTTTTTTTAAAATAAAACATTTGCGTTCATATTCTTTTTTGCTAAACTGAGATCGTTGTGCAAACTATGTGAGATCGATGTGCAAACTATGTGCATGAGTGCAAAGGAGAGAGCCATAGATCAAAGTAGATAGTTAAAATGTAGCTACCTGACAAAAAAAATGGCGCAAAGAAGCTTGTCTTGGCCGATGAAACAACCCACTGATCACGATTGAACCACTAGAACCGTCGTCGTTTCTCTCAATTTGAAATACGCATGTACGTTGCACTAAATCGATTCTCTGCGTACAAAAAAATGATCTGCAATGAGAATATATTGGATGCCATCCTTCACATAGCAGCATAAAAAATCACACATTGCCATAAAACCAAAGGAAAGCAGTAACTAAAGATATATTAAAAGAAATGTTATTTGGGCTATTTACCAAAGTTGTGTAGCTTTAGTTGCTAAGCTCGCTCAGAAGGATCTATGTGCTGGAGCTTCTAGAGTTGCACACGTTATACCGCCGAATAGAAACTTGCCAAGAAGGGCGAAAGCTGTACGATACTTGCTGCTCCTTTGTAAGTACTCCCGCTAAGGTACTGCGCCACGTCTCTGCACATGTACTGTGCTGCAGATCACTATAGCACCATGGAAATTATAGTATGGGTACATCGAGCAGCGAACGTGCACAGTACTAGTGCGCTTCTGATTGCACTGGTAGCTATAAAAATGCGCTTCTGATTGCACTAGTAGCTGTAAAACTCAGCTTCTGATTGTGCTTTTGCTGTAAAATGGTGCTGCTGTTGCTGCAGATCAGATCGAATAATGGCTCCCGCAGCTAGCTAGGCTGTGTACCCTATGAGAGATCTCAAGGTTATGGTGCCCGCAGCTAGGCTGTGTACCCGAGCAGCTGCATTGACTGGCTTGCCACCTTCGACAGTAACTAGATGCAGCTAGCTAGGGCTGTTGTAATCACTCCCGATGGCCAGGCATCTTGCTGCAGGCAGCTATGGAGTAGGCACATTATGGCGGCCCTTGCTGAAGGCAGCTGTGGATCAGTAGGCACAGTATGACGGCAGGCAAGTGATCATATCAAAAGACGAATAGCGCAAATAGATGCAGCTTCGAGATGCTTGAGCTGGGCTTGGAGATCATCTATAGCCATTGCCGGCTTTGAATATAGAAACTCTATTTCACCAAAACCCTCAGTTTGTGCGCCAAATTCAAGGGTCATAGCTGGTATGAACTAGATTAGTCCCACCTACCCAATGCTGAGAATCATCTCCTAACCTTTGAAATGTATGGAGTTCGTGATTGCTGACCCTAAACCTCCTAACCTTTGAAATTGTATTATTTTCCAAGTCCTATTTTACACTAACACTAACTCATCGTATATATTATGCATGGGTATTTGTGCGTGTGCGAGCTCACGTGCATTTGCGCATGCTCGCTTGTGCGAGCTCACGTGCATTTGTGCATGATCGCCTATGCGTGCGTGTGTGTATGTGTGTGTGTGTGTGTGTGTGTGTGTGTGTGAGAGAGAGAGAGAGAGAGAGAGAGAGAGAGAGAGAGAGAGAGAGAGAGAGAGAGAGAGAGAGAGAGAGAGAGAGAGATGAAATGTTATATTGAACGTTTGCAAAATTCCAAAATGACATACAAGAGAGAACCACTACAATCTTGGTGGATTTGACACAATGTATAGGTACAAAAATAGAATTAATGTATAGGGAAGTAAATTAAAAGCTAGAATAATCATCATCGTCACTCTCTCAATGTGTGTGTGTGTGTGTGTGTGAGAGAGAGAGAGAGAGAGAGAGAGAGAGAGAGAGAGAGAGAGAGAGAGAGAGAGAGAGAGAGAGATAGAGAGAGCGATCAGAGCCATCATCTGCTATCAGTTTTGTAATGGCATCCTAGCTGTGTTTTGCTTTTAGTTTCTGAGTAAAACCCTTGGAGGTATCTTTAACATCTGCTAACTAGCACGACATAATCTCTGTCCTAAAGAAGTCAATGCTCTCTTTTTTTCATGGATGTCATCCACTCTCTAATCTTCTCATATGACACATAATAGTTTCAACATCGAGAAAGTCGAGACATTTCTTAGCTTCTGATTGTGTTTAAATAAGCACTTGTACGAAAGGTTATATTGTCGTTAAGTTAGTCTTGGTATCCTCAGGGGCAATTTGTTTGGCAAGGTCTCCAAGCAGGACAAGGTGCATGGCATTCTCACTTAGAGAGAGAGAGAGAGAGAGAGAGAGAGAGAGAGAGAGAGAGAGAGAGAGAGAGAGAGAGAGAGAGAGAGAGAGAGAGAGAGAGAGATGGATAGATTGTATAAGGGTTCTTAAAGGTCAAACATCATGCATGGTAGAAAATGAAACATGTTGTATGCTCTATGCTGAGCTTCATTAATGAAACTCGATGTTGGAGGATTGTGGATATAAGGGTGGCCATTAACATTCCACAAAGTGATTGGGAAAGAGAGTAAGTATGGACTCGAGTGATCAAATCTGGAAGTATTCAAGTAACGGTGATTGTCATTTCCCCCCCCCCCCCCCCCCTCTCTCTCTCTCTCTCTCTCTCTCTCTCTCTCTCTCTCTCTCTCTCTCTCTCTTTAGGATGTGCACGCACATTCGTGACACGTGGCAACGCTCACAACTCCAGAACTTTTTAAGCTCTATAAAGTAGTAGTATAGATTGCAAGATAACCATAGAACATTGCATCTCTCTTGCCCACGATGTACCGCCCCTCTCTCTATCTCTCTCTCTCTAGCCTACGATGTACCGCCTCTCTCTCTCTCTCTCTCTCTCTCTCTCTCTCTAGCCTCTGTGGAATGGGAGATGGACCCAAAGGTGTAAAATATTAAAGAAATATCAATTTGAAACATAACCCTATCCTTGGAATTTATAGCATGCTCTATACCCAATTGGACTGTAAGTAGGTTATCATAAATAGATCTGTTACCAATGAAGCCTGTTTGGGTAGGGTGAATGTGTATACCTATCAATTTGACTTTAATCATAGCTCACATACATTAATCCTATCAATTTGACTTTAATCATAGCTCACATACACGAGTACATTAATCCTCCTCGTGATGTATGCATGTACACTAACACTAACTCGAACTATCATGCACGGGTGTTTCCGCGTGTGCAAGCTCATGTGCGTTTGCGCATGCTCGCCTGTGCGCGCGCGCATGTGTGTGTGCCATCCCCCTGGTGACCATGTTGAAGTCACCATCCACAATACCATTACGTAGATGCATGTCCTCAATCCATTCCCAAAGTATCACCCTCCCTTTCATATTGTTAGAAGCATACAAAATCGACTACATGCAGAGGACCCCATTATGAATAAAGAGACAATACAGAGCATCTGCCTAAAGAGTGGTCAAGAATCCAGTGAGGATTAAGAGAATTTCTAATAAAGTGAGAACACCAGAATACTCGTTTTTCTTCCCCCCATAAAAGCATGAGGATATTTTAAAGTGAAAGGTTTATCCCTCTCTCTTGTGCCATTTATGCTCCTGCACAAGCACTATATCTAAATGTTGTTGCATGATCCAAAAGTGCAACATTGCCATCCTAGTGGGACAATTCAAGCCTTTAGCATTGAGAGTAGCTATTCTCATTGTGGAGTGTTTAGAACCCTTTGTGTGGCCTATATCTTGAGACCCCTCATCAATGTCGTCCATATTGAATCCATTTGTTTATGGCAGGTACATCTTTTTTATGTTGATTTTTTTCAGTAGTATGACCTGCATCTTTAATTGCAGCTAAAGTGCCAGGTGATGGCATATCATGCAGTATATGAAAAACATTAGGGCTAGCATATCCTGAAGACTGTTGTCTAGGTCTGAATGTTTTCCTGGCAGATACAGACTGAAAGCCCTCATCATCTATGGGTCTTTTTCCTTTATCTGTAATCTTGACACCCCCATGACTCATGAGGATTATCACATGAAGACCCTTGATTATTTTTGGCATTAGAACCCCTTGCCTGGCTCCCTGCATTAAAGAGGGGTCTAGATATCGCCTTATTAGCAACCATGCCTTAAGGATGTGCATAAGCAGGAGATGCTGAGGGTGGTACTTGAGGAGAGGGATTTTCACTGATATTGTGGATAGTTGTGGGTGATTTTTCAAATATGTGCTCCCGCGGGGCCTTACTTTTACTTCAAGGATAAGAGGGGATTAGATCTGCAGTGTTTTAAGAGACACATGGGCAATTTCTGGATAAGTGCCCTAATTTATTGCAATGAAAACATTCTCCAGCAAGGGAGCTCCATTTCAAGTACAGCACTACCCGCCCTATTTTTGGTATAGTGATGTCCGTTGTTTCAGGAATTGGATTTTGGGTGTTCTAGAGAAGATAGGCTTTGTTCTTGTTGGGTGAGTTGATGGTAGGAGCATTTAGAACCTGGCCTAAAGTGGCAGTGATCTCCTTGATACAAGGCCACAAAAATGAAGGGAGGTCAATATATTCAACCCATACAAGGCCCTGAGAGAGGAGGGCATCTTTGATAATTTTTATTGGCTTTCATTCAAACACGTGCACTACTTGCCCAAATAGAATAACAGTGGATTGGGTGAGAAAGGCAACCTGATCCTAGGGTTTCAGAAAAAGGATTTCAAAGAGTCCTTGCCCCGCATAGAAAATTTTGTCAATTACATGGTTACCAAACCCTTTGTCTATTCCTTGAGCAATGTCGTTTATCTATGGGAGACGACCAGTAAAAAACAGATGAACAACCCTAGATTTGAAGACCGAAATTTGCTACCAAACAGATTTAGTGTCAAGGGAGATCTTATGGTTCCCTTTGATTTGGGGATCTTTAGTTACCGTCTCTTTCAAAATGTCAGACGACACAGCAACGTCAAATGTCGGGGTGTTTTGAAGCTTATCATGAACAGGACTTTGGGCTTCCTCTCTAGGGTTAACCATGAAAGCTAATGGAAGAACAGGGGAAGACATTATGGACCTTCAAGCCTTAGGTCTTGTTTGCACAGATAGAGTGCGAGAAGAGACGGTGGTGTATCCGATCACAACAGAAGGATAGTTTGGTGTATCTGCTAGTTAACTATGGTTTTCCTATATAGGAAATAGAAGTTACGATCATTTTCTTATATTGAATAGCATGTTACCTAGTAATCCACTTGTTTTCCTATATAGAATCGTCGTGTTATGTAGACATTTCCTTTTTCTAGATATATATAGGAAATCGAGCTTGTTATAACTAGTATAATAGATACATTTTACAAGATACATGGGTTTGTCCTACGTAGGAATTGATTTAAAGTTCCTTGTGATGGTAGTGCGCTGTGTAGAGCAACGATGGCGACATGCAAACCTCTTTTCTTCCAAATTCTTAGATTCTCTTAGAATCTCAAGGGAAATTAATTGAGTAGCACGTCCTAATCACCATGATTCATGATAAAGTTACAACAACCTAGCGACTCTTCAATCCTTGCAATGAGTGTCTTCTAAGCTCTTTCTTTGTAATGAGTGTCTGCTCTCTCAACCAACCAATCAAAAGATGCCTTCCCTTTTTCTAAGGCCCGTGTCACATTGGGACGGGCGATTGAGTGCCAAGCTGAAGTGGCAGTGGATTATTTGTCGTAGCAAAGCTTTACAGTTGGCGCAGAGTGCATGTCAGAGGGGCGGCCTCGCTTGCCCGCCCACCTTTTGGAGGAGGAGGCCATCTACAAAAGCGCACGCGGGAAGAGCGTATACTTGCCTCGAAGTCTGACGCTCAGCATGGAGTGTGGATGCTTTGCCGCTGGCTATTACCGATTCTCTGCAAACTGCGTTCCGCTGAAGCTTCATTTTCTAATGTGACATGAAATGGTAGGCCACACCTCAAAAATGGAGATGGACGCCCGTGCCAGTGTGACAGGGGTCTAACGGACAGAGAGGAGGTTAGAAAAAAAGGCAGGGCATCTTTTTGGCGGGCGTTATCCCACAAATCAAAGTATTTGACAAGGGGCCCACAGGCTCGCCACGCTGGCAACCGAGTCCCTCCACCACGCTGGAGGGAGCGCTCGAAAATTATATCCTCAATCAAAAATTTGGGCCCTGTTCAGACTTCACAAATCTGGGGCACTTTAAGAGCCATCATCCAATCCAAAGAGGCGCTAGAGAATTGATGGTTCACACTGCATTGAGCCCAGCTATGCTAGCTGCCCTGTTGGCATGCTGAGTCACGCCCAATGACCCTTCCTCTTGTTCCGGACTCCCCACCCCGCCTGTGCTCTTGCTCATCCAGGGGCAGTCAATCAGAATGCACCTCTGGATACTCCCGCCAACTCGCTAAGGCTGGGTTCACAAAGGCCGGCGGAAGAACATACAAAAGGGGCGTCTAGTCTGTGTGGCAGCAGCTGGTTGGCGTGCGAAAAGTGAGTTATCTTCCGAGCCCAGCAAAAAATAGGCGACCCCCCCCCCCCCCCCCCCCCCCCCCCCCCCCCCCCCCCCCCCCCCCCCCCCCCTCGGAAATAAAATTCCTGTACCCGGAAGAAGGAATATATTGGGCCACGTAGGCGCTGCACCCGAGCATGTCCAATTAGAAATTTTGAAAAGCTAGTGACTCGGCCTGACACGATCCTCTCCTGCCGCATCGTGTGAATGTGGCACCCGGCGGAAGCTGCAGCACTTCGTCTTCTTCCACCGCAGCTTGTAAACCAGCCTAAGACTTGGCACCCTTTAAAAAGCCCATGCACTCGAGCGCTTAATGCTACAAGCTTCTCTCTCCATTGTGCCTTCAAGGGTTCGCTGCTGCTTGTTCCATCCATGAGTCCTTGCTGTCTGCCAGGGCTGTGCACATCTGTGAAGTATTGAGGCTGGCAGCTGTCTCAATTCCCTCACCTCGTGCATTGGCTTGCAGTAATTATTATGCTTCAAACGAGCAGATTTTGCTTGCTAACCCTCCGCAATCAGTGTTGGCATCAATCACGTGATAAGCTTTGCTATCAATCTCGGTAATGAGCTGTAGACGTAGCTGACGCTCGCATTGGAGCAGTAGCCGACTCAGCGCTCTCATCCGGTAGACTTGACGCCGCCCTCAGCCTGAAGCTCAGTTCTCTGCAAGTCCTCTGCAAGGGCAATGCTTTTCCCCCTTCCAACCCGTTGCATCCCCTTGTCAATACCATACCCCTTCTCATAATTTCACGGTGATGCTTGCATTGCCTAGTCCTATTCCTAGTCCCTTTGCTCGAATGTCACCCATGCAACTTTGGATTCTGGTCATCGTGTGCAAATCTCATTGGTGAAACCCTTGGCTACTTACATAAGCCCTAATCATGTTGTTTTACTTTCTACAATTGAGGGTGGTGACCCTAATGTGGCCCCTACGTTGAAAATAAAGTTGTCTAAGGGTAAAAAGAGGGGAGGAAGTGTCAAAGGGACTACGATGACATCCAAGAAATCCAAGGTGGCCAAAACCAAAGCCACCAAGGTGGACTTGGAAGATGGTGAGTGCAAGGAAAAATCCATTTGGAAGGACTATTGGGTTGATGAGCTAGTGCATGTTAGGGGAAGTATGAATGATGAATTTAATAAGCCCCAAAAACAAGGTCTAGATCTATGGAGTAAGGTGGCTTCCCGGTTAGCGTCCTTATACAGTGACTTTGATAAAGATGGAGAAAGCTGCCGCAAAAAGTGGCAAAGAGTGTACACTCAATACAAGGAGGATAAAGCATACAATGCGATTTCATGCAATGATAGAAAGTACACTTGTAAATGGTTTGATGTCATCGATGATTACATGCATAATAGAGCCCATGTAGTTTGCATTAGCCACGCGAGTTCACAAAGATTCTCAAAATGACTCTATTCTAGTAAATGGACAAGCTAAGGAAAGCAACTAAAATCATTCCTCTGCAGTATCAACGCTCAATATGACCAGCGCCCCTCGAGAAAAGGTGGCACTAGATGAAGCTCTCACAAAGTTGGCTGACAGAGGAGCACATATGTTGGCACATTTGAAGACCTCTGCAACGAGAATGAAGCATTAGAGGAGGAACGATTGGATGTCTTCAAAGCTATGGCTGAAAATATGTAAGGGTTGGATGCATCGTGATAAGAATGTGTGATCATATTTATTTTAGCCTAATTCTCCCTTTGGGTACCCTATATGAGATAGTCTTTTGTATCATGTATCCTTGCTCAATGTGAAGTGTCAACTGTAGCAGTATGAGTTGCACATTCCCATGCTCCAATAGTGTGTTATTTCTCTCATGTTCCCTCGTTGCAAAATCCTTTGTCTTTGAATAGGCCCAAATTGTGCAGCCCCTCCACCATGCTATGTGCGACGATGTATCAATCCCTTTTGATGGAAGTAATGAACGTGGATGTTGACAGTGACGAGGAAATAGCGCAAGCATGGCTTCAGTTTGTCGAGGCAACCATTCAAAGTGTCTCAGCGCAACCCACTATTAATCGAATCGAGGGGCATCGTAAGCGAGCGTACTGGGCAGTTCCAAGGCCTCTACAATTCTATAAAAAATGCATGGTGGGTTCATACTCATAAAAAATGTTCAAGTCTTGATTGAGGGTAAGCACAAAAAACATTTCTACACTTATGTGTTAGAGTTGCACCCTTAATGCAACACTTCCTTGCGACGTGCAACCACTTTGGAAGATTGAGTGTGCTTGGCTCTTCATCGGCTATCCTCTGGTACAAATCTAGAAGTTCTAGCAGATTTATACTCTTGTGCCAAGAGCACAGCCTGTGAGATAGTGCTCGAGTTTTGTCAAGCAATGAGGGCATGTGGTTTGCATGATATGTACTAAGATGTCCTTCAGAGTCAAGAATGGTTCAACAAGCTGAAGAGTTCAAAAAAAATACGCGGCATCCCATTCATTGTGGGTGCTGTCGATGGATCCCATATTCCGATCATCGCCCCCAAAGAAAATCATGCAGACTACTTCAATCGTAAGGGTTTTTATTCCGTTCTTCTATAGTGTACAATTGCTGCAAATTGTGCCATATGGGACTATGATGTAGGGTGGGCTCATGACTCTGTTAATTTTAGTTGAAGCGAGATTGGCAAGCTTTGCGAGGCAGAGCGTTTGGGACGTTATTTCCTTTTGGGGGATTGTGCATATCCACCACGTCCCTACATGTTAGTACCATTCGAAGGTAGCAAAGATGGTTTGTCTCGCCTTAAATACCATTGGAATTTTATCCAATCAAGCACCAGAATGCCTGTGGAGAGGGCATTTGGAACATTAAAGGCCTGCCTTTTCATTTTCTTAAAGAGATGCGACATGGACTTGCGAAATGTGCCATCAATGGTTGCAGCTTGCCTTGTGTTACACAACATTTGTATAGAGCAGGGTGATTCATTTGATATGGATTGGGTGAACGTGTTAGGTAAAGGCGGTGCGCCTCATTGTGCTTTGTCCGTGTCTGTCGGCTAGTGTCCCGCCATCCACATTTATCTCCTTATTCTTTATACATACAAAGAATAAGGAGCTCTCACTCATTCTCACATAGTGCTGATCATACAGTGAGATTTGGGAGCTCCACCCACATCCTATGTCGTGCTCTCTCTCTCTCTCTCTCTCTCTCTCTCTCTCTCTCTCTCTCTCTCTCTCTCTCTCTCTCTCCCCTTCGCACTCTCCGTACACGCACTGCATTCGCGCACTCACAACTGGTATCAGAGCTTTAGCTTCGCGACAGACGGAGTGCTATAAAGAAGTGAGCTTTTGGCTATGGTGAGCTCGCTTTCGGTTGAAGCTTGAGATCGGTGAGCAACTACCGGATTGTGCTCGTGGAAGCTTGAGGGACATTCCCAAGCTTGAGAGGAGGGTGTATTGCAAGTGTGTATGCTTTTTTGCAGCCATACTTGCAGGAAGAATGCAGATTTTCATTTCCACAGGTCATTTTTCGGGCTCCAAAATAGTGTTCTTTGCATAACTTTTGTATACAGAATGCGATTTATGCAAGGTTAGGGTGTAACCTGAGGTTTTGGCACGCTCCGTACGCAATGTTGATGTCCATTTGGACTGATTCTGACCTCTGAAATTTTTGCAGCAGCAGCAGCTGTTTATTGTATGTCGAGGATTCCACACATGGTTTGCTCTCTGATGTGAGAGTGGTATTGGTTGCAAGTTTGCTCATAGGTGGGAGGATACGATGTACGATTTATGTGGTTTGATGCTCAGGGAGACTCATGTGATTGCAGTTTGAGCTCGGCAATGTATACCTCGAGCATAATTTTTGGCAGTCACAGGTAGAGCAAGTATTTGTGTACTAGATTTGCAGGTGTTTGCAATGATGTATGCAAAGTGTGGAGATTGGTGCATGCATTTGGAGTGCGGTTTGATGTGCTTTGGTTGCTCATGGTTTTGAGCGTGCAGTCACTTTGGTTACTGGTTTTGTAGATGTTTTGTTGACGAAACTCTGGCGAAATTTTCTCAACAGTTTTATGCGCATCGTTGGTGTGATCGAGATTGCGATTGCTTGTAGAACTCAGGATTTGCGTGCAGTGTTTTTCCTTTTGGGTGGTGCATCGCGAGCGTGTTTCGCTTTGCATTTTTGGTCTTGAGCTGTGAGTACTCGACCATTTGGAGCGTCCAGTTTTGACTCCCAGCTATATGTTGAGTCTAGTACTCCCACAGGTGTTGCCATTTGCAATTGAGGACATCTTCTGCAGTGTTTTGGCTTGCATACCGGTTTCGACACAGCATGTGTCTTGAGCTTTTGATTTGTGTATGCTTTTGTGGGATAGTGGCTAGAGTTTACTCGCCATAGTTTGTGATCGAGCTTGGCTCTCACATTGATAGGTTTTGTCAGTTTGGACACAGTTTGGTGTTCTTGTACCCACTCTCGTAGGAGTGAGGAGTTGTGTATGCTACGGTTTTTTGGCACATTGTTCATTCATTGACACATTTTGGCAGTAGTTTTTCACTCACATATGTATGTCATTTGTGGCACCGTTGAGTGATACTTTGGCTAGAGCGGTTTGGCTCTGTGTATGACTTTATGATGTGATTCGGAACGAGTACATTTCCGGATTGGCCATTTGGGCATTTGTTGTTATCTCCAGTGCGATTTACTGCTGAGTTTTTGCTCCAGTTACAAGGGAGACTCTGGCAAAATTTTGCCAGAAATGTATACCTATTGCATAGGCTAGTGAGCTTGATCGTTCGCTCACCTTCTTTGCTTGAGACAATGGTTGGCGCTCGGGTGGGAGAGTCTTATGATCTTGAGCATTGTTTGTCATAGTTTTGGCATGGATATGGGGGCGCTTCAGATTAGAGGCGGTTCTCGCTCACTGCGGCCATGATGGATGTATTGGCACTGCGGCCATGATGGACATATTGGCACTGCGGCCACGATGGGCATATTAGGCGCCATTGCTTTAGGCGTATGAGGCAACAGAAGAGGCATATGCATGGTGCTACTATGAGGACAGATGCTAGAGAGTATGCATGTGACGGGCATGTTACTTTTGAGTTTAGCTTGCCTTCAGACTACTTTGTGTCTTGGGATAGCACATTGTCTACGCGTTTCCTACTAGATGAGCATGCAGTTTTTCACGTGACGCCACGTCATGATTTATTTTGCTCTTTCTCTAGCGGGAGACTTGGTTATGTGCAGTTTGTTGATGGTTCAACATATGACATAGAGGGTGCTGGAGATGTATGCATGTCCTTACCTAGCGGTGCATTGCTTATGCTAGGAGATGTACGTTATATACCAAGACTCAATCAGAGTCTCATTTCAGTGAGTCAATTGCAGAGTAGCGAACATTGTGTACTGCTTAGAGAGCGATCATTTTAGATGCATAGGGGATCACTGGTGATAGCCAGAGGTGCTATGAGTGGTCTAGTATACCCTTTGCATATTTCTGACACAAGAGGCGGTATAGTCTTTGTGTATTTGCAGCCATATTTGGAGCGAGAGACGAGGCTGTCTCTTTTGCCGATGTGCTGCATGGAGAGAAGGTTGTGCATTTGTCTTGTGGTGATGTTCACGCAGACAGTGGTATCTCTGGGGATGCACAGCTTGGTCAGTCATCAGTTGAGATGACATCACTTGAACTAGAGACCGATGCATTGTTCTATGATGTGTCTGATACGTTTGAGGGCGACCGTGTCCTTCAAATAGCTATGTGTGATTGCAGTGGTGTTGATTTTTGCTTTTGCAGTCATTCTCAGCAGATATGCCTTTGCCAGACAAGCTGACACGGTGATGCATAGTCAGGTGGTTCCTGATGAGGATGCATATGGCACTGAGGTTGTTGACAAAGATAGGTTGGCACACATAGTGCATGTTTCATCGGTTTTTGGGTCTCTCATGTGTGACCTTTCGATCTCGAGACCTGATCTTGCTGATGTGGTTGATGCATTTGCAGTGGGAGTTGTCAGTCGTGAGATGACTGACACTGGCATTGTGCTTTGTGGAGCCATGCAGGTCATCACTCGATACCTGCATGAAGAGTGTCATCATGGCTCTAGCCCTAGTAGTATGCATGTTGCATCTACACTAGAGCATGTTTGGAGTGAGCCAGTGGACATAGGTTGATAGCCGTCTTCTTTCACCTCTTATATATACTAGTTGTAGGCTAGTCTTCTCGCCACTTATCGGCACACAGCCTTTAGTGGGAGAATGTTAGGTAAAGACGGTGTGCCTCACCGTGCTTTGCCCGTGTCTGGCAGCCGTCCACATTTATCTCCTTATTCTTTATACATACAAAGAATAAAGAGCTCTCACTCATTCTCACATAATCTTCGTACAGTGAGATTTGGGAGCTCCACCCACATTATGTGTCGTGCTCTCTCTCTCTCTCTCTCTCTCTCTCTCTCTCTCTCTCTCTCTCTCTCCCCCTTTGCACTCTCCATACACGCACTGCATTCGCACACTCACAGAATGAAGCAGAAATAGATCTCAGAGTACTGCAATTGGAAGATGAGACCTTGTGCAGTCCAAGAAGCTCTTTGTGTGAGCTCCAAGAAGTACGGCCAATGAAAACCTTTGAGACCATTGCACGGGGGCAAGGTGAAGCATGTGAAGAAGTTAGCATGCTAGGCAATGGTTTGGATCGACGCGACAACCTGGCAAAATTCATGTTCAAAGAGTCCAAACGTCAACATGTACAACTTGTATTTCCTAATGATATGGAGTAAGGTTCTTGTAGTGCTTCTGAAGTAGGCTCCAATGAAGGTCAATCGAGTATCGACAATCCTTAATTACCTTCCACTAACCTTTTGTACTGTAAGTTGTAATGATCGAATAGAAGCGTTGGCATATTGTTCCCTTGTTATATTCTCTCTCCCTCTCTCTCTCTCTCACACACACACACACACACACACACACACATTCCCTGAATTTGAGTTTGGAGGTGGTTTATTAGA
Source organism: Adiantum capillus-veneris (assembly GCF_014529385.1). Taxonomy (NCBI): domain Eukaryota; kingdom Viridiplantae; phylum Streptophyta; class Polypodiopsida; order Polypodiales; family Pteridaceae; genus Adiantum; species Adiantum capillus-veneris. The sequence goes on from NC_140931.1 coordinate 149,717,136, forward strand.
TGAGAGAGCTATCAAATGTGAAACTTCATGAATCATTACCAGTATGTTGCTTGCACGTGGGAAGCGATCTTATGATGGTGTGTGAACTCCACACAGGTTTGTACCAGGTGGAAAAGCGAACCCAGTGGGCAATATGCAACATGGGCAGTCTAAGCGCTGCCTTCAATGCTCAACACCGTCCTTCCTCAGAAGCAGGACTTTGAGAGATGGAGCTCGATTTGCAGATGTGGCTGCAAGACACGAGAACGTGGCAAGACATGCGGAAGACCCAGAGTTCCAAAACCTCTCTGCTCTCTTCGAATCTATCAAGGCTTGTGGCAAGCACAAAAACCTGACCAAAGCCAGCCGATTACATGCTCATGTACTCAAGAGAGGGTTGCTCAACAAAGACCTCTATGTGGGCACTGCCTTAGTCCACATGTATGCCAAGTGTGGCACTCTTGCTAAGGCGCAGGAAGTGTTTGATGAGCTTCCAACTTGGGATGTAGCATCATGCAATGCTCTGCTTGCTGGATATGCACGTGAAGGCCTTGGTTTTGAAGCCTTACTCTGCTTTGAAAGAATGCAAGATGAAGGCATTTTCCCAGATGCAATCACTTTTGCTTGCATCCTGAAAGCTTGTGGCAGCCTAGGAGCAGCAGAGAGAGGTGAAGAAATACATGCAGAAGTGGCCCGACGGAGGTTTTTGGAGAGAGATATTGTGCTTGGCACTGCATTGGTGGATATGTATGCGAAGTGTGGTGCACTTGCAAAAGCACAAGAAGTCTTTGACAAGCTTTCAGAAAGAGATGTCACTTCATGGACTGCACTGATGACAGGGTATGCCCATTATGGTTTCTTCGTTGCAGTTGTAGATTGTTATGACATGCTGAGGGAAGAGGGTCTACTCCCGGATGCGGTCACTTTTGCTTGTGTTTTGAAAGCTTTAGGCAACATAGGATCGTTTGGCAAGGGTGAAGAGATACACGCTGAGGTGAGTAGGTGGAGGCTGGTGGATAGAAGCAAATTGCTTGGCAATGCGCTGGTGGATATGTATGCCAAGTGTGGGGCTCTTGAAAGGGCACGGCAAGTGCTGAATGAGCTTCCAATGCGGGATGTAGCTTCTTGGACTACACTTATAGCAGGGTATGCTCAACATGAACTTGATGAGGAAGCTTTGGAGTGCTTGAAAGACATGCAAGGTGAGGGCCTTTCTCCAAATGCAATTACTTATGTATGCCTACTAAAAGCATGTGGCAGCATAGGAGCTCTGCAGAAGGGCGAAGAGATTCATAGTGAAATCAGGCAGCAGAGGTTGTTGGACAATAATATTGTGCTTGGCAATGCATTGGTGGATATGTATGCCAATTGTGGCATGCTGGCCAAAGCAGCATGGTTGCTGGACGAGCTCCCACGACGTGACGTTGTCTCATGGACTGCCTTGATGGCCGGATATGCTCAACTGGGTGATGTAAACAAGGTCTTTAATGCATACACTCGAATGTTAAAAGAGCATATAAAGCCAGATGAAATCGCATTTGCTGCTATGCTGACTGCGTGCAGTCATACAGGTCTAGTGGCCGAAGGACAAGCATTTTTTGATATCATGACCACAGTCTATCACATCATCCCGAGTTTAGAACACCTCATTTGTATGGTTGATCTTTTTGGCTGTGCAGGGCAGTTCAACAAGGCAGTGAGCATGATTGAGAAGGTGCCACCCTGTGATTGTTCTCTTTTGTGGTTAGGTTTGTTGGGTGCTTGTCAAAAATGGGTAAACGTAGAGGTTGGCAGTTGGGCCTTTGGGCATGCAGTACACCTAGATTTAGAACGTGATATTGCGTATATTTGCATGAGCAATTTATATGCGACTGCTTGCATGCAAAGGGAAGCAGATTCTTGATTGCATCAATGTTGGGAGCAAAAAGAGGCTAGAGATCTGTAACATCGTCATCCAAATTGCAGTCAAATTATGATTTTGTTCAGATGGATCATCAGTTGATCAGTTAGTGGTTTCTATAGAGATACAGCAATGAAATACATGTGTGCTAACATGACCTGCTTGTTACGGTGCCATGTTGCTGGTGTCAAAAGGTAAGGAATCTCTATTCAAGCAAATTATATATTTGGGGCATAGTTATGGGAAACGCAAACCAGCAGCAGCAAAAACACAGCCACAGCAACTCATTGATGCTTTTCTCCTCTATGCAGCAGCAGCAACATCTCAACTCGTCATGGACAAGCAACTCCTCCACACACACAATTTCTTTTTAGTAATATCCTCCACACACACACACACACACACACACACACACACACACACACACACAGGCACACACACATGCGTGTGCGCGTGCGCACACACTTCCTTGTCTCGACTTTTGCCCATTCAATTTGTTTTCTCAGTTTTCCACTAACAAATCAAGGGAAGCTGAAATATTAAGAACACAAGTCAAGCATAGACAAGAAGAGCATGATGCAGAGTCAAAAGCAACAAGTTTCTCTTCCCTGACCAGACTAAAAGCCTGTGCAGAAGAAGGAAATTTACCAAGTCAGTAGGATATATGTCGAGAATACCATCACTAGAGCGTCTTGATTGCAGGATATGCCCAACATAACTGTGGCAAGGAAACACTGTGCTGGTTTCACCAGATGTGAAGGGAAGGCCTCTCTCCAGGTGCAACTACCTATGCCTTCAAGGCCCTTGGCCTTACGTAAGGCGTTGACATGCGTGAGAGAATTCACTATGAGATTGCTAGTCTAGGGCTGTTGGAGAAGGATGCTGTGCTCGGTGGTGCTTTGGCTGATATGAATGCCAAGTGTGGTGCTCTCATGAAAGTTTGAAATTCTTGTGGGTATCCTCTATGGGTTGTCATTGCTTGGAACATGTTGATTGCAGGATATTGCCAACATCTATGGGCTGTTTTAACCAGATGCGAAGGGAAGGCCTGTTTCCAAATGCATTCACATATGTTTCCACCTTGAAAGCCTGTGGCAGTACACAAGACCTTCACATGGCTGAGAGAATTCACAATGAGATTGATAGTCTGGGGCTGACAAATGTCGTGCTTGGTGGTGCTTTTATCAATATGTTTGTCAAGTGTGGTGCCCTCAGGTAAGCAGCAAAAGTTCTTGGTGGGCATCCTCTCTGAGATGTCTTCTCTTGGAGCATATTGATTGCAGGATATGTCCAACATGATTGTGGCAAGGAAGCTCAGGGCCGTTTTGACCAGATGCAAAAAGGGCGCCGCAATCACCTATACTTGCACCTTGAAGGTCTGTGGCTTGTGGCCTTACGCAAGACCTTCACATGGGTGAAAGAGTTCACAAGAAACACTTGCTTGGCAATGCTTTGGTTGATATATATGTCAACTGTGGGGCCCTTACAAAAGCACACGAAGTTCTTGGTAAAATCTGTGCGTAAAATGTCATTTTTTCAACAACGTTGATTGCAGAAATATGTTCATGCCCAACATGGCTTTGGCAAGGAAGCTCCGGGCTGTTTTCATCAGATGCAAAGGGAAGACCTTTCTCCAAATGCAATCACCTATGCTTGCACCTTGAAGGCTTGTAGCCTTACGCATGACCTTGACATGGGTGAGAATTCATGTAGTTGGTATTCGACATTGAAGCCCGACCTCTTCTTTCAACAGCCCCTCCTATTGCATCCGTCTAAAACAATCCAGAGCATCTTTGATCAGCCTTTGCTGCGCATATCGTTCTATGCGAGTTGTCAAACAAAGGTCTGTGGGTATCATCCTATGCGAGTTGTCAAACAAAGGTCTGTGGGTATCATTCTATGCATGTTGTCAAAGAGACTACATCTCGTGAAGACCCTCAATCCTGCATTCACTGAACACTGCACAGAGCTTCTTCACCCTGCCTTTGTTGGCCATCTCCTGCAATAATGGATTCTAGGGAAGTGCTAGAGCTTAAATGGCCAGCCCTTGCCTATTTCTTGTCAAGATACCAAGCCCACTAGAATCACAAGTGCAGTGCACTTTTGAGAGCACAAGCTCTTGGCGAGTATCATCTCTAGTAGGATGCGGTCTCTTGGAGCACATGGCTACACAAGATGACAACAGGGCAAGGCCAGGTCGCTTTGGGCTGTTTTCAGCATATGAGGAATGAGAGTCTTCCTCCAGATGCATTGCACTTAACAAATGCAAGTCTCGAGGTCTTTGCTCAATGGAATGTGCTGAATGCACCTCGGGACTAACGGGTGAGGGGATGGGCGGCCCGAAAAGTCCATGCACAAAACTAAGGCTTGAAGGCATAAAAACAGGGGCGGGGTGAGCACGATGTTCACGCGGGTGAGGTGGTTAGCTCATGCGACATGAAACACTATGAATGAGTTTGTGTTCAAATCCTGGGTCGTAGGGGGGTGGCGGAGTCTCCGTACTGCCTTGATTTTTGCGCTACCTAGGTTTAGTTCGCCTCAGGATGCCGCCCGTGAATGTCAACCGTTGATCCCTTCACCATCCCTCATTAAATGCATGGTGTTACTTAGTGCCGAGGTTGAACGCATGTAGTCACTCAAGTCTAATGTACTTTGATAATGGCATTGCATAGACCATTGAGACAAAATATGAAAACATGAATCTTGGCATCATTTAATGGTCCTTTTTATGAGGAATCTAATGCAATTTCCAAATCCCAAAAATGATTATAGATGCAAAATCCCCCCAAAACTACTATTTTTCAGCTTTGTGTTTCTAATATGGCTCCTCTACCCTAGCACCCATGAGGATGGGATTCGTCGAAGAAGAGTGCCTAATTGTCTTTGCTACCCAAGAACTCATCAAAGGAGGCGCTTTTATTCAAAGAACATATTCTTAAAGACAAGCTGTGGATGACGCAAATGTTCATTAATAAAAATTATGATGATGAAAAACCTTGATGGTTGGCTTCATTGTAGGACAATCAATTATTAAGACTCCAAATGAGGTCATCTATGCTTGGATCCTAAATGCCTCGTAGCTTAATCTTAATCTCAGTTCGTTGATTATCTGGGATAAAAGCTAATCTCAAGATCTCGAGATTGGTTTTTTTCGGTTGTTAATTGGACGTGCTTACATCTATTCCAAGCAAAATGCATGGGCGTGTTGCTTAAGGTGTTAGGGGTGGAGATTTGAGTTCTAGATATGAGAGGAGGTGGACGTCTCGAGATTAATTTTTCTCCTACTAATCTCGACATTCCAAGATTAGTTTTTACCGATCAACAACCTCAATTACTCGACACACTCGCCTTTCAACAAGGATTGTTGATCCCATGGTACCCTGTGGCACCTAAAGGGGAGGGTGGTCTATTAGAGTACAATGACTACTATGTGGCACCTAAAGGGGAGGGTGGTCTATTAGAGTACGATGACTACTAGGTGCAATATCCTGAGATGAATTTTTCTGCTACTAATCTGGCCTCTCAGAGGAGAATTTCTTCACATTGGAGAGAAACACTCCCAAGAGGCCTCAAATATCTATTGATAAGACATTGAAGTGAAAACAACCCAAGCCCCTACGAACCATGTCAACATCCCTAGTAAACATATATTGGTGATGGGGAGTTGGATTAATTTGAGCAGCTCCAAAGGTTATAAGGTAAATGGATTACAATGCCAATAAAATTGGCAGCACCATGTGTGTTTTCGTGATAATACCAATTTCTCATGCTTGCAGTATGTTGTAGGGGGCAAGTTCATAAACGCTAGTGTAGTGTCAGCATAAGCCATCCTTAAGGCGCGTTGTTCACCATGGATGATGTGATTTGAGAGCAAGAGCATATAGATGTAGATAGGACAATCATCTTGTTAAAACCAGAATCCTCATCAACAGTCCACATATTATTCACTTTGAATTTTATCATACTGGCTTTAAAAAAAAGAAGTAAATATCAAAATTTAGAAGAAAGTACTTGAGAAGGCTTGTGCATTTTTCTCTCACTTTCTACTCGTAGATAGATTTCTCGCAACACTTTTGATAGTGCAAACACGACATTGGGTTTATGCTTGTGTATTCTCTCTGTGGACTCCCATAGAGTGTTACTAGCATGCTTTGTGTTATTTTTGCTATGGATGTATATGCGAATATAGCTTGAGCTAGTTACAACTTGCAAGTGATAGATTCACAGGTGTACATGTGTTTCAGATGGGTGGAGTTGTCCAGAGATCTACTCGTATGGGAGTGAGTTAGTTTGCCGTGGTTTTGGTCTATGTATTCCCTATGTGGATTTGTGCATGAGATGGTTTCTCTTGGACACATTTTAAGCATTTTGGTCCCACCCATAGGTCGTCCTACTTCTCTTGATTGCATTTTCAAGAGCCTTACAATCGGTTTTGACTTGGTGTATGACATTTGTGGATGAGAGACCGAGTCTCTGTTTATGTGTGTAACCTACTTGGCTTTGTTTATGCATTTTTGGTTACCTATTTGATTGGCATATATTTATTTGAGATTTTACTCAGATTATAGAGAAAACTTTGTCTAATTTTTTCCAGATTCTTGCCATAACATATGTATCTACAGATTTACTATCGTATAATATGTTGGTCGAGTGTGATAGTGATTGAGTTTTGACTCTCACTTTGATAGGTTTTTTCAGCTTCAGACACGGATTTATGTCTTGTATCCACTCTTGTAAGAGTGACATTGTTGTATGCACATTGTGGCTACAAGTACACACATAGTCATAGAGTTTGGTTCTACAAGTACATGTCACTTGCAATTGTCAAATTTAGCACACAAATTTGTGGGATACGTAGTGAGCATCCCGTTTGCTCTCTACTTATGCATATGGTTATCTGTGTTATACTCTTGTGAGAGATGTTTATCCCGAGTTTTGGTGTTACTTGCTTATAGTGATACCACGTGTGTTTACATTATCTCTTTGCTCTTGCTTATGTGTGGCTTCTGCTTGCTTTAGTATAGGTTTTGGATACTGCTTTTGTACGTGTTTTTTGGTAGAACTACATTGAGCTATAGGTTGCATGTGCAAGCATCGGATTGATGCATTGATCAAGTTCATTATTATGTAGTGGTCGAGTGATCTCCCTTTTTGATGCATATGCACTATTCACCGATTTGACATCAGTTACATTATGTGTGACAAGTCGATAGTAATGACTGACACCCTTCTGTTGCATGTGGTTAACTGCAATTAGGATAGCTGGCTTAATGGTTAATTATGTGCTGTTTACTTGAATTTTACTAACAGTGTGTGCATGATGGTTTGAAGATTGGAACTCTGGGAGTTGACGAAGAGACGCCGGCAAATAATAATTATTTGTCATTTTATCATAGCACAATATTTTAGAAGTAAGCCACTATGGCTCTTTTGTAAATAGGACAGTGAGAACCCACCCTAAGAGGGTCATGCAATAACTAGTGTGTACCAGTCATTACAAAAGTGGAACTAAAGTGTAAAAGAGGGGCCTCCAATTTTGGCACCAATAATAAATCAAATATCAAATATCAACTCCAAAAGAGAGGTGCCTTGGAGTTTGGGGCTATGGTTTTAAGCTTTTCTTGTGTACATGCTATCAATTTTCCATATCCCATCTCTTAAGCTATTCTGTGTCTATGTGTACTCCCTAATTAAGTCTACATCTTCTCTTTATGCTCTTACACCCTCTTATAGCTTGTCTCTGTCAATTCTATGCTTTTAGTGTTAGTGTGTGTGTGTGTGCGCGCGCGTGCGCGTGCGTACTTGGACGAGACTGGGTACCCTCTTGTTGCATGTGGTTAACTACAATTGGGATAGCTGGCTTAATGGTTAAATTTGTGTTGTCTATTTGAATTTTACTAAAAGTGAGTGCATGATGGTTTGTAGATTGGAACTTTGGGAGTTGATGAGGAGGCGCCGGCAAATAATAATTCTCTGTCATTTTATCATAGCGTAGGATTGCAAAAATAAGCCACTATGGCTCCTTTGTAAATAGGACAATGAGAACCCGCCTTAATAGGGTCATGCAATAACTAGTGTGTACCACTCATTACTAAAGTGGAACTAAAGTATAAAAGAGGGCCCTCCAATTTTGACACCAATAATAAATCAAATATCAAATACCAACTCCACAAGAGAGGTGCTGTGGAGTTTGAGGCTATGATTTTAGGCTTTTTTTGTGTAGATGCTCTCAATTTTTCATAGCCCATCTCTTAAGCTATTCTGTGTTCTCTGTGTACTCCCTAATTAAATCTACATCTTCTCTTCCATGATCTTACACCCTCTTACAGCTTGTCTCTCTCAATTCTATGCTTTGTGTGTGTGTGTGTGTGTGTGTGTGCACACGCGCTTGGAAATTGGGGAAAAGAGGTTGACAAGTTGATGGTGATGTTTGTGAGTAAGTGTTGAATAGTTTTTTTCTCGCCTCTTTCTTCCCAACAATGACTCTTGAGAGACGGCGGTCTCATTCTTACCGCTTTATGCGTTGTTTGCATTATGGTCCCATATGACCAAATTAGGCATCGTTGCTTCCAATGTATGAAACAATGAAAACAATGCAGACGAGATGTAGAGACGATTTTAATACATGCTAGAGAGGTGGTTGAGTATGCTAGTCATGGCAATGTCATGCTTGCCTCTAGTGTTCCTCTTGCTTATATGTATGATACAAGTGACATTTCTTCCCGTTAATCACTAGATGAGAATGTAGTTTTTCACATCACACAATGTCGTAAGTGGTTTAACATCTTCTCTAGTGGGAGTCTTCTAATGTGTATCTAGCTGATGGTTCATCATATAACATTGCAAGTGCAGGAGATATATGCTTGTCATTGTCCCCAATGGTGCATCATACACACTATGACATCTCCATTATGTTTCTCATTTGAGAAAGAGTTTGATCTTAGTGCAAAAATTAGCAAACAGTTGATGTCAGGTACAGCTTCAAGAGGAGTCTTTCTAGATGCATTGCAAATCTCTAGTGATTGGTCTATCCATTGCATATATATGAGGTCCGAGACGGTTCAATCTCTATTTGGTTATAGACATGTGAGGAAGAGATGTGAGGAAGAGATGAAACGAATCTCTCTTGTGGATCTCCAGATTGTTGTGCATGGCGTGTCTATAGATGCAGACTTGAGGCGGCCATGATCTGGTGAGACACAATAGGTTTACCCTTTCAAGACAGGGATGCCTCCTCCTACGGATATGGGTGATATGGAGTTTTTTTATTTGCTCATGTTAAGAGGCTGATATGGTGATTTCAGGACGTGTAGATTCCACCTATGGTTGACATGGATGTGATTACCATCCCGGTATTGAGTATAACACATCCATATATGATGAGTAGTCTTGATGATGCAAAGGACACAAATAGTATTGAGGACACTTACCACAGATAGACTGTCAGAGGTGGCACTGAGTGTTGATACGATTGTTAGGGTTGATATCCCAGAATTATCATCGGCCTTCGAGAGTCTCGTGTACAACAGTTGCAGTGGGAGCATTTGCAATTGGCGTTGGTAGTCATGTTATGTGATTGCCACTAGCATGATGCATCATGGAGCTATGGAATTATCATCGGCCTTCGAGAGTCTCGTGTACAACAATTGCAGTGGGAGCATTTGCAGTTGGCATTGGCAATCGCGTTATGTGATTGCCACTAGCATGATGCATCATGGAGCTATGTAGGTCATTACGGGATACCTATGGGGTATGCATGCACACTCTAGTAGAGATACGCACTTTTGTACATTGCTAGAGCCTTTACGACAACATGCATGTATTTCTAGAGAGAAAGTGGACATAGGCTGAGATCAGATTTTCCTATCTTCATGTACATTCTGCTAGGTCCTAGAGTAGATCCACTTATCAACAAAATTGCCTTTTAAGTGGGAGATTGTTGGACGGCCGAATACACTGTCTGGTCGCCCACTTATACATACCTTATTCATTGTAATAAGGGGCTCCTCTTAGTTGCAAGGTGGCTCCACCCATCTTTGTGTGCTATCTCCTTCATCGCACACCACACATGCACGACCTACTCTCCTGCACCACGATTCTTTCAACTATCACTGTATTCATCTTCATTCAAGTCCAACAAGCCCATTTTGACATGATTCTTTGATATAATTTCATCTGGTTCTCCTCAAAGGCTCATGTAAGTGGACAAAAATCAATATAGGAAGAGAAGCAAAGCAAGTACTTGGTTATGTAAGCATGAAACCAAAGATCATAGCTTGCATCTCTCTCTCTCTCTCTCTCTCTCTCTCACACACACACACACACACACACACACACACACACACACACACACACACACACACACACACACACATCTAGGCAATGAGTAGATTCCTCTGTAAATTACATAAAAAATAGGACTTTTGTCATGTTGGGTTTGATCGCATGTAAAGAAAAAAACCATTCCCACATCATATAATTTAAATGGGTATAATTAAGCCTCACTTGACTATAACCTTAGTCATCAAGGTAACAAGTTTGCAACACTTGTTTTATGTCAAAATGACGGATTTTTCATACGGATCTTCACTTACATTTAAATCATTTTCCTTACCAGAGAAGTTCACCTGGATATATTTTTATGGTGAGCATTTTTCAACGAGCGCTTTCTTGGAGTTGGGTGAGCAGATTTCAAAAAAGATTCTCTCTCTCTCTCTCTCTCTCTCTCTCTCTCTCTCTCAATCCTTGAGAGTTGAGGATTTGCTCTTTTTTCTCTCTTCTTATCTTCTCTCTCTCTCTCTCTCTCTCTCTCTCACACACACACACACACACACACACACACACACACACACACACACACACACACACACACACACACACACACACACTCTTCTTTCCTTGACGAACACACCTTGATCAAACTAAGGGAGCCAAGGAGCTCAAATATTCATCATTTGAAAATCTCACTCTCTTCCTCTCTCATGCACACTCATACACAAAGACAAAAACACATCCAAAGAATTACACACACACACACACACACACACACTCACTCACTTTCAAATATCATAATTTATGTCGAGAAACGATATTCACCAACACAATTTCATCAAAGATTGTGATCCCTTGAGCAATAAAGGGCTCTCTCTTCCTCTCTCTCTCTCTCTCTCTCTCTCTCTCTCTCAAATGTTCCTCTCTCTCTCTCTCTCTCTCTCTCTCTCTCTCTCTCTCTCTCACACACACACACACACAAGGACAAGAGTACACCCAAATCATTCACAACAAGAGAAGTTTAAGGGTTTTCAAACCAAAATAATCCAAACCACCTTTGCCCTAAATAAATCAATGGATGAACAACTTTTAAAGATTGGTGAAACATACCCATGTACTAATATTGAAAGGCTTGAAAGTAAACATTCTAATTGAAACAACTACAAAAAGATAGATATGGAGTGAAACAAAACAATACAATATCGCCAAATGGCTATAGGGTTTACGGGCTTATTGTTCTAACACTAGCTTACTCTGAAAAAATTTAGTTGTCGTTGTCGCTAGTGTCGTCGTCGTTAGTATCATCGTCGTCATCATTGTCAATGTCATCGTCCTCATTGTTTCCATAACTGGCTCCATTGGCATGCCCCTGCGAAGTAAATTATGTCATCCACACTTCTATTCAAGCCTCCACATGCCTCTTGAAGGTTTCACACTCCTATGGGATGCGATATCCAAGATTCTCCCAAAGCATTACTGGATTGTGGGAAACAAAAACAACTTGTTCGACATCCTATTCGTTGGGTGTGCATTTTCATCACTTGGTGGCTTTATTGGTTGCATGAAAAGCCTTTGTGTTGTTGTGTGCACTTTGTGTTTTTCACAAGTTATTCATTACATAAACAATATTCAAAATGTATTAGCATGCACATTGTTGATGGTGTCGACATGGATAACTTGTGGACCATGTTGATAGCTATGTCCGCGTTGAGTGGGTTGCCCACACTCATTGCATTGTTCATGGTTACCCATCGGCATGATGAACGTGTGAACGCGATAAAAATGAAAGAGAAGCTTGTGAAAAATGACAGATTGAAAATTGCAAATGAATGATGTGTGAATTTTTAACTTTTTATAGAAAATCCTAAGTGACTTCATTTTTAAAACCATTTGCACCATATAAAATAAGATATTGAGTAAGATGTCACTTCAAGATTAAACAGCTTTGGTTAAATTATATTTGAACCAAGGATTATTTAACATCACAAATGTACTAATCTCACTAATAAAAAAAGGGAAAGCGATCCTTTGCAAATTTAAATATGGTGAGAAGAACAAATACAAAGTATGAAGGTGCTATAACATAGAAAATGAGGTCATATGAAATAAACGATACAAAATGGGTTTTTGGTTCCCAATAGCGATCGTGTTGGTGGAGGCCCCATGGGTAGCGAGGGAAAGAGTGGTTTGTGGAGGGATTGGCCATGGTATGGCCAACCAAGTACTATCAATGATCGTCTACTGGGGGGTAGAATAGACAATACTATGGACTCTTGGGGATGTGATGGGTGTGATGTGGGTGGCTATGTTTGTGTTGAATGTGAAACGTCGCTGAAATGAAGAGACGATCCTAACACACTCGGAAGCCATTGCTGTGGTAACGCAAGTGCAACGAGCACATTGCAATCTCACTCGATGCTAATGCAATGTCATTGTAGACGCTCAAGCCACTATATCCAGTAAGACAATCCAAAACTACGTTGCCAACCTTAGTGAATGCGCCCAACAACCACATAGACATTACAATGACAACTATAGCTTGTAACTTCAACCATTTTTCAACTTACCGACAAGCAAAGAACTCTCTCTTCTCCATACCGGGCCAAAAGGGTGCTCCAATGTGGTTTAGAGTCCATGGCGCCTCTTGGAACGGTTCCTGAAACATATCACTATTGGCATCAAAACAATCATTGTCGGCTACCACATACCTAGCCTGGCAATCATACAATGGAACCAATTGGGAGCACGTCAAATCTACATGTGAATATGGCTAGCACAATGTCTCAATTTGCAACATGATTTACGATTAAAATGGAAACAAAACCATATCTGTCATAAAACTCATACAGGAATGGTTTAGAACTTAGTGAATTTATGAGAACGTCGATAACAACATATGCGCGAAAGAACATCCAAAGGAAGATGGTAGGAAAATGAAAAAAATCGCATACATAAGCCTCCTTGGTGACAAGTGTCAAGTGGTCCGCTCGACATGCCACCACAACTGCACCATTTAGCAATAAGAACTCTACAGCTACGGTGAACACACTGGCAGTGACCTCAATAGAGAATACATTCTAATGGGGGACGTTGCCAACGTCAGCGCTAAGTTTGCAATGTGTCGGTAGGTCCGTCCACATAAGTGGCATCCCTCCAAGATGCTAATCAGGATCCATTTGGCTAGTGTAAGAGATAGACCCCACCAAACGATGAATCACTCAGAGGATCATGCAATGCATAAGACCATATGAGTGACCAATGAATCAAGAATAAAAAGTAGATATTAAAGCGTCATAAACTCACTCAAAGCTGCTTTTTGGGTCCATAAGCGCCGTTTGTAGATGTTCTACATCAGTGACATCCAAAGATCAATTATTGGAAATGTGCGCTCCTTGTCCCACTGTTGAAGCAAGGGCCTTGCCTAACACTGTGTGCGAGCCATAGACCGCTCCAAGCACACAACTAGCTTAACTAGTAAGCTCAAAAGAGGGCAATGGTGTGTCACTCACCCCTCTATGCTCCTGCCGTGGAGGATTCCTCGCCGCGAAGAAGAAGGAGACGCCGCTACGTCGCGCTCAACCGCTTCACCGCCGTCGTGCCGCCGCAATGCTGGATCGCACTCTCTCTCTCTCTCTCTCTCACACACACACACACACACACACACACACACACACACACACACACACACACACACGAGGAGGTGAAGAAGAAGAAGATGGAGATGGAGCAAGAGCACTCTTCTATTGCACAAATGAGAGAATGAGTGAATTTTAGGTTTAGTTGGCTTTTATATGAGCTCACCCCATTCACACTTGGGCGCCCATGCTTAGCCAACTAATCCCTTGAATGTCCCGGTTAGAGTGCGCCTCTCATCAGCGATCACTCTTACCCTTTTCCTATTGGTCCGACAAGCCTGGTACCTGACTCTACCAAATACATAATACACGTCCGTCGTAGGTGATGGGGTGTCCATGAGCCATGAGGGTTAACATGCCCCCCTTCCTGATGTAGATTCCGTCCTCGGAAGCTATTGAGTTGAAGCTCGTTCGTCGAGGTGGAAGAGCATTTGAGATGAATGTCCTTAGCCTTCTTCAGTCACTGCAAAATCAAACAACATTGGCACACTAATTGCATCCTCATAAGTGAGTAAAAAGCATATGCAGTTTTAGGTAGACAAATTGATTGGTAAAAGAATTTCAAACAATTTGTCAGCAATGAACATTAAATTGAATGTAATCAAATGCATAAACACATGTAAAGGTAAAAAATTAAACAAGTCTGGGGTCGCTAATTTGACGGTCGAAAGGCACTAGAGATCGAATATTAATACCATGGGTAAGCTTCTTAATTTTCTGTGGTCAATTAAGTTGTTTAATCGCGAGAGCCAAGTATTCATGTTCGAGGGCTGACTAGAGGCTATATCTAGAAGACCTTGTAGTTAAGCTACTATAAAAGGAATTTCTCATGAAATAATCGCCTGGCTGATTACTTTTTCTTTGACCCCCCAAAGTCTTTTCACAGTGATTCAATTTGATGTGTGTGCTTATTTTGTATGCCTTGGGTTTTTTGCTTTTCAAGGAAAAGCGCCCACACTAGGAACCTCTAGGGCTCTAGTACCATAGGCAATACATGTGAGTGAAGTACCAAATCAAGCTGAGATTTCTCTTCCAGCTTAAGATTTTACAGTGTGGCACTTTGATTTTTTGTTTGTTCATTTTCAGCATTTTAATTTTGTAACTTTGGGGGGTCATATAACACTGATACACCTCCCCAGGCTCATCACACTAGTTAACTCCCTTTATAATACTTAAGCTAAAGGTCAATAGGGTCAAGCCCACTAGAAAGCCCTAGTACATTTCACACAATGCTGCCTAAATCGGATTAAGAACCTAAGTAACCGTTGATTATTAGGAAGGCATTCCCCATGGTATTAAGAGAAGATCTCTAACACCTAACTTGGTCAAACTAGCTTAGTCGGACTGCTTGATTTTTAAACCTAGACAAGTGATTATGACAAAAAATTACATTGAATTAAATGTTTGATACTAAGAAAATGCGGTGAATATTAGGCTACCAATCACAATTAAAGCAGGCAATCATAGATGCAAAAAAGATAAGGGGCAATGCTAATGGACAAGAAACACCTGTTTGTGTCGATGGTCGCGCTTGATTTGAAGAGTGAGTCGAGATAAAGATTCCATGAAGGTCCAAATCCTATCAATAGCAACACGCTCCTGTACACACTAGGAAACAAAAGGAATACCTCCAAGAGGCACATTAGTGGGAAAAGGTACCAACACTTATTGAACACAACAAAAAACATAAGGAACCCTAACCTAATTATTTACACTCCCCCTAGAGAGTCAAGGGAATAGGATATTGTAGAGGTTGGGGGGAAACCCTAAGGCTAAACCCCTATCCTCGTCGTCGAGATAAACAAAGTCATCATCCATGAGACCATATGTGCCATTCGTGTAGTCGTGTAAATTTTCTTCTTCATCATAGGTGCCCATTTTTACTAAGAAGGTCACTAGACGCCTATAGTCATCTTGGTCAAAAGGGTAGGCTTGTGCAATGGGAGAAACGCTCTCTACTAAGTATGGATCAGACGTGGTCAAGAGACGTATCAGCCATTCTAACTCCTCAAAATTTCTCTCACATGCTAGCGTACCTATCAAATCCCATTCACATGCAAGCACTGGAAAGACCATGTGAAATATTTGTGAAAAGTAACGAGGGTACCTCTCACCCAAGGCAGGAGTGGATGACTCTAGCGTACTAGCCATATCTGTACACGCAAATAGATGATGGTTAGAGTGCAAATATTACAAGGGTCGTGTTCTTGTGCATAATTTGTTTTTATGATTTGTGTTATGGCTCTTGCTCTTTTACTTTTTTATCTTGTTTTTGTGAGTATAAGGCTTTATATATACATTCCCTAAGATCGGAGATTAAGAGGTCAGGGAGAAAGGTTGAGAGGGAAGCAAGTGAATGATGGATGTCCACAAACACTCCCCCCTTCCTTGGGTAGATCATACCGTTTGAAATGATGTCGTCACCCTTTGAAACCAATTGTTCCAATTGGTAATAGGTGAGGATTTTTGCCAGTAGTTTTCTATTACCCTAGGTGCCTCGTCAAGTTGCAAGGGTGGTAAGGTACTCTCCCATTATCGAACTTGAAGTGGTTCATCAGGTGATTCTTGAACACTGGGAGGTGTGGATTCTTTTGTATCTTCATGGAGGTCCACTACTATAGATGGAGGCTGTGTAGAAGCTTTTACCTCTATGGATGTATTACATGAGGAGCTAGAAGCTTCATGGAACTCCCCCCTTCCTGAGCTAGGTGGAATAAATTGGTTTTGCCTTGGAGCCCAAACTAGCTCTGGACTAGGTGTGTAGCATTCTGTGATCTTTCCCTTCCCACGGTCTGCCATTGGCTTTAGCGTTACACTGTTTGACTCATATGGGTTTGTTGTGGATAGGGAAGGACACATTTTACGTTTAGGTACCCAAATTTGCTCATTTCCATCATAGTAGCCTTGGGCTTCTAATAGTTGTTTTGGAATCCATCGTGATTTGGTCTTGACTCTCCTAGGGCACGCTCTTGGTTTTCCCGGGAAATTTTTTCTTGGAATGGATGGGAGGGTTGAGGTAGTTGGAAGTAAGGCCTTGGGGACCCATTGATATATACTCTTAGGTCGTGCAGGTTGAGTACTTGCAATATTACTGCTTGCTGCAACTACAAGTGTTGAAGTGCTAGATTCATGGGTAGCCGGCAAAGACGAGTTAACCACCTTGGCTTGTGAATGTTGGCTATCCTTCAACTTTGCTAGAGTTTGCAACGTAGGTGACTTTGCTTGAATGATAGGGGTAAGAGTCGGTGGTCGCGTCGTGACACTACCAGCATCCCAATCAATAGTGCATTTGATTGCCAACATCCACGTGCGTCCCAGGTTTACGTTGCCTTCCATAGCTCGTGCGGGCATGACTAGAAACCTCTGCACTATGCTTCCATTGTCATAGACAACAGGGGTCTGAAGGACTCCAAGAATAGCAGTTTTCTTTTTATTAATGCCCTTGACTTGCATCGTACTCGGGGATAGGGTCGGTTTTCCTAATTGACACTAAACTCCATAAGATAACAAATTGTGTTTAGCTCCCGTATCTAATAAGGCATTGTATAGTACTTTCCCATAGGGGCTATTTAGCTCAATTGGGTATCGTAGGGGTGGCTCAGATTCTAATGAGTCGTCATCTGTGTCCTCGAAAAATGCTTGCGTGATTCCCAGATTAGCCTCTCGTTGGCGTCTAAGACGTTGTTGTCGTTCTCGAGCCTCAACTCTTGCTTGGATTTTTTAAAGCTCTGCTTGTTCCTTGGCAGCCTTCTTTTGATGGATGGCTTGCAACTCTTCCTGGCTTAGAGGATCATAATATCTTTTGAATTTACTCCCATTAAGGAATCCAATGGTTTCAACTCCATCTAGAGTCTCCACACGAATGGTACCTTGCGGGGTAATTTCACACACTCGATATGGTCCCTTACCAGCGTATTTCAATTTCTTCTTTTCATTACGTACCCCGTACATAAGAACTTTATCACCAACCTTGATGTCTTTATCCTTTAAATGGCTATCAAACCACTTCTTTCTCCTATCCTTTTCCACTAAAGCATTTCGCACAACTAATTGCTTTTCTTCATCTAGTCTTTCCAGGATATATAATCGCTCCACTAAGGGGTTACCATCCCAACCTTCTTGAGAAGCTACTCGAAGACTAGGAATGACAAACTCCCATGGCATAACTGCTTCTTGGCCATACACCATTTTAAACGGTGTGCAATTAATAGCAACTTTATACGCAGTACGATAAGCCCATAAAGCTTATGTAAGCTTTAGGTCCCAATCAGTGCGATGAGCCTCAACTGTCTTTGTCAAGATGGAGATGAGAGTTTTGTTGGTACTCTCAGCTTGGCCATTTGCTTGGGGATAATAGGGTGTAGACTTGTGGTGAGATATCATGAAGTTTGATGTGAGTTCTTTTATTACTTCATTTATAAAATGAGTTCCATTGTCACTCACAAGTTCAAAGGGGCATCCAAAACGTGTGATAATGTTCTCAAAGAGGAACTTAGCTGTTGTTTTTGCATCCGCCTTTCGTGTTGCTTTTGCTTCAGCCCATTTGGTTACATAGTCGGTAGCGACAATGATATATCGTGATTGCGTGTTACGTGCAGCCGGACTAATCGGTCCTACAAAGTCTAAGCCCCACTTTTCAAATGGTTGGGTTACCTTGATGGGATGTAGAGGCATCCTATCCCTTCTTTGTGGCTTGTTGAAGCGTTGGCATTCATCACATCCCTTTGCAAAAAGTGATGCATCCTTAAATAGAGTGGGCCACCAATAGCCTGACTGTAAGATCTTTCGGGCAATCAACTTTCCTGAAAAGTGACCACCAGCTACGCCCATGTGTGCCTCTTGTAAAATATATAAATACTCATCCTCGTGGGCACATCGTCTAAGAACATCATCTTTTCCTCTCTTATAGAGAGTTCTAGCCAGTAAGCAATAGGGTTCGCATTCCTTGATTAATTTTCGAGCTATATCTTTTCGCAGTTCTTTGGGTGGAAAACCATTAACTAAGAAGTTAACAATCTTTTCACTCCATTCAGGCATTGTCTCAACAATGAACAAAGAAGTATTAGGCAATTCATCATCAACCCCCGTAGGAGCTTCGCCATTTGGGATACGAGATAAATGATCCGCCATGACATGTTTCCTCCCAGGCCTCACAACAACGGTGAAGTCAAACTCAAGAAGAATTAACAACCATCGTGTAATTCGACCTGTGGAACACGGCTTGTTTACCAAATATAGCAATGCTTGATGATCAACATAAAACACAAACTTGGTAGCAAGAAGGTAATAGCGAAATTTCTTTACTGCGTAAATCATAGCTAGACCTTCGCGCTCTGTAGTAGTGTAGTTCATCTCGGCATCATTTAATTGGCGACTTGCAAAGCTAATAGGGTAGTCCAATTTATGTTCTCCTGGTTGAGTTAGAACACACCCAATAGCAAAATTTGATGCATCAATATCCACATGAAAAGGTACATTCCAATCAGGTGTTCGCAGGATTGGAGCACTTGTTAGGGCCTTCTTTAGTAACTCATAAGATTGATGACATTCTTCCGTCTAGTGAAACTCGATAAGAAGCTTGTACAATGGACGCGCTATCTCGGCAAAGTTTAAAATAAACCATCGATAATAACCAACATGGCCCATAAATCTTTGAACTCCTTTATAGTTAGTAGGTGGTGGCAAATCGGCAATGGCTTTAATCTTACTCTCATATGTGGATATCCCGTTCTTGGACACTATATGCCCTAGAATGACTCCATGCTTAACCCAAAATTGGCATTTGAAAGGGTTCAATGAGATGCGATAAAATCTGCACCTTTCAAATATTTTTCGTAGATATAACAAATGCTTCTCCCAAGAAGAATAAACACAAAGGTCATCTAGGAAAGCTTCACAAAACTCCCTTAGAAATTCTTTAAACGCAGTGTTTATTAATCGTTGGAATGTAGTAGGGGCATTCGTTAAGCCAAAAGCCATAACACGAAATGCAAACACTCCAAACTCTGTGATAAAAGCAGTTTTAGCTTGGTCCTCTAATGCAATTGTGATTTGATTGTAACCAGAGTACCCATCTAAAAAGCTATAAGCTTCCTTGCCCGCAACTCTTTCAAGTACATGTTCTGAATGTGGCAAGGGATAATGATCTCTCCTAGTGGCTGCATTAACTTTCTTGAGGTCCACGCACACTCTTAGTTTCCCATTATTTTTTGGCACAATGACTATTGGAGAAACCCATTCTGAGTGCTCAATAGGGTATATGAATCCACATTTGATAAGTTTTTCAATCTCCTCTTGTACAATTTTGGCGTACTTAAGATTCATTGGATAGGGTCATTGCTGGACGGGTTTAGCAGTGTTGATCATGGGAATTGTATGTTGCACCACAGAAGGTGGAACGCCCTTCATGCCATGATATGTCCAAGCAAAGATATCCTTGTATTCCTTGAGGAGCTCCTTAAGTACAGCCTCTTCAGTTTCGGTAAGGTCTTGAGCAATAAAGACTGGTTTAGACTCCTCACCTGGTTTTGCTAATTCTATCTCTTTAACTACCGCTGGACCATCATAGACTCCACTACTTCTATTGGTAGGTATTCGTTGGGCTTTGGCATACACAACCTTTTGCTCCCCCGTGGTATAAGATTTAAAATGTTCAGGAGCCGTATGTAAA
Source organism: Adiantum capillus-veneris (assembly GCF_014529385.1). Classification (NCBI taxonomy): domain Eukaryota; kingdom Viridiplantae; phylum Streptophyta; class Polypodiopsida; order Polypodiales; family Pteridaceae; genus Adiantum; species Adiantum capillus-veneris. The sequence continues at coordinate 149,737,591 of NC_140931.1, forward strand.
TCAACAGGCTCTTGTCTTGACGGAGACCTTTCTTTTAGTTCTGCCTCCTTTTGTTGTTGTGCTAACTCTCGGTTTTGAAGTCTTCTTATAGTTCGACTCAATTTCGGCTCTGTAACCTTTAATTGAGTGAGGTCAATGGATCGCGGGCTGCACCACATGACACTCTGGAGATGTTCACCCCAATTGTCTACTAGCTTTCGATGAGCATCACATGCCCCTCGATAGCTAAGCCATTTTGCAGTAGATATTTCCTTGTTTATCCTAGCTCTCACATTTGCTCGATATCGTCGTCTCTTATATGACCTTTGTTTCTTGTTAAGGTTTTGATTTTGGTAAATGTTTGAACTCGACTCGCTTGATAGGTCTTCGCTTGTATCTTCTTCACTCTCATATAAATTACCATAGATGGTCGTACTAGACCTTGAGTGTTCAGTTTCTATACTTGGCTCACTCGATGTTTCCTCAGGTTCTGAATCCATTTCTCCCTGAGATTCCGTTTCTGATGTGTATTGGCCTGAAGCCTTTGAGAAATCATCGGTTTCACTCTCAGGTAGGTGTGCCTCTTTCTTATCATCGGATGTTACATGCGCTACACCTAACATGTTTACTGGTGCAATGTGTAGTATCTCTTCCCCATCTGGTGTTACCCAGGTTGTTCCTCTAGCTCCCCATGTATCTATAGTTGCCGCTAGGTGTACCCAATCGACATTGTCTGACTCATCCATTCCGGGTAGGATATCCATATAAGGAGAGTTCTCCCCAATATCCGTGTCTTCGTTACACGTGTAACAATACTGTAATGGAGCTGAGTGAATTGTTGTGTCTGATCGATTATCAATGATGAATTTATTTCCTAGAGGATGCGTTCAACCACTTAAAAGATCAACTTGAATGACAGAGTCTTGGAACTGTAAGTAGACGTGGTTTTTGGACCAGTCATGCACCATTTTTGCTTCCCTCATGAATGGACGCCCTAAGATCATCTCAAATGACATAGGATGCTTGGAAAAATCCATAAAAATGAAAGTCTGTCTTACCTTGTGTCCCAAGACCTTGATCCTGAGATCCTTAAGCATTCCAAAAGGCGTAACAATAGATCCATTAGCCATTTTTACCACTACGCTTGTGGCTTCAAGGTGAGGTCGCCCCATAGGCTCCCAACAACTCTTTGTCACCATGCTGACTCCCGCACCACCGTCAAGGACTCCCTTTACAGTTAATCCTTTAGTAGTGATTGGCAGAGTAGCATTAGATTCATCACCTTCAAAGTATTGCCCCAACTTGTTAACAGGTACTTCAATTACAGATTCATGTCCCGCTAGGTCAGATGGTGGTGCTAAATGTTCCTCATCATTCATTACCAAGACAGGTTTGTTCATATGTGCAAACTGTGGTAATCCGGCCTGTAATTCTCCATTGAGGAAGGCTCGAAGAGCTGAGACTAGCTCGGGGTCTTTATATAGTTTGGACATGATGGTGGTTCTAACTTCTGAAGACATGAAATCCATCAATTTGGCAACATTTAATGGCATCTTGTGGGACGTAGGACCCTGAGAAGAGAATGGTGAAGATGGAATCTCCACTTCCTCAAGGGGGTCGGGCATTCCCTCACCAAACATTCTCTCTAGTAGGAAAGGTGTGTGTCCACTTTCAGATGTCCTACCCTCACTCTCTTCCCGAATGATACTGGGTATAGCTAATGGCCTGTAGTTCTTGTGAGGTTGAACTTGTGTGGGAAACACTGTGTCCCACATCTGGATATGTTTGGGTTCAGGTTCTAATGTTCGTTGAGTTTCTTCCACCAAACCCCTCAGTTGTTGGACTTGTTCAATTTCCACTGTTGGGTTTGGATAGGTTCCAATCTTTCTCTTGCAATCCTCATTTTTCGTCTCTCGTGGCTTATCTTGGGGGTTCGCAACTGGGTGGTTTAACTTTGAATACTCTTTTGGTGTTCGTCGTAATTCCCTCTCGTGATCCTCCTCACTGGCTTTTTCCTTTGTAGTAATAGTTTTGGTCTCCGTGCTCTCTATCGAATCTGAGTCATCCTCAGGGTCATTCATATACATGGGATCCTCTCCTGTCCCTATGTTAGTCTTTGAACTAGGTTTTGAGCTAGAAGCATTAAGGGATTTCTTTTTTCGTGTTTTCTTCTTTCTCGCTTGGCCAATGGATGCAGCATCTCTCTCTTCGAGGATGTAATTTTGCTTTTGGAGCATCGACCGTGTGAGTGCATTCACTGGTGCTATGTTTATAGTTGGTGGTGTCCCATCAACAATCTCTATTATGTTCAATGGTGTGATTTTTGGTGCGTTTGGATTGTTAGGACACTGTGCGATCAAATGATCTATGCCACAACGATTACAAGTGAGTATTGGCATTGCCAATGCACTCCCTTGACTTGTTTGCATTAGTGCGGCACTCTTTTGCACTGAAGAGGTGGTCTCCGGGCAAAACTATTAATGTTTTGGCCTCTTGCTGCTAGCGCAGTAGCTTGATATACCGGTTTGATTTGTCCCCAATGGTCTTCCATATAGTACATGGGACACTCCTCAAGCATGTCGACTCCATAGGTGATACTAGGGTCTATGTCCCCTTCGCAATCTACATAAGTACTAGATGACTCGCAACCTATTTGGTTCATAGGTGTAACTCTTGGATGAGGGGGTTGCAGTCCTAGCACTGGAGGTGGCAACGGTGTGGTTTGGACCACATTTTGGGTTCTAGGGACCATGTGCTGTAATGGCAACTGTTGCTCCATGGGTGGGGTAGGCATCAATGCAGGAACTCGAGGTGAGTCTGCCCAAGCTATAGGCGGTCTATTTTCCATGATGCGTTTAAGCATTAGGCAATCCTTCGCTTGATGGCCATACCTACCACACGCGTTACAAGTCCCGTTAAACTTTACTCTGAAAGTAGGGCATTCACTCGTAGTATGTGGGCCCAAGCAAATTGAGCACCATTGTTGCTCCCTTCTTGGATACATCTGAGTGTTTTGTGGAGCACGATTACCCCTAAGGCTTTCTTGGATGGCCTTGGTGAGATCTGCCAAAGTCATCTCAGATATCGTTTGCTCTTTCACGATTGGCTTTATCTTCATTGGCTCATGCCCTGATGCTTGCGAGCTACTTGACTTCGGCTCGGCAGACACTCTTTCTCCTGCAATCATTAAATTATCCTCCAATTGGATTGCATTCATGGTGATTGCTTCCCAAGTAGTGATACCTCTAATGACTAGGTCATTATAGATACTTTCATGTCGTAGTCCCCTAATGAATCTATCGAGCAATTGGTTGTTGTTGAATCGCTCGTTTGGATTGCATCGAGAATTCAAATTCTTTAGGCGACTAATGAAGTCTCTCACGGATTCACCTTCTTCTCGTTGGGCTTTCTGGAGCTGAGAGGCTACACCCCAAAGTACTCCCTCTCGTATGTATTCTTTTAAGAACAGTCTCCTAAGAGTAGAGTAGATCGTATTCTCTTCTACTCTTAAGGTTCTATACCAATCTCCAGCCTTTCCGCTTAGGGTCAAACTCAAAGCCTTACACTTATGTAGCTCATTGTGCTCTTCCAAGGAATCGCACACATGTTCAAAGACTTCCATATACTTTCTAGCATCTCCGTCTCCACTGAATTTCTGTGTGAGCCTAGCTACTTGAACTGCCTTGCTCCTAGGCTCTCTATCAGGTGCACTACGCATGTTTTCCGCAATAGAGCGACTGATAGTTTGAGCAAATGCTGCCAAATCTCCTATTTGAGCAGGCATAATGGGTGTATGTGCTCTTGGAACCACATGTGAGATGGGAGTTGGCCTTGGCCTTGGCATACGCGCGGCTCTTGGGTCCCAAATTTCGTATGGTGGTGTACTAGACGATGGTCCAAAGTTTACAGGCGTGGCCCTAGGCATAGGGGGTGCCTGATATGGCATGTTATTATTAAATGGCATGGCTCCACTTGTATAAGAGCTTGGATAATTCCATTATGGATTGTAAGCTCTTGGAATAATTGGAGGTGTAGGAGCTACATGAGGCTGAGGTACGACAGGTGCACATGATTGATACATACATGTAGGTATAGTTGGGGGCACTGTGCTACTAGGCATCGGCGTAGTGTTAACAAATGAACTCCATGGTGTACTTCTTGTCATGCTCACCATTGGGATATGCATGGTAGCCGTAGTGTCATTAAGAGAAAGATGAGCTAGATCTGGGAAGGTAAAGCTGCCACTTGTGGGCTCAGATTGTACTGAGGCTCCTGGCGAAACAACATATGGAGGATCAATGGGGCTCACTGAGGGAGTCTCCATTTGTGACAGGGTTGGTTGGTTGGCCTTTCCCGTATCCAAGAATCTCATTAGGCATGTTGAAGGCATGTTGATCCCTGTGATCTGTCTTTCTAACTCGACAATCCTATGGAGGACATCACAAACTTTCTGTTGTTGCTCATCTATGCTAGTAGCACCCGATGTGGATTGTAGAACATCTAACCAACCCACATGATAGATGTGTCCTATGTACCGATCAGTTAAAGCTTCTGCTTGTAGGTCATACTCCCAATTTTCGTTTAGGAATATCCCATCTAGGCCTGGCGTGCTGGAGGTTTCCCTTGAAGTGGAATGATTATTGCTCCCCATAGCTTGCCCCTCCGTGACTGCTACCTTGGGAGCACTCGGTTGCTCGGCTGGCATGATTGTTGTCATAGGAACCTTTGCTTTCAGGGCTCGACTTTGTTCTAGCCTTCGTAGGTTCTCAATTTTCCTCTCCCTTGTTGCTTGCATATAGCGTTCGATCTCTTGTACTTCGGCAAGACTCCTACCATCGGGTAGTAAAACCTCAGAGGGAGATAGTCCTAAAGGATCAGGAGGTGCAGTGGATGGAACATTCACATGTACACTCTCAAGAAGCATAGGGTCCATTTTAGGCATGAATGACGAATTTACTTCCCCACTCCCTTCATTTATTTCATTAACCGCATGTTCGGAGCGAGTATCTCTACTAAGGGTCTCTTTTAAGCGGCTAAACATGCTGGACCCGGGTCGTGGACCCATGGCATGCATGTCTCGACTTGAACTATCAGGGTTTGGTGTAGGATTCCCCTCCATGACTTCGTAGTCACAGGAAGAATCACTAGACGCGATATGAGGATCTTGGGTCGCGCTACCTTGAGTCCCGGCCGAAGGTCCAGAACCTAGGGTGGAGGAATAATGGGTGCCCGCGTAAATGGAGGCACTACCAATATGCTCGTGCTCTAACACTCGTCTAGAGTGTAGATTCATATGACTTGGATCCCCTAGAAGTGTCAGTGAGGGCCCGTGAAGGCTGCTCACCTAGTAATTTTTGGTGTTTTGCAACCCAAGTCTTTTCTTATTTATTTATTTTTTGAATTTTTGGTCCTTTTTTTCTGACCCAGCTATAGAATAGAACGTATGATAGCTCAAAACGAGCATTTCGGTCAGAGGGACATGCCGTGCTTTACAGCCCTCTGTTTGGTCACTTTATGCCCTTGGAATCCCTAAAACCGTCAATTTCTAGTAGGAAACTAGGCCCAAATTAGAAAGTCTAAGGGTGCAAGTGGGAAGAGAAGGGAGGAGAATGGAGGACTTGCCCCACATGCTCTCATTCCCTCTTGAGGGGGTAGGGTATATATATAAGAGTGAGTCTAGTATATATCATAGGACTGAGGCCTGGGCCTGGGCCTGGGCTTGGGCTTGGGCTTGGGAAAATGATCCCGATCCCGATCAAAATTTTAGTGTAGCCCCCCAGTCACTCACGCTTAAATATTTTCGGTTTTTTATTTTTTTTTATTTTTTAAATTTTATTATTATTATTATTATTATTATTTTGGCGATGACCGCGCGCGGTTTAGGTGACCCTTTCTTGGCCACACACACTGTCATCTACCTAACCTCCCAGTCAACAGCTCGCAGACAGCTCACTACCTTATCTACTTACTAACAGTGCTGCTAACCATTGACTAATCTGTTAACTGCTTATTGACAGTGAGCTAACTGTCCACCTACTTCCTCTCTCACTACCTTACTGTGCAAAGACTGTGTGCAGCCAAACCTTGACAGAAAACTGTGTACAGACTGTGTGCAAACAGAAATTGCTAACTGCCTTCCTACTTATTCATTCACTGCAAACAAGCTAACGACTACTAATTGTGCAAAGACTGTGTGCAAACAGAAAACACAACATTATGCAGAAATCACAGAACTTGCAGACAACACAGAAATTAACAACTTACAGAAAAACAACTCATTCCTCTTCCTCTTCCTCTTCTTTCCTACTACAAACAACTCATAGGAGAAGCACAAAGTGCCTCTTGGGCTTAGTGCAGGGCGATTCCCCGGCAGCGGCGCCAAAAATGTGCATTCCTTGCCGCACTGTCGAAGCAAGGGCCTTGCCTAACACTGTGTGCGAGCCATAGACGGCTCCAAGCACACAACTAGCTTAACTAGTAACCTCAAAAGAGGGCAATGGTGTGTCACTCACCGCTCTATGCTCCTGCCGTGGAGGATTCCTCGCCGCGAAGAAGAAGGAGACGCCGCTACGTCGCGCTCAACCGCTTCACCACCGTCGTGCCGCCACAATGCTCGATCGCACTCTCTCTCTCTCTCTGTCTCTCTCTCTCTCTCTCTCTCTCTCTCACACACACACATACACACACACACACACGAGGAGGTGAAGAAGAAGAAGATGGAGATGGAGCAAGAGCACTCTTCTATTGCACAAATGAGAGAATGAGTGAATTTTAGGTTTAGTTGGCTTTTATATGAGCTCACCCCATTCACACTTGGGCGCCCATGCTTAGCCAACTAATCCCTTGAATGTCCCGGTTAGAGTGCGCCTCTCATCGGCGATCACTCTTACCCTTTTCCTATTGGTCCGACAAGCCCGGTACCCGACTCTACCAAATACATAATACACGTCCGTTGTAGGTGATGGGGTGTCCGTGAGCCGTGAGGGTTAACAGGAAACCATTCTCATTAAAACATCATGCATTCACTTCTAGTTGTATTTTTTAACCTAATGGAAAGGAGCCGAGTGGTTTGGACACCCTCACACAAAAATCTGAAAGAGTCGGTACCCTCGCTTTGCCCAGTCACAATGGAGATGGTGTGTGTCAAGCCCCTAGATTTCAAACTCCGCGTTGAACTCGACCTACGTGTTTTCGAGCGTCACTCGAAGTCACCTTGCTCAGAATTTGAAGCACCACCTTGTTGTTCGCTCTTTTCAATCTGATGCTCTTTTGATAACTTCTCCAATTCTTCAATGACTACTCATCCTCTCTTATTTCCAGTTGATGATCCTGCAATTGCTATGTTTAGGCTTGGAAGTCTCCTGGCTGTGCTAGGAGAAAGGGCATCGGAAGGTTGATTCATGGTGTGGTGACACTTGCGCTTTTGCCCTTTTCCCTAACCTTCTTGTTTAATGCTGCAAACCAAAACAATAGTGAGGACACTGTACACAATCGAGTATCACGTTATTTGCATAAGAAAAAGATAACTTACCATTGTATGCTTCTACTTTGTTTTTGGAGAACTCGCCATTGACATAGTCCAAAGACCATGGATGGTCTCTCCACGCATCCTTATCGTGGAGTTTGTCTATCCACTCATTGGGATACATTCCACTCAAACTCCACCTATATATCGCTAGAATGCTTAAGGCATGGACTACGCAAACCTTTCTTGAGGTTTCCCAACCACCATTTATAAATTACAATTTTGACTCCATTGACCAAAACATACAATATGAACCAATCATAGAATCCAATAAAACTCAATAGTTGAACTTGTACAGTAGGTGTCACACAATGCATTCAAAGTGCGGCTACTCCTCTCCATTGTATGTGGCTCGTATGGTTGTCTTTCACTACAAAAATGCTTTGTCGAAGTGGTCTTGTTAGAAAGCTTGCATTGCCTCTCCAAGAGATAGGTCACAATCGCGTGCAACACGTGCATGGAGCTTCTTCATCGAAGTTCTCGGCCTCCATCTTCTTCGTTAAGCTCAATACACCCCTATACTTCAAGCATTAGCAACATTACACTCATATATATGATCACGTACCCTCAAGTTACTATACCTATCTTTCCAACTGCCACCAATAGATGTGCATTCTCAACCACTGCGAGAATGGCTTCTCTTGAATTGGAATAGATGTCTCAATCATGGAAACCTCCCTCTTGGTCAATATGTCAACCAAATGACATTTTCTACAATGTTTTATTGGATATAATTTTAGATAATCATAGAAAAAAACAATCGAGCTTAAGCGTCTGCAAATTTGTGGCTTGTGACCCCAATAACAAGCCACCACGTGGCTCAACCTCTTAGAGGCAGTTCACATGACTGTTGGGTTGCACCAAGATGTTTTAGTTCACATGAAGAATAGCGAAATGGAGGCATCTATAGGAAAAGCTACAATTTTTAGAGAGATTTGTCTAGAGAAGCCTTCATGCTACGTCTTTGATGACAATCAAGTTGTCTTTTTCCTTGCTTTCCATTTTGTTGCTCCTCTTGAGGAGGAGCAAGATTGGCGGCAAGTTCTTCTTTGAGAACTACCCATGTGAACTGAAAATGTTCGTTCGAAGTACATTGGTTGAGACATGTTGTATATGTGTCTATCATCATCTCATGCTTTCTTCTTACCTTTTTTCCTTTATTCCCATTGCAAGGGCCGTAAGTTGTGAATTCTTCTTTAAGGGCGGCACTTGAAATACTTGAAGCCTTATTGCTTATTCACTCCTATAAACTTTCCCAAGTTTGCATTGAACATGATACATGTGGTTATGTGTACATTTCCGAAAGATGGATAACTTAAAAGTGTACCAGACTTTGGCCTTAACTTGGCATTGACTCGAGTGTGGGTCACACAAGCCAATCATGAATGCCACTGTCTTTAATGGGCTAATATGCTGCATAAACTTGGGCTTGCACGACCTCTTTTACCCTTGAATTTAACTATAGTTTCTTGTCTTGTACTATGATAAACAGAGGCATCTAGCACATAGCAACTCGGGCTCCGTCTCCATGAGAGGTACTTGTGCCCGATTACACATGCAATTCGAAAACCCAAGCACCCATCATGTAAAAAAACAAGAAATCCTTGTGGCCACATCAATGTGTCATTGTATATCAATGTGTGCACAATCCGAACTTGTCATTGTTACTCTACAAAGAACCTTGTATAATATTAAGCTCACATGTACTCATGATGGTACTTTACATAGCACAGAGAGCTTGAATCATGCTTAGGCTATCATACATGCATGGCGTGGCATGCTAGACAGCATTGTCAAAGAAACAATTGGCTTGTCTTTTTTATGCATACGTGCTCCTGCTCTAACAGACTGCAACCACATCATTGAAGTGCCCAAGAAGAATGGCATGTTGAGGATCTATGTAGATGATATAGAGTTGAATGAGTCACAATGATCACCTCAAGGCTAAAAGACAGCCCAAACGCATTCTGGTTAGCGACAAGTATATGTCAACTGGATGCGACAGTTTGATGAGCGACATAATCAATCAGCTTTGAGCAAAAGGCCAGGTCAAAATTAATGTTGGGTGGATCCCCAATGCAATCAAACACGGCATCAGCTCCCTCAAAATTTTCTTCGGCAGTGTACCTGTAGGTTCATGGTTTATTCAAAATTTGTAAGAACAAAACAGTAGAGACATCACAACAACAACGTAGTAAAACTAACCCGCTTTTTGTTATGATACAATTCATTCCTGCTCCTTTGGCTGCTGCCAAGCCAATGGCACTATCTTCGATCACTACACACCTACGTTAGAAAACAAATATGGGAAATCACTACGAATAATGAAAAATTTGTTAGGCATTGAATACAAATAGACGTACATGTCTACTTAGATATTCTTGCAAGCATGTACATGCATGTATATACTATAATACATACGGACATGCATGTATACATCATATGTACACAACCCTAGATACATGCATGCATACATGCATGTATGTGTATTTGTGCATGTGTATAAATAACAACCAGTACATAAAGTACTGAAAACTGGTACGGTATTAATCGTACCACATGGAAAGACTGATGAATTCGCGTTTGGAATGCAACCTTGCTCAGCAACATAAAGATTTCATACAATATAGACTTTTGTAGCCTTTCCAAGATGGAGATGAATAGTAATTGTCCACATCACACAATGACTTGGCTACAACTTTACCATAGCCCTCAATAAGACAACTAAATGTAAACCTCACAAAGTTAAGCTGTGAAAAGACACAAACATCATTGCGGTGTTTAAATCGAAAAAGCTTCGGGACAACAATCCCTGCATATGAACATGCTAGAGGCTAGAACCACCAGTTTTTCTATCCTTGATAGCAGACCATGAGTATACTGCTCAACATCTAGACCACCAAGCCTTAACTTTGACATGGGAATGATGCTCTACCATGAGGTACAAAGAGCAGCCCCATAGTGCTCAGGCAAAAGAAAGGCCAAGAGCAAGACAGCTAACTAATGAACTCCCCTTCTTAAAGAACTACTCGGAAGTGCTGAGGAACGTGAACCTCCCGCTTATCAACATTCCAATTGGACAAAACTAGACTAAATATACCTCCCTTGCATCTGTGTCCTAGTAGAGCAAAACCACGAATGTGCAAATTCATCTATATTAGTGAACTTGGAAGCTCCTGTTCAAAACATTCTAGCAACTGAAATTTCTTGCAGCACTCTTAATTCTTGTCTCAGCAAGGTGTGCTACTTGAAATTTTCCTAATATCAAACAGGGTCAGGCAGCTATTTATGGTCAAGAGGAATTAGGTCTTGGAAATAAGCAAAGACTTCAATGTCTAACCTCATAAAATTCCAGATCACGTAGCTGGCAAACCTTCATGCAGTTGAGCACATTAAACAAGAGCCACAACATTTTGTTTTTTCTTGTCAAGGACATGATGTCCTTAAAAATCCTCTAGAATATAACTTCAAAAGGAGAGAGCAAAACCTTTTTGGGTCCACAGCATAGCTATTTGCTGCAAGCACATAAATAGCCTGAAAAAAGAAGCCCATTGATGTGAATAACAATCTGAAAAAGTCAAAAGGGAGACATGAAAGACAAGAACATGAGATCGAAATTCACCGGATCAGGCTTCTTCTTTGGTACAATATCCCCTGCAAAAACTGTTATTGACTGTGCCGCATCTTGCTCTAGCATTCCAGTCACAATTGCAGAAACCTAGAGCGATCAAGAGACTGTCTTCAGGACAAAGGTTGCATAACCAAGTTTATGGTTCATAGACATACAGAGTGGAGCAAGGATGCAATTTGTTCTAGAATAAGAAGAAAACACGCACGTCAATGATGCGTGGTAGTCAACGACAGGGAAAAAAAGACAATGTACAATTGAACGTACTACAATAAACTCTCTGAAGTGCCAGAGTAAACACACTGCCCTGAGTAATTATGCCTTGCTATGCTATCATCGCTACCTTTGGTAGCTCCTGTTCTCCCTTATCCTTCATATCCAACCTTCCATGTTTCTCCATTTCACTTGCCTATGCACACTCACAATCAGTAAGTCGTGTGTGTTTCATTGCCTATGCTTTTGGTTCGCCTCAGCTGCAACTGAGAAATCCAAGTCTCTGACGTTTGTGAGTGAGCCTTGCTTACGGAATTCACAGTTTAAGGCCTCAACTTCGTTTCAACAACCCTTCTGGGCCCAGCATTTTCATTTGGCACCACTTTGAACCTTTTTTGCTTTATCTTTTGACAAGTGGCCCTTCTTAAGGTAGCCTTGACTTTTGGCAAGTGCCCTTTCTAAGGTAACCCTTAAAAGGACACCACAATTGGCTCCACCACTTTATATAGTAGGGCTAGTTACGGGTGATATCAAAGCTACAACTTTTCTTGCTCTTTGAAAACAAGTATGATCTCCCCGTGTACTTTGATGAAGGAAGGAAACACCTCCAGTTTATGATGAGAACACCGCTCGATTGAATGTTGAAATACTTCACATGAATAGTTCAAAAATTTAAAATTTGGCCCAATTTGACCTTTTTCATCAATGTTCTGGAGTCCCCTTCAAGCTGATCCCCTTGCTTCACACTTGGACTTGGATTATCACTATACTCTTCCCCAAAAAAAAGTATTTGTGTGTGTGTGGAGAGAGAGAGAGAGAGAGAGAGAGAGAGATGGATGAAATGAAATGTTATAATAACCTCTTCTAAAGGCCAAAATGACCAATGACAAAGAGTTACATCATGGTGAAACTGATACAAGGTCTAGGTAAAAAGAAAGAAACAGTCACAAAGCGATGACTTGGGGTGCCCAACTAGAAAGGAAGGGCCAAGAGAATCTGAACTCGGAAGATAGGGCCTAACCCTAAAAGTAAGAACTAAAAGAGCACCAACGAAGGGCCTAACCCTAAAAATCACAAAAAGCTTGACGTCTCTGCAGAATTCCTTGAAACACGTTGACTGTTGATGTGGCACGACTATACGGAATGCTGCCTTGGTACTGTACGAAAATTCTGCAAGACGCGCTCATAGCATCACGTGGCAAGCTGTACGGATTTCCACTTTTCACACTACTGAGTTAAGGCAAATTTTACTTCGGCTTTTTGGTGAGCAATGCTTTTGAATTGATGCTTTTGGGCCATCCCTTGTACACTTTATAAGTGTCCCTAGGGTCACTCTCGAGGAGCATCAGGACGCAGAGCCTCGAAGAGAGTTGGATCATCGGGAGTTGTACTTGCCGAGCATCACAAATAGAAATACCGAAAGGGACGCCAGCCTTTGGGGCCAGTGCGTCTTGTCTCTCTCTCTCTCTCTCTCTCTCTCTCTCTCTCTCTCTCTCTCTCTCTCTCTCTCTCTCTCTCTCGTCAAGTTCAATGATTTTGCAGTTTCTAGTCGTGTGTTGCTGTTGATTTCTCGTCTCAGGAGGTTGATTCTTGGAACGCTCTAAGGTGCGAAGGGCCGCCTCTTACTTGAAAGGAAAGACACATGCATGGTGGTCTACTCTGTTGTCAAGCAGAGAAGCACCTACAACGTGGGTAAAATTCAAGAAATTTTTTACGTCAACTTGGATAACAAAAGAATATGAAGAAGATGTCATCACGGCTTGACATCATCTGTGAATGACTAAGAAAGACACATTGGATGATTACTGCCAAAGGTTTTGGGATACCCTTTTGCCAGTGTCCTCATTTTGGAGGATCACTTTGAGGGACCAGATTAAGCGGTTTTGCTATGGTTTGAAAAAACAGAATCGACACTATTGTCTGCAACAGAAGTTTGACTCTATTCAGAGACTTATCGGACATGCCAAACAATGTAATGCACGCCAGCTCATTGATTTATCCCACGAACAAGCTAGTGTCCACCTCAACAAGGCAAGAGTCTTCCAATGAAGTGAAGGAATCAAGGGAATCGGATGAAAGTTCATCAAAGGATTCTGTGGAAGTAAGGGAATTAGATGATAGTGTATCCGAGTGTTTTGACGAACAAGGGAACCAAATGCAAGTTCATTAAAAAATTCCGACGAAGACAGTGAATCAGATGATAGGGCATTTTGAGCGTTCCGATGAAGCAGGGGAATCAGCTGATGGTTCCTTAGGGAATTCAAACGATTGAAGTTCTAGTGGACAGGGGAGGCCAGCGGGGCTACCAACAGGTCCCAGGGCACAAGAAAAGAACATAAAGGGAATCGACTCGTAGATCAAAGAATTCCAAAGATCCAGATTGAGGTGCCAAGAAGAGGGGAAGCCAGAGGGGCTACCAATAGGTCACAAGGCACAAGAAAAAGAGAGAGGTAAGCTAGGTCCACTGGATAATTTGGTCAACGGTACCTTTTGCCCCTCGATGCGACGTGGATGGAGGAGAACATCACAAATTCCCTTGAAGCTTTTGGACTATTAGCAGTGTCTATACCAAAATTTACCGGTGAATCAGTAGGTTCAATCTGGTGCGATGCGGACTGCACAAGAGGGGAGCCACTCCACTTCTTTGTCACAGATTCCCTAGATTGAATAAAGTCACTAATTTCTCTTTGAGATTTTAGGGATATTGACGGGCTGACAATATTTTGCAGAATGACTTTATGAAATATGTGCACTAAATTGGAAATTTCTTCATTGAAAACATGTGCTCTCTCATGTGTATATTGTTAGTGACATGTAGAGAAAGATAAAATATCTACAACATTTTGTCTAATGATTTGAACTTAGTGCATCTAGACATCTGTTAGAGATCAGCCACATCTAAATGTGATGGCTAAGTGAATGAAATTTGAAAAAACCCTGAATGAGAACCTAGTTTGAACGAAACCTGAATGAGAACCTAATGTAGACTGAATAAGATTCTAGTACATCAAGATGTCTATCTGGATCAGATGACCGAATACTATTGTGAGTGCATCAAGAGTTCCAGAATTATGAGATGCTACACAATGATCTAGGAGCATTAAGAGTTCCGTATGGAATGAGATGGCTAGATTGAGTAATTGAAACACGATGCACGATGTGTAGTGTGAACTAACTGACCGACTTTGTGAATTGCATACCATGTGGATGTACTGTCTTGTGGGGATAGTCATGAGGATGGTTTACTTGATTGAAATGTGAAAAGAAAGTAACAAGATTTAGTAGATCAAGACATCCGTAAAAAAATCAGCGCAATCTGGATGTGATTGCTGAATAGCTACAATTATCAGGGTTTGTGTCTGAGACCCTCGACAGAAATGTGATTGATCAATGGCTGAAGACCTTGTAAAAGTATCAGATTGGTGGAGTCTGGTGCATGAGTACATAGAGTCAGTAAGTTTCTATCCTTTGGCTGTTTTTGCAGGTGTAATCGAGGGCGATTACAATTCTTTCAAGAAGGGGGAATGTCACAAAGTGACGACGTGACGTGTCCAACTAGAAAGGAAGGGCCAAGAGCACAAGAGAATCTGAACTCGGAAGATGGCCGAGGGCCTAACCCTAAAAATCACAAAAAGCTTGACGTTTGGGCAGAATTCCTTGAAACGCGCTAACTGATGACGCAACGGGACCATACAGAATGCTGTCGTGGCAAGACTGTATGGAAATTCCTCAAAACGCGCTCTCAATGCCAGTTGGCACGCTATACGAATTTCCACTTTTTACACTACCAAGTTTAGGCAATTTTTACGCGGGCTTTTTGGTGAGCAATGCTTTTGAATTGATGCTTTTGGGGCTCTGCATTTGGGTATCCCTTGTACTGTTTATAAGTGTCCCTAGGGTCACTCTCGAGGAGCATCTGGACAAAGAGCCTCGAAGAGAGTTGGACCCTCGAGAATTGTACTTGGCGAGCATAATAATGAAGAAATACCCAAAGGGGCGCCAGTCTTTGGGGCCAGTGCGTCTTGGCTCCAAACTCTCTCTCTCTCTCTCTCTACCCCTTTGTATCAGCTTTCACCCCACTCCTACCCACTATTTTCTTTTCATTTTTTTGTACTTTTTGTACCCAGACCTAGTATTAGATTCACCACATGTAACCTTTTGGTCTCATAGGTCATTTTGGCCTTTTAAAGACGTTAATATTACATTTCATTTCATTTCATTCTCTCTCTCTCTCTCTCTCTCTCTCTCTCTCGTCTAGTTTAGTGGATGCAAATTCTGTTCGTGTGTTGCTATTGATTTCTCGCTTGGAGTGTCCAAGCCTGTAACAAAAACTAACTAAATAGAAACACTACCATAGCTGTAAAAGGTCAATATCAAGAGCCTCAAGGGTACATATACAAAAGGTGGGTGTGTATCTCAAAGAACAGATACAAAATGACGGATACGTGTGTATCAGTATCCAAAGATGGCTCGCATCAATCGTTGCATGATCATGTCAATGTCCTCCATGGTGAGAGTCTACACAGGGCATCTCCCATGCCTCACCAATATAGATCCGATCCTATACTCCAACCGATGGAAGCATCCCCTCATCTTGGGCCTCCTGGACCTCCCCAGCTCTGTTGCTCGATTACTTGGTATACCTCTGCTAGTGATATGCCATGTATCTCTCCTCTCTTACTACTCTCGTCTCTGCTCAATCTCTAGATGGAAGAACATTGTGATCTATCTTTGGGTGTCTCCCGGTCTATGAGCCTCTTTCTCTTAGTAAACCTGCTTGATGTCGTTGAATCTCCAGTAGATAGAGTCCAAGACAAATCTGATCCTGGTATCTCATAACTCTAGATAGAGGCCCAAAACCCTCTCTAAAGAGGCAATGAAAGCGACCGCGTATCTCATACTATTCTATATAATGGCATATACAATGGAGATCTGTCTTTGGCTCTCTCTGACACAGCTCGCACAACCTAGCCTCAGCTGAGATGCCTTGAATCCGGTTAATCTCAATCTCCAACTCGTGTGATGATGTCCGAATCTGTCCAGTAGTACATCATAAGCAGTGGGACAAGTGAGCGTTCATGTAGGCAGGCCTAGACAAGATATACCTAGATGAATCCAAGATAAGCCCAAATTCACCCTTAAAGGAAAGTGCAACATGGTAGTCACCCACAAGACAATATAACCATCAACTCCATCATGCATAGTATTCAATAAATACCACCATATCCCCACTAACGTCGTCACTGTCCAGTAGTGGGTGAGAGCTAGGTACTAACATATGCTCCTAAACACAACAATCACCACACACACTTATTTTTGCAAATCTTTGAGATAAATTTACAACTGGGAAACCTCAAGGCGAGGAAAACCCACAAAAAGGATCAAATACAATAGCATGAACACAGAAGATTTCTTCATCGAAAAAGGACTAAAAGCACTCATAGGAAAGTTGATACATGTCTGTAGTGACATCACCAACCTCCCATGCAAAGCGCAAAGATTGCCTAAGGGAAAGCCTGAAAAACTAAAAGGGGTCTACATCAGCATGAGAGAACATGCAATTGTTGCGCTGACGCCACAGAGTCCAAAAAGCCCAAAATCGGACACACATCAGAAAAGTCTCAAATCCTTGTAAGGAGGGTGGGAGAATGCCAAAAACCCAAAACCGTTTGTGGAAAACCATTGAGGGGAATCGGAATCGCATACCAGCTGCTATGCAGCGAAGAAACTCGAGAAATGCAACAATTCCAAAGAAGGTGACTTGCAGTCTCTTCCGCAACCGAGCAACGAACACAACAAGAGGAGCAGATGCGACGTGCACTGAGCAAGGAGCCCACTGGGAGCACGACAAGCAAGCATCACCAAAGAAACAATCGCTCCTTCAAAGGCAAGTGGCTCTTCCAAAGGAAAGAAAGTGCTTTTGTCCACCACGTAGCACGCTTATGCATTGACCATAATGCATTACAATGATCAGCAATCCATGGCTAGGGCAAAAGAAAATCATAAACCTTAGTATGAGACATGGCCTGAAAGGGCATATCTTGGAGACACCAATCAGCCATGCAATATCCAACAAGCAAAGGCGGAACAATGAAGACTCTCGAATCAAAGCGAGTTACCCTCCTGGTGCTGACGGCCAATCAGCCATGCGATATCCAACAAGCAAAGGTGAAACAATGAAGACTCTCCAATCAAAGCAAGTTACCCTCCTGGTGCTGACGACCGTGCCCAGATAAATGCACTGTAACCTCTTGCAAAGCAGAAATCAAACTAGAGGTGAGGGGGCATCCAGGAATGTGCCCTTCCATCCTGCCAAACATGACCTCACAAAGAGATGGCTGCCAATGACCAAAAATGGAAGCAACAACATGCCGACACAAGCCGGCAAGCATCAAAGCCCATGGCTGGGTTTGGTGCGCAGGAGTGGGCAACAACATAGCTTTCCAAGCAAGAACATGCCGACGCAGGTCCAACAGATTGAGATTGCAAAGCGCTTGGGAGTACATAATTTCTCCAACGACATCAAACGTTATTCTTTTTTTTTTAGCATAAGTACGCCACAAGCACAATAGAATGGATGACGTAAGAGAGGTGAGAGAGTGTCGAGGCCAATGCAACAACGGCAAATAGAACTCAACATAGGCCACCATGATACTTTGAATAATTTGGAAGCGAACATGTAACGGCCATGTGGAGAGCTTCCAGTGATGAAATTTAACGTTCAAGCATTGCATAACCCAATCCACTTTTTGAGCGTGAGTGACATCCCATCCAATTGGATACCCCAAATGTCTGACAATCACATTGGGAGAAACAATATCTCCTGGCCACAACAAGTCATGCCAATCGCAGGAATTCAACGGCAGAAGCCAAAAATTAACTCTAAGACCAGCCGCAAGTCCATACAACTCCAAGGCTTCCATAATCATTCGAACATCAGCCTCGTAGTTGCGAGGCGTAAACAAGGAGTTGTGAACATAAGCCTGCCTGATGAAGTGGCAACCTGACGGTAATTGCAACCCATGCAGAGAAAACCAACAGAAGTCAAATAGTCAAGGTGCATCAACAAAGGATGAGTTGCAATAGCATATAACAATGCACTAAGGGGACAGCCCTGTCTAACTGAACAATCAAGAGGCCAAGATGTCGTCAACTCTCCTTGAAGGATCCCCAAAGACAAACTACGAGCATACAAAAAATAAACTATATTGGCTAATTTAGGACCAAACCCAAGGCAACGCATCGTAGCTGCAATATAGTCCCACTGCACATTGTCAAAAGCCTTCTCAATGTCAACTTGCATGACAAGTACATCCTGTTGCGAGTACTTTGCATATTCCATACCGATTAGCACATTAGCCAAGTTGTCATTGATTTGACAGCGGGGTATGAAACCATACTGCCCTTGATGAAGGCCTGCAAGAAGATGATCCTTAATCCGGTTCACCAACATCTTAGCCAATAACTTATAAACGACAAGCATCAGTGTAATAGGCCTCCAATGCGAGAATTGCTCACAAAGTGCTTGCTTAGGTAGCAGTTTAAGCAAACCCTCTTTCCAAGACACCAACAAATCTTGTTTCTCCCATGCCACATTCATCATGAAAAGCAAAGGCTTTTTGAGAGTCTCCCAAAAAGAGAGGAAGAACTCCACAGTAAGTCCATCCCAGCCAAGGGATCGCCAGCGGCCCAATGAAAGCAACGCACAATGCAATTCAGAGTCAGTGAAAGGTTCCTCAAGGGATAGTGCATCTTGAAAAGAAATGATTGGATGTACATGAGAGAGCAACAACTGGCGTGCTTGACACACTGCCGACGATGGTTCAGGAGGAGCAGCAAAGACCTGACTATAATGCGAGACCATTGCATCCGCAAGTTCCTGTTTAGATGAGGACCAAGCTTAATTTCTTGAGAAACCCTTGTGTGATGCAAGTGCTTGAAAAATTGCTTCGAGACACAACTTTTATCCACAAAAGCCCATTGACGAGCCCACGTATGCCATTTTTCAATGTTTCTTTTATCGAGTTGTATGCACACTCGAGCTTCACACAAAGCCGACAATTCACAGTCAACAGATAAAGACCACGAGTCACCAAATCCTGCAGATGTCGATAAACCTGCCTGGCAATCTTAATAGTGCCTCGAGTCCAATGCCTGTCCTGCTTACCATAATCTTGGATAGCACGTTGCACGTGCATGACAAATCGAAACCAAGTAGCATCGAGATCAAGATGCATGTGGGCAAGCAAGGGAGGAATGAGTCCAGAAACCATGTCACGAAAGGCCTCATGTGAAAGATAGGCATTGTTAACACGTAGCAAACGCTTACGATGAAGAGGTCCATCACAAAGTGATTGCCCAAAATACATATTCAATATGACAGGGTGATGGTCCAATAACTGCAAAGTGTAATCCAATCGCACATCACATACAAAATCCTCATATTGCTGGATGTTGAGAGCTTACAATCTATTGAGCCGTGCATGATATGAACGATGAGCAGAATGCTGAAAAGTAGAACCCCAGACAGCAGGATAAAGAGAACTCCATAAATCGAGCATTTGAGCAGAAGCAAGGAGATGATCCCATGCTTGTCTCTCCACAAGCAACATGTGTGAATCACCTGTGGTACTATCAAACGCCTCAGGTGTATTGTTAAAATTACCACAAAGGAGTGCATTGGAGGCCCAGGGATAAGAAGAGAGATCTCACCAAAGGGCAGCCCTTTGCCCGGAAGCTATATATGCATATAGACCTCCAATTTCATAAATCTAACCATTCAACAAATATTGCACAATTATCCAATGACCACGCGGGTCGTTGCGTACCTAAAGTGGCTGAAGCTCATGCAGAACCATCATCAAAACTCTAGAGTAATCATGCAAACTAGCATATGCAATCCACTGACCCGCGAAGTAAGAGCCTTGGCCAACAAATTCATGCTGATTATGCTCTAGTAAACAACTATACCAGCCCTACATGTATTTACAAAGTGCCAGGTTAGTCGCCATTTATCAAGGTTATATAACCCACGCACATTCTACGAGATGCATCTAATGTTGTCATGCATGGTAGATCATGTGTACAAATGACAAAAGAACAAGAGAACTTAGGTAGACGTGCCCATATGCATGTCTTCTTCGACCACTTCGATGCAAGAGCCAATCCGTTGATTCAATGCAGAACAGGCTTTCACAGAATTTAAAGGTGGAACATAATTTCGAGAAGAGGGTGGAGTGCAAATCTTCACCGTCTTTTTAGGCACCACCCAAGTACTGGAATCACTAGACCCCAAAATTTTACCCTTCAAAACATTTCCATTACTCGGAGCTGCAGACTGTAAAAGTTTTGCTTTCCCTTTTTCCACATTAGATGATACATTAACAACTGAGCCTCCATTTTGCTTAACCTCATAGACATGTTTACCTACAAAGATCGAAGCACGGGATGGGACTGCAGAAGGAGGGGGTTGTAAAACAGGTTCAGGGCATTCAGATTGCATGTGCCCAAATTTACCACATTTAAAACCCTAAACCCTGTGAGTGCTAGCAAACAACTTTGTAAACTAAATCTGAGGCAGCTCGCTCCTGATTATGCACCACTGGTCTGGGACAAAACTGAGCAGACCGTGCAGATGGCTAACCCCACTGAAAGCTTACTGCTCAACCGTTGAGTTGATGTTGTACAGAAAGCGCCAACACTCACGCGCAGAACAGCCAGAGGCTACAAGGAGTTCGAGGGCGAAGACACAGAGGCGGACAACTGCAGGGGCAGCGGTACAACTCCCAACTGCCAGCACACAAGGGTAGACCAGCATGTTGGTGCAGAGCTCACGTATGAGTACAGCTCGAGCAGATGCAGCTACACATTTTTTTTTTTTTGTAATGTCAGATTGAATTACAAATGGGAAACCTCAAAGTGAGGAAAACCCATAGAAAGTATTACAAACTGTAACTCAGGAACACTCATAGTAGAGCTGATAATGGCTAACAAGGAGCTCGTCTAAGTCATAGGTAACTTGAAGAGACTGTCTAAGAGATATCTTGAAGAAAGAAACATATTCCACTTGAATCTGCTGAAACATGAGGGAATTCCATGCTCTCCACACTGTCCACAATACCTAGAAACTAAACCAGCCAAAAAAAGTATGCATACAATCGAAGGAAAGGCGGAAGCACTCCAAAGATCCAGAAAAATTTACCAAATTGTAAGCCAAGGAAGCACGAGCGAAGAGCTGAAGAGATGCTATCCACAAACTGTCGTGTACAAGAGCAAGACCACAGTAGATGTGGAACATTCTCACTGCCTGCACCACAGCGAACGCACCGTTAAGAGGCCAATCTCCTAGAACGCAATAGTTTACCAGTGGGGAGAACCCCAACAATACATCTCCACATAAACAATTGCTCCTTGAGAGGTAGCTTAGCATGCCACAATTTCATAACTTTGCTCCGTCACCAAGTAACACTCTTATTCATACTCCATACCTTGTTACAGTGTTCTTGGATCCAGGAAGATGACTGCAAATGATAGTACACTTTCTTTGCAGATATCAAACCAATTGAAGAACCAGCTTGGAGCCAATTGCAAATTCGATTGTCTTCAACTAGCGGTGGGATGGGAGATATAGAATTGACCAACTCCTCAATGGTGTCCCACATGCACCTGTAGTGTGACCCAAGTCCAAAGGTAAGAGCAGCCTGTCTAAACGAGAGCACCCGTCCTTCATCGTCTATGACATCTGTTATCCTGTCAATACCTTTGTGGGAGAGAAAAGAAAGAAAGAAAGAAAGAAAGATTTTTAACGTCTATGTCAGGCCGAAATCGGCCTATGAGACAAATCAAATGTACATTGTGTGTATGTCATCCGTCTATCGGAAAGACAAATGAAACAAAATTGATACAAAACTGAGCTGAAAGTAGGTAGTGGAGTATCTGAGGAGGGATGGAGCTCTATCTCTAGGGGTATATGCATGTCTGTATGCTCAAGGTAGTACAATCATGAGAATGCATCAAGCTATCTAGCTCCATCCTGTACTAATGGGGGGGTGTAAGATGTGGTACATGGGTGGGTCTGGTGCCAAGGCTACCCGGATGAAAGCTGTCGGGTCAGCCCTCATCTGAGCCACTCGCTCCTCAGTGGCACGGCGCTCCCGGGCTCGGATCTCCTCGATCTGTCGGTGGTGGGAGCTCGCGCCCCTGTAGCCTGTGACTCGTGGTCGTCGTCTAGCTCGGTTCACCTCCGCCTGTGGGAGTGTCACTCCCCTCTGAGTGTCTGGTGAGGGGGGGGCGGAAATCCTCTGAAAGAAGTCTGTGAGCTGCGATTGTCTCCCCTCTGTCTGTGTAGCTGTGTGTGGCTGTAGTAGTGTGTCCCGATGGCTCTGTATCTCTAGTAAGAAACGTCCGAGCTGTCTCTGATCTCGAGATTCCATGATCTCTCGGAGAGTGGGCTGTCCTCTAAATAGGGCCTCATACCTGCCTCTGATCTCAGTGTATGCTCTGCATCTACATACAAAGTGCTCCTCACTCTCCACCTCCTCTGTGCAGGCTCTGCAGATTCGCTCCCCCCTCGGAACACCAGTATGTCTCCCGATCTCAATCTCTAACCTGTGTGAAGCCACTCTCAGCTGACCAATCGCCACCCGTGAGCTATGTGGCATATATGTGTCCATGTAGCGTGGTCTCTGTATGAACCCCCCAGATAATATGGTGAGAAACTGGTCTCTGTAATCTGACATCCTCGTCCCCAAACTAGGTGCCGCCCAGACTCTCCTAGTGTATAGCTGCCACAGATCCTGTCTCAATACCAAGTTCCTCTCACTGCGAGAGAGGTGAACATATGGTGAGTGGGGGTCGTACTGGAATGGTGGTAGGCTCTCCATGTCAAGACCGTGTCCCTCAAACCATGCTCTGACCTGTGAGTACCATGCTCTCTCATGTCCACTCTCTGATAGCTGTATAGCTGCCTCAAATGCTCTACGGGTAAGTCTGTCAGGAGGTAGCTCTCTCATCCTCTGGATGAAGCAAACTGTCTGGAATAGTGCCTCTACAACCATAGGTGGTGTGGCGAGCTCGGCTCTAATAATGTCGTGTGGCACTGTCTTCTTGCTGCGGAGCAAGCGTGAGATCATATATACCTGTGGTCTCTCAAGTTGTGTCCACTGGTCAGCTGTCAATCCTGGTGCCCATACTGCCGCCGAGTACATCAAGGCCGGGGTGACTAAGGTGTCGAAAAGCCACCCCTTCGTGTGGGGCTCCTGAAAGTGTGCCTGGTGGCACCTCCGCTCTAGCATGGCCAGAGCTGCATATCCTCGGGTGAGCCTGTCAACAGCAGCCTGCCTCATAGTGAAGGGTCCTGGTAGGCTGGTGAATGTGATGCCAAGGTAGACATAGGAGGTGACTACATCAACCTGTCCTCCTGCTGCTGTGAAGGTGGCGGCGCTCCTCACTGCACTGGATGTGTGAAAGATCATAACCTTGGTTTTGCCAAGGTTCACAGTCAACCCCCTGTTTGTGCTGAATTCGTCCAAGGCCTCAAGATGGCGTTGCAAGCCCTCGGGTGACTCTGAAATCAACACAATATCATCAGCATATAACATGATGTGGACCGGAGTACCTGCTAAGTCGCTCCCCTCTCCCCCTGCTCGTAGTATGTAGTCGGAGATCTCGTCGATGTATAGCCCAAAGAGTGTCGGGGAGAGTGGGCATCCTTGCTTAACACCAATGGTGCTAGCAATGGTCTCTGAAAAACCGCCTGGGCAACGAACCCGACCCGCCACCCTCTCATATAGAGCATATATGGCCCAAATCATCTCTGTTGGTACCCCAATGCTGTGAAGGCGCTGGAAGAGTCTCTCGCGTGGGATTGTGTCAAAGGCCTTGCGGAAGTCCACAAAGCAGCAGTAAAGCCTCTTCTTCCGCGCCTTTGCCCCATCAATGAGGCAGCGCAGAACGAAGATGTGGTCAATGGTGGAGAAAGCTCGTCTGAAACCTGCTTGGCCTGGAGCTCGTAAACCCTCGATCTCTGCGTAGCAGCTGAGCTGTGCCTCAAGTACTGCTCCATATAGCTTGGCCATCGTGTGGCCAATCATGATAGTCCTGTAGTTCCCTGGGTCCAGGGTGTCGCCAGATTTGTGGATAGGCACTATGGTGTGCTGTGTCCACTCCTCTGGGAAGCCCTCCCCTATAGCCCGGTTGAAGACATGTGCAATCAACGGGGCTATAGTGGAGGCCGCATAAATGATGTGCTCACTCTGTAATCCAGTATGATCAGCTGATCGTCTGTGCTGCATGCGGCGTATGGCCCTCTCTACCATCTCTGCCGTAAAGAAGGAGGAGCACGTGGGGCGAGGCTCGTGTGGTTGTGGAATAGGAGGCTGCCCTGGCACTTCATAAAGTCGCTCTGCATAATCATGCCATATCTGTGGATCCTCAATAGCTGTAGTCGGACGTGGCTCGCGTAGGGTGCGCCATGCCGTCGCGCTATCCATGCTCATGAATAGGCGGTATAGCTCAAGCTCCTGTGCCTCTTCGAATGCTCGCCGCTTTTGGCGTGTCAGCGTCTTCATATGCCGTCTGGCCTCTCTCTCTGTGATCTCTCCTAAGGCTTGTCGTGCCTGGAGGCGTCGGTATAGCTCTCTGCACTCATCATCATACCAGCGGTTCTGAGGCATAGCCCCGGGGGGGGGAGTGCGTCCTGTGTGAGTGGTGTGTGGAAAAGAGCTAATAGCTGAAGTGTGGAGAACGGAAGAGATATGTGATGTGAGAACTGAGAGTGGTGTGGATGGGTGGAGGAGACATAGGCCATGTTCGACCTTGGCCGAGTAAATAGAGGCTAACTCATGTGTGAAATGGATGGTGGTGTGTGGAGTGCGTGTTGTGGAGCTGTGTGTGATGGTATCTCCGGTGATAGAGAAAGAGAGGTATGTGTGGTCGGCTCCGATGGGTATGGGTGGAATGGTGAAGGATGTGATAAGGTGTGTAGCCTCCCTGGGTCCCAGAATATAGTCGACTGTACTCCCCCCTCCTTCTGCAACTCCATGTGGCATACAAGTCAGGCCCCCTGAGGTGGGCCACTGGACCATCCCGTTATAAATAACGAGACGGTGCTGGGAGCCAAGTCGAAGTAGATGTCGTCCATAAGCTGTGACTGGAGCTCTGTCTGCTGTGTCTCTCCTAGTAGCCTCCTCATCTAGAGTGTGTAGTGTCTCTGGGTCCTCATGGTCATATGTCTCACACTGCTCACTGCGTGTACGAGCATTGAAGTCTCCCATAAGGAAGACTTCACCCAGTGTGGAGTACTCCATAATCTCCTCCGTGAGGCATGCGTACGGTGACTCCTGCTCAATAGGGGCGAATCTGGAGCCTGTGGGAGCAAAATAGCAAAGGGCAATGTAGACGATCCTGTCTCGTGAGAGCTCGAGGCGAATCCACATGTAGCGGGCCTGTGGGTCCCGGGCAACAATCTGTAGTCTGCTGTGAAGCCCCTGTCTAAAGAGTATGGCCACTCCTCCTGAGCCGCGAGTGGTGTGCTGGCGCATACATCCTCGATGTAGAGACTCCCACTGAAATCCATGTATCCGTGGTAACCCTCTCTCCGGGCTCTCGTGTGTCTCTGTAAGTAGAATGATGTCTCGACCTCTCATCACCTCCTCAAGTCTCTCTGGGTGTGTCCATAAGTCTCCATTGCAATTCCAAACCGTGACATGAATCTCCTCGTGTGTCCCACAGGCCGCGAGTCCCTATGCGATGGTCTTGCCATCAATGATAACCCTACCATCCCGATATACTGCCTTCTTCCCTTCTTTGCGGGCTTGGTGGACTCGAGGCATGCACGCGCGACGGTGATCTTGTTGCATCTTTGTGAGGTCATCATCTAGATAAATCGGTGGGCCGTCGATCCCTCTCAGGATGACCCTCTTTCGGAGGAAGGAAGTTCGAGACTCCTCGGAGGCGAATTGGAGGATGAGAGCTCTTTTCTTTGGATCTTTGCCGGCTCTCCAAACTTTGGAGAAAGGGATCTCTTCTTCCTTGTATCCCACTTTCTTGCATAAAGCTTTCCCATCGCTTTCGGGTGTAGACCCTTCTTCTTCTTTGATGCCGGTCACTCGCACATTGAGACGGCGAGCTTGTCGCATCTTCTCCTCTTCGATGGTTGTGTGTACGATGAGTACTTCATCTTTTTGGGCTTCCTCTCTTGCTACCTTCTTGATGTTCTTTTTGACTACTTCGACCCATCCTTCTTTGGTGGCCTCTAATTTGTCCTCAATGCTTGCGGTGAGGGCTTTGGTGATCTCCTCCTTGAGGGCTTCCTTAGCCTCCCCTTTAATCTCTCCTTCCTCGGGGGTGAGGGATGTGAGGGAAGCATGAAGGAGATCGATTTGTGCCTTCATCTCTTCTTGCTCTTTCCTCCATCTCTCCCTCTCCTTCTCGTTCTCCCGTTCCCTTCTCTCCTTCTCCTCTTTTTTTTTTTGCGAGCAGTTTCTCTCTCTCTCTCTCTCTCTCTCAACTCCTGCGCGCTGCCTCCCCTGCGCGCTGCTCACTGCGCGCTGCTCCCTGCTACGCGCTGCCTCCCCTGCGCGCTGCTCACTGCGCGCTGCTCCCTGCTGCGCGCTGCCTCCTCTGCGCGCTGCCCCGCCCCTGCACGCTACCCCTGTGTGCTGCTCCCTCCTGCGCGCTGCGCTGCTCCCTGCACGTCAAGTGAAAACACACACCCCATCCCCATCCCCTGCCCGCTGCCCCCTGCATACACACAAGCTGAGTGTTCTCTTCCCCTCTTCTTCACAATATGAAGAGAGGGTAGCTACGAAGCCAACCATGTCTTCTAGAAAGTAAGCCTGTCTAGGAGAGCGTTGAACAAGAGTTTGAGCAAAAAATCTACTCCAATGCAAACTCTCCAGTCAAAGTGAATTTCCACAGGCGTCATCTCTACCATTCCATAACAATTCCCTCGTGACCAACTTCCAATCTGCCACTAGACTGGAAGCAAAGGGACATCCCGGAATTGTAGCTTCAACTTTACCAAAAACCACATCCAAATACGACGGCTGCCAATCACCGAAGGCTTGCGTGGAAACCGCATGAGAGCACAAAAACGCAAGCATCTGCGTCCACGGCTTCTTTTGCTCAACCAACACCAACAACAAAGTAGCCTTCCTTGCCATAACATGAGAATACAAATGAAGGATATTCAAACCACCACAACGTTTTGGAGTACAGAGCTTATCCATCACAAGAAATTGCAAGCCTTTTTTGTGAGAGGAAGTGGACCAGAAGTGCTCCAGAATCCGAGACATGAAATCCCAAAGACGACGAGGTGCCAATGCAACAATGGTAGGAAAAATTGCATGTATGCCACCAAAATAGACTGCACGATTTTGAGTCTTACATGGAGCGGCCAGGTAGACAATTTCCAATAATGCAATTTAGACCTCAGTTTATTCTCAACCCATTGCAACAGCTTCGCATTGTTAACCGACCAAGCCAATAGATAACCAAGATGCCTCACAATTCGATCATGCTTCACTATCTCCCCTGGCTATAACATAGCATGCCAATACATTTGATGCAACGACAACAATTTCGATTTTCGAAAATTCACTTGCAGACCTACACCCAACCCATAAATATGTAGTCTTTCCATAACACAACGAACATCCTCATGTTGATTTCTAAGCCAGAACATGGAGTCATCCACATACGCTTGCGCCACAAAATGATCATGAGCTGGCATTTGCAATCCATGTAGCTGACCAGATACGGTTAAGGAGTCCAGATACAACAACAGAGAATGTGTAGCAATAGCATACAACATGGCACTCAAAGGGCATCCTTGCCCTGACCAATTGACCAAGATCCCATAACTGAGTCGGCGCACCGTCAAGAATTCCGGCAGATTGACTGTTCTCATAAAGAAAATAGACTACCTGACGCATCCTGGGCCCAAAGTCCAAAGCCATCATGATTTGAGCAATGAAGTCCTAGTGAACAATGTCAAATGCTTTCTCTATATCAATCTGCATGATAAGCACATCTTGTCCAGTATATTTTGCATACTCAATTCCAATGAAAGCGTTAGCAATATTATCCATAATTTGCCTGCGAGGAATAAATCCATACTGAGCCGGATGTATGCCGGAAAACAAGTGGTCAGCAATTTTCGACAACAATTTGTAAAAGACCGACATAAGCGTTATTGGACGCCAATGTGAGAAGGATTCACATTTTGCTTGCTCAGGCAACAATTTCACCAGTCCTTCTTTCCACGATTGCATCAATGATTGCGTGGTCCATGCATGATATATCGTGAAAAGGAGAGGCTGCTTAAGAGATTCCCAAAAGCGAAGGAAAAATTCAACGATAAACCTATCCCATCCATGCGATTTCCAATGGCCAAGACGTAACAAACTGTCGTGCAACTCATCCTCAGAAAAACTGGCCCCAACGATAGCTCCATCATTTATTGTCAATATAGGATGTACATAAGACAACAATAACTGTTTGGCTTGCAAAACCTCACTCGAGGGAGCCTCAGGCTTGGCAAAAACTCGTTGAAAAATGATCCATCATTGAGTCTGCCAATTGACCTTTCGTGGTCGTCCATTGCCCAGCCTCGTCTTTTAACCTTTTTGATAGAGGCAGATGTCCTCGAATGATGTAAGTGCTTAAAGAATTGTTTCGATGAACAACCTTTATCCATAAAAGCGTATTGCCTAGATCTAATTTTCCATTTTTCAAGTTTTCTCTAATCATTGTGTATCAACGAGGTTTTAGCTGCGCATAATTCTTCTTGTTCTGAATCAGTAAGCCTTCTAGTATCTGCAATGCTTCCCAAGGCTTGATAGGTGGCCTTATCTTCCTGTACTTTATTTCTCAACTGGTACATGTACCACGAACCATAATATTTTATGACTGCTTGGATGCGCATGACAAAATGATACCATGCCACATCCACATCAATGAACATATAAGAGACAAGTGGAGGAATTACCTCTTCAATCAAAGTTTGAAATGCTCAATGTGAAAGATATGCATTAATAATATGCAACAAGCGCTTACGAAGGAGCGGGAAATCTACATCCAATGCCTCAAAATAGACCCAAAGCCAAAGAGGAAAATGATTAGATAAGGTGAAAGAGCGATCAATCCTCATATCACATGCAAACATATCATACTGCGGAGTGACCAGTATATATAGCGATCCAGTCGTTCTCTATATCCAGAGTGAGCACCATGAGTAAATATATAACCCTGCTCTGAAGTGCATGTTGGCCCATAGATCCAAGACACCCGTATTACTGAACATGGCATCCCAAGAAAAGCATTCAGAGCTCAACATATGCGAATGACCAGTTGTGTTGTCCGTGTTTGTAGGTACGTTATTAAAATCCCCGCACCAAAGAGCATGTGAACGCCAAGGGTATTTGACCATCTCTTGCCAAAGATGACTCCTCTGTGTCGAGGCAATATAAGCATAAATACAAGCAAATTCTAGAATATTCCCTTGGACAAGACATTGAACCACCATCCAACGCCCCGCCGAATCATTATGGGCTACAACCGGCTGCAGTTCATGACGCACCATCATCAAACACCCAAGAAAGAACCAGTACCAACGTAAGCAATCCAGAATCCCACATAATATGAATATTGACCTACAAAATCATGATGATTATGCTCCTATAACACCACTACATCTGCTTTAACTTCCACTTGTCGTGGTTGCACAATCCGCGCACATTATACGTGAAGCATCTAAGAGGAGAATACATCTGTCCAGTATTTACAAGAGAAGCATGAAGGATTATCATCAAATGGTATTGCCCATGGGCACATCTGCTTCCATACTAACAATCAATACAGCGGACTCCATATGCGTTCCTTGGTGGGGATTTTGATGCAGAGGCAACGACCCAGATGTCTATCCAAGTAGAGCATCTTTATATGAGTGTACCACTCTGTCCCACACTTCAACTAGCGACTTATGATCATGTGACATAGATGTAGAAGGTCCACCACTTCTCGCATCCAAAGCAGGCACATAATTTCTTGAAGCACATCCGCTTCCATACTAACAGTCAATACAACGGACTCCATATGCGTTCCTTGGTGGGATTCTGATGCAGAGGCAAAGACCCAGATGTCGATCCAAGTAGAGCATCTTTATATGAGTGTACCACTTTGTTCCACGCTTCAACTAGCAACTTATGATCATGGGATATAGATGTAGAAGGTCCACCACTTCTCGCATTCAAAGCACGCACACAATTTCTTGAAACAGGCGAAGCACGAGGCTTAACTACCTCCTTTGGAGTTTGCCAACCATCAATAGAGTCTGTCATTTTGGCTTTACCTTTGGTATCTGCGTTTGCAACAGGATGCACATTAGGCATGCTTTTATTTTGATCTTTTCCTTGTTAGGCCTGCATGCTTCCATTAGCATCCCCCATCTTTGGTTTCACAAATGAAAAGGAAGGAGAAGCAACATCGGTTCCAAATGCAGGAACAACACAGGGTGGAGGTTTCAGCAAAGATTCCTAGCATTCAGACTGCATATGGCCAAATTTTCCACAACTGAACCATGCACCTGCAAATTTTTCCGTTTGACTTTAAATGGCCTTTAGCCTACCATTGGATTGCCAGAGTCAACCGTTATTCCTGATGGCGTTGGCTTATCCGTATCCCACAAAACACAAAATCTATTGGAATTGGTATCCAAGTTTGGGGGGCATATCACTTTGCCCAACTGAGTGGCTAGGAGAGGCAAGAAATGCTTCGAAGTTCGTGGAAATCCAACTATTTCCACCCAGACTGGGCACCTATGTCGTATCAAGCTCTGATAGTCTTTAGTAAGCACCCATGGCAATACATGTGTCATTTGCATATTGAAAAACAAGGGCGACATTTCCAACAATTGCGAGCGAGCTTCCATGTTTGCTATAACCGGCCTGTACAACGAAGAAGGCGGTATTGTTTCAATTACCTATTAACTTTACACAGAGCACTGAGGAAAGAGAACACAGATGCGTCCAACGACTATAATGTCACTGCGCACATGAGACCGACACCCTGTAGGCCCCAAAGACTGGCGCCCCTTTCGGTATTTCTTTATTCAAATTAAGGTAGACGATCCGACCACTTAGCACAAGCTTTCACAAAGCTGTCCAAACCTGGCGAGGGCTGAAAACGCAGGTTTTCGACCTGATTTCGGTAGCATAACGACGCAAAAACCCTTGTAGGTCAAAAGTACCTGTCATGGGCGGATTCCCTCGCTATCTAGAAGCTTTCTGGTGAGCTGTCACAGAAATTTAGCGGGCTGTAATTCTCTGTTTTTCACTGCCGGGTGCCCAACAACCTGTACACACATCCCAACGCTCTCACGAGGCTCCCCCGGTGTTCTCTTCCAGTTTAGGTGCGAAACCCTAAACCTGCAAAAAACACAGCAGGCTGTAATTCCCTGTTTCGGATTGTTTTTAGCGGAGCGAACACGCCTACGCGTGTCCCAAGGGCTCCCGCACACAATGGGACAGTTCCCCTATGAATCGGACAAGTTTTCACGCGAGAAAACTCTCCAAACTCGCAATCTTTCGCGATGGAACTTTGCGTACCTGTGGGGGATTAGCAATTAGCTAATCCGGTTCCTGTTCAGAAGGCTCTTGCCTTGGCAAACGCGCATAAACCCCCAGAACTGTACATATTCATCTGAGTAGCCCAACTAGTGGGGCATTACCATATGTGCCAAAGGGGAGAGAGAGATGCACGAGAGCAAATCATCGCGCTACATGAGACAGAGGAGAAGGCAAGCTTTCCATTACAGCTGTAGGCCTGCACCCACTACTCACACACACTGTAGGTCACTTATGATAAAAAATCAGCCCCCTCTCTCTCTTGGGCGCCTCCTCTTGCTGAGGTGTCCTGCAAAAGTGCTCTCCTCCTGCCAAGTGTCCAGTTTGCCCCTTTGAGTTAATTCCCTAGTTCCCACTGACTTATAAAGTTGTGACTTTCCGAGTGGCCCAGACTTCATTTGGCGCACGCAGGCTTCCATGCTTATCAGAATTCAGTGCTAATTGGCCCGACCAGTCCCAGCCGACCAGCCCCAAACTGACCGACCCAGACTCCCGATGTGAGAAACCTATTTGTCCATAGCCGTTTCACACTGGCCATGCAATGTCCACTTGCACGTTTTTAAGGGGTTCCTGGCAAAACAAGTAAAAATAAAAATAAATAAAAATATATAGTACTTATTTATGGAAGGCAACAGGAAAAATACACCTCCGGGTGACATCTGCCAGTAATACCTCATAAAAACCACGGGCACCAAAATACACTCCTTGGACAGCATGTCTCTTCAACAAGAAATCAACCGATTGTCCTACATCCTTTGCCGAAGGCATCTTGCCAAGGAAGAACAAAATGACTGCATTCAACGCATACTATGCAACCGGATCCATAAGTTGCTAAACCGGAATAACCACTTCAGTAGCTGGCTGCTGACCTTCTCAAGCATTCCAAGCATCAACAAAATCCTCTGACAAACACTCTTTGATGATGCTTGCAGCATCCATCGAGGAAAGATCCACCTGTTTTCTACACTTATATACTGCTTCTTCTGCCGTATCCAATAAAAAATGCACTTTCTAGAGCACACACTGGACTAGCACCCACTTTATATTAATTTTTTTAAGCTTTCTAAGAAAGACTCTGCTGAGCACACCGACAAAAAGAACCTCCTACTCAAAGTAAATACACAAACACACCCATGGTCGCTCAGACCAGAAACTGACAGAAAGGCCACTTGCAGGTGAAAACAATCTTCAACCACCGGCGCGTTGAGAAGGCCTACGCAGTGTAGGATTTGCACAGGGCAGGGACGCGCGACAAACAAGTGGCAGAGGGATTCACTACACCCGAAACCAATCGTTACCACACTCTCACACACACACACACACACACACAACACTGATACGGAAGACACAAAGCAGCAGATCGTGCAAGGCCGCAACAGGGCATGAGAAATCTGTTAGGGTTTACATTGAAGTCGCAATGGCTCGCCCCCATTGACACGGACACCGGACAGAAGGCGGCCCTCGTCTGCAATGCTGGGCAGAAGGTCGCGTTGGGCAAAAGAGTCCCACTAGGCAGAAGTCTCACGTAGCAAACTCGCACTGGGCAAAAGTCTCCCGCAGCTACACACACACATATACAGTCACTCACTACACCACACACACATAAGCATACATCAACACAAAGTTGAAAGTTCAGCGTACTGAGTCAAGCCAAGATAAGAACCCATCCTCTGTGAGATGGAGAAAATGCTCTCTTAATGTAGTCATCTTCGTTCCCAACTCCCGTTAGGTTGTATCCATGTCCTCACGGTATCCAACAGAAACAGATCTTGTCGTACAAGTCTTCCCTCTTTGTGTCAAAGAGAGAGAGAGAGAGAGAGAGAGAGAGAGAGAGAGAGAGAGAGAGAGAGAGAGAGAGAGAGAGAGAGAAAGGGTGCATCTACAGAATAGTGAAAGGGGAGGAGAGAAACCATGTAGCTCTAACCATGTTGCCATCTGTGCATGCCAACATGATGTATCTCCCTCTGTTGTCAAGTGCCATGAGGACTCCAGAGTCAACCGAGCATAACCATCTCGTGGGAATAATCATAAGCTATGTATGAATGCCAGCTCTGCTCGCTGAGGCAAACAGAGTAACAGAAAGCCATAGCTTGGTACAAGACTTCTAGAACTGACCCTGTGAGGACATCCTCAGAGAGAGAGAGAGAGAGAGAGAGAAATGAAATGAAATAAAATGTTATATTAACGTCTTCAAAAGGCTAAAGTGACCTATGAGACCAGAAAGTTACAATGTGGTGGATTTGATACAAAGTCAGAGTAAGAAAATAACAACATAACAGAACAAAGAT
Source organism: Adiantum capillus-veneris (assembly GCF_014529385.1). Lineage (NCBI taxonomy): Eukaryota > Viridiplantae > Streptophyta > Polypodiopsida > Polypodiales > Pteridaceae > Adiantum > Adiantum capillus-veneris. Next base: position 149,771,848 of record NC_140931.1, read on the forward strand.
ATATACTATGGGATCCTAGACTAGTCGATGTGAACTAAGCAAAATGGGTGGCTTGCTAGGATAGCTAAATCACAGGAGATCTAGCATCGGTCGTTGGCGGATCTTATCAATCTCCTCCATGGTTAGTAGTCTGACCGAGCGTCGTGCATGCCTAGCCAGAGTGCTCCGAATCTTCTGACGTGGCCTCCATCAATGTTGTGTAGTCCTCTGCAGTCGTGGGCGCCTAGATTTCCCCAGCTCAATCGCTCGGTCGATCGGTGTGCCTCTGGTGTGAGACGAGAGGGAGCTCTGCTGTGGGAGTGGCTCCTGTGGCTGTCCCGTGTCTGCTCTGAAGAAGTCTGTGATCCGTCTTTGAGACTGGCTAGCCTCGCCACTCATCATGCTATCTCCGTGTCTGCGTAGCTCAAGCAAGAACAAACCCAGGCATCTCTGATCCTCGTATCCCATGACTCTTGAGAGTGGTCCAAAACCCTCTCTGAACAAGCAATGGAAGCGGCCTCGTATCTCGTAGTAGACGGGGCAACGGCATGTGTAGTGCAACTCTGTCTCAGGCTCCATGTCACACAAGGGGCATGTCCTGGCCTCTGATGGTACTCCGCTGTATCTCCCAGTCTCAATCCGCAGCTGGTGAGAAGATGTGCGTAACTGGCCAATAGCACATCGTATCCCATGAGACAAGTGGGTGTCCATGTATCTGGGTCTTGTCACAAAACCATCCTCCGTAAGCTGGAGAAGATGGTCTCTGTAGAAAGCCATCTTCGTGCCCAGTTCCTGTTCTGGCTATATCCAAGTCCTCCTGGTGTCTAGCTCGGTCAGGTCTTGGTGGATGAGCCTGGTGATCTCGGACTGTGTAAGAGTGAGAGATGGTGCATCCAATGAGTACTGGAAGGGTGGCAACCTGTCTATGCTGAACCCATGCGCCTGGAACCATGATGCCATCTCCCTATACCAGCATGTCGTATCTCCTTGCATGGCTAACCGTCGAGAGGACTAAAAGTGCAATGCGAGCATATCTGTCTCTAGGAAGTTCCCATGTGCGGTGTATGAAGGAGATTGATCTGGTGAGCGCCTCAACCACTAGTGGGGGGGCCGCTAGCTCTACTCGGATAATGGCCCGTGGTATTGATGCCTTGGCTCTAATGAGCCGCGAGATCATAGAGACGAGTGGTTTCTCCATGTTCCCCCATCCATCAGTGCGACCCGGCCTCCCATGGTGATCCAACGAAGGTCCCCAAATCTCAGCTCCATAGAGCAATGTAGAAGCCACCAAAGTGTCAGAGCTAGAGCTTCATCCGAGGCTCCTGAAATTGAACCTGCTAACACATCCTCTCCAATCTACCCAATGCTGCGTTGGCTCTAGTCAATCTGGTCTCTGCTGCTCTTCTGAGTGAGAATGCAGGTCCGCTAAAAACCACTCCAAGGTAAGTGTAAGCATCTGTGTACTCCACAGTCTCCTGGCCGTATGTGAATGTAGGTGCTGACCTCCTGATCCACTGTGGGGTGGTATTAAACACCATAACCTTGGTTTTACCAAGGTTGACAGACCAACCACTTTCGTGGGCAAACCTATGCAAAGCATCCAATTGACGTTACATTCCCTCCGGAGATTCGGAGATCAACACAATATCATCAGCATATAACAAAAGTGGAATCCATGTCCCTGCCAACTGTGCACCTCTATCACCATCGCTCTCAATATAGTCAGAAACCTCATCCATATACATACCGAATAGAGTAGGAGAGAGCGGGCAGCCCTAAATACTACTACTACTAGAATCCATCCTCATCTGCACTCTGGATGTCCACAGTGATGTCCAGTTTTCTCATATTCATTCTCCTCCACTAGCATTTACTGTGTGTTGATGTTATGACCCCAAGCTGCTTTGCATACTCAACATTCTTCTGTGACTTGTTTGCAAGATGTCCTTTGATGGTGTCTCAAGGGTTGGAGCTGCGCTTCTTCTTCGACCATCTTCCCATCTCTTTCAGTTATTATCCTTGTAGCTGACATGCAGTTTGTAACCCTTTTGCTTTCTCCCGTGACTCTCATTTTTTAACCCCCTTGTGAATCACCTTTTACTGGCTATGAGTACAGTAAGACAAAGGCATGATGCCAGTTGTGGCCAATAACACTTGAGCTTTGCTTATAGCTCGTCCCAAAAGGCACAACGCTGGGTGAAAAACACATTTACAAAAGAAAAGACAAAACGACAGAATTTGTATCTAGTGCATTCTGATAGGTAATCAAGCACAAATACAACATACTCTAGCATTACCCTACATTGCAATCAAGTGCATGCAAAGCTAGTTTACTGTTAAAATTGAGGTAAATAATGCACTTCCATATCACAACTTAAGCAATAGCTGAGCGTTCACATACAGCTAATTCATTGGAGGTGCTGCACACAGCAATCTTCACCCCTTCAGACAAAGCCTCACCGATTAATCTGCAGCACACAAAGCACCAAAAATTCCACGCTTTGTAATCAGCAACGCGGTACTTTGTATCTGTTTATTGATTTTCATGTAAAACAATGCAAATAAATGATGGCAGTCAGACTCAGCAACCAAAAATTTGACTTGGCATCAAATTTTCGTTCAAGAAAATAAGTATAGACAAAAATGAGTCTAGAAAATAACTCTGAACATTTAAATGCCTAATGAATAAACAGTTCTGAAGACACAAAATAGGAACAAGTGAGCTGTATTTCTCCTTGCTTCCTTAAATTTATGAAAGCAGCAAGTGCAGCTCAAAGCTTAGACCTTGTAATCTATGAAATTGCTTGGAAAAATGGCCTATCTTTCAGAAGTCAATAAACAAGAGAGACACCAAAATTGCGTTCTTCATACATAAGGCAATCGTCGTACTTCTGCAGCAAGGCCCCTTCCTGCCGAGCTTTACTTCAGCATTTAGTTATAATTCCAACGATAGAAAAACCAAAGCAGAACGGCCAGAAGAAACCATTTTACAGCTGTTGCAGTGATGTAAGATTACTCATCAACTTTCAGCAACAATAAGTTTCTTTTCAGCATTCATAATCTCTTAATGCGCACTTCAGGAAGATTGAAAATTTAATCAATGTATTATAGATCCTTGCATATTCAAGCCTTTTCCATTTCGAGTGTGAATCTCCGCTAACCCGCCGTGTATCCCAGTCATCATGTACCATGTGATAGCCATATGTTTTATGATGATGCTTTGGATGATGTAACACCCCATAATGCACCACCTGATGTCACCCAATCCTATGCCTATACAAGAGGCTACTTCATACCCACATTGCAAGTTAATAGAAGCATTTCTTTCTCTGTCATTATGATTGGTGCTCTTAATTATCCTCCCTAACTTCCCCCCCCCCCCCCCCTTTGACCTGCTGCAAAAATAAGTAGATGGAATACTAGCAATAGGTACTTATGTGTAAACAGGGAAATTGTTTTTTAAACAAACGTACCTTGCCACCCCTGGTCGAAGAGGCAGGAGCTTTTTTTCAATCAACTCCATAAACAAGGCTGTTTTGCGTTTATGCAAAGAGGCCACAAAATCCTTTCTTGCTTGCTCAGCACTGGGAGCAGCAGTAGGCCATCCTACTTTGTTGAAATATGCAGTAATTCTGGAAAACAGCAGTAAGTTAGCACCACCAAGAACCATTCTCAAGTTTTGCCAGATCGAAAACTCTGCATATCACATAACTCAACATTGGTCTAAGTATCATGAGTGTCAGGTAAGGAAAAAAATAAGCTGTCAAAAAATCAGAAGATGATTAAAAAGCCTCAGGATAACAAACAAATATTTAGAGAGAGAGAGAGAGAGAGAGAGAGAGAGAGAGAGAGAGAGAGAAATGAAATGTTATATTAACGTCTTCGAAAGGCCAAAATGACCTATGAGACGAAAAAGTTACAATTGGTGAATCTGATATCATGGCTGAGTATGGAAATTACAAAGTTACAAAGAACTAACACTAAAACACTAAGGAGAAAGGAAATAAATCTGAAGTTGATTCGGATTGAGACGAGATACAGAGGTGGGGAGGGTGTGTGTGGGGGGGTGGGGTGGGGGTGGGGTGGGGGGGTTCTCTCATCGGTCGCTGTCGGATCTCATCAACCTCCTCCATGGTCAGTACTTTGGTTGGACGTCTTGCATGTCGAGCTAGAGTGATCTGTATCTTCTGTTGCAGCCTTCGTCGGTGGTGGGAGACCCCCTAAGGTCGTGGGCATCTTGATCTGCCTAGCTCAGTGGCTCAGTCAAGCAACGTACCTCTAGTATGGGTGGGCTCTGAAATCTGCTGTAATGACTGCTCCTCTAGCTCTCCCTTGGCTGGTGTAAAGAAATCTGTGATTCATCTCTGAGACTGTCTTTCCCCTGATGTCCTCACACACACACACACACACACACACACACACACACACACACACACACACAGAGAGAGAGAGAGAGAGAGAGAGAGAGAGAGAGAGAGAGAGAGAGAGAGAGATTTTCTGAATGTCATGGGAAGAATCACAAGAGACCTCAAAGATCTATTTGAGGAGTCTTGAGAGAATAGCGATACAGAATAACAACAATTTGATAGACCTTAATGTAGATTTTTGTTTTGTTTTGTTTTCAGAGTCGGGTAGGGCAGCACACCTAAAGAAAGCAAACAAATAGAAAGCAGCACCCTAATTACATCAGGAAGAAAACCTGACCATCAACAGGGGATGATGCTTCAAGATAATCTGGGGTTAGCTATTTTGCAATACCCGAGCTCACTCATTCCAAGCAAAGCCAAGCATGTACAACAATATTCCAAGGAAAGAACTATAACATAACCATCTGCCTTGTAACTTGGTTGAAAATGGGATGATGCTCATACCTAAGCTTTGATAATGTAGATACCAAGATATTCAATTTCTCAAGTGCCAAGAAAATTCCTAATTCATCAAAAACTAAAGTACATACCGCTCTTTCCCACCACCAATTTTTAATAGTTCCCCATAGAGATCAACATCCCAAACAACATCCAAGCCTTTCTGCAAAAAGTCCGTATATGGATATGTCAGATGTTTGTGTCTGTCTTTTGTTTGTTTATTTATCTGCATGTTCGTGTTTCTGTGTGTGTAGGTTTTTGTGTGTGTGTGAGAATTAAAGGGGAAGGGTTTTTAAAAGAGAAAATGAGGGAGGGAGGGGATGGAGAATGGTGTATGCATGAGCAATTTATGGTTAGCAAAAAACATGTGTGAACAACTCAAAGAGACAGCAGAAGCAAGATCTTTCAGTACAAATTAACGTAGCACTTTCATGTCCTAGAATTTTCTTGATGAGTTATGACAAATGCTAAACTCTGGAAATGGAAAATATGAACTAGGGCTACTTGTCTGAAAACTTCTTCAAAATTTAAGGCAAAATGAAACAATTCCAAGGGCTTCATAACATAGGAATCGACGTTCAATACAATCCAGAAAGTTACAATTTTTGCATCCCTCGTCAAAAGGCGTTGCACCCCAAATAGAACGTGATGGATTATGTGCAGTCACTCCTATCCCAGCCTACTGCTGAAAACTTCATTTACAAAGCCTGAACTAAGCCATTCTGACTGGGTTTAGTGAAAAGCACGACTGTGGATGATCTAACTTTCTTCTTGCACTCTTGTAAACAGAGAAAAGAGTTGCTACTAACATCAAGATTACCTAAGGAAACACGATCCTTACTCACTCAAGATTACTGACACATCTTCCTAGTAGACAGTTTATGAATCTTTTGCAGAATGCAGCCCATATGTTGATATTTGTCATATACAAGTCACCAGCAAGCCTGCTGGTCAACCAAAAGGAATGTTTCTTTTTTTCTTGATTGCATAGTACTAAATATGGCTTTGTGCCCACATGACACATACTTGCAGCATTGAAGAATGCTTCCTAGGGGATACAGTAAGCAAAATATGATAAGCAAGGTGTCCTTTTATGCAATACACATATCATGTATATAAGCAGATAGATAAAGGTAGTATGAAGCATCTTCATATGTGCATTTGGGGTGACTTTCACCACACGGAGCATGCATGCATCAGGGCCCCCAACAAAAGATATGCAACGTTGGCTAGAGCCAAGAGAGAATGTCATTGGTCACATTATCAAAAGCTCCATACCAAGCGGTTGCAAGAGCATCTTGCTCCACCATCTTCTCCATCTCCCTCCATTTTCTTGTCAATTCACTAATTCCAGCTGTTTTGATTTGCTTAAGTTGATTCAAGAGTTCCAGATTCTGGTAGTTCAATGTCTTCTCTTCCAATAATTTGTCAAAGTGGTACAATGGTATCAAAGCTTGCTGCTTTGTTGCCTTCTGCAAATTGAAGCACGGTCCTACACGTGGAGTACTATGGCATCCAAGAATGTGAATCATGAAAATGGCTGAGAGGAAGTTACAGTTCATCCTCTACACAGACGCTTCTAGTGGATCTCATGCGCAGTACGTGATACAGTACTTGTTGCACTTGGCCAAGCGACAATGACATAATCGGACCGATGATTGGATTAATTGGGAGGCACCCCATACTTATCTCATTGATACTTTTCTTCCCGTTGCCCATGCTTTCCATCGTCAAAATCCTCATATATCCTCCTCATAATCCCCTTATTATCTCTCTTGGGCACAATTCTAATGGAACCTTTCAGTTTTTGGGAGGCTCATTTAAGCATATGGCTTATGGTGAGCATCCTCCTCATCAGGTTCAACCTTCATCACCTCCTAGTCCTAACATTTGGCCCCACAACAACCTCCAATGGAACATACTTTCTTTTCTAGATGTTATCATGCTTATTATAACGTGCAATCTCCTACAACATTGGCGCCTAAGTGTCACATGCACATCTAATCCTATGTGCATGTAGACAAGCTAACTCCTAATTCTAGGGTTTAGGACAGCCTAGAAAGCGTTCTGGCACTTTTGTGAGCTTGTACGCAGGACATGCATGTCCTGGCACTTTAGCATAATTTGCATATCCTCTAATTGCACATGAGCACAGCCAATGTCTGCTAGGTGTAGGCATTGGGAAGTGTTCTGATTACAGTTTATAGTACCCGGTCTAGGTAGTACCGCATACGAAGCACCTCTTATTAATAGTCTCATTTATTAATAAGTGACATTTAGCTAGCATAACAAAAGTCGCTGAGTATTAATAGTCCCATTTATTAATAAGTGACATTTAGCCAGCATAACAAAAGTCGTTGAGTAGTTTCTAGCAATCTGCTCGACCCAGCATCTCAAAGCTATAAAAGATACCTCAGGCTTAGCATTTTGAACATCAGTCATCAAGAGCACCATGGGCAGTCAATGCCCACAGACCCATCATCACCTTCGAGCACCTAGCGTTTTTCCATCAAGCACTCTCCATTGTTTTCATTGGAAGAACTGCTTTTTGAAATCAGGAAGACTAGGCTTCAAAGTTATATTGACGCTTTTACCATGAGCAGTTACTTAAATGCAAAAGCAAATGCGTTCTTCGTGCTGCTTGTGTTCCACTCCTCAAGAAACTTCAAAATACTATTACAGTTCAATATGAAAGGCGGATCTAAAGTAATTGGAAATTACCTGCACACTAAAATAGGTGAGGTAAAATTTTCAAAGAAGCGGCATGTGTTGAAGAAAGCAAAAAAGCAGGTGATAACTACTGGCAAAGTGTTCAAGGCTATAATCAAAATGTTGTGCCCAAAACTCACATTCAGATACAAAGCTTATATATTTAGTATAAAGTTGGGATTGGAAGAAGAAAAACAAGAAGAGGTGGAGGATGGGAAGATCGAATACATTTCATGCTCTGATGCATGATGATGCTATGAGGCAGAACTTTTGCAGATTTGAATTTTGATTTCACTTGTCCAAATCTGTTTATTTTAATTTTACATTCAGACCAAAATGCAAGTGAATGGACATCTCATTGATAATTTAATTCATGATGGCATGCCCTACTACTTTGTTCTCTTGAGGCGAGCTTAACATTCTTGTTTAGTAAGAAATGTAATGTAAAGTATATAGCTATATACTTTACTTGAAGCGTGCTGCATTTTCGGTAGCTTGCAATACACATGGCCACATCCACTCAATCCCATAGATACTTTACTTGCAACGGGCTACATTTTTGGAAGCTTGCAATACACATGGCCACATCCTCTCAATCTGATAGAAGAGAAGCGAGATGTTAAATCCAAGCTTGCTTTGGTTTTGAGAGAGAGAACTGAGGGAGACAAGAAGTGATGAAACAGCTTTACCTTACATTTCTTACTAAACAAGAAAACTGAGGGAGACAAGAAGTGATGAAACAACTTTACCTTACATTTCTTACTAAACAAGAATGACAAGCTCGCCTCACCAGAACAAAGTAGTAGGACATGCCATAGTGCACCAAATTGAGGCTTCAAGAAAACTGAGGGAGACAAGAAGTGATGAAACAGCTTTACCTCACATTTCTTACTAGACAAGAATGACAAGCTCGCCTCACCAGAACAAAGTAGTAGGACATGCCATAGTGAACCAAATTATCAATGAGATGTTCATTCACTTGCATTTTGGTCTAAATGTATTAATTAAAATAAACAGATTTGGAGAAGTGAAATCAAAATTCAAATCTGCAAAAGTTCTCCCTCATAGCATCATCATGCATGAAATGTATTCAATCTTCCATCCTCCATCTCTTCTTGTTTTTCTTCTTTCAATCCCAACTTTATACTAAATATATAAGCTTTGTATCCGAATGTGAGTTCTGGACACAACATTTTGATTATAGCCTTGAACACTTTGTCGGCAATTATCACCTCCCTTTTTGCTTTCTCCAGCACGTGCCGCTTCTCTGAAAATTTTACCTCACCTATCTCAGCGTGCATGTAATTTTCAATTACTTCAGATACGGATTTCATATCAAAATGTAATAGTGTTCTGAAGTTTCCTGAAGAGTGGAACACATGCAACACGAAGAACGCATTTGCTTCCGCATTTAAGCAACTGCTCACTATAAAAGCGTCAATGTTACTGTAAACACTCAGAAATGTACACTGTACAGTATTACTCCGCCAAAGTCTAGACACTCATAAATGAACACTGCACAGTACCACTTGCAACCAAACAATGTAAGTAGCATCACAAAACTTACTACAAGCCCAACTAAATCCATGGGACTCTTTGAAGGGGATCGGGGAGCACCACAGACGGAGAGTGAGAGAGAGAGAGAAGGAGACACACACGATGTGGGTGGGGAGACTCCAAAGAGTGAGCAACCCCCTATACACTTATGCTATGTATAAGGTATACAAGTCAGTGGGCGTCCAGACTCTGGGCGGCCGGACAAAGCACAGGCGCCTATACCCCAACAACCTCCCACTTAAAGGCGACTATGCCTTTAAGCAAGGCAACCTAGTCTAAAGACTACAAAAGGTGAGAGAAAACCGCTCTCAACCGATACCCACTGGCTGGCTGTGATCGTGTGCATCCGACTGTCCTGCTCCCGTGTAAGTCCATACACCACCAGACGTACCGCACACATACTGCAAGTATGTACACAATACCTGCATATCTCCCTCGTGCACTATGCCATCATCAGTCAACAAACGACTGACAATCCCAACTGCAAATGCTCCCACTGCAGCTGCGATATCCGGTCTCAAGATCAACATCTCATACATGAGACCACCGAATGCCGATGCAATGCTAGCGGGCCCTGCTAGCTCTATGGAGCATGCATCAACATATATATCCCTGGCAATAGGCATCTCTGACTGACAAGGCGTGTCAGCCACATGCATCTCCTGACTGTCCGCAAAAGACCCATCAACCTGTCGTGCAACCTCAGAGCAAACCAGCTGCTCTAGGTGTCTGCTGGAAGACATATCCTGCACAACTATATCCCCATGCTCACTGTCGAGCATAGAAAGGAATGACTGCATAATCGCTGACATCTCAGTCTCCTCTGCAATCATCCACTGCAAACATGACCACTCAATCTGCTGTGACTCACTAGAGCTCTCATGCTCTAACTCCGTATGCATAGACTCTTGCACAACGTCCTCCAGTTGTGACTCACTAGAGCAAGACCGCTCTACCTGTCTATCCTGCATAGAAGTATCTCGCACAACTGACTCTCTGCTTTGCTCAGTCACTAGCAAAGCATGCATGTCTGACTTTGTCACCTCTCTATGTGACTACTCAAGTCGTGCCCCAACTGTGTGCACAACACTACTCTGCACTCCATGCAAAGCATCCTGCAACCCACAAGCAAAAGAGACTCGCCTACTCTCTCGCTGTCTACCTGGCTGCATGATCACAGAGACAGCACCGTCTCTCGCGTGATCCACATGCAATGGGTAACCTGTACCACTCCTGGCACCTCTCGCAATCACTAGCGAACCCAAATGCATCACAAAATCTCGCTCTCGTAGCGAAATCTGACATCCACAATCTCTAAGCTGACCAATCGAGATCAAACTCATTGTCAAATCTGGTACATAGCGCACATGTCGTAACAAGTAAGATGCACCACTCGGTAATGACAGTCTCACATCTCCTACACCTGCTATCGCATGCACCGATCCATCGGTCAAACGTACACTGCCAAGCATCCCGCTAGAATAGCTACAAAACCATGCACGATGCGGCGTGACATGAAACATAGCATCTGCGTCTAGCAACCACTGCGAAGGGAGTGCACTATCCACATGTATAGCATCTCGTGCATAGCTCGAGGTAAAAGTAACATCCCCGTCACTAGTATACTCCGACACTACATGTGCCTCAACTGTCAAAGCAACTGAGTCCATGGCATCACTACATACATCTCTGAGACTGCCATGTCTCCTACGATGTCGCATACGACAAAAACAACGCCGTCTAACGTGTCCAGAATGACCACAATACCAACATGTCACCTGTCGGCGTGCTCGTGAATGTACATGTCTCACACGAGTCCGTGATGACTCAGATCTATCATACATATCATGTAATCTGCGCCAAAGTTCTCTCGAAGCAATCTCATACATAACAAGAGCAGATACAGATTCCGCAAGGTGCAAAGAGAGCGTAGATAGTGCCATCTCCTCTAGCTCCTGCCACTGATTGTCAGACATATTTGAAGGTCTACCTACATCACCACTCAATGGTCGATGCAACCCTCGCTGTGTCAATGCATCAAGCATACACTCTCTCCATGCCGCAAAGTCCGACCCATCAAACACGCGCATCTGTGAGAGGTCACAATCTGATCGATCACCTGTCTCTGCCATGAGCACAAGTAGCAAGCTAGATAGCAAAACCACCTCACCAACAACACCTTGAAACTGTCTACAAATATGGCTAGAAACACGATGTAAAACCTGTGAGACACACTCCAAAATAGAGCTCCCGCAATGTCAACCAAATCAGCCCTAAACTGGCTCGAATCGCATCAAACAAAAGTCTGCAAATATGGCTGTAAAATATGGCTGCAAATCAGCCCCAAAACAGCCCCAAGATTCAGCTCTTAAACAGCTGCATAAACAAGTCACAAACGTGTCCCAGATCAGCCTACAACTGAGCCATACATGGACACCTGCAAAGAGGAAACAATGGCTGAAAATTCAATGCCCAAATAAGACCTCAAACCTGCCTGTAAACTTGTAAACCTGTGGCTAAAACCTGCTGAAAAACCTCAAGCCATTAGTGCTCGAATCCGGCTACCTAGCTCGTAGCCACACAAGCATACATCACAATACTCACTCCTGTGAGTGTGCCAAGATAACTGTACGCCTGTCAAACCCGTGAGCTAATCACCAAGCCCACAATGTGCAGTATCGATGCATACACACGCACAAATCTCCCACCTGCAGAGAACACCGCACGCAAATGCTGAGTGCAACCCGCAATCTCTACCTAGATCGCATAAATGATACGCATAAAACTCCTTGAAAAATTTCGCCAGAGTTTTGACGCACAATGGCTATCAACACAAAATAACCATTGTCCCTCAAGCTCAATACAATGAGCAATCAATGTGCATCAAACTACACTCAATATACATGCATAAGCTTTGCAAACCTGTGTCCAACAAATGCTCACAAAGAGTACCACAGGTGATCATACATGTCATCCATAACCAACCTCTGCACTTGCTTACAAGATCTACTGCTCACCACATAAGCATACATAGAGCATTACCCGCTCAAACACCATGTATGCAAGCCACAACACTGCAGAAGAACCACTCAACTGCAACTGGCAACACCTGTGGGAGTACTAGACTCAACCTGTACCTGGGAATCAAACCCGATCTTGTAACACCTCATATGTGCCTGCTACCTGCAGTGTACACGGGTAAGCTGTCTGCAGCAAAGAAAACAACAGAGCCTAAAACTGTCATGAAAAACAGTCTCTGTGTTTTTAATTTCAGACCCACCTGCACTCCGAATCAAAAAACGATTCCTTCTACAAAGTCGTAGAGCTCAAAGCCAGCTCCGTTTTGAACCAAAAAGTTTTGGAATCGGAGCTCTGTAGCTCAAGTTATGAGCAAAACAGTAGACTGCTGTCAAACTGCCAAAAACTGAACGACTTTCTTCTGTGCTTCTTTGAGCTCATAGAAAGGCTCAAACTCACTTCCCCCCTCGATGCGTGAGCTGAATGCATCAATCTCACAATGCTTCCATGTCTATGGAAGCTCCAAGCTCCAACCTGTCGCCGAAAGTTTGCCCGACGAGGGAAAATGATGTACACTATGGGCTGATCTGTAGAGGAACTCTGATCTGTGAGCACTAGGAAGCTCCTGAGAGCTCTCCTGCAAGCCGGAGAGTGAGAGAGAGAGAGAGAGAGAGACACACACACACGATGTGGGTGGAGAGACTCCAAAGAGTGAGCAGCCCCCTATACACTTATGCTATGTATAAGGTATACAAGTCAGTGGGCGCCCAGACTCTGGACAACCGGGCAAGACACAGGCGCCTATACCCCAACACTCTTAAGAGGGAACATCTAACGTGCTCAACTTGTGTGTGTGAGAGACATTGTGGCATTTAAGAGTTGAGGCTGGGTGGTGTGGGACACGCAGTCTTGTAGGTGCATGTCTTGTCTTCGGACGACACTCGCTAGCTAGGGGTATCGCATCGGAGATTGAACCAAAAATTTTAGGACTTTCAAAAGAATAACAAATGTCAGCCTATAAAATACACTTGCATGCAATATACAAAGCACATATATATATTACAGACATAGAAGGCATATTAAGTCACACATACCTAGATACTATCGCTCAGCCACTATCCCGTTTCATTAACAAAAATTAACCTTCACAAAGAATGCGCAGCATGAATAGATGAGGAGTTGAGAAACATACCTCCTTGAAGGTTTCGTTGAAGGAGACCCGATGACCATCCCGTTCTGTGTCGACAAGAACACCATCACAATCAAAGAAGATGGCCTCGGGAAGAGCAGCACGAGCTATCAGGGTGGCAGTACGACGCCCATGGCTACACGAACGGAGAGGAAACACAGTTCTCCGAGAGCGAAGGCAAGGATTAACGAAGGAGCTACAGAAGGAAAGAGAGGAGGTGGAAGGCGCTGATGAGGAGGATGATGGGCATACAAGCCTCGCTGCGAGTGCAACATTTTGCTGCTGCTGCACACTCGAAGCAGCCATTCTACTCTTAACTTACGGACTCGCGCGAAAATTTATGCTTTCCATGTTGATAGGCAAAGTCGTTTCCACCACAAAATGGCCGTTTGATCAGTTGGTCGTTTTCTTTTCCTTGCCCTCCCCTTCTCCAGAGGTGGGAATGGGATGTGACCAAATGCAAGCAAAAGATTTTAACATGGCAGTCTCATCAAGCTTCTATCTCCCCAAGAGCTTTCTTCTCAACCATTAATTGCTCCCCTCTCTAATTTATTTCTTGTCTTGTTGGAATCAAGCTAAGTATCAACTTCAATAGATCATTGCCCTGTCAAGAAACCTCCTCTGGGGGGTCAATTGGGTCAAAGCAAAAATTCCAAAGTAGCTTGGCACACCCACTGTCTACCTAAAGAGAAGGGAGGTCTGGGCATCCTCAATCTGAAACTCATCTCCACTAATCTTGCAGCTTAATGGATACTCAAATCTACCAGCTCCAATGATTATTGGGCTGCACTTATCAAAAGGGATATTGCAAGGTTCAAACTTCAGAAGTACAAGGCATGGACAAGGCTATCATTCAGGGATCTGCTGCTTTCTCCCGCTCCTTTTATCCCAGCTGGTTTAAAATTAGTCTGCAAGATGTGAAGTGCCTGGAATCTCATCAAACACTTATGGAAACCCTGTAAGGACTTTTTGACTAATCATTCTTCTTTTCTACTTGATTCTTTTTGGTTGGGTGTTTTTGCAACCCAAGCTAAGAAAGGCCTCTGTAGGAAATCTCACGGGTGCTTCAAAGCTAGAATTACAACATAGGGAGATGTAATCTTTTATGGGAAGCTCAAGTCCTCCCAAACCTTAGAGTCTGCGTTCTCTATATTTTTAGTTGATGCTTCTCGATGCATAGAGAGAGCAAAGCAATGTATGTCCCACCTGAAGATTCCTACCAAAGCTAATCAATTAACCAGTCACTCTTCTCATGTAGTCAAAGAGATATACAAGAAATTTAAACCCATAGAAGAAAAAGATCAACCAAAAATGGAGGGTAAACTAGACCTGCAAGCAGTGGACTTACATGTTTAGATGCTTGTGGGCCTATCCACATGCCACCAAACATAGTGTCCTATTGTGGTTGATCATTCATCAAGGAATTTAGTCTGGTTACAGAGCTGCTAAAGCTGGAAACAACACTGGTTCATGCTCCAAACGTAAAATCCATATTGAGAACTGTAAGCATGTATGGTCCAGTTGTAAAATCAACCAGCTAGCGTCAGTTTTTGTCAATGTATTATCCTCCATGTCAGTGGAAGGACCCTTGAATTTCAGGATCTCGTGAGTCCTCCTGGGTTAAAAAAAAGGATGGATGTGCCACTATGGAACATCTGGCGAGGGTATATTATGTGGTTCATATGGCTTCAAAGGAATGCTTCAATCTTCAACTATGCTAATTCACTCCTCTTCTAATTATTAAAGTTGTATGAGCTCCAAAACTTAGCTAGGAAACTATGTAATATGATCTCTGAGGCCTCAGTTGATGGATCTACCCCTACAGACATTCGATGTAACTTTGAAGGCAAAAATGGAAGTCTGTTGTTCCAAAATTCTTCCATTCTTCTAGGCTAAGGGTGAGAGACATGTTATCTTGATGTATCAGTTTCGGGGCCATCCTTTATCCTACCTATAGAATCATGCACTATTTTTGTTGTTCTCTTTAATATAAAATCTACTTCTCTCTCTCTCTCTCTCTCTCTCTCTCTCTCTCTCTCTCTCTCTCTCTCTCGAAGCGTGCTACATTTTCGATAGCTTGCAATACACATGGCCACGTACACTCAATCCTATAGATACTTTACTTGCAGCAGGCTACATTTTTGGTAGCTTGCAATACACATGGCCACATCCACTCAATTCGATAGAAGAGAAGAGAGATTTTGAATCCAAGCTTAATTTGGTAGAGAGAGAGAGAGAGAGAGAGAGAGAGAGACAGAGAGAGAGAGAGGAGGAGGCGGAGGAGGTGAGTGTTGAGCCAGCAGAGGATCACACCCGCATTTTTGCTCACACCCATCATTTTGTAACCATTGATTGTAATAAATGTCTTTCCGACATTAATTTTGATTTGAGCCATTCATTAAGTAACGGGACTCAATTGAGTTTCCAGCCTGTAATCCCGACGTAATTTCACCTGCTGATGTAAATAATTAGAGATGTTCTCACCTCCAAGGCTGAGGTATATAAGCCAAAGTTTTGTAACCTAAAGGGATTCAATTATTAATCAAAGGGGGTTTTGGAGCGCCGTGACTGTGTCTGAGAGAGAGAGAGTGAGAGAGAGTCTTATCTTCTTGCTACGCGAGCTACGGGGCCGCCATTGGAGAAGCGACACCACCATTGTGTTAGCAACGGTGAGAGCTACGCACAGATACCAAGAGTGCGCGCTATCGGCTTCTATGTGTGGTAAGTTCCTACGAGCTTCGGTGTGAGTTTTCTTCCAACTCGTGTGTCGGAATAGAGTGTGCAGCATATCTATAGAACCACAACGAGTAGAGCTACACATTAGTACCATCGGGGTCAAGTTTCGGTCACCTGTATTTTTCGGCCTGTCTTCATACGTGTTTACCGCACGGAGTGGTTATAGGTTGATTTTGCAGTTCAAGTCTTTAGGGTGTTGTTCTTACCTAGTGTATAGACTTCCCCTTGAGTTTGAGATCGATTCGATGATTCTAGATCCTGTTTCGTATAGCATTCGTTCGTAGTACGGATTTCAGTCACTTGCGTATTTTAGAACTTAGATTTGATTTCCTTAGTAGTGATTGTCATTAGAAGGTCGAGTAGGTGATTTGACACCCACCTAGTTGTTTCCATGCGCCTGCGGGTCAAGCTCCGTCCTCGTCTGACAAATTCTGTTGTTGGTTGAGTTCTCGCTATTTAGCTTCCGCTAGCGGCGTAACCGCCTTAACATTTGGCGCCGCTGCCGGGGACGAGAGCCCTAAGTAGGTGACCTTAGACTAATCCTACGAGGTGAGTCGTATAAACTACTTTGTATACTTTAGTTAGAAAAGATCTAGGAGTGGTGGACTCCGAAGGTCTCGAGAGATACTAGGAAGTGGGGTATTCCTGGGTCTTCCGTGTTGACAGTATTTTTAGTTTAGCTTAGATTAGATTGTTTTTGATGGTGTTTAAGTGGTTGTTGACATAAAAAGCATTTGCTACTCCTTGTGTGGTAGTAAATCTCTTTATATTTTCAATTGCAAAAAATCCATTTTATGATTAGAAGTAGCTTAGGTAGGGCCTGATTTGATCCTGACCTAGAGCTATCAATTGGTGTTCTATTTGCTTGATGTGTTTGATTGCATGTTAGATCACTGAAAAAGTCTCTTTGGTAGTGAAATATGCAATAAACAAAGTTCAGAAAAATTTTCTGTGTAACTGATTGTTGCTGAGCACTTAAAAGAGCTATTGGAAGAGTTCTGTGCTGAAAAACTGGAAATCTGCAACTTTAGACATCATACGCGTATGATGTCTTAGGACCTAAACAGAGACTAAAATTGAAAATTTGACATTGCCAGAGTGTTTAGAAGGGGGGTTTTACCCTAAGATCAACTTAAAACAAGAACATTAACACTCAAAGAAACCCAAAAAGACAAGTCGGAGTCCAAGAAACGCAAAGAATAGGAAATTTTGGATTCAAATCTTGTTTTTACATTCAGACCTGACAAAAACACTTGAAATTCAATTATAAACATTGGAGAAGGCTTAAAACCAAAAATAGTCAAAATCTGGGACAAAAGACATCATACGCGTATAATGTCTTTTGGCACATCCACTGCTTATTTTTGATATCTGACCTGACAAGATTGTTACAAACACTGTAGAAAGCATAAATATCAAGTTTGGACCCAAATTGATGAAAAAGACATCATACGCGTATGATGTCTTTGACCTAATTTTGGACATATTTTGATACTTTGCTAACACAGATCCATTGTAATAGCTGTCTAGAGGTTATATTTCAAGTTTCATCCCATTTGGATCACAATTGACCCAAAAAACAAGTCAAAAGCGGAAAATTGCCAAGAAAAGCCTAAATTAGCCATAACTTGCTCAAACAGAGTTCAAACTGAATTTTGTGAGTGAACAGAGCATAAAGGGGTCACTGAGAGTGAGCATAACCAAAATAGTCAAAATCTGTGAAAAAAGACATCATACGCGTATAATGTCTTTTTCAGCATAACAGTAACAAAATTCTCACCCGATGAAACAGAAGTTATCCCACTGACAAGATTAAACAATTGACAAAGAATCAATCAGTTTGGATCAATTCTGACCACAAAAACCTGGGAAAACAAATTGCCAAGACGGAAAAGTTAAAGTCCTTCAGGGGAATTAATGAATTTGAGATCGGGCAGGAATCTCCGGAATAATCAACCAAAACAAGGGGAACCAGCAAGTGTCAGATCAACCGAGGGAAGTGTAAACCAAAGTTGGGTGCAACCATTGGAGCCGATCTTTGAAGGAAGTGTCTCTGATACTTCTTCGGAGAGATCTTACGAGATTTTCACCGAAAACTTGGAACACTTGAACCTGAACAACAGAGAAAATATGGCAGCAGGATCATCAAACCCTTCCGCCACCATGAAGCTATTGTTCATAAAATACCAGTACGACAATGAGCAAGGTGCCAAGATCTACAAAGATGGAATGGACCGCTATTGTGTAAAGATAGAAGATAGACCTAGTGAGTTCAAGGACTTAGTGCCTGTGAGCTATAGCGGAGATAGATATCTAGATGACGAGGGTACCATGTACTTGGTAGTCCTAAACCCTAACATTGTGGACAAGTGGGGATTGATGGGCACCAAAGCCAAAATAGATGAAGAACTCGAGGAGAAAGCACCAATAATGAACTTCCCTAATGCGAGGTTAAGAAGAGAGAATGAAACTACAAGGATCAACACTGATAACATCTATGTGGGGCTGTACAAATATAATAATGGGGAGCAAGATCTCTATTATAGATGTGAAGAACCCTACACCGGAGAGTTGACAGACAAAAAAAGACTCTATGTCTTTACCTACACAGAGGGATCGGAAGTGAAAATTGCCGCTTACGATAAGTATGGCAGGCAATACTCAACAATGGGCAAGAAAGAATTAGAAGGATATACATACTTTGGGGGACCACTACATCAGTATTATGTTACTTCTAGCTCACATAGACCAGCACCAACAACTGGAGTGCACAACTCAATGACAACAGGAGGACAGAGAACTCAGGTTGCTGACTCTTTCAGTCAACCTTGGGACTCGAAGCTCGGACCAATGGGATCATTACATTCCAGAGAGTCAATGGAGAAGAATCGAGGTAGTGCAGTTCCAATCCCCACCTATACCACGCCAGGTCCAAGGTTTGAAGCGGAACCATCACATTTACCTCCCAGTAGTAGATTCAGGGCAGGGGAACCGACAAGGGTAGCCCATGAAGTCCATGATGCTAGAGAAAGCTTTAGCCGAGACACAGGAGCAATGAGATTGGTAGCAGATCATAGACGTATGAGACCATCTCAAGTAGCCAAGTGTATGCCAAAGAAGTATGGTGGTTCAGGAGATCCGTATGCACATGTGTCACTCTTTAAGCAAGTCTTAAGAGCTGAGCAGATAACAGATTTCTATACACAATACGAGGGATTTGGTCTTACTCTAGAAGGTACGGCATTGACATGGTTTCAACCACTGAACATAGGGGGATTCCATGACATTGACCATTTGCTGAGAGAGTTTGCTGAGGAATTCTCAAAACGAGGGATTAAGCACAATACGGTCTCACAAATATATGCTTTTAAACAGAGAGAACACGAAAAAGTGAAGGAAGCTTCACTTCGCTTCAAACAATACATTGAGAGATGTCCAGTACGTGAACGACCACAAGATGACAGACTATCTGTTCTCTTTATTGAGGGACTGAGGAACGACACTCTCAAGAAGGACTTGCACTTGAAAGCTTGTACAAGTTTCGAGCAAGTGACGAGAGAAGCATTGTACTTAGTGGATAACTGTACGGTTTATGGAGAGGTGTCAGCGGATACAGATTTTGCATCCAGTAGCTCCTCCTCCGTAGCGAGCGAGACTACCACTAAAAAGAATGTTCAAACAACAACCATGCCAAATGTAGAGCAAATGATAGAAGATGCTCTAAAAAGGATGGCACCATACCAAAAACCATTGCCAAAAACACTGAAATGGTGTGCTATTGAACAAAAATGGACAAATCATCCAACAGAGGAGTGTTATTACAACAAAGGGTATGTAAGGGAGCGCCAGTACGCACCTCCTGCTCAATTAGCACCACCTCAAGTACATCCAGTACCTCGATATCCAACGGGAAATGTACCTGGACCTATGGGGATAGAAAGACCGCAACCGGTATTGGGACAACAACCACCTTTACCAGGAGCAAGACCAGTGGGCATTAGATATGCACCAACCTTAGAGAATCAGGAAGAACAAGCCTTAGTGCCTGTTCAAGCCTATTACGAAGAATCGGGTGCACACATGTCTCCGACAGTTTATTACCCACCAGAAGAACCAAAACAACCAGAACCATGGGGCATGATGGGGAATGTTGGAACACCAACAGTTACAAGTGCTTCTGATGAAGAGAGATACAATTTGGATGCAAGAACCTTGATGTTCATAGCTCATGGAGGGTTAACAGGACAAAGACCATCCTATCCACAAAGGACGAATCAAGCGGGACCAAGACCAGCACTAGGACCCTGTTACAAGTGTGGAGGTGACCATCTGATGAATGTTTGCCCACATACGGAAATCATTAGAATTAACGCTTATTGCACTGAGTGTGGGGTTACTCACTTCATTGAGGATTGTTCAAAGAATCCAAACAAAGTGCAAAAGACGACATTGAATATGCTAGAAACTATTCCTACCAGCAGTGGGTCTGAAAATGAAACTCTGATACCAACGCAAGTTGTTACTAGAGCTCAAGCTAAGAAAACCACTGGAGAACCTGAGAATGGAAAGTTAGCGACTGACGTAGTTAGTCAAGGACGGTGGAGTCAGAAAAACACATGGAAAGCTAGAAAAGCACGCATGAAGTTGAGAAAAGAACGTGAAGACGCTATTCTAGCTGAGGAACTAAAGCAAACTAAAGCTAGATTAGAAAAACTTGAGAGTCAAAACGGGAAACGAGAGATGAGCCCGGAAAGAACGAAACAAAAGAGTATCAAAGAAACAACGAGCTTAAGCTCAGGGGGATCAGTGCTAGTCAACAAAGTACACGAACCATTGGACGCACTGATGAGAGCTTACGAAGCTAGGTTAAAGAACAACCAAACACAAGACATACCCAAACGCGGAATTGGAAAAGCAGAGACTTGAAATGTGCCAAAGAATGATCGAGACTGCACAAGCCTTATTAGAACCACCAAAAGAAACAATGAATTGTGGAAAGGAAAACCCAATTCAGCAAGAGACTATCGTTTCACGGGTAGCTGAAAAGACTCCCAGTGCACCAAAGCCTGAAAATACACAAAAGGATGACCGCATAGTATTGAACACAACCGATCAGGAGGTCGAGAGTTTTCATCCAGTCATACAGAGGTCTTACGGAAGAGATGAGGATTACAATGAATTTTGGAAACAAGTGAGAGAGGCAAACTTTGCAAACGAGCTAAGTTGCCAAGCTAATCAGACAAATTGGGAAAAGGACATCAGGAATCCTCCCATAGTGGAATTTGAGGCAGGATCTCAAGTGGACTTGGATCTGCAATCTTACTGGGGAGATGGGGGCTCTGTTAGAACAATGGAGAGCAAACCTCATGAAAACCTCACTGAAAACCTTACCTTCATACTTAGGAGAGTATGAAGCAAAATCCGAGATTAGAGCACTTCCCTCACGAAAAATCTCATCAGAAAAAGTCATGGACTCGCAAGGATTGATAGAGATTTTGTCAACACCAGTGACATGCACTATCACTCTAGCTGAGCTTTTGAGGCTAAGACCACATATGTGGACCACTGTAGGAAAATGCTTGGAGAAATTCGGGATAAAAGATCCAACATCGAGATTGCAAGAGAGCATTGAGGAGCTGAGCAAGCCACAAAAGAACGCTAAGCCTGTACCCTTAAACAAGGTCGGAGAGTATTGCGAAGGTGAAGAGGGGAATACAACCTTACCAGTTGAATTCCAAGGAGTGAACACAATGGCAATACTAGACAGCGGAGCTGGGGTAGCCATAGCTACAAAAGAAATCTGGAAAAAATGGGGGAAACCAGCAATAAGGAAGACTAGGTTGAAACTCCAATTAGCAGATGGACACATGGAGAAACCTATGGGGTTATTAGAGAAAGTTGTAGTGACTTCTTGCGGCATTGAATACGAACATACTTTTGCTATTGTCGATTTTGGCAAGGAGAATAACTATGATATCATACTGGGAAGACCATTCATGAGACAGTTGAAAATGGTCCAGGATTGGGGCTACGATCACATATACCTGAGAAATATGGAAACCACTACACGTGTGAACCTGAAAGACCATAGCTACAAAGATGTGAACCGAACACCGGTAGAGGAGTTTGATTCAGCTACTTTGGCGGGATCCGAATTTCCAGCTTGGTTAGGTAAACCCAAGGAGTTATGGATGTGTGGAGCTTCGAAATGTGGAAGTCTGAAACGAGAAGAATGTGTTTTAGAAAGGGCTATCGAAGACGAAACTTATGTAGGAGAACCCTTTCCAGAGGACACGTTTGAACCATTAGAATGGACACACATTCTAGCAACCCTAGATGTTTGTGCAATTCCGGATGGTCCCACAACGAAATTTTGCGACAAGGACGGGTACGACGTGGTTCCGTATTTCATGTTGAGAACTGTACTCAAAAAAGAAACTGAAAAGAACGATACACTGGAAAAGGAAGATGAAGAAGAGGTGTTTCACGACATTCCCAATCATCCAGAGTGGGGAAATGAAGCAGACAACGAGTCAACGGACAATTCAAGCGGAAACGAAGAAACTATAATGGATGTCCGATTTTATGATTTTCCGAACCAAACTAAACAACGCCAGAAACACTATAGAGCAAAGAAAAAAACAAAAGGGGTTAGAACCAATCCGATGCCTAGAATAAGAGGAAAAAATCAATTCCTAATGCTAGTAAAGGCTGAAGATTGTGTTAAGGATAAGATTTCTGGAAGAATGAGAGGCAGTGATCAAAAGAGCTTACGAAAAGACAAAAGAGGCTCAAGAAATCAAGTTCAAAAGAATGGAACGAAAACTGAAACAGAAAAATCAGAAAAGAACAAGCGCAACAGAGAATACACGGAGTCCAAGTTAGAACGTAGAAACAAGTACAGAGAGCTCAAGAAAACTCTGAAAGAAGTTTGGACTACAGAAATTGAGAGTGGAGAGGACAAAAACGCCAAAATCAAGGAAAACATGGATGTTCCCTCTCACTATAGGAAATTCACAATAGAGGATAGGAAGGTGATATTAACCCCACCTATTCGAGAGAGGAAGGAGAACGAATCTTATGACGGACCGGAGGATGCAAAAAAAGTTGATTTAGCAGCTCCAGGTGAGCCACCTAGACCGGTGTACATAGCCACAGATTTGTCTCCAGGCGAGGAAGAGAGACTTTTGAGTCTTCTCAGAGAGTATAGGGATGTGTTTGCATGGTCTTATAAGGACTTAAAGGGAGTTGACCCATCGATATGCCAACACACAATCCCACTGAAACAAGACGCAAAGCCTAGCAGACAGAGACCATACACATATAATGATACGTTTGCTAAGCGAATCAAAGAAGAGATAGATAAGCTAATGGAAGCTGAATTCATATACGAGATTGAACACACTGATTGGGTATCTCCGATTGTGGTAGTACCTAAGAAGAACGGAAAACTCCGAGTGTGTGTCAACTTAAAGAAAGTGAATGCTGCAACAATCAGGGACAATTATCCCCTGCCGATAACTGATCATGTTCTAGAGCGTGTATCAGGGAAAACAACATACTCCTTTCTTGATGGTTTTTCAGGATATAACCAGCTAGCCATAGCATTGGAAGATCAACATAAAACAGCTTTTGCAACGGAGTGGGGAATTTATGCTTATCGGGTTATGCCTTTTGGTCTAACCAATGCTCCCGCAACCTTCCAAAGGCTGATGACGCATGCTTTCAAAGAATACTTAAGGTTGTTTCTCGAAATATACATGGATGACTTATGTGTACATTCTCTACTGAGAGATGAGCATCTAGAACACCTAAGAAAAGTATTTGAGAAATGTAGGACATATCGCATTTGTCTCAATCCTGAGAAATGTGTGTTTATGGTCCGACAGGGCAGAATTCTGGGACATATTGTCTCACAAAACGGAATATCCACGGATTTAGAGAAGATAAAAGTTATAGTGGATATGCCTAGACCAACCAATGCGAAACAAGTACAGAGCTTTATGGGACATTGTGGATATTATAGACGATTCATTTACATGTACGCTATAATAGGCCAACCACTTTACAGGCTAATAGTGAACTTTGAATGGACAGAGGAATGTGAGGAATCATTCAAGAAATTGAAAGAGGCACTCATTACCGCTCCAGTCTTGAAATCACCAGATTGGGAGAAGATATTCCATGTGCACATAGATGCTTCGGCATATGCAATAGGATGCATTCTGGCTCAGCCAGAAGAAGGAAACATGGATTTTCCTATCTGTTACGCCAGTCGACAGCTCAACCATGCAGAGAAGAATTACACCACAACAGAGCGAGAGGGATTAGGAATGATATATGCTGTGAAGAAATTTCGGCATTATCTTCTAGCCAACAAGTTTGTGTTTTTTACGGATCACCAAGCCTTGCTCTACCTAGTGAATAAACCATGCAATACCGGGAGAATAGTGAGATGGTTCATTATCTTACTGGAATTCGACTTCACGGTAGTAGTAAAGAAAGGAAAAACACATCTTAGAGCTGATCATCTTTCGCGATTGACGAATGGAGAAGACCCTATAGGAGTAGATGACGACATGCCAGACGCGTACTTGTTCAACATAGAAATGATACCGAGGTGGTCTCAAAATGTCGTTGACCTATTAACCTATGGAGGAGAGTTCGATAGAAGAGAATACAACCTGAAACATATTGCTATTCAGCAATCCAAGAATCTTCAATTGATTGCAGGAAGGTTGTATCAATTGGGAAATGATCATGTTTTACGACTATGCATCAATCCTGAGGAATATAGTATATATCTGCGCGAAGCACATGTTCAGGAATGTGCATTTCATTGTTCAAGAAGGAACACATATAGGAATTTGTTACAATTGGGAGTCTATTGGCCAGGAATGAAAGAAAGCGTACATGAATATGTCACTGTATGTATTGTATGTTCATCAAAACCGCCAGCTGAGTATTCAACATTATATCAGATAATGATCGCTCCAGAATGGAGTCAGTATATTGTTGAATATCTCACAAATAGAACTTTCCCAGAAGGAACGTCAAAAGCTCGTCAGAAATCTGTAGAGACAGAAGCTAGAGATTACGCTTTAATAGGAGATCAACTCTATAAGAGAGGTAAAGACAACCAGCTTAGGATTTGCGCATCAGAGTCTGAGTATGTGATAATCCTGGAGCAAGCTCATGGAGGAGTAGGTGGAGGCCATTTCTCAGGTGATAAGACAGCAAAACTTGTCTTAGCCGCAGGAATATGGTGGCCAACATTACATATGGACGCTGAGGAATACGTTAAAAGGTGTGATGACTGTCAGCGGACCAAAGTACCACTTAAAAGAGATGATATGCCGCTTAGACCAATGATGGGGGCAAGAGCTTTTGCAAAATGGGGGATTGATTATGTCGGACCCATTTCACCTCCTGCATATAAGACTCATGCACAATACATCATTGTGGCTACAGACTATCTAACAAAGTGGGTCGAAGCAAAGGCAACTCAAAAAGCAGATGCCAGGACCACGGCACAATTTCTGTATGAATACGTCTTTGTACGATATGGATTGCCAATAGAAATTGTGAGTGATCGAGGCACACATTTCATAAATGAAGTGATAGAGATCCTTCTAGATGAATTCATGGTAATCCATAGGAAATCAGCCCCGTATCATCCACAAGCAAACGGACAAGCTGAAGCAACAAACAAAACCATATGCACGGTCCTCACGAAGATTGTATCTGAGTCGAGAACTGACTGGGACCAAAAGTTACATTCAACATTATGGGCATATAGGGTGGCGTATAAAACATCCATAGGAACGACCCCATATAACATGGTTTTTGGGCTAAATGCTATCTTGCCAATAGAATTCTTGATTTCAACCTTAAGGGTGGCTAAGGATCTAGAGTGGACAGGGCACGAGCTCTCTGATAGAATAGATGACCTGGAAAAGCTAGATGAGCTTCGCCTAAAAGCAGTAGCTTCCATCTACGCTCAAAAAAGGCGACAAAAGGAATTTTTTGATAAGCATGTGCGGACTAAAGAGTTTAAAGTTGGGGACTATGTCCTAGTTTACACTCTGAAACAGCATGTAAGAAGCTTAAAAAGCGAGGGATGGGTCCTCTGGTGATTAAAGATCTATCACCAAGTGGAGCCGTCAAGCTTGCTACATTGACGGAGAAGAAATGCCCAATTGGATTAGTGGATGCAGAGTGAAAAAGTATCTGTTGCCGCTAACACAAGACATGCTTGTCAAAATACATCAAGAAAAGCTGCGTGTCCAGAAAAAGAAAATATTTGTGGAGGAAGCACAAGCTGAGGCGAAGGAAAGAATGGAGAAAAGAAGACTACTGCGTCAGAAACAGCGCAATGAAGGAGCAATACGAATAAACGCAGTCAGTATAACAGAAATGGGGAATGACAAAGAAGAACCCATCATTGAATGCAAAGTAGGGACCAACCAAATCAAAGCCAGAGCACTATTGGATTCAGGAGCTCAAGCTAACCTACTTTCACTCAGTTTGTATAGACAATTGACAAAGACACTAAACTACAAACTGCCAAGCAAGAGTTAAAAAGTTACTCTGAGAATTCAATCAAAACTATCGGATGCACAGTTTTACATATACAGATTAACCAATATGTGTATCCTCATATGTTTTACGTGGTTGAAGACCAAGCTACACAACATCCATTATTGCTAGGACAACCATGGCAGAAGCAATACAATGCAATGATTGACTGGAGTTCTAAATCAGTGCTTATCAAATACGAAGGTGAAAGTCAATCAGTTAAGTTCACCAAAGGAGCAGAGCCAACTCCAAAGGAAGAAGCCACGGACAAGGGCAAACAACAAACAGAGAAAAAGAAGAAGCAATGGCAACCAAAAGTTTCTATACAACCAGATTACTCTTCGACGAGGAATTCTCAACAGTGGATAAGGAAGACAAGCAATAATATAACAGCTCAACCTTGGAAAACAACGGAGTCAAAGTTGGTATGGAGACCAAAAAAGGCTGTGCCAGAGAATAAAAAGGTGGAAAACAGAGTCTTCAATACCAGACAACAGAGTGATCCCCGACAATCAAGGACAGTGAAACAGATCTGGATTCCAAAGAAGGTCATGACGGCACAAAGCTACAGCAAGCAAATTTGGATCCCAAAGATTTGTAAACAGGAACTCCCTTCAATACAATCAACGGAAACTCCTAGGTATTTCAAGGCGAGGAAATCAACACACAGATCAACGCAGGTTTGGGCCGCAAAGAGTTTGTGGCAAGCACAAGCAAAGCGGAGGCAGATTTGGATTGTGAAAAAAGACAACAAGGTAATGAAGAACCCATCTACTGATTCTACTACCGAAGTGCCAAAACCAACCCAAAACCCGACCACCAATCCTTCAATCAAACAAAGAGCAGCTTTATTGGAAAGAATGTTGTATCGTCGCTCTACAATTGCATTGGGAACTTATGACCAAAACAACTACAATGCTTCACCCACAGACACTCGTCCGGGAGGACTCGGACTAGGAGGGGAGGTATACAGGAGCTACAAAGCAGCTACAAGCGGGAAAAACAAAGAAAAACAAAAATTATATTACAAGGGCAGTGTCGTACATGATTTTGCAATTTTTTATGTTTGATTGCGGATATTGATAATATTTATGCCTTTATATACCTTGTTTTGCAACAAGAAGAGATCAAATGATGAATTTGGGTCTTTAGATGTGTAAATATCACTAAATAAGAGTGTTTTTGGAGCTAAAAAGTGGAAAAAAGTGGTAATCCAAGTCCAAAAATCACAAAGAAGTGTATATTCATATACACAGGGTTACCAGCTATTTATCATGTATGTTTGGAATTTTTTGGCTTCAATTTGCTATTTTCCTTTATTTTTTATGATTTTCTTAATAAAAGTAAAAGAAAAATAAAAAAGCAGGTGAAATGAGATCGGAAAAAAGAAAAGAATAGACGGTGATGATCCTCATGACAAGGGCAACCCAGGATAAAAATTGGATACAATTCTGAAAAAGTTGCAGAAAGCCCGAAATGACAGAATTTTGGCAAAGTGGACAGATTTCTCAGAAACAGGTCAAACGGAGTCCAAATTGAGGAATTTCAAATCCTAAAGTGCATTTCACGACGAGATAGGAGCACATGTCAAATTTGGTAACAAGTGATCCGGGAAGCCCGAAGTTAAGTATTTTTCACTTCACTATCAAGCTCATTTCCACTATTACCTTCTTGGAGAGAGCAAAGAGCACCAAGGAGCATCCGACCTTCTACCACCTTCTACGACTGCTACGAGAGCTCAGAGGACACCAGACATGAGAGGTAGACTCGTTGCCATAAGCTTTTGATGCTTATCGTTAACTTTTGTCGCGAAAACTCACCAAAACCAAGAAACAAGAGCAGACGGGGAATGGGGAAGAACGCTAGGTAGGGGCACAACCGCCTAACCAAACTTTGCAAGAACTTAGAGGTGGGTTACCCTAACATAGAAGATGAGTTTCTAGCACTCAAAGCTCGAGAAAGAACGACTGGAAAAACCCTAGGTCAACAGAGCCTGCAAGAGGCAAACAGAAAAAAGTTGTCGGAACGACACAAAACTTCTCAGGGAGCTTAACAACATCGAGGGCAATGCAACCATGGAGTATCTCCAGGTTTGTACCACCAAAAGTAGGTCGGAACAACCGATTCGGCTGTGGACACACAAAGCGTCATTTTGGCATAACGGCTAAAATTGACGACCAAATGACATGAAACTTCACAAGCAGCTTAAAATATACATGGATGACTTATGTTTGCAAGCAAAACCCAAAAGAAAGCTGATTCACTTACCGATGGTGAAAAAGACGCTTTCGGGCAACCAAATGGAGAAAGATGGAGAACGGGGAGCCAAAGTCCAATTCCAACCAACTGGATGGCTTCACAACGTATCCAATGAGCTGGAAATGCAACTCTCAAGAAGAAAAGTTGAAGAAATTCAACTCCAAGGCAAAAACGCGACTTCGGAGACTGAAATGCCTATAAGGGGGCTTTTTAGCTAAACTGATGACTCTTTAAGTTGAAAACTAGTTAGCAGGGCTTAGGGCACTAGCACAAAGCATTCTTTGCACAAAAAGACCAACATTTCAAGAAAAGACATCATACGCGTATGATGTCTCACAGCATGATTTTCACATCCATTTCAACATTTGAGTGCATAGCCTCATTCCACATGTTAATCACATCCTATGAACCAAGTATCATGAGAATTGGAGTTAGAAAACCCAAGGAAAACCAAAAAGACGCAAAGTAGGCCATAAAATTGATTTTTGGTCCTAATTTTGTCAAAATAACTCCAAACTCATTGAAACTTTGTAGGATTGTTGATTAACACATCTACAAGCTATCTGGAACCAAAAAGCACCATTTTGACACAAAAGACATCATACGCGTATGATGTCTATTTGCACTTACAGAGCCAAAAATGCTCATTTGTCATCATACATCCATTATATATATCTAATACATGCTACATATGAAGTTTGGAACCATTTGGTCAAGTGGATCACCCCATTAGCCCAATTAAGAGAAAATCCTTCATACAAAGCCTATTTTTGTCCCAAATCCAACATATTCAAGTCCAAACCAAGATTTGAGTATAAACAGTCCTTCACTAGCACATGGAGAGTCCACAGAACCAATTCCATGAAAAATTGATGAAAAAAACATCATACGCGTATGATGTCTCCAGAGCCATTTTTAGTCCAAATTCTATCCAAACTTGATAAATCCACTGAATAAGCCTATCTAAAGCCAAAACCAAGCTTATAGAGGAAATTGGTCAAAAAATGCACTAAAAGACATCATACGCGTATGATGTCTCACTATGTGATTTTGGCACCTCAGGGCTTCACCCACCAAACAGAAGTGTTCTACATGCCATTTGAAAGTAATCCACCAAGTTTTACCCAATTTGGATCATAAAATCCATTTCCCTTTCAAAATTTTGCCAAGAGCCTGAACTGGACTGGACTGGCCAAAACTTGACCAAATGGGATCCAAACTCAAATCCAAGCATATGATACTCATGTATACACTATCAGCTACAAGCACAACCAATATGAAGTCATTCTGACACAAAAGACATCATACGCGTATGATGTCTCAAGCATGTTTTTGAGCCCTGTTTGCATATTTTTTCACCTACATTGCATCCTTAGGCCCTGAATAGCTCATGTTTCAATTTTCAAGTCATTTGAATAGTTAAAAGCTTCATTTCGGCTTTCAGTACTAAAAAGACGCTAAATTCTGAAATTGGAGTTACAGGATCTATGGATTCCGCTAAGTCATCGGCAACTAAGAGAAAAAGACCAACCATCAAGGATGCTCTTGCAGAAGCAGAACCTTTTGATATTCCAACAGAAACCCTCAAGCCAACCAAGACTTGGATGGAGGAAGCAGTACTAGAAAAAGAGGGAATAAAGATCTACCAGGGGACTTTCAGAGATCCTCAAGGGCAATCGGTCGATGTACCTATGATCCCACGAGAATTAGTGGACTATAGCAGATCAGAGAACATAAGCAGATACCTGGAAAAGGCTGACTTACACAGGTTCTTCACCTCGAGACCATCAGGTGTAGACACAAGAAGAGTGTATGAGTTGGCAACATCCATTCAGAAGGATGGGAAAGCCACGTTGACAGCCATGGATGGAGAAACAGTTGAAGTACAGATCACTCCACAGCTCATTGCAGATGCACTGAAGCTGCACAACAAAGGGAGTTCTGTCAGAGAAAGAAGGGAGGCCATAGAGGTCTATGGATCAAAGAAACAAAATACAACCTACGCAGATATGGCAGATCAACGAGCGGCAACCCTTTGCCGGTTATACAACCAGTTTTTCCATGTGTGCAGTAAAAGACCGCAGAAGTATACTACACCACCCCATGCCATTGCGACAACCATCACATGGGCACTGAAGAGCAACGTGCCAAAAGAGGTGAATTATGCTCAATACATCCACGAGCAAGTAATCGCCATGCACAACCAGAAACCAAAGTACATAGGAGGAGGAGAAATCCTAACAAGAATAGCTTATGAAGCTATTGGAGCTAGAGATCAAGGGCCACAGATTCCCTCCCAGAATGAGTGGCTTAGAGAAGCCGATGAGGAGGAAGAACAGCAAGAAGTATCCAAGAGGGCGTCCACAAGAGCACGCCGAAAACTAGAAATAGTTTCAGAACCTGAGGAGGCCGTGGACGAGCCGCTCAAGAAGAAAGTGAAGAAGAAGGCCGATCCCAAGCAAAACAAAAGTCAAAAAGCTGCAAGAATGGAAAGGCTGGTGGAGCAGTTTAGAGCGGAAAGAGCTCTAAAGGGGGACTTCGAAGAAATGTGGGTGCCAGACCCCAGTAAAGTCGGAACCAGCTCAGCCAGGCCACATGTTGATCAATATGATCAATATATTAGAGCTTATGAGGAGTCGGAGGCCATACTGGAGCAGCAACCTGTCGAGCCTTATACTGAAGAGGAAGTACAGCTTTTAAAAGCTGAGCTGCAAAAGGACGACAAGGGGAAGAAGATAGTAGATGAGTCTACTGAACCTCAAGAGAAAGACGGGCAAGCAAACAAAGGGAAAGCCAAGATGACTGAGGACAATCAGCCCTCTTTTACTGTTGTACCAAGCCCGAAGAAGATGGAAATTATTGTGGAGGAAACCACAATAGAAATAGAAACAGAAGTTATGAAAAAGCCGGAGGCCGGGACCAAGGAAAAGGAGATAGATCCAGTTCAGCAAAAGAAAGATGATTACGAGGATCTGGTAGCGATCGGATACAGTGAAGAAGAGGCCCTGGAGGCAGTTTATGGGATATCCCTACGGAAACAAGATGATCGGAAAGGGACGAAGGAAAAGACGAAGGGTACAATGGAGAGTAAAGAGAAAATGGACGAGCCGAAGCCATTGGAGGTGGTGGCAGAAAGAGCTGTCAAGTTGACAGATGAAGATGAAAAAGACATGCACATGGTGCATGAACTGCTCAGCAAGATTAAAGAAAGATCCAGAGCAAAGGAAGTAGCACTTGAGACAGCAAAACAAAAGGAAGCAGAGTTGCAGAAGAAGTTAGAGAATGCTATGACTGAATCTGAAAGTCATAAAGCATCACTCTACGACGCAGAAAACGAGAGGGACGGCTTGATACTCCAACTAGCCGAAGCTTCAAGAGAGGTAACAAGCTCACAGGAAGCAAAGGAGCGAATAGAAGATGAGCTGGAGGCAGCCAAGGATGAGCTCATTGAGCTAAGGGAAAGAGTCGAACTTCAAGAAAGGACAATCATGAGACTCAGGACCACCCCTAGAGCTAGCAGAGCAGGAACAGAACAAGAGGGAGCCCTCGTACCAGCTCTGGAAGAGCAGGTCAGAAGTTTGCAAAGAGAGCTGAGGTTAGAGCAAGTACAAAGATTGCACATGGCGGAGGGATCATTGGCTGCAGAGGAGAGGCTCACATCAGAAAACCAAACACTAAGGACAGAAAATGAGGCCCTCCGCAAACAGCTCCAAGACCTCCAAGAGCAACAAAGAAGAGAAACAGAGACACCACAAGAAGAAGCAGGGGGAGCAGCCATAGAGCTACCAGAAACTGGAGAGGCAACCACAATCGAAGATCCAACCCCAGTTCAAGAAGTGGCCTCGACTTCAGGAATCTCTGAAGGAGAAGAACAAAGGCTCCAGGACCAAATAGAAAAGTCAACAGAGGAAAGTGCCAAGGCAGAAATGGAATGGGAAAGGAGACTCCTCATCTCCATTAGACTTCAAGGTTTAGACACAAAAGTGCTCCACGAAGAGTGGATGCAACCCAGCCTGCCTTTCCCTCTGATGAAATTTGAAGTGATAAAGACGAAAAAGAGAATAGAGGAGGAGCAGTATGTCGCTCTTTATGAAGGCGACATCACAAAGGATGAACAATCAAAGAAGATTGTAGATTCTCAACCTAGATGGAGGAAAGGTTGGCTGAACAAATACCCAGCCTACCTCATCTACTTGGTAGAGGCTCCAAAGGAGATTCGGGAGGATGCAACCTTTTGCCCGGTGCCAAGAGTCAGAAACTGGAGAGAGCATGGCAGGATTGCAGAAAAGAAGCCAAATTGGCTTAATTATCCCAGGATGCCAGGACCAAAGGAAGGAGAGAGAATAGGTAAAGCCTACATGGTGAAAACCCTAACGGGCACCATCAAACTCTTTATTGGCTCTCCTGACCTTTCGTGTCAGATGCTAAAGAAAATCTGCAGGACTCTCTTAGCATGCATTGAAGTGTTCGCGCCAGATAAAGCCACGACCTCGAGTCTACTATCGACGGCCGACACAGTGACAGATATGATGTATGATCTTTCTTTGCAGCCATCACCAAAGGTGTTACATCTCTTATACCAAAGAATTATGTTTTTGCCTAGCTTCCACATGCAAACATTCGAAGAAGCTTTCTACACCGGCTTTTTCACTCACGAAAGCAAAATATTCGGCCCAACCTTGACCATCGGCAACCTACGCTACGAATCACATTTGCAGATGCTCAAGACGACAGGACTCTATTGATCAAGCCTAAAAGTCATGTCAGGGACGACATGAATGCGGAGGGGGGGAGTGTTGAGCCAGCAGAGGATCACACCCGCATTTTTGCTCACACCCATCATTTTGTAACCATTGATTGTAATAAATGTCTTTTCGACATTAATTTTGATTTGAGCCATTCATTAAGTAACGGGACTCAATTGAGTTTCCAGCCTGTAATCCCGACGTAATTTCACCTGCTGATGTAAATAATTAGAGATGTTCTCACCTCCAAAGCTGAGGTATATAAGCCAAAGTTTTGTAACCTAAAGGGATTCAATTATTAATCAAAGGGGGTTTTGGAGCGCCGTGACTGTGTCTGAGAGAGAGAGTGAGAGAGAGAGAGTGAGAGAGAGTCTTATCTTCTTGCTACACGAGCTACGGGGCCGCCATTGGAGAAGCGACACCACCATTGTGTTAGCAACGGTGAGAGCTACGCACAGATACCAAGAGTGCGCGCTATCGGCTTCTATGTGTGGTAAGTTCCTACGAGCTTCGGTGTGAGTTTTCTTCCAACTCGTGTGTCGGAATAGAGTGTGCAGCATATCTATAGAACCACAACGAGTAGAGCTACACATTAGTACCATCGGGGTCAAGTTTCAGTCACCTGTATTTTTCGGCCTGTCTTCATACGCGTTTACCGCACGGAGTGGTTATAGGTTGATTTTGCAGTTCAAGTCTTTAGGGTGTTGTTCTTACCTAGTGTATAGACTTCCCCTTGAGTTTGAGATCGATTCGATGATTCTAGATTCTGTTTCGTATAGCATTCGTTCGTAGTATGGATTTCAGTCACTTGCGTATTTTAGAACTTAGATTTGATTTCCTTAGTAGTGATTGTCATTAGAAGGTCGAGTAGGTGATTTGACACCCACCTAGTTGTTTCCATGCGCCTACGGGTCAAGCTCCGTCCTCGTCTGACAAATTCTGTTGTTGGTTGAGTTCTCGCTATTTAGCTTCCGCTAGCGGCGTAACCGCCTTAACAGTGAGTTGTCCTAAGGCTTCAGGAAAACTGCGTGAGGCAAGAGGTGATGATCCTACTACCCATGCCATCTCTAGAGTATCAATCCACTCTATATCTTTGTAACATTTCCTACATAGTAATAGTTGTTACACATTTTCTCTGTAGTAAGTTAGTGTAAGTGAGTACTATATAGTAAGTCATAAGTGGTAACATTTCCTACATAGTAATAGTTGAAAAAATTTACTATCTAGTAATTAAGTGCAAGCAGACGGATATAAATAATTGCAGTTTCTATTTAGAAAAATGTGTGTCCTTATGGAATTACCCCCAAAGGGGAGATTGAAGTCACGACTTCTCAATGATACCTCAATTACCTTCCATGAATTCTTGAGAAGAGAGCCCTTAAAGCAAAAAATTGGTGTGCATGTCTATACGTAAATTAAATACAAAGTTTAATGGATATTGAGAACTCCTCTTGAGGCTTAAATTTCAAATGCATGTAGCATTCATGCACTTAAACTAGCATTCCATGCGTTTTGCCAAAAAAGAGATCTTTGAAACATTACTTTGTATGGTAAATCTTTAAAGCATGATCACCTCTCTCTCTCTCTCTCTCTCTCTCTCTCTCTCTTAAAAGTCTTGTGTTATGTGGCACATCTTTCTTGCTCTCTATTTCCCAAAATTTACCGAATATAGTGCCTCAATAGTTTTTAAAACACACAAATCATAATAAGGAACATAAGTTGGAACCATAGTTGTGGTGTAGCTCTTGTATTTTGTTGCATCCCTTGCTTATACAAAACATGTATTATGTTTTTCTAGAGTGTTGTGTGTTTAGATATGCACTTACATGTATATTCCTGGTATTGAAAGTTTGGCCATAGTTAAATATTTTCTCCTCGTCCTAAGTAACATTAGTCTAAAGCATTGTGTGTTTAGATTGCAATTACATGTATGCTCTTGGTTTTGAATGTTTGTCAACTTTTGAATGCTACCTCCTTGTCCTAAGTAACATTAGTGCTCAAATTCCACCTATTGATAATGTTGTCTTTGGCATTCCTTTGTCCACCCTCACTCTGATCTTTTCCACCATTCTTTCACTCACATTCGTGATTCGATAAGTGTTTCTCTCGCCCCACCTTCCTTCCCTAAAGGCATGATTACTACATCTGCTCCTTTGTCATTGTCTCTCACCTTTCATCATCCTCCACCTTCCTTCCTCGTGTAGTTGGTCCAACTCCCCCTTCCATGTCTAAGTTGTCCCTAACTGCTCCTACTTGGACCTATAGTTCCTTCTTTTATCTTCTCATCTCTTTCTTTCATAGGTAGTCTCATTCAAGCTCCTTTGCTTAAAAGCCTTAAGTCCTTGCTATGTCTAGAGAGAGAGAGAGAGAGAGAGAGAGAGAGAGAGAGCCTTCCTCTGCTTTTTGTCTTCTCTACCTCTTTTAATGGTAGTGCCCAAATTTCTAACCATCTTGCAAAGTCACCATCTACAAACCTACATATGTGTTTGTATGCTTTTCCATCCACCTTTTCTTTCAATAGACTCAACAATCCAATTTCTTGATATGTCCCTTTGTCTATCAATTTATCTAGTATTATTCCTCTCTCTTATCTAACTAGCTTTGATTTTGCCTCAATTTTGCATATTGGCTATAAACCCATCTATCAATCCTTCTCCATCTCTTTCGTGTAAATGCATGTATATGTATATTGTGTTCATGTTTCTATTTCATATATATAATAGCATTCACATAATTTTCAATGTCATACATTGCTGTGTGTGTGTACTCACAATTCCTCCTTTAAGAACATCCCTTATCTACATCGTAGTCTATGTACACAGAATTCTTGAAATTTTTGTAGCTTCAACTCTATGATTGCTACTATTTTAGCTATTGTATGTTTTTTTTTTTTTTTTGCAAATCTCACACATCTATAATATGATCAAAGTTTACTTCAGTTTGAATAGTGTGTGTAATGTCTGCTTGGGGATATGTGTTGGTATGAGAGACAACATCACTAATTTCACTTCCTACTCTTAGTTCTTGTGGGATTGTCTACATCTTTTTTGATAGATATGTCTCTTACTGCAATTGTCATTCCTTGCACTTGAAGGCATTAGAGTTTCTTAATTGCTAGTGTATTCCAAGTGATCCAAGAAGACAAGGATGGGCTACTATTCATTCAAGAACCCCATGGTTCATTAAGTCTATCTTGTGAAGTGAACCATGAAGATCCTAATTGCAATAGTTGTTTTCCTTGGCATAGAGATAAATTACTAATCGTTTCTTCAATTGAGAAGGTTCGATCCATCTGGGATAAATTCTTGAAGTATGGAGAGCATGGGCCTTGTATTGATAATCTCTTAACAAAAGGGATTGCAATATCAAAGAAGAGGACGTACATTCAGGGAGCAAGTGTACATGAGGCTACATATCTTAGGTCATTTTGGCACATTGAGTCTCAGTCGTTTTGTATAAATGACGTTACATTGTATAAGAAGGTGCTTTTCAGAGGAGAGATCTATGGGATTTGGGACCATGTGGTTGTGAAGGTGGACCAGGATGAAAACCTTAGCAACTGTAGAGGGCATTGGAAGGGAAGAATAACTACAACGCAATATAGAAATGAGCACATGTTGTTTTTTGGTGGAGAATATTATAAGCAATGCATTGGGGGTGATGAGACATCAGAGACTTTGTTAATTGATAAGGTTACATCAATGAATATACTTGAGAATAATCCTTTTCCCTTGAATTCGGATTCTATCAGATCCATTCACTCTTTACTCCACAAGTTTGTTCCTTTACAAATACCTAGAAGTCAAAAGTTGATTGCTTATGAGGTAAAGGATTTAAAACCAAGAGAGAACCTTATTGAGGAGGGTTCCTATGGAAATCCTCCTTTGTGGTTGGAACTCCATGACATAGTGAAAGTACTTGTGAAGGGCCTCCAAAACAGAGACCCAGAGCAATGTGTCTCATGAGCTTAGCAATGAGGAGCGTAAATCTATGATGTACGCTCAATTGTTCTGTGCTCCACCTTTAGCTCATCGAGATAAAAGTAAGCTTTATGGAAAAGAGTTTTTATGGAGACATTGTGATGACCAAGTGAGAGTATGGAATGCAAACCATAGCCTTGTGGGGGAGTGGTTTGAGAATGTAGAACCTGCAAAGGATCTACAAAACAGTGTAGCAGAGAAGAAAAGAATAGAGAACATTTTCAAGGAAAACATAGGAAACATCAAGCCAATAGTTGTATGTGGAGAGCCCTATATTTGGGAGGTGGAAAAACAGAAAATCTAGTGGATCGACATGATCTACTGCTACTTCAGTAAGCTAATTTCATTGAAAATGTATATGTTGATTGTCCCAAATATGTTAGGCTAATATCTCAATGCTTTTAGGTTGTAGATGAAGATATGAAGGTGATTGAGACAATTCAAAATCATGAACAATTGGATGAAATCAATCAACATGGATCTCTTTCAAAGCTTGTGAGTAAGACTATGTTTTTCAATTTATATGACACATGTTTGAACATTAAACTTTTGTTTATTTTAAACATTTAAAGCTTGAGAGAGATTTGAAAGAGGAAAATTTAGGAGATGGAAATGAACAACCAAGAGTTTTGAAGGTAACATATATGTTCACAAAGCATATAATAACTTGAAATTTTTAAATGGCATGTTGTGCTAATTTTGATGCGTTTGTAGGATCAAAATAATGCTTACATTCCTGACATACCTTGGAAAAATGTAAGTGGAGAATATGATACTTATGAGATGTGTTTTGTATATAGTAGTTGTAATCTATGTTTTAAGTATGGACAACAAATAAAACATCCAGTTAGCTAGATTATTGCTAGATTAAACTAGGAGTGCAAACTAGCAATTGAGAGAATTTTCTAGTTGGGATCTAACTAGCAATTTCTCACTATGTGGTCATTGGCTTACCATACACTTGCCATGTGCAAAATGTGTACTTGGTATATGGTAAGTCACTTACCATATGGTGAGAGACTTGCTACTTTAGTATCTAGCAAATTCTCACATTTGCTAGTTTGCACTCTTGCTAGTTTAAGCTAGTAAACATCTAGCTATATTATATTTTTTTGCTACATGGGAGTTGGTCCAAAGCTCCTTATGGTTTGCTTCATAGATTGCAGTCATCATTCGCCATTCTTGCGGTAGCTATATTCCACCTTTCAGTTAAACAACGACCACCTCCCAACTTGCAAGTACTCAAGCAATTGACGACATTGTTGTGTGTATGTCATGCTGCATGCATGTGTACATGTGCATGTGTGTATGTGGTCGAGAGAGAGAGAGAGAGAGAGAGAGAGAGAGAGAGAGAGAGAGAGAGAGAGAGAGAGAGAGAGAGAGAGAGTTCTTGCATGTAGCATGCACACCTAGCTAGCATTTGAAAGGTGCCGCATGATCGGATAGGGGTACCTTCGCATGGAAATAGAGTATGCAAAGCGACCTGGTATTGTAGGTTTGTAGTGTGACATCGAGAGTTGGGGTAGCTTGCGTATACAGTGCTACTGTTTGTCGATGGTCAAGTAGGAGGTTATGACAACACAATTTCGAAAACTTTTGTCGTTTTTTACGTTAAGGAACAGGGAAGCCTACATTAGCGGGTGAGTTCCCAAATTCACCGTGGGGAATGGGGATGCATGTATATTTTGTGTAGTTTTAAACGCATCACCATGTTGAAACGCACCACGTGCGGGTGCTCTCACCTATTGCTACTTTTTGGTGCTTATTTTACGGACCACGGTATGGTTCTAGTGAGGTTGATTCTCTCTCTCTCTCTCTCTCTTTCTCTCTCTCTCTCTCTCTCTCTAGTGTAGCCCCGTCTTTATGGGTGAAGAGAGTGAGAAAGGCTTGTATTTCATCAATTTTTCTTGATTCTCTCTCTCTCTCTCTCTCTCTACTATAGCCCTAATTTACGGGAAAAGATAGTGAGCAAGGCTTGCATGTAAGCATGGGCCTCCTCAATAAGATCACCTCAATGATTTGCAACAAAGGCCTCTAACATTGCACGTTTTAATTCCTTCAAGTATGCCTATGGTGGCCAATTACAAGGGCTCAAAATATAATTTTTAAAAAAAACTTGTCCATATATTTAGAGGTGAATTGACTATACGTCAAGGTTCTTATGCTAAAGTTGGTAGACTTTCTCAAGTTCAATTTGAAGATTTAAAGATAAATGATAGGTGGGATTCCACTAAACCTAGGTTTTTTACAAGCATTGATATCACACACATCTTTTGTGGTGGGGTCTGCAAATCAAGTCTCCTTGCTTTACCCCATGAGAGGTGGATAGTGATGGTGGTGCTGGAGTCTGTAGCTCTACCATCAGTAGATACAAATTTGCAAATGCTCATTGCAATATTAATGCAACTAACTCAAGTTTCAAAATCTTCTTAATTACACATGCATGTCAAACATATTGAAAATCTGCATTGGAATCATGGCTAGCGTGGATAGTGCACTACCATTAAGTGCAAAACACGAGGGAAATCTTAGCTAGTGGGCTATGTAAATAAAGGCTTGGTGCTCCACCAATTAGAAGAAATGTGGAAAAGTGGTGTCATTGTGGCCGTTTACCGCTCTGCCATGTCACTATAAGAGCCTAAGTCTGGAACCGCCAGCATTGTCGCGGTTTATCAAAGGAAAATAGAAAGATAAAATTTTGCGAGAGCAATAATAGCGGCAAAATATGCGCAGTAATGATTTATTAGCATTAGGCAAGGTAAAAGTCACGGATCTATTTTCGTGACTATCATCACAACTATTACCACGTATATGAATTTTCAAAAATAAAGATGCTCATTTAGGCCACCCAATTTGGGTGGCCAAAATGAGCATCTTCATTTTTGACCTGCATAAAACATATCAAATATCAATTGCATTTTGAAAAGTGTACAAAACAATAATAATAAACTTTGAAATTATAACTCACACCTTACCTTTATAAATTCAAGCAGAAAAAAAAAACTTTTAACAATTTACAAATAAAGCCAAATTTTCAATTGAGTTTTATATACAAAACATGAGTGTTTTTTGTGCCACATTTGCACTTGTAGAAGAGCTGTACATAAAAATATCTATCTATCCTAGTCCTCTGCGTCGTCATCCTCATGGACATACATTTGATTGCTCTGACTCTACACCAACCAAAAAAAAAAAAGATAAATCAATAACCCAAATTAACAATTAATACAACATTCATTGTCTACACTTACTGCTTGTAGAGATATGACTGTTGAGTTGAATTGCTCGCGCGACAGATATGAATTTTTTCTAACAACCATTGCCAAGTATCAAACTCTTTGTGTCTCTCTCAGTACTTGACCATCTCTTTAGTAGGACGGCTTAGAGTGATATTTTTCTAAGTTAACAATAACCAAAAAAGTTTCATAAGCTAAAACACCTTCTAATCCAAATTTTCACAATTAAAAATAACTTACATATATATCTTTCAAAGCCATTTTACCTCCCGAACCATAGTGTGTGGTAGTTTGCTTAGTCCGAGCTTTACGATGTTGACTGTGGGATGAGTCCATTGCAGCTTACTCTCCCCCTTTTCTTGCATTGCCCACTTTCAGTCTGCATTTGTCATGTTGCCACCACAATAGCTCCTATCTAAATTTGCAACGTGGTTGGCCGCAATGTGTTGTACGCTTGATTGCTTGTTTTGTAAAAATATTTTGATATACCAACCATTATGTCGACAAACGCTCATTGGGGGCATTCAAAAATCAAGCATGCAACACTTTCCATGTAGCGTGCATCATTAGGCACTTGGTCTTTGAATTTTATAAAACAATTTTTATACGTCGAGTGTATAAGAATTTGCAAATGGCACTGAGGTACCAAAGTCGACCTTGCCACCATACTTGACCATGTAGTAGCACCCATGCGTGTCTGACACAAGCACATCAGTACCCTTGTGCTCTGCGGTTGGAGTGGCATGCTTCAAAACAAGTGAGTCCATCTCCCCTCCACCACCAAAACAAGCGTCCCAACAGGAACCCATGCCGCACCGTCTCTCACGGCGCTCGCTACCTTGAGATGAATGTCATCGTGCACTCCTAGAACACGCTCATCGACCACCTATGGATTTTTGACGATGCTCGAACAAAGTAGGAGTCGAATGGAATGGTGTGGGTCCCTACCATGGAAGGGGGGTGGGTCAATAAGAAGGGAGGGTAGAAGAAGGTGCTGTCAGTGCGAGATTCTAGATATATGGAGTCCCTCCCTAGGTCTCTCATGGTGCGGTCTGATGTGAAAGACAATAGGCCAGAAGCTGCTGTAAAGTGTAGCGGCCAAACACTTCCTACCTGCAGCGTGCAATATCCTTATGTGAGGACTACTTGCGACGCAACAGTCTAGTGGTACCTCTTTTAATATCATCACAATCTCAATCGTGGTAAAACCAAGGGTACATTGCGATAATCCATCCATGAGTGGACCAAAGGCTGTAACTCCACGATTAAAAAAGGACTATACCCAAGAATAAGCGTTTGACTATCAGATGCTATGCTCTCTTGCTTAGTGCCTATATACATATATATACACACACATATATACATGCATAAATATCTACATATATATACATGCATATACACACACACATATAGATATATACATGTATCTCTCTCTCTCTCTCTCTCTCTCTCTTCCTCATTAATCTTTCTTTGTTAAGGTCCTTTTATAATTTTCAATCCTTTTTTTAAGGTTTATTGTTTAACGTTTAATTTTTTTCCTTTTTTCATTTATCTTGTTTCTAATTTAACATACACATCTTTCATACATTTTTTACTCTAATTAACATTGAACATACAAGAGTAAAAGTATCTCAATTCTTTTCTCTATCTACGTCAACACTAGCTTAACATTAACTATTAAATCTACACTAATCTCTATTTCCTCCCTCTCTTTTCCTCTCTCCTTAAACACATACCAAACAAGCAAGCAAGCAAGCACCTACGAGCTAATCACACACTCACAACAAGCAATCAACGTGAGGGCAACCAAGCACTCAAGCAGGCAAGCAAAGAAGCAAGCACCTACACCAAATATGTAAAATGTATGAAATCTTTGAATCTATCTTTTCTAATGTCTGTGTGTTTAAGACAATAGGGTTGGGGGGGATTGTGTAGAAGCTTACCTCTTGCATTTCATTTGAGGTTGGGTCTTCTTCCGGCCCTCTTGTGTAGAACCTTCGTGTGGTTGGGTCTTTTTGCGGTCCTCTTGTGTAGAGCCCTCATGCGGTTGAGTCTTGTTGTGGCCCGCCCTTTCCTTTCCAATGCCAAGTGTGATGGAGCACTCCACCAAAGATTGGTTGTGTGTGTGTGCACACACGTGTGTGTGTGTGCATGTGTGTGCGTGTGCATGTGTGTGCGTGTATGTTCATGCACGCGCACGAGAGAGAGAGAGAGAGAGAGAGAGAGAGAGAGAGAGAGAGAGAGAGAGAGAGAGGGGGGGGGGGACGGAGATGAATGTTGCTGCAGGTGCGATGGCAACAAGTTTTGAAGAGCAAGGTATACCCAAAAAATGTTTCTTTTTATGGACATCATTTATTATCGCAAGTATTACCAAAGATATTATTGCATGCATGAATATTCAAACGTTCAAAAGATTATCCGATGTTGTAGGCTATCCCCTTTGCAATCCCCTCTCTAATTTTCCACCACCTTTAGTGCTATTTTTTTTAAAGCTTCTCTTTTTTTTTCCTACTCATTGCATTTTTTTATTTCTTTAGTACTAGTTTAATTTTTTCAAAGATTTTTCCTCTTTTTTGCTCATTGTATATTTTTAAAAATTATTTCTTTATTCTTTTCTCTTATTCAAAGGATAGGAAGTTATCAAGTGCTCGAACATCTCTTTCTCTTTATCTTTCATAAAGAAGCCTCTTATTACAAAGAAGCCTCTTATTATGTAATTCTTCTCAATAGCCTTATGTAGGCCATATTGAATTTGCACCTTGTTTTTCTATTGTAGGGATATACATACTTGGCCCACCCTTGCTTTGTATTAATTCTCTGTTTTGTTGTAGTTTGATGGGCAAAATGCTTCGTAAAAATCACTACATGCCTTTGGATCGTCGACGACGGGCGAGGTCGTATGTCAATGCACTTTGCATGGAGTATGAGCGCATCCATGCATGTGTCAATGATTGCATACTATACGGCAATGACCATGCACATACTACCTCTTGTCCGGTGTGTAGAAAAGCATGTTACAAGATTTGTGTGAGCAAGGCTCACCTACCCCACAAGGTATTGAGGCATTTTTCACTTATCCCTCGGATTTAGCACATGTTTAAAAGTAGGTCTACTGTGGAGCTTCTCACATGGCACGCTAACCACCACACAAATGATGGGATGATGTGTATTCCCTATCGATTCACCTACATGGAGGCACATTGAAACTCATTGGCTCGGGTTTCGATCAGAGCCTCAACACTTGAGGCTGGGTTGGCAAGTGACGATGTCAATCCCATTGGCACTAGGTCTACATAATGGAGCACTTGGCCTGTGGTGATCATCAACTACAATATTCCACCATAGGAGGCTACCAAGAAGGGCAATATACTTCTTTCTTGCCTTGTGCATGGGACATACAAATTGGCAAATATTGATGTCTACCTTGAGCCCCTCATCAAGGAGTTAGAGGAATTATGGAAGGGCATCCCCGTTGTCGATCTTTCACTTCCAAAGGAGAGGAGAGAGTT
The DNA here is from genome assembly GCF_014529385.1 of Adiantum capillus-veneris. Classification (NCBI taxonomy): domain Eukaryota; kingdom Viridiplantae; phylum Streptophyta; class Polypodiopsida; order Polypodiales; family Pteridaceae; genus Adiantum; species Adiantum capillus-veneris. The sequence goes on from NC_140931.1 coordinate 149,816,208, forward strand.
CATTGTGAGGAGTATCCTTATGTGGAATGTGCATATATATCCTGGCCTTGGAGAGATTTCTGGTATGTTATGTTTGTTCTTCTCTCTTTGGGCTCTCTCTTTACCATTTGAAGTTTGAAGTGTTTCTCTAACGATATGATATGAGTACAGGGTTGTTCACATTGGGTCACAATGCTTGTCCTACTTGTGGGCCATCATTGGTGACAGAGAGGCCAAAGGTCTATCCAAACAACCATCGTTTCCTACCCCAATGTCATAGCAAATACAAGGCTCCAACAAATGCGAAGACACCTCTAAAGATTACAATGGAAGATTCGGCAAGTATTTGGGAAGAGCACTTCTATAGTGATCCACCCTTGTCTACTCCACTGAAAGGTATGTCAAGGTACTCCATATTTTTAAGGCTTTCATATTGGAAGGACTTAAATATACAACACCTCTTAGATCACATGCACATGTTCAAGAATGTTTTTCACAACCTATGGGACCACATTATGGGAAAAAGGGACTCTTCAGGGTTCCATTGTATCTATTCGCATACCAAAGGGATACATGAGGTCACTAAAGGGAGCTTTCACAAAATCAAAGAGGTGGGAGCGTTCAATTGTATGGGTTGATGTGTCCCATGATTGGCACAAGATACTACAAGTAATCATTTCATTCATTTTTTGTCCTCTCCCTTGTTTCATTTAGATATTGAATTTTATGCATGACTAAAATCATATTTTGTTTTAATCTTTTGACATTGTAGTTCATTTTTCCGATGAGTATGTGCATGTGCCGGGACAAGAAAGTGAGGGAAGCTATTTTCAAACTCGAGGAGTTAGTAAGGTACCTCATATCGCTATTCAACTAAACTTTTCGATATACACTATATCCTCAATATGCATTTAGTGTACTCTTGTGTGTTATCTTGTAGATTTTGAGATCCAACGAAAATGAAGCCATCCATTCTGCTCAATCGCTTGTCGTGAAAATTGTGTGCGTAATTGAGGATGCATTTCCTCAATCCATTCTTCTAAGTCAAGTTCACCTCTTGGTTCATGTGGTTGAGGAGATCACTATATGTGGAGTAGTGCATGCACAATGGATGTTCTTTTTAGAGAGGTTTCTAAAGATTCTCAAAGATTTGTGCGATTATGGGCCCAGCCAGAGGCCCATGCACAACTGAAGGATGGATCGTGCAAGAGGCATTTGTTTACATGTTAGAGTATTTGACACAAGTTGATCCAGCAATGCTTTGCATGTGATCAGATAAGGAGGATGCAAGGATGACTTCACACTTTCCCAATGGAAAGGAAAAATTATTTAACATGGATATGGATCTACACCGAGTGGTCAATAAACTTTTTATCCTCAATACAAAGATTATGACCAATTCGGTGCACTTATGGACAATGACAAAGGCAAGGCATTTGCAAGAGAGGGAATCATGGAAGCAAGTGCATGGAGGTAGGAGGGCACCCCCCCGGTTCCTCGGTACCTTTCATGTTTCCCAAAGCTCATTAGTGCCAAGTGTATCCATGAGAGAATGACCAAAGCAAAGGCACACAGAGAGGAAATCACCAACAAAGAATGGGAGTATGCATAAGGTTGCATGCTAAATGTGGAGTACTCATATGCTTAAACCATATTGTATAGTTTATTCTTGATTTTATCTTTGTAATTAATTATATATATATATTTATTTTATAGTGTCTTTCCTTTAACTCTATGTGGTCAAAAGGTCAACACTTTCGTACACACCACATTGACGAGTGTTGAATTACCATGGATTGCGGCATCATGGACAACTTTGACACAAATGGTGATGAAGCGAGGTACTGTGGGACTATTGAAAGGATACTAAAGGTCAATTTTCTAACCTTTCATACCTTCATCTTTGAGTGCAAGTGGTTTGAAAATGTGTGTAGACGACATGAGAATGGGCTCTACATGATAGACTCTAGTGTGTATCACATGGGGAAGTATGACAACTTAGTTTTGCCACACAATTGTCAGCAAGTGAGTGATTACCTTCTTTACCATTATTTGCTTGTAACATAATATCAATGTCACTCACTTTGAACTTCTCTTTTATAGGTCATCTATATCCCATCAATGCATCAACCAAAACTTTGACTCGTAGTCCTTGTAACACCTCGAGGAAGAACCATTTTTTCCACTAATGATGTGGAGACCATCTTCTAGCCTCTCCCACCTACTACTTTGGATGAGAGAGAGACAAACAAGAGAGAGATCGTTGATTCAGTCGCCAATCTTAGCGAGCATGATTGCCATGATGACGATGACGAGTTTGAAGATGATGAAGCCAAAACATCTACAAACAACAATTCAATTTCTTTCTTTATTGATTTAGGAGCCGTGGGTTTAGATTTAATCAAGCTACTTGTAGATATATTTTGGAAGATGATTCATATACATTTTGTGTATTTTATCCTATGTAAAGTTTTGTCATGTCATCCATTCATTACTTTCTCTCTCTCTCTCTCTCTCTATGACTTTGTCAAGCATGATCACTTATATTAATGAAGTGGATGTGATTAATTTAATGATAAATATCTATCATTTTTGGTATAATTATTCATGAAAAATAATGAATGCTTTGTATTTTTTTAAGAAATAGAAAGAAGTACTCAAATTTGCACATTTTATTTTTGCGCAATAATGATAGAGGCAATAACGACGGTTATAACCTCTCTCCCTTTCTCACATCCACCTTCACACATTTTCTTTTGTTGTTGTTTTGAGGAGTTATAAGTGCAAGTGAAGGCCGCATTTTGTATTGTACACAATGCGATAGTACTTCCCCTACTTAAGACCGTTTTGAAGAAGCACTCCTTTAATGTGCTCCTTGCTCAACCCCTCTTCATAAGAAGAGAGTTTGTCACCACCACTATATAAAACCTTTTAGAATATGCGATGAATGCATGGATACAATCGTTCGGGTGAAATGTGTGCGGTGTTCGATGAAAGAGTGCTAGCCTCTTCTATTACGTGCATGATATATGTCTTATTTATGGGCCAACATAGTGACAAATCGATCATACACTTTGTGCAACCTAATTTAGCCAAATAACCTTTGTGTCAAGTCCCAATACCAAATTGTGTCCATTTTTCTCAAAATAAAAATCATGTTCTTAAAAAAAAAAAATCACATGCAAAATAGAAAGAAGTACCCAAATTTCAATATTTTAGTGCTAGGTGAAGTTTCATAATACACAGGATAAAAAAAGCGAGAATAATCGTGATAATATTAAAAGTGCAAAAATGTACTATTGTCCCCCTCTCTCTTCTTTGGCTAGCCCAATTTGGACTCTCTCTCTCTCTACAAAACACCATAAAAGACCGCGGTAAATGTTTTCAAAGTTTTATAGTGTGTTTGGTAAATAGAAAGGTACAATTGCTTAGTGAAGCATTATATAATATAACTTGTATGACTTTTAAAATCTTGCTTGCTTGTGAATGTCGAATTGTTCGAAGCATTTGGGAGCACGTACGATAAAAATGACAATTTTCTAATTTTTATTGATTTGCATGTGTGGGATATTTTTAGTGTCATTTTTGCGTTCATGTGTAGGATGCCTCTTTTTGGGTCTATTTTTGCCTGCTTTGTACAAGACAAGAGTTTGGCGACAAAAATAACCGCTTTTCAGCTACCAATTCGAAGAGACAATCTCTATAATTAGCCAAGGCTGCACGATTGCGATTGTGAGTGTGGTTGAGATTGAGAGCGTGATTGTGATTGGGATTGAGATTGTGCACGAGAATACTAATGTGATTGAGAGTGAGATAGCTTGAGGGTGGTCAGGAGGTTATGACACAAGCTATGCTCTTCATGTGATCATTATCTTACATCAATAGAGATCTTCTAATTTGTTTGTCTATTCTCAATACTTTGTATTTCCTACTTATCAATCTATTTCTCTCTTCTCTATCACGTCACAAGTGGTATCAGATTAGTTTTGATCGTGCAAGAGTGATGGAAGCATACGAGCAAAGATTGAAGGAACAAGCAAAGCTTATTCGGTTGCTCATTGAATATCTTAACAGACGTGAGAAAGCTCATAAAGGAAACGGAATAGCTGATGCAGAAGGTGGAAGTGGAGAAGAAGGCGGAAGTGGAAATAAAGGAGAAGGCCAGGGTGGAATTTAGATGGAGTTGCAAGTCGGGGAAAGCGATCCATCACTGCCTCCACAAGGTGAAGGATCAAAGATGAAGAGACGCGAGAGAAACGATGACGATGATGATGATGATGCGGGAGAAGCAACAACAACAATCAAACAAGTTTTCAAGAAGGCTAAACACAATGAATTTGATGGTATATGAAACACGAGCGAACATTTGGGAAGATGGATTAAAGAGCTTGAAAACTTCTTTGCCTTGCGGGAGTTTTTTGAAGAAGTGAAGGCAAAGATTGCTATCCTACAACTTCGTAGTGCTATAAAGCTATGGTGGAAATTGTACATGCAGACTCATACTGATGAAAGCGTGATTGCATGGAAGGAATGTTGTCCATAGATTGAGAAAAGTTATTGTTCTCCTCACTACTACAGTATGAGGGAAAAAAAGGAATTCTATGGTTTCAAGCAGCAAGAGGCACACAAACCATGTTTCAATGTGGATGAATACAATGAATTTTTTTGCGTTTACATAAATATTCTCTAGAGGCTACGTGTGACACATTAAAGATGAAGTTTATTACGGGCCTACGATATGTTCTCAAGGTTCAAGTGAAGGGTGCAAGTTGTGTTGATTTCTTTGATGCGGTGGTAAAGGTAAAAATTTATGAGAAGTGGGACAAATTTAACCAAACTTGGAGGATGATTTTGGAGAGCCATCGTCTAAATAATGCTGCAGAAAATCCTCAAATCCCATCAACTAAGTATGTCTCTAATCGGCAAGGTAACAATGGACAACAACGACGACGATCGTTCCCTATTGGGAGAAATGGAAATGAAAACGAAAACCAAAAGAAGCAACCTCCAGTGTGTTGGGCAGTAAGACACGGAGTTTCTCGAAAGAACTTTAAGACTTGGATTATGCTTTTGATGTGGAACGCATGAACATTGGACATTTAATTGTTCGAACAAAGTGATCGATAAGGTAGTAAGGGACAAGATGGCTAAATTAGAGACTATTGGCGACACAAATGATAAAGGAGAAATATAATCTTCACGATGATGGGTCACTGAAAATAGAATCAAAAACCATTCTTAATTGTAGAGTTGGGTAGCTTAGGAGTAGAATTCTTGTGAAAGTTTTGGTTAACTGGGATATGTATCATGTAGAAGATGCCTCTTGGGTTGATTCGATGTTTTGCATGTTGAATACCCCTCCTTCCAACTCTTAGGACATAGTTCATTTTCACGAGGAAAGAATGTAATAAGACTAATTTTAGAAAGTTTATGCCATAACTTTTATTTGAAGCAAAATTCGATCAATTTGGAGTTTTTCCATAGTCTAGAAATTTATTTTTGATTGTTTTTGTCAAGTTTTAAATTTTGATCTACGACACATGTGTAGAGCAAGTTTTCAGAATGCTAGGGTCGAAATTTGGAAAAGTTTTGTATGGAGGAAACATAGCCCTAAACACAACAAAAGATAGTTTTTTCAAATTCCTTTGTTTTAATGTCCATTTCAACACATAGACTTAGAGAAACTGAGAAAATGTTGTTTTTACATCATTTTATTGAAATTTTCTAACTTGCAGGTTAATTTCTAGACAATCTAAGCAAGATATGACTCTTTTGCATCACACGATTTTCAAAGAGCTCAATGAGACAAACAACTTCATATGAGATTGTCCCGGATAGATTTAAAGACGTTAGGGAGCTATGGGCATGTGAAAATGAAAAAAAGAATAGGACTTTAAAAAAAAAGTTTTCTAGTTTTTACTCATTCACGCATGTGGGATATTTTTAGTGCGATTTTTGTGTAGGATATTTCTTTTTGGGTCTATTATTGCCTGCTTCGTAAAAGACATGAGTACAACGACCAAAATAGCCGCTTTTTGACTATCTATTAGGGGAGACAATTTTTATATAATCAACAGAGCCTACAAGATGTGATTATGATTCACATTGTGAGTGTGATTTTGATTGGGAGTGTGATCGATATTGAAAGTGTGATTGTGATTGGAATTGAGATTGTGCACAAGATTGGGATTATGATTGAGAGTGAGATAGCTTGGGGTCGAGAGGTTATGACACAAGCTATGTTCTTCTTGTAATCATTATCTTACATCAATATAGATTCTCTATTTTGTATGTCTATTCTACGTACTTTGTATTTTTTGTTTATCAATATATTTCTCTCGTCTATCTATTCTACATACTTTGTATTTTTTGCTTATCAATCTATTTCTCTCTTTTGTATCGTGTAAAAGGTGGTATAAGAGCCGCTTCGATTCTATGGTGGACATGGAAGCATACGAGCAAAGATTGAAGGAACACTTAATCGGGGGCTCACAAAAGATCTTAATAGGTGCAAGTAACTTGATAAAGGGAAGAAAATATCTGATGTAGAAGATGAAAGCGGAGGAGAAGGTGGAAGAAGAAGGTGGAGGTGGAATTTGGGTGGATTTGCCAGGTGGGGGAAACAGTCCATCACCGCCACCATAAGGTGAAGGATTAAAGAAGAAGAAACAGAAGAGAAACGATGATGACAATGATGATGTGGGAGAGCAATAATCAAACAAGCTTTTAAGAAGGCTAAACTCAATAAATTTGAAGGCATAAGAAAGACGGATAAAAATTTGAAAGCATGGATTGAAGAACTCAAAGACTTCTTGCCTTACGAGAGTTTTTGGAAGAAGCGAAGGTGAGGATTGCTATCTTGCAACTTCGTAGTGTTGCAAAGCTATAGTGAAATTTGTACATGCAGATTCATACCGATGAAAGCATGATTGCATGGAAGGAATTTTGTACACAAGCTGAGAAAAGGTATTGTTCTCCTTAGTACAATAGGGAGAAAAAGTATGGTTTCAAGCACAAAGAAGCCAACAAACCATCTTTGGCCGTGGATGAGTACAAAAAGAAATTTCTATGTTTACTTAATATACTCTAGAGGTGACGGGCGATGCATTTAAAGATGAAGTTTATTGGGGACCTATGATATGTTCTCAAGTTTCAAGTGAGGGTGCAGCTTGTGTTGATTTCTTAGATGCAGTGGCAAAGGCAAAAAGTTATGAGAAGTGGGACAAATTTAACCAGATTAGGAGGACAATTTTGACGAGCCATCATCCGAATAACTCTGTAGCATATCCTCGCTACCCATCAAATCAATATTTTCCTAATAGGCAAGGTAACAATGGACAACAGTGATGAGGACCGTTCCCTAATTGGGAAAATGGGAATTGAAACGTAAACCATAAGAAGCAATATCGAGTGCATTGACGTTAAGACCCAGAGTTTCTTGAAAGAGCTCGAGGACTTGGATTATCCTTTTGATGTCGAGAGCAAGGACACCGGACATTCGAATGTCTGCACAAAGCGATTGATAAGGTAGTACGAGCCAAGATGGCTCAAGTGAAGACTATTGGCAACACAGATGATAAAGCAGAAATCTAATCTTTGCAAATAGAATAAGAAACTATTTTTACCCTTAGAGTAAGGTAGCTTAGGAGTAGAACTCTTATTTAAGTTTTGGTTAAGTATCCAGTAGAGAGAAGAAGATGTCTCTTGGGTTGATTTGGATGTTTTGAATGTTGAATACCCCTTCTTCCAACTAGTTAATTTTGATAATAGAAGAATATAATAGAACTTGTTTTACAAAGTTTGTACCATAAATTTTGTTTGAAGCAAAATTCGGTCATTTTAGAGTTTTTTTTAAAGTTTAGGAATTTATTCTGATTGTCTTTGTATAGTTTCAAATTTTGACTTAGGTTACATTTTGGGAGCTAGTTTTGAGGATGCTAGGGTCAGAATTTGAAAAGTTTTGTGTATAGGGGAAGCGTAGCCCTAAGTACGAGGAAGAATATTACTTCTTTGAGTTTTTTGAGATTCCTTCGTTTTGATGTCCGTTTCAGTCCATAGATTAAGAAAAAAGAAAGAAAATATTGCTTTTATGTCTTTCTGTAAAAAATTGATAACTTACAGGTTGATTTTCGGACACGGAGATATGGGACCGATGAAAATGGCCAAAATTTTAGGACTTTAAACTTTTTTTTCTTCTAATTTTTACTAATTCACATGTGCATGATATTTTTAGTGTCGTTTTCGTGTTTGTATACAAGACGCTTCTTTTTCGGTCTATGCTTTGTTAAAAATAGAAGTTCATCGACGATAAAAATGGCCACTTTTTGGCTACCTATTCGGAGAGACGATCACAAAGGCTGCACGATTGTGATTGTATTTGTGATTACGAGTGTGATTGTAATTGTGATTGAGATTGAGAGTGTGATTGTGATTAGGATTGAGATTGTGCACAAGATTGAGATTGTGATTGAGAGTGAGATAGCTCGGGGGTGGTCTGAAGGTTATGACAGGAGTTGTGCTCTTTCTATTCCATCTGTCCATTCTATGTACTTTGTATTTTCTATTTATCAATTTGTTTCTATCTTTCGTATCATGTCACAAGTGTATCAAATCAATTTCAGTTCTAGGACAGGGATCGAAGCATATGAGCAAAGATTGCACAAGTTGAACTTATTCGGAGGCTCCAGAAGATCTTAACAGGAGTGAGAAAGTTGATAAAGTTAAGGGAATAGCCAATGCAGAAGGTTGAAGTGGAGGAGGTTGAAGTGGAAGCAGTGGAGAAGGTGAGGGTGGAATTTGAATGGAGTTGCCAGGCGAGGGAAATGGTCCATCACCGCCACAACAAGGTAAAGGATAAAAGATGAAGAAACGGAAGAGAAACTATGATGATGATGATGTGGGAGAAGTAGCAATCAATAATTTTTCAAGAAGGCTAAACTCAATGAATTTGATGGTATAGTAAACAAAGACGATGATGATGTGGAAGAAGTAGCAATCAACAATTTTTCAAGAAGGCTAAACTCAATGAATTTGATGGTATAGGATACACGGGCAAACATTTGGAAGCATGGATTGAAGAGCTCGGAGACTTCTTTGCCTTGAGGGTGTTTTTTGAAGAAACGAAGGCGAAGATTGCTATCGTGCAACTTCATGGTGCTGTAAAGCTATGGTGGAAATCATACATGCAGACTCGAATTGATGAAAGTGTGATTGCATGAAAGGAATTTCTTGCATAGACTTAGAATGTATTATTGTCCTCACTACGATATGAAGAAAGAGATGAAAGTTTATGGTTTCAAGCAGCAAGAAGCCGACAAACCATCTTTGACTGTGGACGAGTACAAGGATAAATTTTTGCGTTTACATAAATATACTCTAGAGGTGATGGGTGACACATTATAGATGAAACTTATTGGGGGACCTACCATATGTTAATTTTCAAGTGAAGGGTGCAAGTTGTGTTGATTTTCTAGATGCATGGCCAAGGTAAAAAATATGAGAAGTGGGACAAATTTAACCAAACTAGGAGGATGATTTCAACAAGCCATCATCCGGATAATGCTAAAACAAATCCTCAAAATCCATAAAATGAGTCTTTTCCTAATCAGCGAGGTAACAATGGACAACAACGACGAGGAACGTTCCCTATGGAAATGAAAACCGAAAGAAGCAACCTCCAGTGCGAAGGCAGCAAGACACGAAATTTCTCGAAAGAGCTTGAAGAGTTGGATTATTCTTTTGATGTGGAAAGCACGAACACTAGACATTTGAGTGTCCAAACAAAGTGATAAGAAACTTAGGAGTAGAACTCTTGTTGAAGTTTTGGTTAAGTGGGATATGTATCATGTAGAAGATGCCTCTTTGGTTGATTTAGATATTTTTCATGTTGAATACCAATCCTTCCAACTCTGAGGAGGACAGAGTTAATTGTGATGAGGGTAGAATGTAATAAGATTTTGTTTACAAAGTTTTTGCCATAACTTTTGTTGAAGCAAAATTTGGTCATTTTAGAGTTTTACCATAGTCTAGGAATTTCTTAAGAATGAAATTCTGACCCGCAACACATCTTGGGAGCCAATTTTGAGGATGTTAGGATCGAAATTTGGATAAGTTTGGCATGTAGAAAACATAGCCCTAAACATGAGGAAACATATTGCTTCATTGAGTTTTTTCAGATTCCTTCCTTTTGATGCCTGCTTCAGCCCGTAGATTAAGGAAAAAGTGAGAAAATGTTGTTTTTACAAAATTGCTAACTTGCAGGTTAAATTTTTGGACAATCCGAGTAGGTTGTCACTTTTTTGTGTCACACAACTTTCAAGAGCTGGACAAGACAAACAACTATTTATGAGACTGTCTCAGACAGATATTGAGCCATTTGGGAGCTACAAACAATTGAAAATGGCCAAAAGTTTAGGACTTTAAGTTTTTTAATTATTTTTTCTAATTTGTGTGTGTGATAATTTTTAGTGCCTTTTTTACATTCACGTGCAAGACAACCCTTTTCGGGTCTATTTTTGCTAGCTTTGTAAAAGATAGGAGCTCAACAACAAAACATACTGCTTTCTGGCTTTCGGCTACCTATTTGGGGCGACTCTCTATAATGATCAGAGGCTGCACGATTGTGGTTGTGATTGAAATTATAAGTGTGACTGTGATTGTGATTGGGATTGAGATTATGCACAAGATTGAGATTGTGATTGAGAGTAGGATAGCTCAGAGGTGGTCAGGAGGTTATGACACGAGCTCTACTCTTCTTGTTAGCTTACATCAATACAAATTCTCTATTTTGTTTTTTTTCTACGTACTTTATCTTTCATGTTTATCAATTTATTTGTCTCTTTCGTATTGCACCACAATTTTCTTTATATAGTTAGTGATGTTAAGGTAGTTATGTTGTCAATGCAATTGCTTGTGTGTATAATTAGGGGTCACAACATTAGACCCATCGTTGCACATCACAATGGGTTAAAATTAATCACATTGCTAGCCAACTCGATATGAGCTTATAAGGGATGCACAAATTGCCTTCATTATGATGGGCTTTGACGCAACCAATGAATGTATGTTGACATAGGAGTATACATCATGTGCAAGTTGGCCATGAACTAATTTGTTTTTTTTTTCATACTCACAATTGTGAGTGGAAGGGCTAGATTAAGTCAGAAATAAACTGCCTTATAAATGGAGATGTGAAACAGGATATATTGTTACTTTTGACACACAATAAAACACAATGCACTTATAGAGCTAGGAAATTGCATCGACAAACTCCACTGAAACAAAACCCCAACATCTCGAATCGAACCTTTCATAGCTTCACGAGAAGGATTGTGTCTCCACAATCTTTTTATTCCCATTAGAGCAAAGTAATGCGGTGTTTTGTTTGGAACTATTACTGACGTGAGATTATGTTGTGTTTGGATGGTGATTTCTTTTTTGATTTGGGGGGCCTCCTTTTTCATCGTACTCTCTTACCAAGAAGGTCTTTATTGTTGAGAAATTATTTAGCCCTACCAAGATGAATAAACATGATGCCTACTACTCTTCTCTCTCTCTCTCTCTCTCTCTCTCTCTCTCTCTCTCTCCCCCCCCCCCCCCCTTGGGACTAAGTAACACCCATATTTAATGTGGGTGGAGTAATGGGATTGACGGTCCGTGTTGAGGGGCGGGATCTCGAGGCGCGCTAAACATGGCCGCACAAAAAGCGAGGCGCAGTAAACTCGGCCAGCGGAAAAAACAAGGTGCACTGTTGGGTTTTGAATCGGTCGGTGGCCTTGCATTGAGAGTCATATAGGCTAACCACCTCACCCACACGCGCATCATGTATGCCTAGGCGTTTTTATGGCCTTATATTGTGAAGTGATATGCATTTTGCAGGCTGTCCAGGTTTAGTGCCCGTCTAGGTTTAGTTTTTGAGTTGACTGCTGCGGTTGCGATTTCCTCTGCTTTCGTGCGTGAGCTTCTCCGCCGTTGATCCCATTGCCCCCCCCCCCCCACCCCCCAAAAAAAAAAAGAAGAAGATAGTGTCCTCATTTGTCACCTATCGTAAAATAATGGTCAAGTGGGAAATGTCCTTGTTCTAACTATCTATAACAAAGGTTCAAGGTTTCCGTGCCTCTCTTTATATATTTCTATTGGTTAAGCCAAATGGTTAACACCAAAATTGCCAATACACATATATATTGCAGATAGTAGAGCTATTGGTTACAGGCATCAATATCTTTTGATATCAAAAAGAGATGGATCTAAATTCAACTAAAGCTCTTGTATTTTCCAAAAGGCCAAAAATCAAGTTTCGTATACATGCAAGCTACATTTAAGTAGTAAAAAAATAGTATTTTTCACTGCTTAGATTGATCATGAAGATTGTAGAAGGTGAGTGATGCTAAGGTAGAAATCTAGCAACTTTATATTATTTTTTATCAATTGATATTCTTATTAATTGATACCATATCGATTGATATATCTATTGATCAATTTGCAAGATGATATATGAGTTTGTCAAAAATAGTGATGTGTCACCATATAATATGTTCAAATAATGAGCCTACTCAATGTAAGATACGACCATTATTCACGAATAAAATGTTTTTGAATAATGTATCATGCAATCTAGGTTAAAAAAACATAGCTTACAAGAGAGGAAGACTAAGCTATGGTATTGAGCACTGATCTAGCTAATGTGATGATTTTTGGATTTTTTAGAGCTTATCTAAAACTAAACATCATATAAACATTTTCAACTTTCGTACATTTTTATAGATAATCTAAAAAGGATTTTTCCCCATCAATGTTTTTGCCCTTTTAAACCTGTAAATAAGTATATATTGTATCTTGAGGGTCTAGACATTGGCTGTGTCTTTTGATAGTGTATCTTGAGGGTCTAGACATTGCCTGTGTTTTTTGATAGTGTATCTTGAGGGTCTCGAACACTGGCCATGTCTTTTGATACATGGTAAGACAACCCTTTTTGCATGATTTTTATCCAAATAATCCTAATTCCACCCTTTTCTCTTTGGTATGACCGAAAGTTTATTTGAGACGTGAATCGGAGGATTATGAGGTCAAATATGGTCAACCTCTGAGCCAGAAAGTAAGTTACGTATGAGTATACTAGCCATGTGCCACTTTGTCTAACCCATGTTGAAAAAAAGTTCTTTCTTTTTTTACATAAAGCCATCACCTTCTTGAGCATTTCTCTACCTTCTCTCAATCATCATCTCAAAGCTGTCCACTTATGAGATGAAGATGGGGTTGTTAGGCTAAAATGGAATGGTTAGTTCTAGATAAGGCTATCCGAGTTCTATTGGTCTACCAAATCTAGACTTTCCTATCACTTATGGCTATACCAGGGCTAAACCTTGTATAAATAGTCTCTTCTCTACTCTCATAAGATCTCTATAGAGTGCTAGAGTGCTTGTATCACATTGAGTAACATTTGTTATGCTTATTCTTCTCATAGTCATTATTATTTCCATCTAAGTCTTGCCTCATCTCTCTCTAACATTCTAAAAATACTACCAAGATTAACTTGGCCATGAAAATGTTGTTATAGATACACTTAGTAGATGTCCTTTAGTCTAGCCATCTAGACCCCAAAACCTTAAGATGATGGAGACCTCTCATCTATCAAAATTGACTCCTCTTACATGCTGGCAACATTTACCTAGCATACCCCCTTGGTGCAACTTCTCTTGAATAAGTAGAAAGGCCACATTTCACAAGGCCACTTCATTAGCCAATGAGTTTTTGAACTCACAAATTCCAACCACTTTGCTTTCAAAGTGCAAGGCACAATGCCTAGCTCTGATACCATATAGGAAATCACGCAAGAAATCCATGGGGACAAACTATCTGGGGATCACCCATCTTGATGTTTTTGCCACATATGTGCTTAACTAAAAGATTTTTCAAACTAGTTTAGCCTTTTAGACCCCAAAACCTTAAGGTGATGGGGACCCTGATCTATCAAATTTGAACCCCCCTACATGTTGGCAACATTTATCCAACATCATTAAATTGGTTTTCAAGGCTAACGATTACTTATATTTTGATGGTTTTCTCTTTTCCCACGGTAAGTGGTGTGTAACTACACCTTTGTAACAATTGGGTTTACATGAGATTCATATGCCACCACATGTGACTGAGAGGGATATTTCAACCATACTCTAGTTGTGAAAAAGAATTTTGATTGCCTAGCACTAGTCTAGTAATCTAACAAGACATAAAATTGTCCTTTCAATAACTTCATTACTCGTTTTGGTTGTGTTTAAGCAAGATTCTTACCTCCATGTTGACGTAGAAGGATGTTTGTAGGGTCTTTTGGTGTTATGAGCTTTTACTCTTACTACTAAGTGACATAGATAGTGGATTGTGAACTGGTGTTGCTGATCTGTTTATAAGTAAGCTCTCTTTACCTCCAAGTAGATTCATATGTCAATGTCCATTGGTGAAAGTTGTTTAGACTCTAAAGTCTAATATCTCTAATGTAAATTATACTTTTATAAAATTACTTGTACTTGGTTACTATAATTTTATGGATGGGAAAACTAACATTAGGGGAAGTTTGAGGTCTCGGATTCGCCCTGTAAGTAATGGTAGAGAGAAAATATACTTTTCATTTTTGAAAAATTGAACAAGGAATTTTAAATCTCAAAATTAGGGCGAAACCTTCATATTTTTACTGAGTGCACGGGATGTTACTTTTCGGGGCCCCACATGTAGTGTGATTTTCAAATCTCTTGGGAATGTGTCCCTTTCCACAAAATTCTCCCTCCCAATGTATCATTTTTCTCTTTTGGTCCAATATTCAAATTTCTCTCTGCTGATTCTGTCCTTTCTCTACACTTTTCTCTGCATCTTTCCCTGCACCATATCCAAATAATCATCTTTCTCACATCTCGATGAATCTTGCTAAAAGAGGTATCTATCGTCTCCATGTTGAGTTGGAAGATGAATATTCCCCTTTGTGAAAAAGAAATAGGATTTGTGAAACTCCTCCTTCTGCCATACAAGCATTGAGATTAGAACAAGAAGCACATTGATCTATGGACAAATGGTAGATTATATCCCATAGACCCGATCACCAAATGCACCCACCATTCTTTAATTGTTCTTCATTGATGAGATTTGTAAGAGATAGTATGAAAGGGCTATTAGGCTATACACAAAACCTTGCAGCAGAGAGGAACATTCTTAAACTAGAAAACCATTTGCTTCTATAGTTCAAGGATCCTCTTAATCATTAGCTTCAAGAAAGCAAGGAGAAGGTAAAGAACCTCCAATCATTGTTGAATATAGCCACAAGAAAGAAGGCAAAGCTTGGACTTAGACAAAGACAAAGAAAGTTGAAGAATATTGAGTCTCAAGCGAGGAGGTGGAGGCTGTAGGAGAAGAACCAAAGCAGTGAGGTAAAATTGCCTTTTTTTTCAAATCGATATTTGTTTTGCAAGTTGGTATCTTTGGGTGCTATAGTCTTTCCTTGTGTTTATTGCAGGTCATTGGTTCAACCATATTGCTCACAAGGAAACATGAGAGGTGCTTCACAATCATTTTGTGAAGAAGTAATTCCACTTGTTCTTGCTGGCAACCTATTGAATGAAAGAAGATTTAGGGTTGCTAGGCAGAAATGCATCAATGGTTTTTTGCAAAGCTCTACTTTGGACAAAGATGAAGTTCAAGCAACTTTGAAAAAAGTCTAAATTAGTAGGGCAGGTTACCAAAAGCTATTCAAGCTCATCAATAGAAACCTGAAGCAATCAAGAGTAAGGGCGTCCTTGCTTCTGAAGCCATCAGTTGTTCAATAGGCCAGGCTCAGAATTAATTCCAAGATCACGAAGATGCTTGGAGAGCCTTTCCACATCAATGACATATATCGTGGTAAGAAGAAAGACCTCAAGTTTAACTCTTTCAACAATTTGTTCTTTGACTTGAGAACTTTGCAGAGGGCTATGATAAAGTTCTAAGATCTTCAACATACTGAGGTGAATGGGCAAGCCATTTTTGTCATCAAATTAGATGAGAGTGAAACTATAAAGGTTAGAAAGCCTGAGAGACTATCAATAACCCTCATGAATAGAGCGCTTCATGCCACAGAGGTGGAAAAAACACTAAAAAATTTAGTGTGCAGTTAGAGAAGGACATTTGGTGGTTGCGTGCTTTTGAGGTTGATAGAGAAGATTTCAATATGTTGAATTGGGTATTCCACCACACTAGCATCTCTACTATAGTCAAAGCTCAACAGGCTGGGGAAGAGTTGGATGTTGAAGGCTTTGGTAGGTACAAGGTGGAATGGCACATGGGGGGGGAGACCTAAAGACACTAAAGTGTATGTACAATGTGTTAAGGGGTGCCAATACCAAAAGCCCCTGTATCTACTGCATGGGTGTAGCAAAAGAGATAAATCTTGTTAACTAGAACAAAACCCTAGATAGACACTCTAAAGATCCAAACTTTCAAGTTGTTTTAGATATTCCCCTTTCAAATCTCCACCTCTACACATTGTATGCACTTTTTAGAATCATTCAGAACATTGTGCACTTGTATATAGGCTTTGCATGAAAACTACAATCTTTATCAACCAGCGAAACTGCCATAAAAAGCATTGAGAGGGTATTGTCTAATATTGGGCCTCATGGGGGGAATGTTGTGATTGAGTCAGACCCCAAAAGGTCATGTGGTGGAAAGAATGTCCCTATAAAATCTTCTATTGGTGGGATGAAGGCCAGAACATTCTTGGGATTTCATAGTAATTTTGGTAGGGGTGCATCTAAAGTCCAATACAACCAATGGAAGGCTCTGCACAATGTTGTGAAGGACCATGGAGTTGATGGTGGCAGAGCAAGAAATCAGAAGGCAGATGTGTCAGAAGCCCTGGATGTAGTTTTTTCTTACTGTGATAAAAGTCATTGGGAAAAAAATAACCTCTCCAACTTTAAGAAAGAATTTCAAAACATATTCAAAAAAGCTATGATAAGTGCTTGGATCTCAAAGCACTTCACACACTACATGGTAATAGTTATGAAGTTTGATTCCTCTAATCTGCTTCAATACTTGCATAAATTGCTAAATAGATTATCTTTTTTTTGGTGCATCACATTATCTACAATCACACTCCATGGTTTGTAAAGAAATATGGAAGCCCGTCAATTTGGTCTATTCAAGGTATGGAGAAGTCCCACTATCAGGCAAGAACCAAGTTTTTCAAACACACTAGACATGATGGAGGAGCTCAAAAAGCTAATAGCTTGCTTGAAGTATTCCAATGGTTTAACAGACAAGTGTGGAACAAAACAAGATCACAAGAGACCAAAAAGTTATTAGACATTCTGATATCGATGCATCTATACAAAAGGAGTATACAAAAGAAGGATGCATAAGTAGATCATTTGCAAGTGAAAGGTTTTCACAATGGTTTTCCACTAGAGAGAGGCAAGGAAGCAAATGGGGAATAATACAAGGAACAATTCTGTTTGCTTGAGTCTTCATCAAGCGTTTCATTTTCCCCCCTCCACTTCAAGTACTCCTGCTTCTTGTAACCCTACAACTGCTTCAAGTCACTAGAAGAGGCAAGGATATAACTGGCCATGGTGCCAAAGTATGCACTTCTTGAGCCCATAAATCCTGGAGCAAGTCCAAAAACTCTAATGGCTTCTTGATTCTCAAGAAGTATAATCTTGTCCACTCCAACCCTTATTGGATGTGAACCTACCACCCTTGATAGAGCGACTAGAGCAAGTATGGGGAGAGTGGGTGATTGGGAAAGCTTCCAGAGGTAGATAACTATTGTCTCCTTGTCGAGTTTTCCAATGTAATGGCCCAAACTTTGATCCCTCTTTAGATCCAAAGGCCTGGATCCCTTCCCTCTCCCCAGAAACTTGTCAGGATCTACAAAATCAATCTGTGCAAAAAAACATATCAAATCAGTTAATAGAAATGAAGTTTCAATGAAATATCAACATCCTAACTAATGTACCATTTACCTTAGGGTTTTCATCATCTTCAAAAATATCCTCTTTCCAAAGGTCAATGGAAAATCTTGGTTTATTATCTGTGCTCTCCCTTGCAACTTCTTTTCCCATCTGTTCAATCTTCAATCTTTTTTGAATTTGTTGGAACTCCTCATTTGTGGGAAGCCCTTGCTCTTCATAACTTTGAACATAGCTTTGAACAATATCTAGTACATGCTCCCCAGCATGGGACTAATCAATAAAACTCTCAAATTTTGTATCAAGTAATGGTAATAGGCATGGTGTATTGTGGTCCACAAAGCCTTTATCATGCTCTGCCCACTCTGCCAAAATAGCAAGACAATAGTCTTCTCTTAAATCAAAGATGTTTTGTATATCCTTTAGGAGAAAATACTCCTTATTGTTTATCTTGTAGGTGGGCATGGTTGTTGTGCAGAGCAAGGGATCAAGATATTGCTCTGGAGGGTGGATGGGTTCCTCCACCTTGGTGATGTTCCTTGCCTTGAACTTTGCAACATCCATCTCTTTGCTTTCAATCCTCTCCATTTCCTCTCTAAAATTTGCAAGTGTCTCCTCTACATCTTGAACATTCACTGCTGTTGTATTTTGCAAAGATTTGGACTCTCCTTTCTCTGATGGAATAAGAGTCAAAAAGAGAAAAAAGGCAATATGTTTAACCACAAGCTTGCATCCATGCCTTCGATGCCATTGACAAGGGTTTAGGACCTTCTTCAAATCATCTTGGAGTAATGCCAACTTTTTTGAGTCTATGCTTGGTGTTAAGTTACCTACCTTAAAAATATCATTGAAGTGCACAAAGTTTTCAATCGTGTTCTCACTAGTAAGGTTAGCAAAAACCTTATGATATTCAAGAATGTCATTTTTGTAGCCTTGCAAAAAACCTTCCATATCAAAAGGCACATTGAACATTTCTTTCACATAGGAAAACTTGGACAATTGCTTCACTTGGTATAGAAAGTCCATCAACCTATCATCATATATTTCTTCAACTTCTTCAATATCAAGACCCTTCAAACTTTTCCTTGAATCCTTTTCTGCAGTAGGAGCAAAAAAGAAACATTAAAATATAACATACTTGGAAAAAATGTTGACAATATTCAATCGCACAATATCATGATGATATCTCGCCTCTGTGCAAAAATAGAGGACCCAAAAGTCTGTCCGCTTGCTTTGTCTTAGCATAGAGGCGACACAACATGTTTCATAGCTATATCTTTGATATACACCATATCTTGTCCTTGCTATGCGAAAATAGAGCACTTGGACGTTCGTGTGCTCTATTTTTGCATAGAGGTGACACACACCTTGGACACTTCATATATAATGTCTTAACTAAAAACATTTCATAAATAGATTGTCTTCAACTAAAAACATTTCATATATCTTGTAGTGTCGCTTCTATGCAAAAATAGAGCACTCGGACAGACTTCCGGGTGCCCGAATTTCTCTTAGAGATAATATTTTGATCTATATATATTTCTTCTATACAATGTTGTGTTGCCTCTATGCGAAAATAGAGTACTCCAATAGTTGTCTGAGTACTCTATTTTCTCATAGGAACGACATGAAGATGATTTTTTAAAAAATAAAAAATTCCTATCTAAAATACATACCATTGTGCTTCGTTAGGAACATATTGAGACCTTAAGTGTCAAAATCCAACTCTTTGGCTTTAGAATCAAGTCAAAATTCCTCTCAAAATGCCAAGGTTTGATTGAAAGTGATTATATACGATCGGTGAGCTATAAATAGTATGCCAAACATACATCTTGGTACACGTGCCCAACGGTCACATACATGCAGAACGATTATCTCTAAGGATTGAAAAACGTGTAAATGCATGCAAAATGGTCATATCTAAGTATCAAAAAACGTTTAAATTCAAACTAAATATGGAAATTTGTGCAAATATATATATAGAGGTACTTGCACTCAAACTAGTTTTTTTGTAAATTTCTTTTCATTAGCTCACCCATTCATTTACGAAGGCAATTCAAGGTGTCGAGACTCTGAAGGAAGTGAACTTCAACCAAACCCCCTCTTTTAGTTTAGCCTAATACATGTTTAGGAGAAATTACACATAGAGTGTTACTCATTTTGAGGCATCCGTTGGGTGCTTTTATTGTCCCATTCCCATAAATCACATATTAATTCAAGTCTCTGGCAACATAAGGCTACTAAATCACACAACCAAAATCAAGTTATAAGAGTAAAATTTTTCACATAACTTAAAAATGGTCGATTATGAAGCATTAAGCGGAGAATGGTGACGAGAGAAAGGAAAAAATTACAAAGAAAGCTCAAGAAAGGCCACACTTTGCCTAGTAAAGGAGTGTTTGTGCTAAACAGAACAAGCAACAATAGGGTGAAAGCATGGTAATGTGCACAAAAAATCTATCTAGAAGAGTACTAATGACACAATTTAAAATTGTATGGCATCTTTCCATGCATTGTCTTTCATCATGAGAAGCTACATCTTTGTCTTCCATACCAAAAATCCTATTTCTAAGAACTTGCCAATTGGTATACTGTGTACTTTGAGACTTCAAGAGTGGCCATGATGAGGATAAGATTCTTGGTTAAAATTCGCTCTTGAGAATGAGCTCTTAAGAGCTTTATTAAAATTCAAAAGCTTGTGAAGGCTCTAGAATAGGATTATGTAGAATCGGCTTGAGCACCAGAGAGCATGAGAAGCTTGTGGGAGACAGTGGGATCATCAATGATATCAATTTCCAAGCTTCTCTTATCTAGCCTCATGCATTCATTACATTGCTAGGTAGGAGTCAAGTAGACTCTTGGACTTGCTAGAGACTTGGGAGAAGTTTTTAAGTCTACTTTGGACATTCGTGTTGCACGATTGCTTGCTCTTCCTTGGAATTTGGGCAATGTTGGTATAATCAACCTAAATAGATTTCAAAACCTATTTTCACACACCTCAAATAAAATCACCATTTTTTGGGCTCTTCACAATGAGGGTCAAAAATCATGTTAAGTCTTTTCAAAGGCTCATTAGACGATATTTTGAATCCTTTCAAAGTATCAAATATTCCCAAGAGAATACTCATTTGGATCTTAAAATCCACTTCAAACACTAGAAATTGGACTTTCAGAGCACTAAATTGGACTTTTTTCTAGAATTGGCTAATTTGGTGTAATACTTGAACTTTAGAGTTGATTTATGACTTGAATAAGCTTCAAACACCTTTTTGCTAGCATTTTGGAGCATCAGGTCCTCTTCATATTTTGGGTTTGCCCCAAAACTCATGATTTTTGGGACTCTTTATACAACATGCTTGTTGACATATCTTGTATATAGACATCATCTCAAAAATATGTGCAAGATATGGATCATTTGAACATCTTAATCTCACAAAAGAAAACCCAGGACCTAGCTTGTCGCCCTCCAAAGTGATTAAATTGAACATGTGAAATTTGTGAAAACCCATCCATATATCTTATAGTTGAAGGTTGCAAGGATGCTCAAGGAAAATTCATATCATATTTGGAGCCCCAAAAATGTGTGATTTTTGGGCTCCTTCATAGCAACATGTTTTGTCTTGACCAACTCTTAGAGCATAAATTTGGGAACCAAATTGCACACCCGTAATCTCAAAAATCAAGACTTAAGAGAAGAACACCCAAAGACTCTATTAAACCACAAAATCAGTCTCTAATCAAGGAATAACTCAAATTTTTGGTGCATTAAATAGTGGAAAAGTGTTGCATAAGGCCTAAGGAGACCTAAGGCTACAACATGCGGAGAGAAAATATATTATTAAGAAGAGTCCCAAATATATTTCTTCACCAAAAATCACAATTTTTAGGCTCCTTTAGAATCAACATCTATTTACCCACAATCATTTGACACTAGGATTGTGTGTTCATTTGGTATAAGCGGCAAGTTAAGAGGAGTAATGAAAAAAAGATTTAGTGCATCTCCCAAACTAAACATTTGGTTTTCCATTTTGCTAGTTTGCACTTGAGAGGGATTAGAGGAAAGATATTTTGGCTATGTCAATTGCTTCAAGTGAAGATCAATAGTCAATTGTGTTTGAAGAATCTATAGTTGGGAGCTATGCAAGTCTTGTCTTGTAGGTGTGGAGTTGGAGCGATCTACTTGATTGGAGATCTACCTCTTAATGTAGGTAACATGTTTGGATACTATTGAGTGAGCTTGTATATTAATGAGCTTGAATATTGGTACCTTAGTCACTACAAGAGGTCACTTGAATTCCGGCACCACATTACCGGCATCACTGGCGGGCGTCGGTATATGTGTGTGTATTTATGGAGGGAGCTAAGGTTTTTTTAAAAATATCATTTTCAAAATTTCGACGCCTATTTCGGCAGATCTTTCGATGCTAGCGTGAATGCGCATTCCGACGCCCCTTCCGTTGACTATTCCGATGCCTGTACTGATAGCTGTACCGTCGGTACCTGCAAAAATCGAAACCGCGGGCTTTCTCTGCGCATTTTTCCTAATTCTTGGGCCACATTTCAAGCTCTCCTCTTCACCCTCTCTCACAGATCTGCTACGATATACACCCTCGGAGGTGCTAATCTTGCTTGTGGGTTAGCGCATAACACTAAGGTAAAATTATTTTCATGTTTACTTGTAGATTTAGGGTTTAGGGCTTAACTTTGTGTTTGTGTGTGCGTTTTTGCAGGTTCTAGGACTTAAGCGACAACTTTTATTGCTCAAATAGGACTAATGTGAGTGCTCAAACCTTTAAATGCATATTAAATTTATTTAAATTACTTCGTATATTAAAAAAAGAAAATTTCATGCTTTAAAATTTGAATGCTTTAAACTTTCAATGCTTTAAAAGAAATTAGGATTTGTTATGTGAAATTTCATTTTAAATTATGGAAAAAGTTTGTTTAAGTTTATGAAAAAATCTTGTTTTGAAGAAATTTTTTATTGAATTATGTCGTTTTTAAAATCATGTAGTTGATGGGGTTTATGTTTTAGGTTAAGTTTAAGTTATAAGTTAAGTTAGATTAGGTTAGGTTATGTTAAGTTAAGCTACGTTGTTATGTTAGGTTATACGTTAGGTTAGGTTAGGTTATCTTATACGTTAGGTTAGATTAAGTTAAGCTACGTTAGGTTAAGTTATATTAAATTAGGTTAGGTTAAGCTACATTAAGTTAAGTTAGGTTAACTTATATGTTAGGTTAGGTTAAGTTACGTTACGTTAGGTAAAGCTACATTAGGTTAAGTTATGTTAAGCTATGTTTGACAATACGGCAAGCTATAAAGCTTACCCACATCGCATATTAAAAACAACACAATGGCGTTCCGTTCGTCAATATGGCATCCATAAAGCTTACCCACAACACATATGCATTGTGGGCAAGCTCTATGGCTTTCCGTATTGCCAATGGCTCGCGATTGTGTTGTTTATATGTCCGCAAGCAGATTTCAAGTTCTAAAATAGCACCATGGCGAGCCATTTGGTAATACGGAAATCCATAGATCTTGCTTACAATGCATATGCATTGTGGCAAGCTTTATAGCTTGCCGTATTGCCAAACGGCTCGCCATGGTGTTGTCTATATGTTTACGAGCGATTTTCAAGCGCTAAAATTACCTCGTGCCCCTAAAAACAACACAATGGCGATCCGTTTGGCAATATGGAAAGCCATAAAGCTTGCCCACAAGGAATATGCATTGTGGGCAAGCTCTATGGCTTGCCATATTGCCAACGGCTCGCCATGGTGTTGTCTATATGTCTGCAAAGCGGTTTTCATGCCATAAAATCGCTTCGCAACCTTAAAAACAACACAATGGTGAGCCGTTTGCCAAATTGGCAAGCCATAGAACTTGCCCACATCGCATATGCATTGTGGGCAAGATCTACAGCTTGTCGTTTTGCTAAATGCCTCACCATTGTGTTGTTTTTATGTTAGGTTAGGTTATGTTAGGTTTATGTTATATGTTAAGTTAAGTTAGAGCTATCGACGGCATAATAGTTGAGAAAATACAAACGGACTTCGAATATGATGCTTGTACTTCTAAAATGCAATCGGACTTCGAAGTGACTCGTGTACTTCTAAACGCAAACGGACTTTGGTTAGGTTAGGTAGATTTTATAAGATAAGTTACATTAAGTTAAGTTAGGTATAGGTTTTACGTTAGGTTAGATTATATTATAGGTTAGGCATAATGATTATAGGTTAGGTTAGAGATAGCATCAAATTAAAGTAGTAAAAACGCAATCAGACTTCGAAGATGATTCGTGTACTTCTAAAAACGCAAACGGACATCGGTTAGGTTAGGTAGATGTTATAAGTTAGGTTATATACATTAAGTTAATTTAGGTATAGGTTTTATGTTAGGTTAGATTATAGGTTAGGCATAACGATTATAGGTTATGTTAGAGCTATCGTCAAACTAATAGTAGAAAAAACGCAATCAAACTTCGAAGATGACTCGTGTACTTCTAAAAACGCAAACGGACTCCAGTTAGGTTAGGTTTAGGTTAGCAAGACAGTTTACGAGGAGCATGGTAGATTTTTGCCTGAAGGACATGAGCTACGTGGACCAAACATATGTAAACATGATATGCATCCGCTAAAAGCGAGCGATTGGAAAAACATGTGGCTGGAGAGGGGAGATTGGATGCCACCTAGAATGAAAAGACTTTCTATTTTCCATGATCTCCCGTATTGGAGCGACCTGCTGATTAATCATTTGCTCGACCCAATGCACATCTTCAAGAATGTGGGGGAGATCATCTGGAAGACCATCACTGGAAAAAGGGAGAGCAAGTCCCAAAGAGATGACCTACAGGCTGTGGGTCGAATGCCAGAGATATGGCCTCGACTTAAACCCAATGGAAAGTGGTCTATACCAAAAGGTCCATGGGTTCTAAGTCGCGCAGAAGAGCAACAAGTGAAGAAAACTATATCTTCATTCAAGACTCCCACAAGGTGCATGCGATGTTTGAAAACGGCTTTTATGAGAGATGATAATCTCAGTGGTCTTAAGTCCCACGATTGGCACAAATTTTTACAGTTCATCTTACCAATTGCCATAAAGGGTTGTTTGACAGATGACATTAGAAGAACAATCTACAAAATCAATGAGTTGGTACGCTGGAGTTCAAAAGAGATAAGAGAAGACAACATCGATGCAGCACGCTTAAATGCTATTGAAGCAGTGTGCATGGTGGAGAAGTACTTTCCAACAAACATTCTTACCATCAAAATGCATGTACTTGTACATGTGGTCGATGAAGTTGCAGTTGTTGGGGTGGTCCATAGCAAGTGGATGTTCTTCTTGGAGAGATTTATGAAGACTTTAAAGGGGTTTGTTCGTCAAAGGGCTCGCCCCGAGGGTAGCATGGCCGAAGGATGGCTTGTACAAGAGTCTCTTGTCCTCATCAGTGAATTTTTGGTCTCAATTGATCCAGAGATACCCCGAATGTGAACTACTGAGGTCAACGTCAAGGTGGCAGGGGACGAGCCGCATAGACAAGGTATCGTTAGGAAGATGGACATCACAATGCGAGAAAAGGTTATGAGATTTTGCCTTCAACAACTCAGACATCATGCAAAAGTGGCTAGAGAGGTATGAAGGGAAAAAGCAACAACGTTTGACAGATCGCCTTCAACTCAAGCTCAACCGTGCAACCATAAACCTTCCTTTTCCATACCATCTTCAGAAATTGCCTGACTTTCCAACTGGGCGGTGGTTAGATGCGACACTCTCAGAGGCAAAGAGGAGTGGAGTGTTGATTACTGAAGAGGAAGAGGAGATGTCAAGGGGTTGCGATTGGCACGTACATTTTACAACTTCCTTTTCGAGCTGTACATGAAAATTAGTTTGCTTTAATAGCTTTTAGTCTGTTTCAATTTTGTGGTTGCAGTATCACAAATATGGAGCTTTGTGGTCGCATGGGAAGCACTTCAGAGTGCAACGGATTGACGAACAAAGGGTCACTTTCGATAGTGGTGTTAGGGCAAGCTTTGTCCAAGAAAGTAGGAGTAGTGCTAGGGATGAGAATACAGAGACTAGCCAGCTTGAATACTTTGGCTACATCCAAAACATCTTGAAGATTAGCATTAGAAAGTTTGATATGTTTATCTTTGATGTCAAGTGGTTCAAAGTTATTACCAACGGCCCTAATGCAACTGTGCACAAAGACAAGAGTGGATTGATTCAAGTGAACTCTAGGTGGGTGTGGACAGATGTGCGGGATACATTCGTAATTCCGCAGCATTGTGAACAAGTTGTGTTTATACACGATCCACTATGGACAGAAAATGATGAGCATGATCTGCCTAAACCCTGCTGGCTCTATGTTGTTCAAGTTGCTCCATGTAGCAAGCGTGTGAATGATTGGATGTTGAGCTCGAAGAAGTGATTCATGAACAAAGCGCAGGACCGACTCCAACTTTAAGTTTAGATTTTGAGGTGGATGTCAGCATTGAGCAATTGCCTGAACCTAGAGATGAGGTGTCAAATAGTGAAGCTGATGTGGAGAGCGACGAAGAAGTAGAGTTCGATGACGAAGATGCAGAAGTATAGATTGAGATAGACATCTTTGGTGCATCAGATCTCATAGAGGATGAGAGATTAACTAATGACTTTTGCTAGGAAACTTTTTGCATGGCTCTTTTTATTAGTCTACAATACACTTTAGATTTTGGTCATTTATGTAGCAATTTCGTTGATTTGTTTCATTTGTGTAGCAATTTCATTGATTTGTTGTTTGTATTGATTAAGCATTTCTTACGTAAAATAATGTATTTTGTGGGTTTTGTTTGTGTATGATTAGCCATTGCCAATGACGATGAGCCCTGCTCTCCTAGTTTTAGTTTTCCAGCCACTCCGGTCGGCATGTCACCCGAGTAGATGGGCTCGTTTTTGTCTTAGTTCACACCTGAGCAGGTCGCCATGGCACAACACCTTTGGGGTGCAGGTACCTGTAGACCTACTACGGTCGACTCTATGCCTGGAACTAGTGTGGTCCCTACACTGAACGGCCCCACACCTCAGTCTAGTGTGCCCTCTACACTGATGGATGGTTCATCCTCGAGATGACGTCGCCGTCATTCTGGAGGCAGTGGTTGCTGTGGTGGCAGTTCTACCGATGCGTCCACACCACCGAGAGAGCGTCCACCACTCTCTTCAGTAGATAGTTCACCGCCACGTACACCTTGGGGATCACACGAGCATGATCCTAGCAAGGTGTACAGGAGCAGAGATGGGGCTATTGTGGCAGATAGGGTGGGAAAGGAAATGCGATAGAGGATTCGACAGCTCTGTACGATTTAGTTTGGTCATACTGTGATTGATATTTGGGAAAATCTTGATCTTGAGAGAAAGAATTACATTGTCGACGCCATTCAGAGAGAGTACAGGACGACAGAGTGGTACGACCAGGTCTCGAACGCCTGGATTTTGAGCGTGGCGAGGTCCACAATGTCACACCGTCGGTCAAAGACCAAAGACAGATTCAACGACGACGATCCCAACGCGGCATGGTTGGACACAGAGGAGTGGATTGGGATTGCACGAGAGACACAAGACAATCCCAATAGATTTCAGCAGCAGAGAGATGCAGCCAGAGCACGTTTGGAGTCTGCTGGAGCGTCACATCTTGGGAGTGGAGGCTACGATACGCTTCGACATGGTTTGTAAGTATTATACGTATGCTTTAAATTATTGATAGTATATATGTTATTTGAAGATTTATCTAATGATTAAACCATAATTTTGCAGGAAGTTGCCGTGAAGCGCCTTCCGACACGCCAAGAGGAGAAGTATGGGTACAAGCATGGACTTGTGGCCCTTTTGACCCAGCTGCTGCAGGAGGAGGGAGAGGACGTCGATTGGGAGGCATTACCATGAGGGCTTGTCACTCAGTGACCTCTTGCATATGTACAGTTTTGTAGTACTTATGTTTATGGTTTATGGTTATGTTTATGGTATGGTTAAGGTTTGACAGTCAACTTATGTTTATGGTTTATGGTTATGGTTATGGTTGTGCAAGGTTATGGTTATGGTTTTGGTTATGCTTATGGTTATCGTTTTGCTATGGTTATGGTTGTGCAAGGTTATGGTTATGGTTTTGGTTTAGGGGATGGTTATGGTTTTGCTATGATGGTATAGCAATCGTGTGATGGTTATGGTTATGGTATAACAAGCAAGTTATGGTATGGCACACAGGTTATGTTTATAGTTTTACAGTTTTCGACTCATGTTTTAATCATGTTAACAAGTTATGTTATTCTTATAATTTTGCTAATTGCCATACACTCGGTCTTTAGCGTCAGCTTGTAGGTGGAGTGCGGTTGCTTGTGTACTCTTCCTTTGGGCAGAGAGGGCTATTTTCTTTTGCTGCAGTACATGCAGCATTAGTTCCTAACCCTCTCTGCCCAAAAAAATGTGCAGGTTTTGGTCGTCGATACAGGTTACGGTATGACTTCCGATAGGTGTCACCGAATAGGCGTCGAAATTCAATATATTAATACCGATGCTTATTCCGTGGATTATTTCGACGCTTGTTTATAGACCTATTTCGACGTCTGCCACACACGATAGTTATATCGACGCTACGATATTGGCGTCTCTTCTGAACCTTATTTCAACGCTTTTTAGTTTAAAATTTAGCGCTATTTTGTTGGTACCTGCGTCAAATTCTGCACGACCTCTTGTAGTGAGTGGGTACCATAGCTGCTCATGTATGTTAAGGACTCTAAAATAAGGCTTCAACAAGACTATGAAGGGGGTCCTCAATTAAGAGGTTTAATCTAAATCAAGGTCCACACGTGATTTGAGTCAAACTTAAGCATGGCTTTGGAAAGGATCGAGACACAAGGGGGATTCAAGGAGAGAGAATTTCTATTTGTATTGCAGCATTAGTTTCCAGCCCTCTTTGTCCAAAATTTTTTTGCAGGTTTTGGTCGTCGATACAGGTTACGATATGACCGCCGGTAGGTGTCACGAAATAGGCGTCGAAATTCAATATATTAATACCGGTGCTTATTCCGTGGATTATTCCGACGCTTGATAATAGACCTATTCCGACGCTTGCCACACGATAGTTATATCGACGCTACGATATCGGCGTCTCTTCCGAACCTTATTTCAGTGCTTTTTAGTTTAAAATTTAGCGCTATTTCGTCGGTACCTACGCCGAATTCTGCACGACCTCTTGTAGTGAGTGGGTACCATAGTTGCTCATGTATGTTAAGGACTCTAAAATAAGGCTTCAACAAGACTATGAATGGGGTCCTCAACTTTAAGAGGTTTAATCTAAATCAAGGTCCATGCGTGATTTGAGTCAAACTTAAGCATGGCTGTGGAAAGGATCGAGACACAAGGGGGATTCAAGGGGAAAGAATTTCTATCATGAGATTCAACGTCATTTTGAAATAATGCATACATTTAAGTGGCCCCTTATGATAAGTTTGTTGTCAAAATTGATGACCACAACATCCTATCATCACAACATTGAGAATGAATAGACGATCCATTAATGGATCAAGATGGGGCTTAATACCTCAACGTCAATGATCCATTTTTAGTAGATAAAAGGGGCAATGTTTAGAAAGACAAGGGGGGGGGGGGGGGGGGAGTACTTGAAAGACCACTTGCCATAGAGTTGGAAGGGAGTGTCTTGGAAAATTCACGACTCTTGAGGACCTTGTACTCAAAATGAAGTACCCTATATAATAACAAGATCATGTATGTCTTCATTTTCAGAGAGAAATTTCTACCTTGCCTCAAGTTTTATAACATGAGCAATTCAACATTAACTACTCCATTAGGGAGGAGGTATTGAGAACCATGTGTAAGGGAATATCAATTTGTAACTAGTTTATTGATGAGTTATTCTACTTACTATGATGCTTTTCAAACATGCATACACATCAAAATAGGCATTGACTAACCACATTGATTGATTCCATGATGGACTGACAACGAGGTAGAAAACCCTAAACCATTGAGGACACGGACCTAAAACTCACAATCAATATGGGGAAAGTTTTAGCAAGCTCACGGGGAATGTAGCATATGCACTCAAAGAAGTTTGTCGTGAGGACCCCCAACATTCATGACTTTTGGGATCCTCGATAGTGGGGAGCAAGAATCATAGGTCATGGTTGGACATTATAAGGGGAGTCTTGTGGCACCAATGGTTGACCAAAGAAATGATTGAATTGCATTGGGGACAAGAATTTGGTGAAGGACACCTCTTGCAAATGGTCACTATGGGTTTGCACTAAAATAGTTTGGGATCACAATATATGAGGAAGTATGCTCAAAGGCATTGTATAGCCTCAAGAAGTCAAAAAGTGCACGTCTCAAGGAGCCCAAGATCGTGATTTTTGGGGTCCTAAGAGAATTGAGTTAGAGTGAGGTCTTAGTATGACAGTAGACTTGGACTACTTCTGGGACGATACAGTAGAGACAAACTGTCAAATTCAATTATAAACCAAAAACTTGGGAAGAGAAAAAGAGGGACCAACTCGGGATGGCTTATGGTAGAAAATATCCAAAAAAAGTTGGTAATAGCACTAGCACTTGTTTAAGACTCTAACCAAACATAACGGCTAATCACTAACAACAAGAGGGCAATAAAGATTAGCTAGATTGGTCTTCTCCTAAAACCACCAACACTTAGCCAAATATTGACCATAACCAAGGGAATCTTGGGAGTACGTCAAAATGTGGATCATAACCAAGGGAATCTTGGGAGTGTGTCAAAGGGTGAAACTGAACCACAAATTGTTGACACATGGTTTCAAAAGGGCCATTACTATAACCATATCAAATGTATAGAGATTTGAAAGAAAATTATTTCAAAAGGTACCACCAAAGGAGAGAACTGAGGGTTGTTAGATGATGTTATCCAAGCTCATACTATGACTTAGGATGAATCAAAGAGGAAATACATCCAAGCAATAACAATGCTCAAAATTTCAAAGGATCACAAAAAATTAAAAAAAGAGGTTGTAGTTTAGTATGGAGAGAGATTCGAGGTCAACTCGAGTCTAAATTTCACACTAATCGCCTACAGAGGTTTGGAAGACCAAAGGTGCATGACTCTGTCAATAAAGGGGTATAGATGATTCTTGGAGCTCCATTGACTAATGGGTTTAAGTATCTCAATCTCACACGCAAGTTTTGGACAACCCTCTTTGATAACCTAACAGGGCATAAAAGTGTCCTTTCAAGGTTTTGGAAAAAAATCTAATACTCCTAGTAGATGTCAATTTTTATGAATCTTTACTTGATCTTGAAGCTAAAAGACAATCCTAATGGTAAAAATAAGTAATATTTTAAAATTTTCATATTACTATATGGGAATTCTTAACATATGAAGCTAAAAACAATGTGCTTATGGATTCGTATAGATTTAAGCTCGAGAAGGAGGAGATGATTCAAAAGTATGTGGAAATTTTTTGGGATTTCCATCTCAACGTCACTACTATATTCAAAAAAATTGATTTCTCAGAGCAAAAGTGTCAATATTGTGCATAGATTTTTAAGGATATGTGCACATATGTTAATGCATAAAATCCTAAGACGATCTCAGAAATCATTCACCACTCCATGGTTGCTAACAAGATAATCTCTCCCAACAGGATTCCTCATAAAGATAAGGCATATGAGAAGAGTGAGAAGGTTCCCTTTATTGAACGCATTTCTCAAGATCGTAAGGGCAATGACAAAAAGAAAGAGAATGGTGTGTACAAGAGGAAAAACAAGCTCTTACCCAAATAGCTTGAGAAATATAAGAAGGAGAATCGGTGTTTTAAGTGTGGAGAGTAAGGGCACACCTATTGTGCGTGTCCCACAAGGAATCCCAAGAAAGAGTGTCCTTATGTTAGCCATGTCTCTTGTCCAATAGAGGTCAATCAAGAAGCTACTCAACAATGTTATGCATGGAGTAGGGTTGAGAGAAGTGTTTTCATTATCTTTGATCTCAGCTCTATGGATAACATGATTTCAAATGAGTTAGCTCAAAAGTTGGGCGTAAAATGGAAGAATTGAAACCAATTCTTGATGTATTTGGAGCTTTTAGAGGGCAACGAGCTCTAGTAACACCATTGATTTGAAAGCTAAGGCTCCATGTGCAAGGCTATGTAGACAAAGAAGAATTCTTCGTATTTATTTTTCTTCTTATGGATATAATTCTAAGAGCACCATGGTTTTATCGCATGTGATTCATGTCATCATCAAATACCAACTCATGTTTTGATGATGACATGAATCACATGTCCTTCCTTCAAACATATATTCATTTCTTTTTGAACTCTATCCCAAGTAAATTACCTCCCTCAAGAGGGGATGATGACCATAATATTAAGCTAGTGCATGGAATTGATACTCCTAATAGACCTCCTTATCGTGTTTCGCATGCACACAAGAGGAGATTCTCTCCCAAGTTAATAAGCTCATAGAAAAAGGGATAGTTGGGTCCTACCGAATGTGTGTGGACGGCATTGTGCATAAAATAAGAGTACTATAAAGAACCGATTCTAATTCCTCTCATAGAGGACATATTTGATAAGCTACAATGTTCTTTCTACTTCAATAGAATTGACCTTAAAAGAGGACCATCAATATGGATTAAGCCTAGTGTTGTATACAAGACCACGTTTTGTATGCAATTTCGGCTTTGATAGAGATCCATGTATGATAAGTCTCTTTTGGAGGGGCTATTTGAAAATGTGGACACATATTTGGAGCTCTTTAAGATATCATCCTCAAACAGATGGCCAAAGTTGTTGGAATTAGGGTTGCAGAGAAACACACACAGCTTGGAGAAGACGAAGGAAGCTCAAGGCACACAATAGAGAGTGTGTTACTTAGTGTGCAATGGAAAGATAGATAGCCCTAGAGTGACGGGCGTATATACAATGCACGGGGGAAAAAACCTCCTAAAGAGGGAAAAAATGCCCCGGCGGTCCTAGTGTGTTCACACACATCACTACCACATGTATATGGTAACAAATCCCCCCTGGAGTGATGCGGTGAACGAGAGCTGGCACATGAGTAAAGGGAAGTGCCATGCCCTGAGGACAGGATCAGTCCACAAAGGGGAGTAAGCCCAAAGCTTTGCGGAAAGCTTCAAGCTTCTCACGAGACAATGCCTTTGTGAAAAGATCTGCAAGGTTGTCCTGTGTTGGCACATAAGCCAAGCTGATCTCTCCTGCTGAGAGCCTCTCCCTGACATAGTGGTAATGCACCTCAATGTGCTTTGTGCGAGCATGAAAAACTGGGTTCCTCGCAACTGCCAATGCGCTCTGACTGTCAGTGTAGATAGTGTTGGCAGTGTCCTGTCCAACACCCAAGTCAGCCATAAGGCGTCTGAGCCATACACACTCAACCGTAGCTGTGAAGACTGCCCTGTACTCAGCCTCACAACTCGAAGTGGCCACAGTAGGTTGCTTCTTGCTCAACCATGATATACATGAACTGCCAAGCATGAAACAAAAACCACTTGTGGACACTCGCGTGTCAAAAAAACCAGCCCAATCTGAGTCCGAAAAAGCATGTAAGTCTGGCGGCAATGATCCCCCCTTGGGATAAAACAAGCCAAGATGTAAAGTGCCACTAAGGTAGCGGAAAATCCTCTTGACAGCCTGCCAATGCTTAGACCCTGGGCTATGCATAAATCTGCTGACCTGCGAGACTGCAAACTGAATATCTGGCCTCGTGTTGCATACATAAATGAGGCAGCCAACATCAGTTTGGTAAAGAGTGACATCAGCAGGATCGCCAGCATCATGTAGACTCAACTTCAAACCTGTTTCCATGGGAGTGGCAATAGGTTTGCAATCCTCAAGTCCAAACTTACATAGCAATGTCTCTATGTAACTTTTCTGACACAAGGCAATACCACCATCACACTGCTTAAACTGTATACCCAAGTAATGATGCAACAGCCCCAAATCTTTCATCTTGAAAGTAGCATTCAAATCAGCCTTAAATTCAGCAATATGTCTCTCATTTGGTCCAGTGATCAGCAAATCATCAACATAAAGAACCACAATGAGAAATACATCATCCTCACGCTTTACATACAATGTGCTTTCTGTTGGACTGTTACGAAAGCCTCGTTTAACCAAATGAGTGTCAGCTTTCTCATACCAAGCACGAGGAGATTGCTTCAACCCATACAAAGCCTTCTTACATTTGCACACTTTGTCCTCTTGTCCTTTTATGACAAAACCGCGAGGCTGCGTTACATAAACTTCCTCAAATATGTCACCATTCAAGAAAGCAGTAACAATGTCTGATTGATGTACATCCCAACCAAAATGAGCTGCCAATGCACATAGAAAACGCACAGTAGTCATACGACAAGTGGGAGCAAAAGTCTCTTCATAATCTATGCCTTTTTGTTGTGCATAACCCTTTGCAACAAGTCGAGCCTTATGGCGATCGATCTCACCATCCGGCTTGCGTTTCAACTTGTAAACCCACTTGGTACCAATGGCCTTTTTGCCAGGAGGCAAATCACATAAAGTCCATGTGTCATTCTCTATAAGTGCATCATATTCTGATTTCATGGCAGCAATCCAATTTTCTGAATTCTGTGCTTCATCAAAAGACAGAGGCTCCTCAACATCATGTAAACTAGACACAGCCAAAGCATAACAATCTGATGCATAAGATGCATGGCGAGAGCCTGAACGAGTACGACTAGATAAAGGTGCATCCAATTTACTGTCACGCAAAGTGTGCACCAGCCATTTTGGCATACCTCTAGCCTGCTCATTTTCAGCCCTTTCCTCATCAAGTACATCATGTACATCTGCATCAGTAATAGGCTGTTCTAAAACATTTTCAGAAACCCCCATAGGCTGTACATTTGCCTCATTGGAACTTACATTCGTATTTCCACCACTGAAAAGAGGCAACAAAGTGTCATAAATGTCCTGTGAGCTTACATTACTGTCTCTAGTACATGACAGCAAGGGTTGAACAGAATCTTCCACAAACACTACATCCCGTGAAACCAAAATACGTTTTGTTTGCGGATGATACAACCTGTAACCTTTGCTTTCAGCACTATAACCAAAAAAAATACATTTGACAGCCTTATCATCCAATTTTCTGCGCTGCACTTGTGGCACCAAAGCATATGCCAAACAGCCAAAAACACGCATGTGCTCAATAGAAGGTTTTCTATCATGCCATGCTTCATATGGAGTAATAGACTGCAAAGCTTTCGTAGGACACCTGTTAAGTACATAAGTGGCACACATGATGGCCTCAAGCCAAAAAGAATGCGGCAAAGCTTGACTTTTGACCATACATCGTGCCATTTCCGTTAGTGACCTGTTTTTCCTCTCAGCAACACCATTTTGCTGAGGTGTATAAGGCACTGTACATTGGTGTTTTATCCCACGACTAGCCAGAAATGCATTAAATTCATGAGACATATACTCCCCCCCTCGATCGGAACGGAGGGTGCCCATAGTACATTTTGAGACATTTTCAGCCATAGCCAAAAATTGTTTGAAGCACATAAAAACTTCGGACTTCGCTTTAAGCGGAAATACCCACGCATGCCTGGAGTAATCATCAATGAAAGTCACGAAGTACAGGTAATTGCCCAAGGACGGAGTTTGCATGGGCCCACAAACGTCACTATGCACAAGCTGCAACCTGCATGTGGCCCTAACTGAACCATCCTTTGGAAACTTAGAACGCTGCATTTTACCCAGAATACAGCCTTCACAAACATGTTTGATAGGTGCTTCAAGAGGCGGCAAAGAAGCAACCATATCAGATTTCTGCAAACGCAGCAAACTGGCAAAATTCAGATGACCAAAACGTGCATGCCAAAGTTTTGCATCTGAAATAGCCCTTGAATCTGCAACAGCATTTGCAAAATTTTGTCCACACTTGTCATACAAAGTGAGCTTATACAGCCCACGGCACAAAAGCCCAGATGCAAAAATTTCATCACCAAAACTGAGATCATGAACTGTACATCTGTCATCCACAAATTTGACTACAAGTCCAAGTCTAGCAAGTGCGGATACAGACAATAGATTCTTCTTGATCCCAGGTACATAAAGTGCATCAACAAGTGTGAAGGAACTGCCATTAGCAGCAGTGAGCACAATCTTTCCAACTCCCTGAACTGGATAAGAGGCGTTGTTGGCACAAGTGACTGAATTCCCATGAGGGACAGACTCGAGAGAGGTAAACAATTCACGATGTGAGGTAATGTGCTTTGTAGCACCACTGTCGAAATACCACACATGTGAATCTGCAGCAACTGACAAGCATGCATCATGGACAGCAAGATTGTAAGTGCACTCTGCGCTAAAAGCCCATTCTGCATCAACATCAGCATCACAATCTCCTTTCACAGAAGACTCAACAATGGCTGCATTTGTAGTGGAACCAGCATTTGCAGTGGAACCACCCTCTTTCTTCTTAGCCTCTTTGGCCTTCAACTTAGGACACGACTTGATCAAGTGATCATTGGCTTTACAATAATGGCAACGCATCTTCTTTTTGCCCTTATCACCAGAATTGCCAGACGAAGTGCTGCCAGCAGAAGCATTAGGAAAAGAATTTTTGCCACTCGCAGCAGAACCATAAGAAGTGGCTGCATTACTGTTACCACCCTTTCTTTGAGAAGCAATAAAAGCCTGTTCAACTGCACGCTGCCTAGTCCTGTTTTTTCTAGAAAGTGACTCTTGCAACAGCAATGTGCATAATGCATCAAACTTGACAACTTCAGGATTTCCTTGGGTCATCAGTCTCCAAGTACTAGCAAAAGTCTGGTAGGAATCTGGTAAGGCATCAAGAACAGTCTGCACAAGGGAACTGTCAGAAATGACTTCACCTGCAAAAATGAGTTGCTCATTGATATCCTTGACACTAGCAAGGAAAGTGTCCATATCATCTTCCTCATGCATAATCTTCGACTCTAGCTCTTTACGCAGCAAAGCAATTTTAGCCTCATTG
Organism: Adiantum capillus-veneris; assembly: GCF_014529385.1. Classification (NCBI taxonomy): domain Eukaryota; kingdom Viridiplantae; phylum Streptophyta; class Polypodiopsida; order Polypodiales; family Pteridaceae; genus Adiantum; species Adiantum capillus-veneris. Next base: position 149,853,132 of record NC_140931.1, read on the forward strand.
CGGCTTGCATAAAGACCTGCTAGAATATCCCAAGCCTGTTTTGCAGATTTTGCTGAACGGATGTGAGGAATAATGGTGCGCTTCACAGACAACGCAATCAATGCATGAGCCTGCGCATCCTTAACATCCCAACGAGCTTGTTCTGCTGTAGGCAAAACAACTCTAATAGCTGCAATCCTTGCAGCAAGACCTGCAACATCCTCAATATCGCCTACATCTTCAGAACCAGGACGTACATCAATGCCCTGCACAATGTTCCAGACACCTTTTGACACAAGAACGTGTTGCATCATATAAGCCCACATAGGGTAGTTGTCCCCATCCAACCTGTCCTCAGAAGCAAACATCTTGAACACATCTGTGTTGTTGTTGTCAGCCATGGTAAATGCTGCACCTGATGTGAAAACTGCCCGAAAATAGGAGAAATGGAGCGGGAACAACTTGTGCTATATAGCACAAACCGTAGAAGACTATAAGGCACCTGTTATGCAGAAAACGGCACTGACAGAAAATCTGCACAAAATGACGAAATAACCTGTGCAGTACTGCCCGTAGTGGAAACGGAGGCCGAAATGAGCCCAAATCAAAATTCTGAGCAGACCAAGCTCATCGAGCTCTCCCAAAATATTTGTCGACCTGCGAACGCTTGCCAAAGCTCACTGAAATCGGAGAAAGTGAGCAGGCGTGTGCTGGAGCAGCTGGCGACTAAGCCCGGGAGGACGTGACCTGCTCTGATACCAATTGTTGGAATTAGGGTTGCAGAGAAACACACACAGCTTGGAGAAGACGAAGGAAGCTCAAGGCACACAATAGAGAGTGTGTTACTTAGTGTGCAATGGAAAGATAGATAGCCCTAGAGTGATGGGCGTATATACAATGCACGGGGGAAAAAACCTCCTAAAGAGGGAAAAAATGCCCCGGCGGTCCTAGTGTGTTCACACACATCACTACCACATGTATATGGTAACAAAAGTGAAATCAAGAATTTGACTACTTTGATCTTCTCAAAACCTATGTTAGTGAGAAAGACCAAGGTAAATCAATGGGAGAAATACTTACCTTTGGTAGAGTTTGCATACAATAACAGAGTGCATACTTCTACAAGCAAGTCTCCATTTGAGAAAATTGAAGGTCGCTCCAAGGCTGTGTCTATGCATCAAAAGCTGATCAAAAAGTGACTTTAAATTAGCTTTTCAAAAGATAAAAGAAGCTATTCAAGCATCATATCAAAAGCAAAAAAGATATGTCGATAAGCATAAAAGGCCTTCAGAGTTTAAGAAAGAAAAATGGGTTTTGCTTAAATTCCCTAAAGCCCTGATTATCTGAAAAGATGAAAAGAATCAACAAGGCAAACCCAAAAGACATCAATAATTCTTTGTTGAACTCACTAAGAGGTACTATGGTACATTTCAAATTTTGGAAAGAAATAATGATACAACAACGTATAGACAAGTTACCTAAGCATTGGCATTTACATAATGCATTTCATGTGAGTCTACTCAAGCCATTTAAGTGTGCACATTTGATGATATAATCAGAGACTATTTGAAATTTTAGGAATCTCTAAAGTGTCAATAAATCAGCACATCCAATCTTTCATAAATAGGTCATAACTTGAATTACAAAAGTATCCTCTTCCTTAGAAGCGTACAAACATGCTAGAGACTACTTTTGCAAGTTATCTAGCACTCTAGGATGGTCCAAAAACAACTCACACTTTTTGATACATTTTGGTCGAAAACTCCTTTGCAAAGCACAAAGTTGAAGGTGGAATTTATACTTGGAAAAAAAATGCCAAGGCCAACTTTATGGATACAAACAATTTAGAGCCCAACAATGCGAACAAGCCAAGAGGGCCTTGTTACCTAGGAAACCATGGCATGACAAACCTCTCTAGCTCTCTAGCTGTCCAAATATGACCAAAAAGCAAAAGCATGAAAATCCCGTGGTCCTCTATAGAATGTCACTATCAATGTAACCACTGTACATGGAGTGAACATGACTCTGTTCCTCTTCATCTTCTTCGTCCTAAGATTCTAAAAATATGTGTTGCTCCCTTTGGCTTGTACCTACTGCTATTGTTGACTGCCTAATGGTTCCTTTGATTGCCACTTCGAAGGAGAGCGCTTCTTCTCGCCACAATGCATATGCAATTTGTTTTGGTAATAATCACTTGGAAAATGTATTGGGTTGTCACATTCATATAACTTCTTGAAAGTATTTTCTCCTCCCCTTTATGGTGCATCTCCCTGTGGTTTCTAGCTTCCTCATGTAGTGAGGTAACCACGTCTTGCATCTCTAGTGCAAGGTCCTTGTCTTCTAGTATGGTGACTAGATGATCAAATGATGGAGGCATTGCACTCAAAGCACGCCTACATTGTCATCCATGGAGCCAATTTATGTGAGTTGGGCCACAATGTTCTTTAGCCTATTCACTAAGTAGCTTTTTGAGGCTAATCTTGCTCTTTTTTGCTTGGGCACCAAAATTTCCCACAAGCTTCATGAACCTTCACCCATTTACAAAGTGAAAATAACTATCCTGTAGATATGTGAGAATCATTCCTACAGCTTGTTCATCTTTGGATGAAAGTTGTGCACTTATGCTTACAGATGATTTATTATGCCCAACCACAACAAAATAGCAAAGACTCTTAATCTCTATCATAGACAATGCATAGAAGAGGAGAGATTCCTATGTTAACCGATGAATCTGATGAGTCTAGGACTCAAAATCTGCAGCTCCAGAGGGAACTGGAATACCCAATCTGCCACACTTGGGTGATAGAAAGAATATTCCAGTTTTCTCTTCTTATTCACATACTTTGGATTACACAACCCACCAAAACCCAGGGACAAAAAAAAAAGTCTGATGTACAATTCCCACTTCTTTCTAGCAGAGTAGCCCGGTTCACAGAAAGTGTTTCCTCAGCCTTCTAATTGATGATACATTTCTCAGTTGCACACCTACCAAAGTTATCAGGGGTATACATCTCTTCAACCTTGGCAGGAGGTATGATGAACTCCCCCCTGCATGTGGCCCTCACCTCATAACAGTACTCATGCTGGCCAGCCATGAGCATAGTGCAAAAAGCTTCTACCCTCTCATCACGCATGTTCACATGCTCTATCCAGTAGTAGCATCTCATTAGTTTGACACCTAAACAGGAGTCTTGGTCCCTTGCAACTGATCTCGCAAGGTCCGGATTGATGGGTTCACATCCTGCTGGTACATAGTCCACCAATGCTACGTGATACCGATTAGACATTGTGCCTAATGTCAACTTCACCCTCACCTTCTCTCCTACTTTGATCTTCCATGCCTTGGTGACAGGATCATACACAGCATGAAGAGGAGAGTCCACACCTTCGTAAGTGCGCTTCACAGAAAACCCATAGCTTGCTGCACCTTGTTGGAAATCTCTTGGGGCATACTCCAACCCAATGCGAAAATAAAGACGGCCTTCCCCTTCCTTTTGCACTACCAACTGCGTCATGTTCTTCTCTTTAGACTCGGACAAAAGAAAACGCATTGACACTTTTGCCTGCTTTGTGTCTATGTTTCTTCCTGAATAAGTATGAGCCATGACCCACTGTTCACCCACCCATACATTCGCAGTAAAATTTGGCTCCTCTTTTTCATACACTGCAAAAAATCTGTTCAATGCAATCAACACAAAGCAGTTCTCTTGTGTAGAACTCCACTTCCCTGCTTTTTGGTGAGCTTGCAAGCCTTTGGCTAGCTTAGCACACAGTGTAGAGGAAGGCTCCGTAACAAGGAGTGCCTCTAGTAAGATGGAATCCGTACGAGAATTCGAATGAAGCATAAGAGACACTCCATCATCTTGATATGAGGCAGTGAAGTGCGCATAGTCACTTGTTTCAATAACCCTCGACTTGACATGATCTAGAAGCACCTTAAGGTCAACACTATTCTTCTCCTGAGCTAAACCAAGTGCAATTAAGATCCACCCACAGGCTTCCAATGATAATTGAGCCAACGAAGCTTTCTTCAACAATCGGCTTGCTTCCACTCCGACGTCCTTGTTGCTCAAGGCCTGTACATATAGAGCATAAGCTAGAAGAGCGTACTTGCTCTCTTCCCGGCAGTTAATTGCTTCAGTTCCATTGCAGAGATGACTTTCAATATCAGCACAGTACCCCAAAGCTTTCTCAAGCATTCCACTATCCACTCCTAGAGCATCAAGCTTTGAAGCTTTCACCAGTGCACATGCCACATGAAGCGAGATGAATGGCTGATGCTTGGAAATGACCTTTGAACTCCACCACGACCATCCTCCACAGCTTAATTGCCTCTCTTCCAGCCTTTGCAGGTCCAGCTTTATCTTACTTCTCACCTTCTCCTTCGATGGCAAATCCTTCACTTGAAAAGCCTGGAGTACCTCCCATAGACTCAGAACACCTATGATTCGACTAGCGAGCTGTTCATTGCACTCAAAGGGATATGAATACAAGTAAAGAAGGGCATCTGTCAATGACTGCAATGTTGTTGAAGAAATGGAAACCTCCAACCCTCCATATCTTGGAAAGGCATTCAATGGGCATTTGATAGACTGCAAGACGATCTTTTCCTCAGCCACATCGCCATATGCGGCAAAATGTTCTGAAGAGGCTGGAGTGAAGATTGGTATGATTATTTCATTAGCATCCAAGAAAGAAGGCACATTCTCTTCTGCTGGTGTACTCACCACAACCTGGAGACATGCCTTACCTACATCAACAGCCAAAACAGGAAAAGCTACAACTATTCGCCGGGACCTAGGTAGAGTGAGAGAATACCCAACACTCTCAGCCTCAACCTTTGCATTATTCTTTCTCATACCCACTGATAGAGGAAGAGAAAGGTTGGTTTGATTCTGCAGCACCACACTGATGAGTGCTCTGTCTAGAAGATTAAGGAAGCGGGGTGGCGAAGGGCGGAGCATAACTGGCAGCTGAACCGTAAGAGATGACTCGGCAAGCCCAAATTGAGTCTCTGTTGCAGCCACAACCCAGATGCGGTATCGCGTTAAATTGTCAGGCAGCTGGACCCTCACCTCAGAGAATCCCTCTACATTTGTAATACTATCAGGAACAAATGCAGCCAGAGGATTGAAATTGGACCTTATTCTTATGGTGTCCATACTACAAGCTGATGCCTCCAAAGATTCCGAACAGAGCATCATACTCTCAGGTACTGCTGCTTTACAGCAATAAGCCACAGGAAAGGCAGATCTCTGCAAGAAAAACAGCTCTCTTTCTGAATCGAAATCTGGCATCAAACAAGACTGTCGAAGATGGTACCACTGAGAGTAACATTGGCGTGCAGGGTAGAAAGAAGAGAGAGGATCAGTCAGCGCATAGCCTGCCAAATTTAGAATAGCCTCATCTACCACTACAACACTAATCTCTGCACTGCCTACTGCTTCTCCATCAATCTCTTTTGTCACCTTTACAGAAACATGGACTGCTTCACCTGGTGCGGCAGCTTCATCGGCTCGCATTGGAGAAATGTCCACCGCAAGTTTGTGATACAAGGTGGTAATGTTTATAGAGAGCATAGCTGTGGCAAAGGCTGGACAAAGTCCTTGGTCAAAATTTTCTGCACCATTACAACTTGTAGACGGAGTTGATCCAACCAGCAACACCTGCACCTCCACTTTCGGGATCCAACTGGCATCAAGACATATATTAATCATGTGCGTATTGTTTAGCATACAAAATCGGACCTTCTCTCCTACATTTGTATCCCAGTGTTTCATAATTAATAGGCCTTCTGCAGGCCAGAAAGGCGATTGGATTAACAGAGCTGCCGTCTCACCTGCCTCATATAGAACCTTGTTCGGTATAACCTGTGCCTCTTCTTGTGGGATGAAATCTGATTTTTGTCTGGGTGCAGCTGCTCCAGAGCCACCACTTACAAAGAACCCATTATAACGGCTTTCATTCTGTCTCTGTTCGGCATCAACAACTCTGAAGACCATACTATAGAAACCTCCCAGCTGGGGAAAGAATGAAAATTCTACTGGCTTCTCATTGCTTTCTACAAGGATCTCTTGGTCATCTGTAACATCTTCATATACAGAAAGTCCAGCATTATCCTTTGCCTCTTTCTTGCCTTTTCCAGTTATTATTATCTTCACTTGTACACCTTGTACCAGCTTCCCATCCACATCACAAACTATTACCTCTCCTGTCACTTCCTCTCCTTTGCTAGCAAACATCTCCTTGAGCTTGAAACCCACAAAAAGGAAAGCAGGATGTATGATGAAGCTTGATGTAGCTGATTGCGCCTGGTTATTTATGTCAATTATGGATGAGGTAGCAGAAACAGAGATAGAAGAAGGGCAATCCTCAATGCCTTTAAAAATTATTTTCACATCATGTTTACCATCCATATCTGTCTTGCCTTCGAATTCATAAGTAGGATAAATAAATGGATAATCCTTTCTGCGAAAACAGCCCCAAGGGCGAAAGAAAAGGGCGTCATGACTGCCAAACATATATTGGGCGTGTCCTGGTGGAGTATAATCAGTCTGACAAGGTTGTACGCTCCATGATATGCGAGCACCTTCAAGTGGGCCCCCAGCATAATACCTGGCAGAAGTGGAAGCAATTACAAAGCTGCTTCTTGATGAATGTGCAAAAAGAGCTGAGGGTGCCCAATGCCTCGTCTTGACCTCAAATTCAGGTGTCCGAAACTCTTGAACCCGCACTGTATGGTAGTAACTGCTTTTTTGTGCTCGTTCTGCTTTATATTCAAGGCTAACAGAAGCATCACCTAGGTTGGCATTATCTGGGATGACAAACGTGAAGAAAAATGAACCAAATTCATTAAGCGAGATTTCCCCTTCTGTCAGCTTGTTCCAACGAGCATCGTGCACTGCATAACTGACTTGGCCATGAGCAAGAACAGCCTGTTGACCCCCACCATTCTTCCTCTCCACCTTCCTTACATAACCTTTGATATGCACCTCCTCTGTTGGCTTGTAGAGACCTCTACTGTCAAAGACATACCATTCGTAGCTTTCACAATCACTTTGGTCAATCCTTAGCGAGGGCATAAAAGTTACATCCTTACCTTTTTGCACACAAACCATTTCGGACTCATTGACACCCTCTGATTTAACAACTGCCAGACCAAATTCGTCCGTGTGTTCCATTTGGCTTCCTACCCGCACGGTAGCTTTACAGACAGGTGCACCACTTTCAAGACAGGTCACCCATGCTGTGTAAAACCCAGTGACATTGTCAGGAGAAACGTCCAACGTGAGCTGTGTACATTGTACCCATACAAATACAACATGTCGAGCCTTGTAAGGTTCGGAGTTGCCTTGGCATTGCATCCATGCCCTCTCTGTAGGCTCCGCAATTACAAGCAATTGGCCAAAATGCTCATCTGGATACTGAAGAAAGCTGCCTAGAGAAACGTTATACTCTAAAGGCTCACCTTGTTCAACTTGAAGCTCTACTTCCTGGTCGTGTACTTTCTTGCCAAATGAACATGTCTTGCCTTCAGTATAGCTACTGTGGGTAAAAGAGTGTAAGTCCCTATAAGAGCTATAATCATCCACCTCCACTTGCACCACTTGGATACGACATGACAAGAAATTGAGTACTGATAAAGGTATGCAGGGATCCTTAAGTGTTGAAGGATTGAGGACAACCATGTCAGGAGGACCCACTATAAAACCTTCCAAAGCTTCAACACCATCAGACTGGAACTCTGCTGTTGCCTTGGATTTATCAAGGTACTGACCATGAATATCCTTGATAGATGTATCGACCGTCACCACATAAGTTGCAGCAGATTTAACGACAGGTTGCACAACAATCAATGAGCTTCCATCTGTATGAATGACCTTGAATTCTTCAATGCTTGGGGACATATGTATCGCTGACTTTGAGACACTGGAATGATCAAGCTCATTTGAAAACTGAAGATGCCACAATTTTGACTGTGCGCTGTAGCTATAAGAAGAAGTGATGACCAGAGGACCATACGTCATAAATGAAGTAGACCAATCCTCTTTGGATGTAAGATTGCCCTCTGCAGACGGGCAGCCGGAGAGGACACAAAGCACATAAGATGTCGCTTGTTGAAGGAGCTTTTCTTTCAATCTGAAGGAAACCCACATGTCCCCAATGTCATTATTGATGATGCCTGGCCACTCATCTTTGGCTGTGCGCTCATCAACAATCTCCAAATCCCCTTCTGAGAATTTTGCACTGGAGGTAGAGCCTCTTTCTTCCTCTGAAAGATAGATGTGAGAGAGAATAGAAGGAGGGGAGATTCTCTGATTAAAGCACAGAAGAAAAAGAGGCGAAAGAGGCTTGGATGTAAAGGAGGGAGAGCAACTGACAACACTGGGTGGCATAGTGCAAAAGGTATGCGAAAATGCAGAGCTTAAGGTAGCACCAGTAGATGACTTACAACTCTGAGCAACAGAGAGTGTAAATTCAGTTGAAAATGGGAGGCGGTTCTTGGCCTCAAACTGCACAGTCTGGGTTCCAAGCCATCTCCATTTCCCATCCACAAGCGGCGTGAGCGATATGGGCAAGGCCGCTGAGTCTGCTTCTACTTGTGAAATGCTTGACAATGCCACCATGGGCTGAGAAAATGTGAGAGAGACTAATGAGAGTGAGTGCTCGACCAAATGCACAGAAGGTGTGCAACGGGTGACAGCCAAGTGCGGTGCCGTTTGCTCCTCCTCTTGATAACCATGAATGTAAGGTAGGGATGAGAGATCAAAGGGCTGCTCAGTCCTCTCGTCTGGAGGCGGAGGGAAAGAGATCGGCAAGAGCAGACCTGATTTGGGGGGACGAGCCATAGAAGCATTTTGGAGATGGATAGAATGCTCTCTGTGTTTCTCATCATCCCCAAATGCACCATCACCTACATGAACAGCTGGTTCCGGCAATCGTGACAGGAGAGCAGAAAGAGCTGAAGGATCAAGCGGGGTAAGACAAATGTCTGAGGATTCTTGTATCAACCCTTCATCTTCTTCAATGAAGGATGATGATAATGGCGATGACAATCTCTGCTTCTCCAGTGGGGTGGGTTGTTGGAGTACGATCCTAAAATGAGGGTTCTCTTCAGGTTGATCATTGTCAATCACTGAAGGTAGAACTCCCATGAACGCTTTCTGAGAACTGATCATGATCAAGTCAGACAACTTCTCTTGAGAGATGTTTTGTGATTTCAAGAGTTGTTGCTATGGTGAAGCCTCACTGTCATAGCAATTTTGAGGAATTTGTGTGTGAGACAGAAGAGGGGGGGGGGGCGGGGGCGGGGGAGAGAGAGAGAGAGAAGAGACGCGCCTGCGCTCGTCTTGCGAGTCAAGGTATGCCACGGTCTAGAAGGTGGCATTCATTCCCCCTCCCCCGCGCGAAAATGAAGTTCAATTAAAAATTACATGCATCAGCAGATGTCCATGTGCCCATGACCCATGGCACGAACGTGTCTTTGGACAGATAGAACCTACCTATCTTGAGAGTTCAAAGGATCATCTCATATATATGGCTATACTATGGCTGCGTTCACACTGCGCAAGGGTTCCTTCTCCCTTTTCCACTCGAAATTCCTGAGACACTACGCACGTCTACAAGCTTGTTCACACATCGTAGCTTGCCAAGAGTGGGCTCTCTGACAAAAAGGATGCGCCGAGTTATGTGGATGAGGGCATACACACTTGCATGCGTCTATATGCAGATTTAGCAGCACCATGACTGACTCAGCCGATGCCGCCAAACTTCATGTCATTAACACCACCTTGGACAGTGACTTGTAATCGCCTTGCCTTGCTAGAGAGAGAGAGAGAGAGAGAGAGAGAGAGAGAGAGAGAGAGAGAGAGAGAGAGAGAGAGAGAGAGTATATCAATGCCCACTACCCTTGCTTGTTTTCAAACCGCAGGAAACCTCTTAGAGAGAGAGAGAGGGGGGGGCGGGGGGGGGGGGCTTCAAAAGCCCTCGACCATTGAAGATGGGGAGGTGAAAAGAAGTGGGCCTTTTCTTGAATAGCAATGCCTAAGAGGTTGTGACAGGTAATTGAGAGCAATGTAGAGGGCACAATACGCACAACTACTGGGATCAAAAAGATGGCAAACGTTGAAAAAACAGTGGAGGTCGCATTTGTTGACACGTGCCCCCTTCACTCCTTTTGCGGTAGCAACACCTCTCCCTTCTCTCTCTCTCTCTCTCTCTCTCTCTCTCTCTCTCTCTCTCTCCCCCCCCCCCTCGCCGAGCGACCAAGTTCAGAGGTTAGATTTTCTTCCCTTATCCCTGCCTGCATCAGGTGTGACTCAGCCCTTATTTTGAGCTTTGGGGCTCATAACAATGCTCTCTCTCTCTCTCTCTCTCTCTCTCTCTCTCTCTCTCTCTCTCTCTCTCTCTCTCTCTCTCTCGTCTCATAGGTCACTTTGGCCTTTTGAAGACATTAATATAACATTTCATTTCATTGCATCTCTCTCTCTCTCTCTAATTCACCGCAGAACGCTCAGGACTATTCTAGCACGACGTGGGACACATCTAGTACGATTATCTAAAGAGATGAACATTGACGATGCTCTTCAGCAAATCGACGCAATACTTTCTCGTACAACGCCCAACATAGAACAATGGTCGATGCCATGCATCCTTTGGCATCGATGAGGATGATGATAATGATTTTAGTTTTTCACTTTACTTCATTTTTATTTTGTAACCAGACATTGTATTAGATCCACCAAGATTGTATGAGTTTGGTCTCATATGTCATTTTGGGCCCTGGCCCTTTGAAGACGTTTAATATATCATTTCATTATTCTCCCCTCGTCCTTCAGTCTTCCACGCTCTTGCCTCTACACGTGAGTCCTCTCTCTCTCTCTCTCTCTCTCTCTCTCTCTCTCTCTCTCTCTCTCTCTCTCTCTCTCTCTCTCTCTCTCTCTCTCACACACACACACACACACACACACACACACACACACACACACACACACACACACACACACACAGAGCTCGTGCAATGAACACTCCAATTTGGGGTTGCTCCTCCAAGAGAAAAGGAGGGGGCTTATGGGTTGCTTGCAGCACCCAACACGTAACTACCTAATGAGGACGCCAACCTCACCAAGTTGTTTTTGCAGGGTTGCTACGCTGATCTCTACACTGGCGTATGTGAAGTTGTTTTGAGGCAAATAGAAAATGAAGGATTCGGCCATACATAGAGCGTGGAGGTGGGAAGTAGGGTGTATCGAACATGTGACCAAGATGCCGTGAGTTGCCCCACCTACAAACCGTAGGTCTGTATCAAGTTAAGCCGATGTTGCCCCCACCTTCAAACCCCAGGTCGATAGTGTTGTGCACCCAATATCGCTGCCTATCTTTTCCTACAACGCTTGTAAGCGTGCACATGGATGCAAACATGCAAGCTAGAGACTGCAATGGTGCTCAAATGGACTGAGTAAAGACCCTACTCCTCCCTCTCAGGCCTCTCCTTCCTATCGGGCAACGAGGATGCCCAAGCAACGTACTTCTTTGTTCTTTGGGTTGCGGGAGGTGGAAGCAAGTGGTTTACACTGGACATGTGAGCTGTGGACGACTCTCAACCACATGGAGTCAGAAGACCTCTAATTGGCACACACTTTGGCAGCAAATGCACACGTTGGTAGCATATGAAACACCATCTCAAAGCTTTGAGGTTGTAATTGCATGGAAATGCAACCACATGGAGGCATAGAGCTGTCTTTTTAATATAATATATAGATATAGATATATAAAGATATATAGGTACTAAGTGTATGTCTCTGAAACATTTTTTCCTTTTAAAAAAAAAGAATCTACTTAGATGCCAAGAGGGTCTTTGAGGAGAAAAAGGGCCTGGATGACACATGCAGGGGAGGGAGAGAAAGAAGAGAAGAGAATTTTTAACGTCATAGGAAACTATCCCAAGAGACCTTAAAGATCTATCTGACAAGGTGAGTTGAACGAGAGAGAGAGAGAGAGAGAGAGAGAGAGAGAGAGAGAGAGAGAGAGAGAGAGAGAGAGAGAGAGAGAGAGAGAGAGAGAGTGTTGGGATGTCCGTGGAGAGAGAGGGAGATTTTTTTGTAGCTGCGATAAATAAGGAGGAGTTGGGATGGAGATTTTGTGCTTCAATCATGACCCTATGTGGCGAGACATGGTTGTTTGCATGTTGCTAAGTAAAGGTTGATGAAGTGGTTCTGTAGTAGTCCAATCAACACATGATACGTTTGTGTGTGCGACAATGGATAAAAAAATCTCCCTCCCTCTCTCTCTCTCTCTCTCTCTCTCTCTCTCTCTCTCTCTCTCTCTCTCTCTCTAGGCCCTCTACGCATTGATGTAAAGACAAAAAAATTTGGAGTTATGGAAGGCATTTCTGTAGCAGCATTTCTGAAGTGAACAGGTTCAGGAAAGTTGACTCTCATCTCTTATTTTACATACAATGTCTTTCGGTACTCGCAAGGGTTCTTCTTCTTCAACAAGGTCCACAACCATTGTAGAAAATGATCCAAAATCTCCTATGTGTGGTGATAGCAACACAACCACTTAACCAACGACAACGAAAACCATGATCATGGCATATTTGGTATCGTTGCAAGAGACCGTAAACAAACAAGGTGAAGACTTACAGGCACTTGCAATGAAGAATGGCACACTAAGGGTTCTTGTGGTTGAGAATGAGAATCTCAAGAGAACACTTGAGATGCAAACAACATGTTTGATGCAACTTGAAGAGGAAGTCAAGGAATGTAAACACTCTCTTGTGGACTTGAATGCTTTGAAGGAGCGCATAAGCAAAGTAGAGCATGACCACGTATTGAAAGAGGAAAAAATTTTACACCATGAGCCGGGATGGAAAATGTAAACACAAACAAGTCTTGGGCTGATTTATGTGGTAGCAATGTGGTTCCTAATATCTCCCTCATGCAAGCTATGGCTCAAACAAAGAATGTTGAGAATGTGGATGTGAAGGAGTTAAAGGAACGGGAGTGATGTTCCAAGAACACTGTTACTCGTGAAATTCTCAAAGAGAAGTTAGAGACGCGTCCTTCTCTTGCCATTCTTATTGAAGATTTCTTCAAAACCCACTTTGGCATGTCCGGACTTACGGTCTATGGAGCACATAGATTGGGCAAGCAAGGAGCTCCTTGCTCGGGAGAACGGACAATTGTATGCACCATGCCGGATGAGACCAAACGAAAGAATATCTTTGATAACAGTTGTGGACATATTTGTGGGATACAAAATGTTATCTATATGAAGATCACACTATTAAGCAACAAAATATGCATCGCAAGGCATATGAGGAAAAGAATAAGAAAAACTAGGAGACCTCTCACGAAGAAAATGTGCCCAAGGAGGAGGCAAGTCCCTCAAGCAAATAGGGATGTGTGACCTATGAGGCCGAGTTACAATTGAAAATATGCTTTTGGATTTGCACTGGATACCCATGGAATGCGGGGGTTGGCATTGTGATGAACTAACAAGCAAAGCCGATGTAGTACTTCTTGTTGAAACTTGGGAGCATGGTACACAAAGGATTAATGGCTTGAAGGATTACGATGTACATTCACTGATGTGGTCAAAGAATCTAAAGCAACGAAGAGGGCAAGGAGGGGTAGCATGTATGGTTAAGAAAGGATTGGAAGATTTTGTATCAATTGTGAAAGATGACAAGTACAAACGTTATGTATGGCTGAAAATATGACACTAAAAGGAGCACCTGTTTTTGTAGCCGATGTTACATTCCTCATCATGATTCCCCCTTTTTTGCTTGCATGGATAGAGATCAATCATTGCTTGATTTAGAAGAGGACTTCAAAAGCAAAGGTGATGTTATTGTATTTGGGCACATGAATGCTTGCACAAAAACCTTACAACATGATACTAACAAACTTTATATTTCATACATTTTAAGGGAGTTGGAGAAAGTTCACTTGTATGATCGTACTTCAATGGATGAGAAAGAGCCAGATCACTATGGAAAGTTACTTTTACACATGTGTAATAGCACGGATATGCTCATTGCCAATGGTGTATCTTTGTGGAGTGTAAGCAATGAATTTACATGTAGGAAACATAATGGGGATAGTGTGATTGAATATATGCTACTCTTCGAAGCCATCATGTATTGCATAAAGAGTTTTATGTTTGGCCAATTGACCTCGGAATCAAACCATCGGAACTTATGTATTGATCTTGCATGTGGAGAAGCAACTAAGCATGATAATCTCAGCCAAAGGGAAGAGAAGTTATCACTATGTATGGATCTCAAACGAGCACCAATGTACATTGAAATGGTTGAGCAAACTTATGAATGACAAAGCTTCAATACGGTGTCGTGCAGCTCCGCTCCCATGCAAAGAAAGATGCCAGGAAAATGCACATTAAGTTTTTTTGAAGCTTATATGTTTAATGAACAGTGATTAAGGATTGGTTGCAGGTCGAGTTCAATGCTGAATGTATGTCAAATGCGGATGAAAGGGCCAAAACATGCCTTAATGATGCTAAAAAGTGTTATGCTTGAAGTGAACACGGATGGGGTATTGTGCCCTAGAACTGCAATGCTCGATGTGCTCTACCAGCCTGTCTTTACGGCTCGTCGATTGCAGCTACGATGAAGAAGTTATGCCAGTTTAAAGTTCAAGTTGATAGCAGATCCGCGCCAGATTGGACAACAGTAGCTGACGGAATAAAAATGAAATGAATGCATCGGGCTGAAGTGCTCACTTTGTGGAGCGCGTCGGTCTTTTCAGATCAGTGATCGGAGTCCCGGTTGCCAAGATATTGGCCGATAAAAATTCACCGGGGGCTGGTTCTGTACCAGTCCAGTCGGCTCGATCGGTGTCTTAGTTGGGAGTTTTGTCTATTGTCTAGGGTTTGAGATGCGGGAGCAGAAATAGCTTGAGGAGGATGTCATTTGATGTAGTGCTTGGCCGACAGTGGTCGTATTGGTGATACCCGACTGACAGGAAAGTAACTCTAATACTTTTTATCAGATGTGATGGGAAGGCCTTGCTTCAATGTAATCACCTATACTTGCAGCTTAAAGATATGTATGTCGAATGTGGCGCCCTTACAAGGCATAAGCCCGCCCAAAAGAAAAACAAGGCCGGATATACTCAAGGTCTACCCAATGGCCGCCCACATGAGTTATAAAGTGGCTGCCTGCCGGTTAAGTGGCCGCCCAAATTGATTTGCCAATATGTATGCCAAATGTGGTGCCCTACAAGGGCATAAAACCCTCCAAGCCCAAAGCTTTAAACCGGCTGCCCAAGGCAAATGCACCCAATTAACTTAAGTGTGAATCCATATAAAGACAAGAGAGCCATGGCGTTTAACAGGGCGCAGAAGGCGCAGGAAGAAGGGAATGTCATCGCGCTGGCCGCCGTGAAGCTCAGATGAAGACGCTGCTGAAGCAAAAGTTGATCACAACGCCGGCACGAGCCATTTTGGCACCACTCCCGCGCGATTCCGTGCTGGTCATCCGGCTTGGCTGCCACATCATGGGGACGGTTCCTACCACGTCAGCCACCCATTACCGACATCGCTAATGGATAGGCTATTTTTAGAGGGGGCAGCATGCAACCTTAAAAAGGAGGGGAATAGTGTATTGGGCTCTCTCCGCTTCATAATCTCCTTAGACTCTGAAGCTCCCTTCTCAAGCATTAATCCTTAAGCTCCTTCTCTTAAGCACCATCTCCGAACCTCCATAGCCGGAAATTCTTAACCTCCTCCTCCTCATGAGCTCATTATTCCTAATCTCCTCCACATATCTTGAAGCTCCTTAAGCTCGGAATCTCCTCCTAAGCTCGAGAACCTTGAGCTTTTCTCTCCGTCGGATGATCTATTAAGCTCTTGATAATCCCGAAGCACCTAATATCCTCCTCATAAGCGGGAAATTCGAAAACTCCTCCTAATCTCAAGCTCATTAAGCTTGGAGTCCTTCACCTCATCATCGGGAATTCTTCTCGGCATCATAAGCAAAAGTGTGGAAGCTCTTAATCCCGGTAATCATTAAGTCTTAAGCTCTTAATATTCTTAAGTTCCTCATATCTTTAAGCTCGGGATTCCTATTAATGTCTACAAGCTCTTAAGCTCGCTTAATCTTCAAGCTTAAGCCCTCAAGCCAAGCCGTAAGCCAAAACTAAGCCTAATCTTAAACCGTTAACAGCGACCATTCGAATCACGAAGCAGAAGGGAGAGTAAGCATAATTCTATTAATTTTTTTGGTTAGCACCTGGATTAAGCCAGGATTTCTTCTTGTAAAGAGCATTTAAGCTCCATTAGTGATTGATTAATCATGGATTTTGTCGATTAACTGGGAATTAAATGGACTCCTTGTTTTAAATACTGATGTCGATAAATTGTATCTGCTACACCTTGTTTTTCGCACCTCTCACAGCCTGGGGCCCGGTGTCTTCCCGGCTCACCTTTCGCACAATTATCCACCAACAACGGCGTACCATTGAAAACTACTTCGGAAGCTTTCAAGAAAGTTATTTGTTCTTGTGCCGAAGAATGATTTGCCATAAAGCATCTCCATGGTATCAACAAAGATAGATCATGCAAAAGGTGGTTTGATAAAGAATGTCAAGATGCTCGAAAGTCTTGATAAAGCTTGATGCAACTATGGACAAAGAAAACTATCAAAGGCATTTTCATACATACAAGGCATTGATTCAAAAGAAGAGAAGAAGATGGGAAGTAAAGCAAAAAAAATTTCAAGTCCAAGAAAAGGCACGTGCATGTGGAAGATTTTGGAGAAACTTGAGGGGCAAGCGGGTTGAGAATTTTGGTAACTTGAGTTTTGTGGATATGTACGCACATTGTAGGCAATTATATGAGCAACCAAAATGCTGAAAGAATGTCATTTTATGGTTCACTCTCATAGTATGCCCTTTTTTTTTAACTATTGAGGATGTTTGCGGTGGGCTTGAAAAGTTGGCCACTCGCAAAGCGGGAGATCTTCAAGGTATCAAGCCGGAGATGATCAAATGGACAAGAGATTTTACCCATGAGTGGATGTGTGATATGTTCAACCTTGCACTTCAACATGGTATGCCGTATGATTGGAGTACTAATAATTGGGTCAAGCCTTTGCATAAAGAAGGGGATGTAAAGAATGTAAACAACTACTTGACGATAATGATTGGGTCTCTCATGGAAAAGTTGTTCGGGTGCATAATGAAGACGAAATTGAGCGATTGGATTGAAGAGAATGTCAATCATGCAAAAAGACAAGCGGGTTCGATGCCATAGCACCATTGATATTCTTGTCACTCTTCGTATTCTCATGGAGGAAAGTCAGTTGAAAGGCAAGCCATTGTATTGTTGTTTTGTGGACTTTAAAAAAGCCTTTGATATGATTCCACGTAACAATTTGTGGAGAAGCATGGAAGAACTCCAAGTTCCAAGTGAGTTTATGCTTGTGGTTTCTCGAATCTATAAGAAGGTGATGTGTCAATTGCGCATGGGAAGAGGAAGTTCAAAAAAATTTGTAAGCATTATTGGGGTCACATTTTGCAATGCGGTATCATGCTTTTGTTGTATGCGGATGATGTACTGCTTCTAGCACACACTTTAGAAGATGCACAAAAGCTTATGGTTGTGCTTGAGAACTTTTGTTTGCATAGTGGGCTGATTCTGAATGAATCCAAAACAAAGGTTATGCTTGTGAAAAACCAACCATAAGGAGAAGCCATGCATTGTGCACAACAATGAGACACTTGAAGTTGTTGAGAGCTTTAAGTATCTTGGCCTTGAGGTTCTGTCCAATCACAAGTGGCATGAATGTGCTATGCACCATTTGGAAGCGGAAAAGAGAGCATATTATGCATTTGAGAACATGTGTAATGCGAGAAACATCAAGTGTTGGGTTCTCAAGAAGTACCTTTTTGATGCATTGGTGACACCGGTTATTCTTTATGGAGTTGAAGTGTGGGGTGGGAGCATCTCAAAGTTTACTTGGAAAGAGTTGAGAATGTCCAAAAGCGTTTTCTTAAAACTTTCTCCAAGTTAAGACACAAACACCATATATGCTCCTACTTCTTGAGTCAGGATCTCTTCCAATTGAGGTTATGGCCATGGAAAGGGTTGTGGAGTATATGATAAAGATGCGTCAAAACCCCTCACATTGACTTCCTACAATTGCATGGGAAGCGAGCAAAAAAGTTCAAAAGATTCATAAAAGCAAGATCTTGGGAACGGGATGGATGCAAGACATAAAGAAGTGGTTTGGGAGATGGGATGCATTACACTTGCTACATGATGCTTCAATTGACTCCTAAGTGAATGAAGCTTTTCTACAATGTCAATGTATTATGGCTTGGGAGAAATCTGGTGGATCACGCTTCATACATTACACCACCCATATTGCCCCCAAATACCAAACCATGTTCTTCACTGAAAGAGGAAACCGTACTCACACTTACATGCTTGAGCCTATCCCCTTGTTGGCGATATGCACTATCGCAGCCATTCGGCTTAGCTCCCATTACCTTCGATGTGATAGGGTGTTGGGGCAATGGAGAAGAGTCAAATGAATTGTGCACATTATGCTCACTGCAACTTCAAGAGTCTAAGTACCACCCACTACTAGAGTGCTCAGCTTTTGGTCATATCTGAACTTGCTTCTCTCACATTTTCAGCCATGACTTAGACCTACACACTTTCCTCTCCCAGCCACAGTGTGGGCTCTCCATTGCAACTTTCATCACCACAATTTTGGAGCGTCGAGAGTCACTCATTAGCCATACACATACTACATCACATGTAACTTTGGTCCCATAGGTCATATTTGACCTTCGAGGATGATAATAAAATCTCTCTCTCTCTCTCTCTCTCTCTCTCTGTGGACAAACTCTAAAATGACCAAACTTTTCTTCAAATAAAATTTATTGCCAAAACTTTGAAAAATAATGCCTAATACATTAAGCAATGCATGAATTGCCTTCGTTGCTTTTCTTCAATTGCTTGCATCATTTTCTTAAAAGTTTCTTGTAGTTATGATCGAAACTATTGAGATGAGAAAGCTTGTTATTCTTGCATCTTTACCAAAGAGAGAGCCTTCCAAAAGCAATCTTCTTGAGAGTCTTCATACCAAAATTTATTTGATTTGCCCACAATAAGCACTCTTCTTTGCTTCTACACAATGTCTCGAATGTTTTCAAATCTCTGATACCACTATTGGCCTCATGATATCTTCCCAACACTTTTAGCACAATTTTGATTCATCAATTGAAAATAAATCAAGAAAAATAATTGATTGAATAATCACAAGACAAAAAGAGAACAATATAAATAAGAATCAAAACACAAGACACCATATTGGGTACCAACTATCCCCCTCAATCAATATGATTCAGTATTTACCTTCCGCTTCTTTATTCATTTCATGAAGTATGAATTACAGTAAGATAAATATGTGAAAGATAAGAGAGCACGAGTTATGCAATCAAGACAATGTTATATGCTATGATTAAGAGAGAAATTTTGATGGAGCAGGGGTTGTTGTAATGAAGATTCTAATGGCTCTGTTGGCTTCAAAAGGGCGATAACACATGAGGTTATATGGTCAGGATGCTTTTGGAGCTCGTCTTTCTTGTGAAGAGTCAAGAAGATGATTACTGCTCAAAAAGTGTGGTGCATGCGAAGATAAGATTATGGGATTCTCTTTCTTTTTCCATACATGCACCCAAAAAAGTAGTGGTTGCTTTCACTTAAAGTCTAAGAATAGTAGGTAAAGGAGAGTTCTATTTACATTGTTTCTTTTGAATGGTTTTTGAGGATAAAATATAAGCAAAATTGACAACATGTCCCAAAGTAGTAACAAAAAGATTTTGGGCTCCTTCTACACAATGTAAAATCTTTGTGTCCATTGAGTAAAGGATATGCCTATTAAGGAAAAAGCCAGTAAGCTTTGATCTATTTTCATCAAATATGGAGCAAGGCTTCTCTCCATATGCGGCCTATTGGGGGTTTGGTGGGTGCTTGAGAGCCATATTTGTTATTTGTAATATGAGGAAACAATAGGGCATTGCAACAATGAACAAAGAATACTACACGTATTTTGATCTTTTTCAACTTGCAAGGGCACAATTCTTACTTGTTGACACATTTGGCATATATGCCAAATGTGGGCTACTTCTAAAAAGGGAAATATGTTTTGATGTGCTAGTTGTGCTTCTTCTGCACAATTCGGTCTCTTGTAAATTGGAATACGTTGAGTGAAAATCAATGTGCCAATAGAGGTAGAGCAAGGAACCTCTAGGTTGAGTGACTGCTTTGCTCTAGATGCAATCTCTTGAAATGAATTTATATAAGAGGGTGTATGGATTGGCCAAGGTAGTTGGTCTCTTTGATCATGCAAGGCTCAAGACAAAGTTTCATGTACAACTTGGATCGTTCTTTGTACTTGAATAAAGTGGTATTTCCTTTTCACTACTTAAAAAGATTGTGCACAATGATATGCCTCAATGCAAGACTTGATTGGACTCTAAAGAGACTATCATTGCAATACTTTTCAAGATGAAGCACCTCTAGGTTAGTTTGATGCACCAATGAAATATGGCTTGATGTGGGTTACGTACGATAAAGATTTCGAACTGATTTTCACACTCGATAAGAGAGGGTTAAACGGTTGATTTAGGCTATAAAAATGCACATCCTGTAGAGTGCAAGCCATACTGGCCGACATCGGGTGCCGTCTATTACTAACCTTATCCATTCTATGATACAAAAAGAGAATAAGGGGTTGTGGATATTATCCACAATAGCTCCATTGTTGCGCTCCCAATCCAACACTAGCACACGCTCCCGCTCGTCTCACAAGTGGTATCAAAGCCACGACGCCTCCTCGACCTGCTCTCGATGCGTGCACGAGTTTTGATTTGATCTAAGGCTCAAAGCTTTAGCAGGAGGTGATTTTTCTCTGAGTTTTGTGAGGGATCAAACCAGTGGTTCACTGGCTTTGCTGCATAGTACCCTGAGTGGAAAAGCAATACAGTAACTTTACAGTGAACAAAACAATGGCAAACAATAGTAGCGTGGGAATTTTTTAACGCTGGCAATCTTTGCTCTCAATAGTGCTACATAAAAAAGGTTGTAGTGTTAAGATTTTCTGGCTCTCCCGGTGTAGCGCTAGAGAGAGCAGAAGAAGACTCAGCAAAGTCGTGTGTGTACACACACACACACACACACGCACATTCCCTTAGATTTGGAAGAGAAAGTGCTCAGTTGGAGCGCTACAAGAGAGAGAGAGAGAGAGAGAGAGAGAGAGAGAGAGAGAGAGAGAGAGAGAGAGAGAGAGAGAGAGAGAGAGAGAGAGAGACCCTTTTAGCCATGTGTGTGTAGAGAGAGAGCAAGAGAAAAATTGTATGTGTCTGGGCTTCTTTGACATTGGCATGCCACTCTCCGGCTTCCAACTCCCAGACATCAAGCTCTTTGATTACGTCTGTGACTTCAACATCAATACGCACAATGTGTATGTGCATATTCGGTTTTTTGACATCGACACCATCTTGAGTACTCTCAATTTTGGCATTGACTCTCATCAACATCGGTTTTGGCATCAAATTTCTTCGACATCTTTGTCATCATCCTCTTTAGCTTTGACATCTCCGACATCGTTTTTAACGGCATTGACATCACTCTCAGACACAGACAGAGATTGAATGTATGGTTTCTTGTGAAATTTTGATGCATACATCTATGGAAATTGCCCGAGTCCACGAATGCCACCGAGAGACGCAACTAGTGGGACCCAGAGAGCAGCTACTCTTTGTGCTAGCAGTCTCTCGAGAGATGCGATTTCCTGAGCACACTGCTCGGAGGCGTAGATTCTGCATTGATACTACATGTGGAGTTAGAGTTGGAGATTCAATCATAGATTGCTTTTCAATCAAGGTGTAGCATTTTGCATAGACATTACGCGTGTATTTTTACAGGTTTCACAAGCTTTACAGATATAGGTTGCAGTACTACTCAGTTCCAATGGGAGTTTTGCATATCAATTTTATGCGTTTTTTGACAACACATGTGTACTATTGTGAGCTCTTTTGAGATCGTATCCCGGTAGAGACTCTATTTACTACATACAACAGTTCTTGGTGCCTGTTTGTGCGTGATTACATATGTACATTGATTTGCGGTTACTGCCTATGTACATTGTCTGTGGAGCCGATTTGGCTTGATTTTTTGACAGTTACTCTACCATTTATGAGACTCGGACTAGAAGAGCCCTTTTTGAGACTGTGGCTAGTCTTGAGTCTGCTTAGCCTTTGGAGGGTCGATTGCGTGAGGTTCTCTTGAGCTGGTGTGTTCTCGAATGTTGAGACACTTTTGGTGTTACAAGTTGCTGGACTACCCCTCTTTCGGTATCCTTGCCATAGGCTATGTATCTAAACATACACTTTTGCTTTTGACACTGAGTTGGCAGTCATCACACTATAGTTTGTTTGAGAATTTTACATCAGTCTTATGCGTAGTGGTTGCTTTTGTCAGTTTATGTGTTGATTTTGTCCTGTTAGGTTTGAGATTTTGCTTCTCGTACAAAGGAGACTGCCGGATTCTTCTTGTGAATCGACCATATGAATTCTTGGAACACTTGACTGCTTATAGCCAATGATTTTTTTTGCATTTTGTCTTGATCTTTTGCTCCTATTTTAGAGAAAAATTTGTCGAAATTCTCCCAAAGTTTTTGCCATAAATCTTTGGTCACATTCTCTTGAGTTATGACTGCTAGTAGTGCTTTGGACAGGGAAGACTACTACATAAAGAAGTTTGATGGCACAAATTTCACAATTTGAAAGCAATGTATGCTTGATGTATTGGTCAACAAGGGCCTGGTAGCGCCATTGAAATAGCGTAGAGAGAATGCTTACACTGATGATTAGTGGGAAGAGTTGGATGCCCGTTCTATGGTCATGATTAGATTACATCTTGTGAGACCATATTCTTCACGATTATGGATAAGACTATAGCAGGAGAGATTTGGAACTCTCTATGCACAACATCGGATGGAAAAAGTACTTCTAACAAAGTTTTCTTGATGAAAAAACTCCAAAGTGCTGATTTTTGATGATGAAATGAAGGCTGTTTTCTTGCTATGCTCTTTGTCTTCTTCTTGGGATTACGTTCAATACTGTTTTAATAACTCCGCACCAGGCGATAAATTAAAATTTGGTGATGTTACTAGTGCATTGCTCACTGAGGGAGATTAGATGTTAGTCTCTCGATAGCGGTGGGCATGGAGATGCATATATGGAAATATGTCATAATCGCCATCGGCAAAGAGGTGGACATAGTGGCAGCTGCGGTTGTTCACAAAATCATAAGGATCACCAAAATTGTAGCAAGAGTCAAGGTTGTGACATGTAGAATGCTATTATTGCGGTAAGAAAGCCCATTAACAAAAGATTGTTGTGTTTTACAGTGTGAAAAAAGGGCAAAGCTATTGTGAAGTCTGATGCTCCAAAGAGCGATAAGAAGATTGAGGAGATCAATGTGGTTGAATCTCCACATCGAGAGGTTCTTCCTAACATGCAACAGTCGTCATATGTTCTTGCTTTCACTTCCGATTTGAGTATAGATGCGTTATTGGCTCTTGATGAGTGTTATGCGCAAAATTGGATCATTGATTCAAGTGCCAGTTTCCATGTCACTCCCCATAGGGAATGGTTCATATACTACTATGTATGGTTCAATCAAGCTTGGAGATTCTTATCAGCTTGATATATGCGGTCAAGTTATGCATGACAAATGGCATTGAATTTATGCTTCGTGGAGTCAGACACGTTCCTAACTAGTTAAGAGTTTGGTGTCAGTTGGTCAACTTGATGCTCTAGGCTATACTACTGTTTTTTGCAATGGTTCTTGGATGGTGTGTAAAGAAGATTTGGTTTTCATAAAAAGGAAGGAATGAAAATCCTTCAACGTTTGGGCTACTTACCTATGTTAAATTTTTTTGGTTTTCATTTATGTGAGCATTACATCTATGGCAAGAAAACTAGGCAAACTTCCTCTCCATTACATCGAGAGTTGGGAAACCCTCTAGATTTGGTTCATAGTGATTTATGTGGGCCTATGCCACACAAATCTCTCGGGGGAGCACTATATTTCCTAACATTCATAGATGACTCTACTCAAAAGGTGTGGGTATATTTCTTGAAGGGAAAAGAAGTGATTGCTACATTCCATAAAGTATTAGCCATGGTTGAGGACCAATCTAGTAGAAAGCTAAAAGCTTTTCAAACTGACAATGGTGGAGAGTATGTCTCCAAAGGGTTCAAGAATTTCTGTAGTAAACAAGGATTTGGTGACAATTTACTATGCCATACACACCTGCTCAAAATGACATTGTTGAGCGTATGAATCACATGATTTAAGAAAGAGTCATTGCCATGTTATTTATGGCACATTTACCTCCTAAGTTTTGGGGAGAGGTTGTTATGAGAGTTGTACACATCATCAATAGATCGCCTAGTACTCCATTGAATTTCAAGATTTCGCAAGCGATGTGGACTGGCAAGAAGCCAACTTATGATAGGTTACGTGTGTTTGGGTGTGAAGCATTCTCACACATTCCCAAACAACTTCTCAAGAAGCTAGATCCCAATTACACAAGTGAATCTTCATTGGTTATCGTGCAGATGGAGAGATGGGATATTTTCTTTGACACCCGAAATCTCAAAAGGTTACACGCAGCTCACAAGTGACAGCCTGTTAAAGAGGTCAAATATTGGAAAGTCAGATTTGAGGACTTAGCCTCCACAAATTTGGGAAAACCAAGTCGGTCTCTTGGTGATGTTTCTACCACTAGTTGTGCTCCACAAAGAGCAAAATCTAGCCGCCAGGCAGTGAGGAGATCTACGTGTGTATCTTGTGTCTCTGAGCGGTTTGAGTTAGGATTGGACTATGTGTTAGTCACTGACTGCAATGAGCCCACTTGTACAAAGAAGCTATTCAAAGGGAAGATAGCATGAAGTGGGAGCAGGCTATGCAATTTGAGTATAACTCCATTTTAGCCAATGAAACTTGGGTATTGACAAAGTTACTAGAGGGTAAATAGGCATTGCCTTGCAAATGGGTGTATAAGAAGAAGTACATGATAAAAGATCCCAAGCCTATGTACAATGCTAGATTGGTTGCTAAAGGCTTCAAGCAAACAAAAGGCATAGATTTTGATGAGATTTTTTCTCCAGTAGTCAAGATGACTACACTATGTCTTGTGCTTGGCTTAGTAGCCATTGAGGACATGGAATTGGTCCAAATGGATGTGAAGACAACGTTTCTTCACAGGGGTCTTGAAGAAGATGTCTACATGAAGCAGCCATAAGGTTTTGGGATCAAGCCTGAGAATCCAACAAAGATAGAAATGGTGTGTAGACTCAAGAAAGCATTGTATGGACTAAATCAAGGCTCAAGTTAGCGATATATGAAGTTTGATAAGTACATTCAATCCCAAGGTTATGTACGGAGCTAAGAGGATCACTGTTTGTACACAAGGAGTTTGAACGATGGTTTGCTCATCATTCTCATCTTGTACGTGGATAACATGCTTATAACCAAGAAGTCTAAAGATGAGATTGCACTTCTCAAGGATGCCTTAAAAAGAAGTTTGCCATGAAGGATTTCGGTGATGCACATCATTTTTTGGGTATGCGTATCGAGAGAGATCGTAACATGGAATACTTGAACTACCACAGGAAGAGTATATTCACAAGGTCTTGCAACGTTTTAACATGCAAGGGGGGAAAACATTGAGTACCCCATTGGCTACATATGTAAAACTTATCAAGAATGATTGCCCTTGGATGCTCAAAAGTCAAAGATGGAAAATGTACCATATTCTTTGGCAGTTGGCAGTCTCATGTTTGCCATGGTTAGCAGGCGACCAGATATTGCATTTGCAACAGGTTTATGGCAATTCCGAGAAGAAAGCATTCGAAAGCAATGAAACTTATCTTGAGATGCATCAAGGGTCAACCGGTAAGTGCTTACGCTTTGGGAATAGTGATGCATCCATGGTTGGATAACTAATTCAGATTATGCGGGTTGTGTGGACACTAGGAGATCCACATCTTGCTATGTTTTTTTGTTTGCTGGAGTGGAAATCTCTTGGAGATCATGTCTCCAAAATTGCACTTCGTCTTTCACCACTAAGGTTGAGTATGTTGCAGTTTCCAGTGCTAGCAAGGAAGTTGTATGGTTATTCCGTCTAGTGGGAGACCTTGGTACTCGAGTGTTACATTGTGACAGTCGAAGGTGCGATTGCGTTAGCAAAGAACCCCATGTTTCATTCCAAGTTAGAACACATCAAGGTCAGGTATCATGTGACACGAGATATTTTGGCTAGCAAATGCGTGGATGACAATCGTGCAGATGCTCTTACAAAGAGCTTAGCCACAGAGCGGTTTTCACATTGCATTGAGATGATGGGCATAGGTTGAAGTCTCATGATTCTTCACATTTGCACAAGATTGTACTAACATAGGCCACTTGGGCCACTATGGCCTTCAAGTGGGAGATTGTAAGGGTGCAAGCCATATTGACTGGGCACCGGGCATCGCCCATTACTAACCTTATTCATTGTGTAATACAAAAAGAGAATAAGGGGGTGTGGATACTTTATCCACAATAGCCCCAGCCACACTACTGCACTCCCACTCCAGCACACTTGCACTCGCACTTGCGCATGCTCCCGCTTGCCTCACACATCCAAGTTATGTTCATTGAGGTGTGTTTAGAGGGTTGCAAATGTAGTAGATATGACGGCTTTGGATTGGCAATGATGCGTCTAAAGATGGGTAAAGGCTGGAGTAGTACTTGGGTTCCTGAGTGAGCCAAGAAGGAGGCTAAACTAAGAGCAATATAGGCTAACAACACTACTACAATGGCTCGGTCAAGGGATGAAAAACACTACAAAAGGGGGGATGCAATCTCTATCAAAATTCCATAGAGGGGGAGGGTGCCTAGCTATAGAGGATGCGATAGATGGCTGAGGTTGAGTGTTAGACAAATCTTGAGAAGATTCAATGAGAAGGGTTGTGTATATAAGGGTTTTGGACATTATATAGATTTTGCCTCAAGTGGTATTTTCATTTCATTGCATACATAGATTGTACACAAATGATATGCCTTAATGCAAGACTCCATCAACTCCTAGAGGATTATCTTCATGGCTACTCTACCTGATGAAGATCCCCCATGGTTGATTTACCAATGATATTTGGCTCCATGTGGGCTGCACATGGCCACCAAGGGGGAGATTTGGGGCTTATTTGCACAGTCAATATGAGGGGATTCGACAATGGCTAACAAAAGAGGCCAAAACACCAATTTCAAGGGCATTTGGAGGGTTGAAAATGGAGTAGATCTCATGGCTCTAGATCAACAGTGGTGCAACTGAAGATGGGGCTAAGGATGGAGTAGCATGAGGTTGCCTCCATGAGCCAAAAAGGGGGCAGAAATGAGGGCTGAGGCTGAATCTTGGAATGGCTTCATCAAGGCTACAAAGATATTGCCTTGCAGAAAGAGCCAACAATGATGTGAATCTATCGGCAATTGAGTGTGGTCCTTCATTTGTAGCTCGATCCATTGGGTGGGTGATATTGAGTTGGATACTCGACCTGTTCGATGAGCGTATGGACATTGTGGCACTGAGGTGATGGACACGAGTGAAGGGTGTGCATGTGAGATAGGTCTGGGAGTGAGCAGACATATGTGTGTACATAATGAGATAGGTGGCCACACAAAGGGTTGAGAGAGAGAGAGAGAGAGAGAGAGAGAGAGAGAGAGAGAGAGAGAGAGAGAGAGAGAGAGAGAGAGAGAGAGAGAGAGAGAGAGAGAGAGAGAGAGAGAGAGAGAGGCTCTGTGTGGGGGAGATTGCATGTCCACATGTATCTCCTCTTTTGAAATGAAAATAAAAGAAAGCTCGTTTCATTTCTTATTTGAATTATTCAACAAATTAAGTCTTGCTCTATCCTTTGCTACATATGTGTCACATGGCATATCAGAGGGATGCAAATGCAACCGATCTAGTGACTTTGGATCGATAATGATGTGGTCGAGGACACAACTGAAGATGGGTAGAGGTGGAGCACCATGGGGGCACCTTGATTATCCAAGAAGGGGGCCTCATGACTCAAAATGAATAGAATTCTATTTGGTGATTAAAATTAAGAACAAATGGTCTGCAACATGTTACTTCAAGAATCAAAAAAATGGGATAATGTCTACTCGTGTGGCTACTGAGTGCTCCGTCAATTTTTTTTTGCATTTTTGAAGGACATAAAGAGGATGAAAGCTGAAGATTATCAAGATTAAGGAAAAAGAGATGTTTGCATCTACTATTTTATATTGTGTGAGGCACATGCTTTCTTGGCACCTTTCAGTATACTATGGTGTGTTGGGAAATGAGAGGGCTCAAGTCGCTCAATCCATTCAAAAGTGTGAGTGTGTGGGGAGCAAAAGCATTACATGGTAGCCATTGGCAATGGGAAACCTTCGTAGTTTGGCACGTACATGAATGGTTTGGTGTAGGGCTTTCATTACCTCCGACCCACTTAAAGCTATGAGCACTTGCATGCCGATCTTAACCAACAAGGCGAAGACAAAACTCTCTAAAAGTTGGAACTTAACTCCTCAAAAGACACCCTCTCCATCAGCCATTTGACTGATTTGAGGGTAAGGATCATAAATTTAGTCTTCAACTTTCATTTTACACTAACATATCTAGATAGTTTACATTTTAGAAAAAAATTATTAGAGCTCTTATTAGCAATCGTGAGAGAGCAATCAAGTCTCGTGCTTGTTTGCCAATAGCAGAGGAGTCATCGGATCAAGTTGTGAGTTGTCACCAACTTGCCAGCAAGGACACCATAGCTTGAAACTTTAGGAATCAGTAGCTAATGTGTGTATAATCATTTGAGACAAAACTTGTCTCTCCCACCACTCAATTGAGTTGTCCCAGCTCCACCATCTTAGACCTCGGTTTTAGAACACCATCCCAAACCTGACCCTCCAATGTGTCAGCAAATGAGCTTGGGCCCTCTAGCTAGGTACTTAGATGAGCAGCATCCTCAACTTGGGGTGATGCAATGGACAATCACGATCATGTGAAAGACACATAGATGTTGAGATACCAAGGTGTCCAAGCTCATGGACATTGGGAACTTGGAGTGATTGCAATCATGTGGAAGACACACAAGTGATGAGATAGGGAGGTGGCGTACAAGGAGTGAGGGGCCAATTAGATCGCGTGCGTGCGCGCGCGCGCGCGCGCGCACACACACACACACACACACACACACACACACACACACACACACACACACACACACACACACACACAGAGAGAGAGAGAGAGAGAGAGAGAGAGAGAGAGAGAGAGAGAGAGAGAGAGAGAGAGAGAGAGAGAGAGAGAGAGAGAGAGAGAGAGAGAGAGAGAGAGCATTAATTACTACTCAGTCTCGCCAATAGATTTGTTCATGGCAAAGGCTTGACAATCACCAATATAAAAAAATGCCACACAAAAAAGCTCAAAAAGAGAGATAATTCGAAAATTGTTCCATGGGAACCACGTGGCAATTGGCTTGCACACCCCTCATTATTATTACGAGTGTGAGATCCATCCTTTAGACGGTCCTTGTGATTTGCTCACTTGTTTTAATCAAAATGTTTCTTTTTGTGCTATGCTATGGATAAATATAGAACATGCTATGCTATGCTATAAAAAATATATATATTCATAATTCTCAGCAAAATCAAACAGCTGGGGGAGAGGGAGAGAGAGAGAGAGAGAGAGAGAGAGAGAGAGAGAGAGAGAGAGAGAGAGAGAGAGAGAGAGAGAGAGTAGTGTCATGATGACATTGCTTTCAACCAATGCCACTCAAGGGCATTCACCACACAAGGAAGAGAGAAGGGGGTAGCATAATTGTGACTTAATCAAAATTGCCACTTATCATGCAAATCACCAAGCTTAAATCGGCCACCACTTGTAT
This sequence comes from Adiantum capillus-veneris, assembly GCF_014529385.1. Lineage (NCBI taxonomy): Eukaryota > Viridiplantae > Streptophyta > Polypodiopsida > Polypodiales > Pteridaceae > Adiantum > Adiantum capillus-veneris. The sequence continues at coordinate 149,883,128 of NC_140931.1, forward strand.
AAGCTTCACAAATCCACCATATTACACATAAACATTTCACCAAAGCCCCTTTAATAATCTGAAGTCATGTTTTTGCAATAGAAACTCACGTCAAAATTTTCCACCCATGCACTACCTTAGGGTCAGGGTAGTCTTCTCCACCCTGCCACCCTTTCACAGTGACTTACGAAGGGCTATGGCCACCAAAATATCAACAAACACCAAAACCAATTCAACACCAATCTCATAGGAAAATTGAAAAAATTGGAAAAAATTACTCTTGCATGGGCTCCATGATGAATGGAAATCATGAATATTTAGAGCTTAGTCACCCCTTTAATTCTATTGATTAGAAGCTCATACAAATAGTGATAGGTACACACAATTCTCTCCTCACTATTTCTTCCTAGAACTCACAACCCTCTTCATCTAAACACCATAAACTTGTACAAAGATAAATTATCATATGATCCATTGCACTTATTGTTCACTCTAACATGGAATATGGCATCAAGTGTGAGAATTTTTCATTGTACAATGGCTTGGAAGACCTTTGGTAACCAAAGCTTGAATTTGGTACGAAGCAATTAAGCAATCTTCTTCTTAGCACTTTTATAGATTCTAACAGTGATTAGGTATTGTTTGATAATAATCAGTTACAAGAAAATATTGCTTTCATGAAAGATTGATTAGATGAGGAGATATGTGGTAGAGTATATGGTTGATGGTAGAAGGCTAGTAGTAGTTAGCATGATGAGTTTTTATAAAAGGAGCGTACCATAGGTGAGTATAGTTGGAAGATTACAAATGGTGGAATGTTTAGGGTAGGAAATCGGCAAAATGGGATAGAGATACCGTTTGAATTTGGTGAAATGGTGAGTTATTGCCTCCATTTTTTGCGTAATGCATCTTGAGTTCATTTTATAGCAATCTCCTCCTCTCTTTATTGCTTTTCCATGGTTGAATTGATGGGAAGAGTTGAGTAATTAAGGCATTGATAATTTGTGCATAAGAGATAATAGCAATAGACATAATTATGATGAGAAATTATAATTATGGGGTGTATGTACAAGGTTTTCATGGTTAAACGTTTGGGTTTTCTTCATGGTAGAGAGAGAGAGAGAGAGAGAGAGAGAGAGAGAGAGAGAGAGAGAGAGAGAGAGAGAGAGAGAGAGAGAGGAGTGTATGTATGTATACTAGAATAAAAATTCATAGAAAAGAATGGGTTTTTTGTGTGTGTATGTCTTATGGCCACTAAGACAACACAATTGTCATTATTGAAAAAATACATCGTTGACCAATAGTTACAAAAATGACGTACACACGTCGTCTCATTATACATGCTATGAGAAAAGAAAACTAGTGCTATCTGGCTACGGCTAGATTGACGTCGTCTAATCCGATGTCTCATCGCATCCAAGCAGCATATTTGTCGGATTCTATAGAAAAAAACAATAAGACTTTTCGTAAGTATAATATATAATTAAAAAACAATCTATTTTTTAGCTTATTATTAAAACACAAATGCAAGAGAGTAAAGTTAAATACTAACCAAGCCAAAGCGAGAATTGAGAATTTCCATAAGGGAGTTTAGTGATGAATGGAGAAGAAAATCTGAACAAGTTATAATTTGATTAATCATAATTTAAATTTCACAAGTTAAGCATAGAGAGAAGAATGGACAAAACTCCACATGAATACAATATATATTATAAAAAGGAGAAAAACTGCTCAGATACAATGTCTATGGCTTGAAGAGGTGTCTCTCTCATCCTCGCATGACTCAACATAACTCCTATGTCTATAAAGAGCTCTCCGTTTAGGCAGATGTCCTCCATTTCATTTTGTAGGTCCTCCACATGCATCCCATAGAGAGTAGCAGCACCATGCTTGTCTGGCACAACCTTAGGCGACTTCCGAATCAGCATCCTCGCCGATCTCCCCATTGATGTCGTTGTGATTGACACATTGTAGCCCTCATACATCCATGCACTACGAGGGGCTACCTCTATGACACATCACCAGTTTGGTGCAGACTTTGTAGGATGAAATACCACTTGAAAGAGCCACATAACTTACATGAGTCATTCCAGATCACCAATTCTCTAAAGTTGGATGTTAAATATTTATAGACTTACTTGTTCACAATGCTCGGGTAGTACGAAAGTGTCTCGAATGTTGGTCCATTTTTTGGTTGAGTCCACCTCAAGAAAACTTGACTCTCCCCTGCGCACAGGAGCGTTGTGACCCTCCATGTTTATCTTGAACCATTGCACGTTGAACAAATCCACAAAAAATCCTCTATAATCAATCCTCAAAATCTCTCGTAGCGTGCCGAAGTAAGTGAGTTCCTCCACCACAGGATCTGCATCAGAGGATCGTCATTGACTAGATTGTTCAAACTTGCCATGATTCCACAATCTTGTGTAAAACGCTTTTTGTTGATCCGTTGCACCCTAAAATGTCGACCTTTACACCATGCTACTGTGTATGATTATACTACAACCAACAAAGATTATGAGTGGTCGTCCAAACATCTAGAAAGCCACAAGTCGTACATTGCAAACATACCTTGGTCGCGCAACCCCGTGAGTACTTCCACTCCTCCTTAGTCACCTATTCGTTGCACTGTTGTGCACTTTTCAATTGGTTGTGCAGCCATCTTAAGCTCGTGAATGTTGGGAGGCTCTCAAGATCCACCAGATAATGCATTGGTGGTCGTTTTCCTCGTCTCCACTCAATTCGTGTCCTTTGTCGCTCTTGCTTTGCATCCTCGTACTGTGAAATCCACTTTTGCATCACTAGATTGTGAAGCATGCAAAATGGATTGATTGTAGCCTTTAGATCTTCCGTCATTTTCTTTTCAACATCGAGATTGCACATGACAATCCCAAATATGTGCTCATCATCTATGGTTCACCAAAGCGTATCTCAGGCATGATCAAATCCATCTAGCCACTCTCCAATGTAAACTAGGGACTCTGATACCAGCCAACCCTCTACCATGCTACCCTCCGGATGTGCCGTCTGATGCACATATCCCCCTTGAGCGTTTTCATGAAATGTTCTAAAAAGAACATCCATCTGGAATGCACTGTGCCTGCTATTTCCACCTCATCAACTATGCGAATGAGAAGATGCACTTGAATGGTTAGCATGGTAGTAGGAAAGTGTTTCTCAAACATGCATACAACCTCCACAGCGTTTAGTTTGGCGGATGGTATGGAACCCACATGGATCTCCTTTTGGGAGATCCATTGCACCAACTTCGCAAGTTTGTAGATTGTGGTATGGACACCAGGAGACAAACAACCCTCAATATCCACCGGCAAAATAAACTGCAAAACACATCTAGCAATGGTATTAAAGTCCACACATGGATATGCTACACAATTCCCACTATGATCTATTCCACTTCAAACATACCTGACACATTTTATGCCAATCATGTGACGTTCGGAGCGAGTGCATTTTTGGGACATCCGCATGGATTGAATGAATTATTTTATTTTGCTTTCTTGGCCTCCTGTCAAATCCATGGTGCTTTAGGGAGTTTTATCTATCCATCGGGTGATGTCTACGGCCAGTATTGCTCCATACGATCCGCATTTCTAAGGTCAATTTTGGCTCCCAAAGTATCTTTCTTTCCGATGAGATGGTCCTACAATAGATACCCACATTCTTGGATATGTGCATTGGATTGAGCAAGTGATTGATCATGAGTATGGGTCAATATGGTAACTCATACCATAGAGATAATCTCTTCATCCCTGGGAGTAAACCGTCATCACACATCTCCTTCTGCTCTAACCATGCTCGAGCAGACATCCTCGGTGGCTCTCTTCCCAAAAAACCGTTGTGCGTATCTCATGATTCTCTGGAAGATGCGCTTGATGACCTTCATAGATTTGCTTCTTCAGAGAGGGCTTCCAACGTGCATTAAGTCTAGGTCCACATGTGATGCATGCTCTGTATCCGCTTGTTTGGAGCCTTGCATGTATACACATGACAATATATAAGCTTAATAAAAACAAACATTTATTGAGTTTGAGTATATATCACATGAGCATTTGTTAGTCTGGGATAGTCATGCATGGTCCACATTAGAATGCCTCTAATCAAAGCATTGCATCGACCTGTGTGTCGGCTCATATCCACCACTTCTATACCAATGCAAAATTGTTGTAGCTCTTCCAATAGTGGACGAAGATACACATCCATATTCTTCACTTTATACCACCCCGACACAATCAAGCTTAGAAACAGGTCCCCCTTCTTGGTAGTCAACCACCGGGGAATGTTGCAGTTGACAATGACAACTGGCCATACACTATAAGATGTTGACCCTTGACCAAATGGATTTATGCCATCTATAGCCAGCTAGAGGCACAAATTTCGAGCTTCCCTTGCAAAATCCGGCCATGTGTCGTCTGTACGCTTCCATGCCCGCAATCTGTAGGAATCTGTAGCACACCATCCGAAGATGTATTCTCCTCGTGCCATGATGCTAACATGGCCATGGACTTACATTTGAGTAAATGCTTGATGTGAGGCGGCAGAGGAAAGTGTCGCAAAACCTTTTGTGGAATGTTTTGTCCGTGGAGATCTACTCGATATCTCTCGGAATCACATTTCAAACACTTCTCCATGTCTATGTATTCCCCTCTGAAAAGAATGCAGTCGTTAGGACAAGTGTGGATAGAATTGTAATCCATGCCCAAGTATTGCAAGATCTTTCTTGCTTCCTCTCTAGAATGTGGCATCACATTATTAGCTGGCAGTATGTGCTCTTTGAGCAATCTACATAGCAAAAAAGTGGGGTACACTTGCGTAAGTAATTTGGTACATTATACATTTAGAGGTTTTTTATTGAAGTAAACACATTGTAATCGATCACCTTAAAAATGATGTGACGCTAGTGTCACTCCATCCAAACTTTGCCTGCACGTTGAGAAGAACCAGGAGCACCTTCAATCTAAACACACATGCTCCACCATACAATGGCGTATCGGCTTCACTTTTATGTCATCATAGATAAGCCTTTCTGAATACATGATCGTCTCAATCATTTCGTCCATCTTGAGCTCAAACATAGCCTCGTTGGGAATGTGCTCTCCATGATCACCCTCCGAGCTGTCAGAGGCTGCATCTTGCTGCTTGAGTAAAGCACCTGCGATGATCGAACACCTCTATTGGGTTGCAAGATTTCTGACTGTTGGCCAACATCAAAATCCGACAAGTTGTAATTGGCAACAACCCGATCTATAATAGATGGGTCAAACTTGCCAAATTTGCAACCGTGTTGCAAAGAAACACGTCTTGTCCGTTGCAGAACATGTTTGCATTGATTACAAGGACATAAGATCTTTGTTGAGAGATAGGAATTTCGGTTGGACGGTCCCACATCGTCGTCACTACTTATAATGAATTAAAAACCTTATAACTTGAACATAAATTTAATCTTCTATTGGCATCCTCCATATCTTATCTCTCTCTCTCTTAATCTCCCTCACAATCAAGAAACCATAGATCACACTGTAAACTACCTCAAATTCTCTAGCTATGTCTAACCCCCGCACACCTCGGTCTAGAGGTGCACGGGGATCAGAACCGCCGGGTTATAATGTCGTCTTTATTGGTCAATGCCTATATTTGTGGGTACGATAAATCTATACACCCATGTCTACATGACAATGCAGGTAGTGGACAAAATCCCTTTGTCAGCTGTAGCCATTCACAACAGCTTAACATCTCTTCATAGCAGCTCCTCGTTCGAGGGATTATTGTGCACATTATAGGTCTACCTCCATTCTGAGTATCATGCCATTGAAATATTTCCAACCTAATGCCACATCCATGGAGAGAAAGAGAGGGACAAAGAGAGAGAGATGTTTGCACTTGTGAGCTTGCAAACAACTACATACCTAAACTCATGTGAGCTACATGCAAACTACTGCAAACATAACCATAAACCGAAATCTAAATTTAAATTGTAATCCTAAAGCTAAACTTTAATATAAAAAGTAAATCCAAAATCTAATCTTAAATCTAACCTAATCTCTCTCTCTCTCTCTCTCTCTCTCTCTCTCTCTCTCTCTCTCTCTCTCTCTCTCTCTCTCTCTCTCTCTCACAAACATGCATGCACATACACAAAACAAAAATGCAGATTTTTCAAATGAAAACTGCTCCTGCTACGTCATCCGCTTCAGTTGCTCTAATTCTTGCTCAGCACCGTGAGTGCTCTCTCTCTCTCTCTCTCTCTCTCTCTCTCTCTCTCTCTCTCTCTTTCACACACACACACACACACACACACACACACACACACACACACACACACACACACAAACAAGCCAACTTGATACTTTGTGAAAGTCCTGAGTTATCCACTTTCCTCTTCCATCACTCAAGCTCAACAGGATGAGAACGCTTTCATCAGCTATTGTTGCTTCCTACCCTTTGAACATTCCGAAGCTAACTAGCTTCAAACACCTTTAAGATCTACAAAAAAGAGAGAGATGGTTGGGCCTCTTCTCTAGCTCTAAATCTTAAATCTTGAGTTAAATCCTAAACCTAACCCCAAAGCTCTAATATTATATCTAAACATAAACTTTAACTTAAATATAAAAACTTGATCCTAAACCTATGTGACTCTCTCTCTCTCTCTCTCTCTCTCTATATATATATATGTCATAGTACATCTATTTACAAAAACAGACATTGACGAAGCTCTTCACCAATCAATGCACTATTTTCGAAAACAACGCAAACATTAGATTAGATCCATAAGGATTTTATCTGATTGGTCTTAAAAATCATTTTGACATTTTGAAGACGTTTAATATAACATTTCATTTCATATTCTCTATCTCTTTCTCTATTTTATCTCTCTCTCTCTCCCTCTCTCTCTCTCTCTTCCTCTCTCAATGTGTGTGTTTTAGTTATTTACTTATATTACCCATAGACGAACATATACATGTTCAAAGACCAAGGTACCCAGATAAGTACAAGGTTTATTATACAAAACAAACTTAGATAGTTTGATTTTGTACAAATGAATAACATCAAGTTGGTACAAGACACCATCCAAAAGGTAGAAACTCCTTCACAAACTTTGAACCAGCTGTCAATCTTTCAAACAGTAAGCACCAAAAAGTTGAACCAAAGAGAGTAGCCCTCACCTGCACCCATAGAAACAACACAACATTCTTTTAGCATTGGCTGTGTATGCAGGTGATACATGGGCATCCTAGTTGCTATCCATGTCACAAAGGTACAACTTTTTTGTGCAAGTACACTTATCATTGAAAGAGAAATTTCAAGAGACTTTGGTAGCCAATTACACTATCATAAACAAACCTTTAAAAGTCATGTATACTGGTACTGGTACCAATCTTAGATTTTTCAGTGTTAGTACTGGTACTGGTAGTATTGGTACTGCTATATTGCTAAAGTAATATACTGGTACACAAGTACTAATACTAGTCTTAGACTTTTAGTGCTAGTACTATTACTGGTAGGGTACTAATACTGCAATACTGCTATATTGCTATACTGGTTCTCAGACATATTGTCTATGTCGAGAATACCAAAAAAATGTAAAAACCAGTAGTTTTATACTCAAAAATAGGAAATAGGTATTTCTATAAGAGTCTTGCAAAGAGCCGGTGTACTAGTACTGATACATGTCTGGTATATTGGTACTGGTAATGGTACCAACCTTCAGATTTCATTGCTAGTACTGGTACTGAGATATTGCTATATTGTTAAACTCATCTACTGGTATACTAGTACTGGTATTGAAATTGCTATACTGCTATACTAGTATTGGTACCTGTCTCAGACTTTCAGTGCTAGTATTGGTGCTGGTAGTACTCGTACTGATACTGCTATATTGCTATACTAATATACCGGTTAACTGGTATACTGGTCATATAGTCCATGTCGAGAATAACAAAAAAAAATATTAAAACCAGGAGTTTTATACTTAGAAATGGGAAAAAGGTAATCCTATAAGAGTCCTGCTGAGAGTCGGTAACCATTTCCATCCAGCCAAGCCATCCACTGCTTCGAGATGTAATAAGTTAGCATAATTCCATCATACAATCGTAAATAACAACTATATTTGCTAATGTATATTTGCTATGCCGTTCATCCTCGATCTCATGCCATAAATGGGGCCATGTGTAATGCCAGTAGACGACCTCCAAAATAGGGTAGAATCCACAACTTGCAGATCCAACTTATTGCGCATACATGCAAGCAAGTGAATCTTCCTGTTTTGACCTTAACCCTACAAAGCCATATGATAAATGCTACTAATAGTGAGGCGAAAAAAAGACCTACATGAAAAGGGAACATGGCCGGTCAAGGAAATAAAGCCATGTAATTGTGAGCTAAACAAGCCTATAAAATAGGAAAATTTCTCACATCCAGACTTTTGTATGTATTTGTGTGTGTGTGTGTGCGCGCACCGACCCATACCCAGGCACATACCTAATAAGATCATAGACTGGGTATGGGCCTACTTCCTTATTAGATTGCAAACTAAAACAGGATCTACTCTGGCACCTGGCCAGTTATTTAAGCAAATTGATTTTGTTATACTAGTAACCAATTCATTCCGCAGAAAACCATTATTACAAAATTTATATATTAACTTGTTGATTTCTTCATAGGCGGAAAAGTTATCCGTAGATGAGTATATAGTTAGTGACAGAATACCTAAGCATGTGTTATGCGCATTTTTTATAGGCCTGTTACTTTTCCTTTCAACGAATTCAGTAGGATTAAGTGACAAATTATCTCGCTTCCAAAAGAAGCGTGTAGTGTATTGTCCAATGTAGGGAGAGTGAAGTTGAATTTCCATGTTAAAACAACAGGTTTTTTTAACTATAGTTTTATCATCTACCATCAATTCTTCCAGAGAGATAGGCTCTATCAAGAGGCAAGGTGGGTAAATCTTAGTTGGGTAGTCTTTGAAGGTATGATTGTTTACACTCAATAAATCATCCATGAATCTAAATGTATTTTTGAAGACTAAAAGTTGTTTGGCCTCCTCATAATGTTTCATTTTTTAACACAAACATTTGTACATTATTGCATATTATTGGTGAGTAGGAGAATGCCATAGGTATTCCCATCTTTTGTCTATGACAGTTTGACCCTAATTGGATAAAGTAATTCTGCAATATCCATCAAATTACCATAATTAGAGTAGTTTTGTCAAAGCACTACCATGGCTTTTTTACTGAATTTTTAACCCAACGAGGTGTTCTTACTAGTGAGATCTTTTCAAACCCCTGTCTTTTTTTGCTGGAAAAATCCATGTTGATAATATCTTTGAGTACTCCAAGAAGGCCGTCATTTCTTGAGAGAGGAATATCTTCATAACATTGTGTAATATCAACGACGATGAAGATAAAATAGATATCCGTAGGTAGGTTGATAACCACCTCTGATGAATTCTTAGACAAAAGTACAACACTACTATACCACTGAATCTTTTAATATATGTTCTTGTTTTAGCACGAAGTTGCAAACCTCTGCCATGACTAGGTTTAGTTAGGAAGTAACATCTTTTGTAACACAAGAAAAAATATAGTTTGAAGCATTGGAAATCCATCTAAACTTTTGTTTGTGTTTTTTAAAAGTTGGAAACAGCACAGGAATCTTATTTGAAGTTTCAATGTATCCCATATTATCCAAATCCCTTAGTAAGGATAAGGCCACCTCCTTTAGTTTTTCATTCGGCTTTTCAAATTCATTTCTACCCATCCTTACCACGGCACCTTCATACACAAGCTTTTTAAAAATAACTGATACAATGTTAGCTGCTTTTATCAAGGCCGACTATAAACTAATCACGAGTCAGCTCATGACAGTCTTGCATAATGTTTGGGGTGACCCAAGTAGTATCCAAGCTGAGCCATTTATCTTGCAAAAGACTAACCTTTTGAAAAAGATCGTTTAAGTTTTTCGACAAGATCCTGTAGGATCCGCTGCTCCAGTTGGAGCTTTAAGGCTAAGTTAGCCAGACAATCTAGTAGTGCGGACAGTGCCATTCTAGGATTTAGAGGTTCTATAGGTATGTGATTCAAACCCATACCAAGTAAATCTCAAAGAGAAGAAGTCTTAATAATAGTTAGGTTTGTCATACAAACATGCACACCAAGTACACCAAATCCTTGCAATAAGCGGTAAAATTTTGCATTTACTCTTTAAAATAGGTTCATGTCTTAGAAATTCATTTGAGTATACAAAAAACTTAATAGGGTCAGAATATATCCAACCAAACACCATATTTTTAATCACAAAATGATTACCATGTATTAAATCAAAGCATTCAACAACAATTGATTTTGGTGAAAAGAAATCCAAAATTCTATTGTGGTGAAATGACAATGAATGTAATTTGCACTACAGTCCCCAGTTTTGCTTGGTAGACAGTGCCTCCTGATCTCATTGACCACTACTTGCACAATCACATTTCCAAAAGATGTTTAATAGGCAACTTCCGACCCCTTCATCTTGTAAAGCTTCCAGATTTTCTTCTTCCAAAACTGGAGTCAACAGACAAAGAGGGGGTAAGAAAGGAAGTAAAGGTGGAGTTTGGAGTTAGCAGTGTGTTGGGTCTTTTTTGAGAAGGGGACTCATCATCTTCAAAGTTAGGCTTTAGAAGTCCCAAAATAGGTTTTATCCCTTTTTAAGAACCGTAAGTAGTAAGGAGCATCCGTTGTTCATTTGCCCCGAGCTCCTTGAGCATGTCAACCATTAATATACGAACTTGTATGAATACAATTTGTGCCAAACCCAACTCCTTGGCTTGTCCGCCTAACCAAGAACAGATAAGAGTAAGATGAAAGGATGCAGGCTTTTTCAGGAAAATAGATTCCAGATTGTTGATTGCATACCAAACTGCATGGTCGAACCATATAATGCTAGACTCACATGATGCTTTAGGGTCAAGAAACCTGCAACAAGCGCACTTGAGATACGGTCTATAAATATTCCAAATCGATTCCGCATAATAATCAGCATTGTTTTTTATTGAATTCCATGAGACCTTTGGTTCTCACATAAAGACTTGCATTAGGGCTACACTTCTTGGAATCCATAAAGTACATGTTGAATGGAGATTTAATCAGTTCTCCTTTGTCGAAACATTGCACTCCTTTGAGTATCTTTAGCCGAGAATCCTCCATTGTAGCAGTTGGCAAATTTGCCAAAAAATTTAGGTCTCTATTGAGATAGGAGCCAGAAAACCTTTATTAGGGAGTAACCAAAGTTTGTGCTCCACCCCTAAAGATTCAACCTTCACCTGTCGTATTGGTAGAAATGGAGATACCTTAGGTACCAATTTCAAAAGGAAAGTCTCACTAAGAAAACATAAATATTTTTGAAATTCTTTAACAGCTTCTATAGCTGCAGCATCCCTTCCACAGCATCCGTGCAGTCCCCCCTCCAAAAGCCGTTCGTATTATAGATTCTCCGATCAAGAGAGACTTTGTTACAATACAATCTTTGTGTTCCTTGTGACCTTGGTGATGCTATGAAGATGGAAAGCTTCATGCATCATGAGCTTAACATAAACTTTGCAAAAAGCATTAACTATCCCAAGCCTCAGTCCCAAGGCCTCAAACATCTTCGAAAGTGGAGAGAGCTAGCGAGGAATGAGGGTAGGCAAGAGGAAAAAGAAACATTCCATAGGAGAAAGAAATAGTTCCTCACTTATCATCACTCTTCTTGCTTAGCATAGCATAATAGCATAGTAATGAAGATGAAGAAGATGGCAAGTTTAAGCATTGAAGCATGGCTCTTGGTTGTATTTGCATTCCATAGCCAAGAGTGTTGGTGTAGGCTCTCCACTTCTCAACAAGCTTGGAGCAGGAGATGGGACTCTTGCATTTTGCACTCCACACAATGAGAGAATGTGTGTGTGCGTGTGTGTGTGTGGGAGAGTATACCCCCCTCTCATGCTTGGTCCATACCTCTCTCTCTCTCATTATTTTATTATTTCATTTGGACATGTGTCCTCTTTTTCGTTTTTGAGAGAAAGAACTTAATTATTTATTTTTATGTATCTAAATTCTCATTGGACCCCTTTAAAACCTAACCAATAGCATTCAAGCACATCAGGAGGTCCACATATGGAGGATCATTTGAACATGTGTCTTTTATGCTTATTAAGTCATTTGGTTGAATTGAATACTTCAAGGACTTTGTCAATCAAGCAAGCATGTGTCTTTTATGCTTCTTAAGTCATTTATTTTGACTTGAATACTTCAAGCCTTAGTCAATAAAGCATGGACGTTCATGTCTCATCTCTTGAGAATTTATCTTTGAATTTAACATTTCAAAAACCTTAGTCATTTAAGCATAAAAATCACCTCAAGCTTTGGATAAGGTTCCCACAACCACTTTAAGTGTCTTAGCACCTTATGCTTGGGTACGATTCCCACCTGGAGGTTAGCCCTAGCTTGCATAAGGTCAAAAGACTTTTTAACACTAACTTTTGGAGGTGTTTAATGAAGCTAACCCTAAGGTCTTTTAAGCTCCATCAGATGCACAGTACTCTTTGGTAGACTACCTCCGTTTGGACCCCTTTTGAGATGTAACCATCTATCCTCTTGGTCCCTTGCTGAGGTAAATCTAGAAGCACTTATTGCACATTGCTCTTTGGTAGACTGTCTCCTTTTGGACCCCTATTGAGATGCAACCATTTCTCCTTTTGGTCCCCTGTTGAGATAGGTCTATAAGCACATATATATATCCTAACTCTTGTTTCCCTATCTTCATCCCATATTAAGTGATCGATTTAATATGAGAAAATCATTTGGTAAAGTTAGATATTATATTTTATGACATCCCCTCTCTCTTGAAATCATAGTTGTTCTCGACTATGAGGTAGAGAATATAAAGCCTAGTCATTAGTCCATATTTCTTAGCGTGTAGAGGATCCCTTTTTACCATACGACATCATTCCACAATGGATGACTAATCCATTTGGTGCTCGAGAGACTTAGTTGCCGCAAGCATGTATGCTCTTTAGTCCATATCATACTTCTAAAAGTAGTTCTACTTGGTGTTTGGGAGACGTTGTCACCACAAACATGATCCTAAGCATGCATACTTATTAAATTTTGTGCACAATAAAAGAAAGAGAATGAGTCTCATAAGACAAAAACATTGTTCATTTAGAATGCATTTTTATTTGCTTACTCTCGTTTAGCATTGTAAGCATTGACAAGGTTCATATAATCCTTAAGCTAGGTTCCTTGCATCCATCTAGCATCTTTAAAAGGATAATTCTTACAGTTAACAAGATATCATTGGATAATCTTACCATTACTTAGTACCTTGTCTTCGTGTCGAAGAATTGGTTCGGGCTACAACACCTCTTCTTGATCTGTTTTTTTTTACCTCTGGCGGGTCCTCCATTATTGGTTCTTTTGGTCGCTCTCCTTTGTAAGGCTTGAGTAGGCTCACATGGTTAACATTGTGAATGAGCCAATGGTTGGGAAACTTTAATTGATAAGCCATCTCATTGATTGGCTTAAGAATTCAAAAAGGACCATAGTACTTTTTGTTAGTTTAGCATAATACTCTTGGTGGCCCATAAGAATCTTACCCGTAGTATGCCTTAGATGAGCCTTGAGAAACTTTAGCAAGACCCAATCATTTTTCTTAAAGGCTAAGGCTCTTTTGTGCTTATTAGTAGCAACGCTTTTTGCCTTTGCTGTAAGATGGATATAACCCTTTTTACTCTTTTGAAAAGATTCTTGTAAGTCTCAGCTATATTCATCCGCAGTAGTGAAGATCTTCCCATATACCTTAAGTAGTAGGGGACTTTTGGCTCTCCCCTCTTTAACCTCAAAAGGTGCTTTCCCCATAGAAGTATGTACAATGTCATTGTACGCATAATCTATAAGAGGTAGGTACTTCTCTCATTAAAAACTTTGATCTACTTCCATGACATAGGCTTTTAGTAGATTCAAGAATCGTTAGATTAGTTATTTCACTTTGGTCATCCGTTTGTGGATGATAGGCCAAAAGAGAAATTTCATCTACTTCCTAGATTTTCAAAGAGACCCTTCTAGAAATTACTGGTCATTCTAGGATCTTTGTCCGACACTACGGATGTTGGCAAGCCATGATACTTGAAAATTTAAGATCTAGAGAGAGTTACCGTTTGATGTGCCTTAATAGTCTTTTTGACAGACATAGAGTGTATTTTCTTACTACTCCTGTCAACTGAAACAATCCAATTTGCTTCCCTTGATCAAATTTCAATTTTTGGTACACCATGCATTTTGAAACGTACTCTTGTATGCTTACTTTTCATGGTAGACCAATAGAAATACATTTCTACTCATCGAAGGGTAGATTATGAAATCCTTCTTTCCTTGCATAATGAAAAGCATGGGATTCATACTTGACTTTCTTATTGTATGGGTGAGTAACACATAGCCTTTTTCCGTTTGGAAGATAACCATCCTTCAAGGTGAATGGTTCTTTTTTTCTTCCCTAATGCAAAGGCTGTAATTACCTACTTAAAGTCTTGGTCAGTAGCATACTCATCTATCATAAAAGATAGATCATTTTGAGTTGCTATAGGCATCACATTTACCCTTGGCTGTTGTGAAAGTGCATCGACCACTTGATTGTGCTTGCTGGCAATATGAGTAGTATGAAATTTAAATTGCGAAAGAAGATTTTCCCACCTCATTTGTTTGTCGTAAAGCTTGGTTTTCGTCATGAAGTACTTGAGACTTTGTGATCTTTGTAGGATGAATGAAGCCCCGAAGAGATAGTGCTTTCATGTGTCTAGGACATGTAGAAAAGCTAAAAGTTCTTTTTCGCATATGCCCAAGACCCATTCATCGACATTGCACCTTTGGCTCTCATATGCTACGACATGCTCTTCTTGAAGCAAAACTGCTCCAAGGCAATCACCACAAGCATCACATTGGACCTTGAATGGCTTTGAGAGATCCGAAAACATAAGGACTAGTTGAGAGGTAAGCTTCTCTTTGAGCTTGTCAAAACCATTTTGTTCTTTAGCAGTCCATGAGTACTTAATGTTCTTCCTTGTTAAGTCATGCAATGGTCCTACTATTTGAGAGAATTTTGCTATGAAGCGTCTATAGTATGCACACATACCAATAAAGCTTCTTAGCTCATGTAGATTCCTTGGATTAGGCCATGCTTTTATTACCTCCAAATTTGATGGATTCATAAATATACAATCTTGATAGATAATGTGACCTAAATATTGGAATCTCTTGTAGGAAAAATTCACTTTTCTTTTGATTAAGGAAAAGTGTATTCTCTCTCACAACTTGAAAGATTACCTGGAGGTGTCACTTGTATTCCTCAAGAAAATTTGAGTGGCCTGAAGATTTTTGTCCATCATAAGTTTGAATGTAATTGGAGCATTTGTCAGTGATCGTATTTAGTGCTCTAAATTCGACACACGTGATATGTGTCATCTTTCTTTTGCACTAAAAGCACTGGTGAACAGAATAGAGAGGAGCTAGGCCTCACCATCCCTTTTTCCACCAATTCATGCAATTGCCTCATGATCTCCTTTTGTTGAGCTTGTGAAACTCAATAAGGAGGTTTATTAGGAGGAGAGCTTCCTAGTAGAATCTCTTTTGCATGGTCTCATCATCCCCTCGTTTTGGAGGTAGCTCACTAGGGATGTCATCATTGAAAACATCTTGGAATTCATTTAGGAAACTAGACAACTCTAATTCCTCTTGATTCCCTTTATTGCTACTTGTGAAAACATTAGGATCATTTACAGATTCTCTAACAAAAATCATATATTTAAAAATAGAGCTTTTCATTGACTTATCAAAAGCAAGCGTATTTACTAGGGATATGGTGTTCCCCAACTCGTTAGCATCTATGCACAACTCGTTTTCCTGTAGGTGAAGTAGATTATCCTTTCAGGAAGCTTCATGTTGGCAGCCATGTGATTGAACCATGGTGGCCCTAGGATAACATCACATGTTGGAGAGGAGAGATTTAAAGAAAAAAAGTCTTCTTTGTCGACGTAGCTTTGGACATGAAGCATCAACTTCCCAATCAAGGGAGTAACAGAGGCTTGCTATCCCTTGAAAGATGTGTCAGCAGTTACAGTATCTCCCGTCTCAAAACTTGACTGCCCAACTTGGTGGCCAACTCTGTTGATATGAAGTCGTGAGTAGAGCAAGAGTCATACAAGATGAAGGCATCATGCTCCCTTTTCCCGAAGCATAGGAGAGTGATGAGCCTTTGCAATGAGCATCCTCTTTTGGAGCTTCAACCATGGAAGCTCTAGGAGTGTCATTGCGTACATTTCTTTTGGGGCAAGAACGATAACCATGTTCTTGCTCCCCACACTTATAGCATTTATGGTCTTTACAAATTTTAAATAAAAACCTTTAATTCTTTGGAAGAGAGAGCTTGTTTTTACCTTTGTAAGCTCCTTTCTCCTTGGCATTGTTGTTGTTGGTGTTGGTGTTGCCTTGGGAAGAGTTGTGAGCATTTCTCTTCTCTTTAGCTTCATTTCAATCCTTGTTTTCCATGGGCTTGAAATTAGTTCTCGCCCCTTGTTGGAAATTGATCCTTGAAGCAACCATAGTGTGGTGGATGACTTCGGTGATAGTGCTAGGCCATTGTGAATTGACATACTCGGCCATTTCTCTAGGTAATACCACAAAAAATTGTTTCTTTTGTTCGGCGAAGTCTATCCTTTGAAAGACTACCTTTGAGATGCAAATCCCAAAACTTGTCTACGTATTTGTGGATAGACTCGTTGAAGAGCAGCTTCAAACTTCGTCATTCAGTGAGCACTTTGTCCTTGGAATCGCTTGCAAGGAATTGCTTCATGATGGAAACTCGTAGAGTTTTCCATGTCTTTGGAGCCTCACCATTGCCACGAAGGCTAGCCCACCATTGATGAGTAGATTTTTGGAAGTGTATAGCTACATGGTGTAGCTTGGAGGACTCCGTGAAGCCCTTGTTTCCAAAGGTCTCATCAAATTGTTGGATGAAGGCCAATACTTTGTTGGTGGCACCAAAGGTGCCATCATAGGTGAGAAAAGAGATACTCTTTCCTCTCCCTTTGAATTTCTTAAGCTTTTGGGACCTTCGCCATGCAGGGTACGTTTTGCAATGTCCTCTCCTCTTGTATTCTCTAGGAGAATAACTATTGCTTTTGTCGGAAGAGGAGGAAGGTGAAGAAGAAGGAGACGAGGGTGACCTCTTTCTTGCCTTGTTTCCTCTCTTCCCTTTTGGAGTGACAAGGAGAAGGACTATGGGTTGACCATTTCCTCATGGGAGGAGTTGACGATTGTCTAGACCACCGTCTTCGTGGAGCCACATCTTCAAAGGAGCTTAGGGATTCATTGCTTTCTTGCTCTTTGGATTTCTCCTCTTGTATGGGAGAGAGTCTTCTTTCGGGGGTCTCGTCAAGAGGCCTCATAAGCTCTCTCTCCTCTTGGAGAGGAAGGGAAATCCCATAAGCACAAAGTTGTTGAGTAACTTTGGCATGCAAAGTAGAGTTGCCCATAGTTTGATGCAACCTAATAACAAGATAATTTAAACATGGGGGCATCATCATTAGCACCTTTATGTGCAAAACCAAAGTTATCAATGTTCATTATACTCTCTTGGTTATTGTCAGCCATGCTAATTATACTTATGTATTTACTTAGTGTATTCTTTGGCAATTAAAAACCTTAGTTGCTACTCCTCTTAGACTTTGAAAATAGGCACTTAAGTATCTACAACCACAGCTTGAATTGGTTAATTATAGAGAGTAGTGGAGTGGTCTAAGATAGCAGAATTACCGAGGGATAGCTCCTTTTGGACTTCATATGGCTCAATAATGATAAAGAAATAGGCAAGTCTAAAAAGACCCCATTATTAAGACTAAAGCTCTTGATGTGTGCACCATATCCCACATAGTGGGCTCAACAAAACCAATAATAGATCCCAGTCCCACTTACCCTAATATAACTAACAAAATCAACCATTAATCGTCTACTTAAGGACCTCTCTTCTTAAGCAAGAAAAGAGAAACCAAATGCTCTGATACCAATGTAATGTGAATGGCCTATGAACTTTGAGAATAGCGGAATTAAGAGAATTAAAGTGAGCATTTTTGTGAAATCACTTTGAAAACATAGAGGGTGAACTTAATTGATTGTAGCAACATAAACATAGTAGTTAATTAACTTGGCATGAAAAATACTTTTGCGAGAGAGAGAGAGTATTAGAGAACATGACAATAGTTGAGGACCGGATTTACTTGGAGCCGCCCCCCCCTCCAAAAGTCGTTTGTATTATAGATTCTCCCATCAAGAGAGACTTTGTTACAATATAATATTTGTGTTCCTTGTGACCTTGGTGATGCTATGAAGATGGAAAGCTTCATGCATCATGAGGGTAGCATAAAATTTACAAAAAACATTAACTATCCCAAGCCTCAGTCCAAAGACCTCAAACACCTACGAAGGTGGAGAGAGCTAGCGGGGAATAAGGGTAGGGAGGAGGAAGAAGAAACATTCCATAGGAGAAAGAAATGGAGGTATTGCATTTTGCACTCTACACAATGAGACAATGTGTATGTGTGTGTGTGTGGGAGAGTATAACCCCCCTCTCATGCTTGGTCCACACCTCTCTCTCTCTCATTATTTTATTATTTCATTTGGACATGTGTCCTCTTTTTCTTTTTTGAGAGAAAGAACTTAATTATTTATTTTTATGTATCTAAATTCTCATTGGACCCCTTTAAAACCTAACCAATGGCTTCAAGCACATCATGAGGGCACATGTGGAGGATCATTTGAACATGTGTCTTTTATGCTTATTAAGTCATTTGGTTGAATTGAATACTTCATGGACTTAGTCAATCAAGCAAGCATGTGTCTTTTATGCTTCTTAAGTCATTTATTTTAAATTAAATACTTCAAGCCTTAGTCAATCAAGCATGGCAGTTCATGTCTCTTGAGAATTTATCTTTTACTTTAACATTTCAAAAACCTTAGTCATTTAAACATAAAAATCACCTCAAGCTTTGGGCGAGGTTCCCACAACCACTTTAAGTGTCTTAACACCTCATGCTTGGGTACGATTCCCACCTCGAGGTTAGCCCTAGCTTGTGTAAGGTCAAAGGACTTTTTAACACTATCTTTTGGAGGTCTTTAATGAAGCTAAAACTAAGGTGTTTTAAACTCCATTAGATGCATGTTGCTCTTTGATAGACTACCTCCGTTTGGACCCCTTTTGAGATGTAACCATCTATCCTCTTGGTCCCTTGCTGAGATAAATCTAGAAGCACTTATTGCACATTGCTCTTTGGTAGATTGTCTCCTTTTGGACCCCTATTAAGATGCAATCATTTCTCCTTTTGGTTCCATGTTGAGATAGGTCTAGAAGCACATACATATATATCTTAAGTCTTGTTCGCCTTTTATCTTTCCATATTAAGTGATCAGTTTAATACGAGAAAATCATTTGGTAAAGTTAGATATTATATTTTATGACATTTAGTGCTAGTACTAGTATTGATACTGTAATACTGCTATATTGCGATACTGGTATACTGGTTCCCAGACATATTGTCTATGTTAAGAACACCAAAAAGATGTAAAAACCAGTAGTTTTATACACAAAAATAGGAAATAGGTATTTCTATAAGAGTCTTGCTAAGAACCGATGTACTAGTACTGATACAAGTCTGGTATATTGATACTGGTACTGGTACCAGTCTTCAGATTTTCATTGCTATTACTGGTACTGATATTGTTATACTGCTAAACTGATATATTGGTATACAAGTACTGGTACTAGTCTCAAATTGTTAATGCTAGTACTTGTACTCGTAGTATTGGTACTGAAACTGCTATACTAGCATACTAGTACTGGTACTAGTCTCAGACTTTCATTGCTAGTATTGGTGCTAGTAGTACTGGTACTGATACTGCTATATTGCTATACTAATATATCGGTTAACTGGTATACTGGTCATATAGTCCATATTGAGAATAACAAATATATATGTAAAAACCAGGAGTTTTATACTTAGAAATGGGAAAAAGGTAATCCTATAAGATTCTTGCTGAGAGTTGGTAACCATTTCCATCTAGCTAAGCCATCCATTGCATCAAGTTGTAATAAGTTAGCAGAATTCCATCATACAATCGTAAATAACAACTATATTTGCTAATGTATAGAGAATCAACCAAGAAGCCTTTATGAGCTATAAGAAGAATACTTACCATACAAATCCATTTAATCATAACAAACCTATCAAAACCAGAGTCCCCATCCGTTCGTTAAGCAAACCCATGCCATACGTACATCAAAACACATATAGAAATGTCCATAAGTTCCCAATTACCAAGCAAAGAAGTATTACTTTCAAAACTTAGCCCATTAAGCGAAAGAACTCCATCTGAGAAGAAGAAGAAGCTAGAGAATGGACCTCCAAAGCTTGTTGCTTTTCTTTTCCTTTAGCCATAGTGTCACACACTCAGAGTACATTCACTTAAACAACTCTTCCTCACTACAACGGCTACCAACGGAGTATACACGAGCCTGCTAAGTGAGGAAGACCCTCACCTTTACATAGGATTGATGGACCAGTCTGAGAGTAGACTTGAATGTAGCTACGCCATTCATCGTCAGTCAATCATTAGTAGAAAGACGATTTTCCATAAATTGGGCCATGTGTAATGCTAGCAGACGACCTCCAAAATAGGGTAGATTCCATAACTTGGAGATCTAGCTTATGGCGCCGCATACATGTGCAGGCAAGTGAATTTTCCTGTTTTGACCTTAACCCTATAGAGCCATACGATAATGCTACTAATAGTGAGGCCAAAAAAAGACCTACAGGAAAAGGGAACATGGCCGGTCAAGGAAATAAAACCATATAATTGTGAGCTAAACAAGCCTATAAAATAGAAAAAATTTCTCACATCCAAACTTTTGTGTGTGTGTGTGTGTGTGTGTGTGTGTGTGAGAGAGAGAGAGAGAGAGAGAGAGAGAGGGGGGGGGGGGGGGGGGGGGGGGGGGGGGGGGGGGGGGGGGGGGGGGCAAGAGAACCGAAACTCAGATCTGAGATCTGGGTTTTTGGTGCTCGTGGATTATTTTTTTCATGGTCGGTGTCACTATAATCGTCGCTATGAGCGTCTCTATCGGCCTCGCTATATTATTTGCTGCACAACGATGCTCATAACGACACTGTGAATTTTCACATTTGAGCGTCGCACTGCTAGCATCACTACTATGAAGAACCTCTTGTAGTGCCCATGCATGCCTAGAGTAATTTCATCAATAAAAGTCACGAAGTACAAATGATTCTCAAAAAGATGGAGTACACATCAGACACGAAATGTGAACATGGACTGGTTGCAATTTATAGACAACCCACATAGACATATGGTGTCTAAGAAATCCATCAATATCGACAAAGATATATGACGTTATGTTTGTTTTTCATACGTACTTAAGTGTATGGGCATAGCATCCATAGTTGCGAACATAGCTCAAACCTTTATAGGGATGGTAAGATTGCTAGATGGAAATCAAGGTAACAAAAGATTTTCACATCATGACTAATTAGGAGAGCACCCTTGTAGCTCAATTGGTGAAAGAGGTGATTATTGTGAGCAATGAAAAGGTCCATGCCAAAGAGGATCATGTACTCAATCACAATCTCATATATTTCCATGATGGACATGCAAGGACTTTCAAATTAAAAGGAGAATCCAAAAAGAAGACATATGTGCCATGCAAATTGGAATTAGGATTGCGGGAAAACACACACAGCTTGGACTCAGACGAAAGAAGCTCAAGGCACACAACTAAGAGTGTATTACTTAGTGTGCAATGGAAAAATAGATAGCCCTAGAGTGATGGGCGTATATACAATGCACGGGGGGAAAAACCTCCATAGAGGAAAAAAATGCCCCGACAGTCCTAGTATGTTCACACACATCCCTACCACATGTATATGGTAACAAATGCCCCCTGGAGTGATGCGGTGAACGAGAGGTGGCACATGAGTAAAGGGAAGTGCCATGCCCCGAGGACACGATCAGTCCACAAAGGGGAGTAAGCCCAAAGCTTTGTGGAAAGCTTCGAACTTCTCATGAGACAATGCCTTTGTGAAAAGATCTGCAAGGTTGTCCTATGTTGGCACATAAGCCAAGCTCATCTCTCTTGCTGAGAGTCTCTCCTTGACATAGTGGTAATGCACCTCAATGTGCTTTGAGCAAGCATGAAAAACTGGGTTCCTTGCAACTGCCAATGCGCTCTGACTGTCAGTGTAGATAGTGTTGGCAGTGAAGACTTCCCTGTACTCAGCCTCACAACTAGAAGTGGCCATAGAAGGTTGCTTCTTGCTCAACCACGATATACATGAACTGCCAAGCATGAAACAAAAACCACTTATGGACACTCGCTTGTCAAAACGGCGATTTATAGCTTCCAAAGCCTGCGCGATCTCTATGGTTGCTCTCTAGACACCTAGACACAAAAAAAAGAGGAGGGAGACACAAATTTAGTTGAGCTTCCAAGCTCTCTCTCTCTCTCTCTCTCTCTCTCCACCTAATGACGCTTGATTATTGGATCAAAAATGTATGTGCACGCCAAATTTTACTAGTCTGATTATTACATTGTGAAAGCACCAAACCTTTTGTATTTGGCACAGTAGTACTATGTCCCGAGTCCTGCTGAGAAGATTAGATACACCAAACAACTCTTACAAAGGCACCGGACAAATTTTGACATCCGAGTATTTTCTGGAAAAAAAGTCTTGCACATCAAAAAATGATGTATCGAGTACCTACCGACTTGGCTACAGTTGCAACACCTAGCCACGTAACTCCTCCAAAAATTACTTTGACTTTTCTTGAGCAAACCATACTCAATGATCTACGTCTCACATGGGTGTTAGTAAAGCTCTATGACTTTTCGATCATCCCTACAACGACGTGTTGGATCTTTGGCTGCTCAAGAGGCTTTCCTTTGTATAGGGCACCTGGAATAGGTGGTTCCACTTTCAAAATCACAGGTCCGACTCTAGTAATCAGGCAGGAGAAAGTGATAATAGCTCACAAAGCTTCATCTTTGTTCTCGTGGGAATGCAAGAAACCCTATCCTCAACTCCTTCCTACCTTGGTTGGTGTGCAATCACCATTTTTGTGTGTGTGTGTGTGTGTGTGTGTGTGAGAGAGAGAGAGAGAGAGAGAGAGAGAGAGAGAGAGAGAGAGAGAGAGCGAGCCTCCAAATTACATAAGATACGCAGCCTGTGGGAAGAAGACCTGCTGCCTGTGGGAAGAAAAATACTTCAATGCTCCAATCCAGGTCAATGAAGTTCTGTAGTACCCAGCATGTAAACAACAGGCTGGGAGCTGCTGTGGCTGGTGAATGGGAGGAAACATGGCTATCTGCAAGAGCAATAGTGGTGCATTCCTTACAGAGCAGAAGAGCGAGGCACAAGTAAGCTACTTTGAGTACATGGGCCTTTCATGATGTGCATAGCAACAACTTTACTTCTTGTGGGCGGCTTACTGCTGTGGAAACCATTCAGAGCGGTTTTGCTAGCGCCATGGCTCATCAGCAGGGCTTTAAAGAAGCAGGGTGTGCAATGCGTGTCTTACCAGTTGTCGCTGGGGAAGCTCACGAGCTGTCTTTGGTGGCACGGGCTGCAGGTATGTCCTTCAAACTCTGGACCGGCATTATCACCCTTCATTAGAAACATCTGAACCTTGCATGAAGATGCTGGTGATGGACATTGCAACAACGAAAAGGACCATTTTTGGCGTGTTTCTCAAGCTCCACCGCCATCATTTGCCCACCCACCATAGAGCATGCTCGGTGTCATCATTGTCGCTGCAGTTTTGAGGTTGTTGCAACTTGCAATCATTAGGCACAAGAGCAGGAGGATGACAAAAGCAACAATGACCATTATCATGGTCCTCATGCTACGTACAAGAGCTCCCTAGTCCTTGGGGCAAACCATCACCTACATAGCTTTCTCTGCAACTCCCTGGTCTACTGCTGCAACTAATCCGCACCGGCGCGAACTGGTTGCAGCGGTAAACTAGGGAGTTGCTATAACATGCCGCACCTTAGGTAGATTTTGTGGCTAGGGTCATTTTTAAGAAAAAAAATGGTCAAAATGATATGCACTGCCTGCCATATTACTTTGGTCTTCAACCTCAAGAAACCATAAAACTGCGTCCCACCAAGAACTTGCAAGGGTTATAGGACATGTAAACCATTCTATGTGAAAGAGGCTCGAGATGCTAGGAGACGCTCAAGTATTGGTAGCAGTGTTTGGGAAAAACATGTCTCAACTTAATATCGTGTCGTTTTCAATTTCAAATGTCGGTTGAGGGCAAGGGAAAAGAGAAATTTTGCCCCAAAGTAGAAAAAAATAGTGTAAAAACCTGCAAAATAACCTAATTTTCTCTTGGCAAATTCTAGGAAAGGAACTTTGTATGTGTGGAGAAATGATTTTTTTGGAACACTAGTAGCTAGTCCAGCAGACATATGTGCCTTCTACTTTTCAAAAGTGTCGACGACTTTATTGTAGTAATCCCACGCCAACGCAGAATGGTTCCCAACAATCGCCCAACACTTGCGGCAAGCCGGGGCCTTTTTTTGTTCCATTGAATAAATTTTTCTCTTTAATGTGATGAATGTTTTGATTTTATGAATGCAATAGCTTGTAGTGTGACAATTTGTCTTCTTTCTTGATGATTTTGTTGATAAGTAGAGTGAAAATAGTGTTTCTAGTTTGGAAATTCATCAGAGCTCCCGAATAGCTAGCATTTGGTAATCACATTGAAGATGGGCCTTGTCGTCAGGTAAAGAGAGTTTAAAGATAGAGTGAAAATAGTGTTTCTAGTTTAGAAATTCATCAGAGCTCTCAAATAGCTAGCATTTGGTAATCACATTGAACATGGGCTTTGTCGCGAGGTAAAGAGAGTTTGAAGATAGAGTATTATGGAAGGAAGGAAAAGCTTCAATTTCCTTTCACAGAGGACTTTGATGACAATGATCTTCATGGTGATGAGAGTGAGAGCACAGACATTGGCTTAGGGTCATTGAATAAATTAGATGCTCATCAAAGATCTTCATGGTGATGAGACTGAGAGCACAGACATTGGCCATTGAATAAATTAGATGCTCACAAAGCTAGGCAAGAGGCAACCTTGAAATTGGCTCCAGTTTTGGTTCCATGAAATTAGTCATTATGGGATTTGATTTTGGTTGTGGGATTAGTTTTCAACATTGAAAAACCCTCTTGCGCTTTTGTAATTTTCTCTAAGTAATAAAGAATGTCTAAAGAGACTTGCTCAATTATTTTGTTGCTAAAAAATACTTGCTCGTCAATTTGTATAGCCCACCAAATGCACCCCACCATTCTTCAATTGTTCTTCATTGATGAGATCTATACAAGATGGTATGAAAGGGCTATTAGGCTATACACAAAACCTTGCAGCGGAGAGGGACATTCTTAAGTTGTAAAACCATTTGCTTCTATAGTTCAAGGATTCTCTTAATCGTCAGCTTCAAGAAAGCAAGGAGAAGGTAAAGAATCTCCAATCATTGTTGAATACAGTTAGAAGAAAAAAGACAGAGCTTGGACTTAGACAAAGACAAAGGAAGTTGAAGAATATTGAGAGTCTCAAGCGATGAGGTGGAGGCTGCAGCAAAATAATCAAAGCAATGAGGTAAAATTGCCTTTTTTTTTCAAATTGATATTTGTTTTGCAAGTTGGTATCTTTGCGTGCTATAGTCTTTCCTTGTGTTTACTATAGGTCCTTGGTTTAGCCAACTTGCTCACAAGGAAACATAAGTGGTGCTTCACAATCATTTCGTGAAGTAATTCCACCTATTCTTGACAACCTATTGAATGAAACAAGATTTGGGGTTGCTAGGCAGAAATGCATCAATGGTTTTTTGCAAAGCTCTACTTTGGACAAAGTCAAAATCAGTAGGGCAGGTTACCAAAAGCTATTCAAGCTCATTAACAAAAATGTGAAGCAATCAAGAGTAAGGGGTCTGTGCTTCTGAAGCCATTAGTTGTTCAACATGCCATGCTCATAATTAATTCCAAGGTCATGGAGATTCCTGGAGAGCCTTTCCACATCAATGACATATATCCTGGTAAGAAGAAAGACCCCAAGTTTAACTACTTCAACAATCTATTCTTTGACTTGAGAACTTTGCAGAGGGCTGTGATAAAATCCTAAGATCTTTAACATATTGAGGTGAATGGGCACAATTTTTTTCATCAAATTAGATGAGAGTGAAAATGTTAAGGGTAGAAATCTTAAGAGAGTATGATTAACCCTCATGAATAGAGCTTTTCATACCACAGAGGTGAAAAAAAACCCTAAAAATTTTAATGTGTAGTTAGAGAAGAACATTTGGTGGCTGGGTGCTTTTGAGGTTGATAGTGAAGATTTCAATGTGTTGAATTGGGTATTCCACCACACTAGTATCTCTATTGAGGGCTTTGGTAGGTACAAGGTGGGGTGGCACATTGGGGGGGGGGAGAGAGGGGGGACCTAAAGAAACTAAAGTGTATGTACAATGTGTCAAGGGGTGCCGATGCCAAAAGCCCATGTACCTACTGCATGGGTGCAACAAACGAGATGAATCTTGCTAACTGGAACAAAGCCCTAGATAGACACTCTAAAGATCCAAACTTTCAAGTTGTTTTAGATATTCCCCTTTCAAATGTCCACCTCTACACACTGCATGCACTTTGTAGAATAATTGAGAAGATTGTGCACCTGTATATAGGGTTTGCATGGGAACTACAATCTTTATCATCCAGAGAAACTTCCATAAAAAGCATTGAGAGGGTATTATCTGATATTGGACTTCATGGAGGAATGTTGTGATTGAGTCAAAACCCAAAAGGTCATCTGGTGAAAGTAATATCTCTAGAAAAGCTTCTATCGGTGAGATGAAGGCCATAACATTCTTGGGGTTCATGGAAAGTTTGGTAGGGGTGAATCTAAAGTCCAGTATAACCAATGGAAGGCTCTGCACAATGTTGTGAAGCACCATGGAGTTGATGGCAGAGCAAGAAATGAGAAGGCAAAAGTGTGGGAAGCCCTGGATGCAGTCTTTTCTTACTGGATAAAAAGTCACTGGAGAAACAATGACCTCTCAACTTTAAGAAAGAGTTTTCGAACAGATTAAAAAAAGCTATGACAAGTGCTTAGATCTCAGAGCACTTCACACACTACATGGTAATAATTATGAAGTTTGATTCCTCTAATCTGTTTCAACACTTGCATAAATTGCTAAATAGGTTTTTTTTTTGTGCAACACATTATCTACAAACACACTCCATGGTTTATAAAGAAATATGGAAGCTTGTCAATTTAGTATACTCAAGGTATGGAGAAGTCCCACTATCAGGCAAGAACCAAGTTTTTCAAACACACTAGACATGATGGAGGAGCTCAAAAAGCTAATAGATTGCTTGAAAGTATTCCAATGGTTTTACAGACAAGTGTGGCACACAACAAGCTCACTAGAGACCAAGACAATTCTATATTGCTACATCTATACATAGGAGTATACAAAAGAAGGATGTGTTACCACATGTGGTAGTGATGTGCGTGAACACACTTAGGACGTCAGGGCATTTTCTCCCTCACTAGGAGGTTTTTTCCCACTAGGAGGTTTTTTCTCCCATGCATTGTATATACGCCCATCAATCTAGTAATAACTCATCTTTTCATTTCATACTAAGTAAAACACTCTATGCTGTGTGCCTTTAGCTTCCTTTGTCTTCTCCAAGCTGTGTGTGTTTTTTTGCAACCCTAATTCCAACAAGTGGTATCAGAGCAGGTTGCATCCTCTCGTGCTTAGTCGCCCAACAGCTCCAACACGTGTCTGCTCACTTTCTTCAATTTTAGTGAGTTTGGCGAGCGTTTGCAGGTCAACAAATATTGTGGGTGAGCTCTAAGAGCTCAGTCTCCTCAGATTTTTTATTCGGTCTCATTTTGGCTACCATTTCCACTACATGCACTACTGTGCAAGCTATTTCGTCATTTTGTGCAAATTTTTTGTCAGTGCCATTTTTTGCACAACAAGTCCCTTACAGTCTTCTACAATTTGTGCTATATAGCACATGTTGTTCCCGCTTTGTTTCTCCTCTTTTCAAGCAATTTTCACATTAGGTGCAGGCATTCATCATAGCTGACAACAACACAAATGTGTTCAAGATGTGTTCATGACAGATTGGATAAGGACAATTACCCTATGTGGTCTTACATGATGCAACATGTTCTTGTGTCAAAGGGTGTCTAGGTTATTGTGCACGTCATTGATTTATGTCCAGGTTCTCAGGATACAGGCATTGTTGAGGATGTTGCAGGTCTTGCTGCTGTTAGAGTTGTTTTGCCTACGACAAAATAAGCTCGTTGGGATGTAAAGGATACACAGGCTCATGCATTGATTTCATTGTTTGTGAAGTGCACTATTATCCCCACATTCATTCAATAAAATATGCAAAACAGGCTTGGGATATTCTAGTTGGTCTTTATGCAAGTCGCAATGAGGCTAAAATTGCATTGGTGCGTAAAGAGCTGGAATCAAATATTTTACATGAGGAAGATGATATGGAAACTTTCCTTGCTGGTGTCAAGGATATCAATGAGAAACTTGTTTTTGTAGGTGAAGTCATTTCAGACAGTTCCCTTGTGAAGACTGTTCTTGATGCCTTGCCAGTTCTTACCAGATTTGTGCTAGTACTTGGAGACTTATGACCCAAGGACATCCCGAAGTTGTCAAGTTTGATGCATTGTGCACATTGTTATTGTTGCAAGAGTCACTTTTTTAAAAGAAAAAAGTACTAGACAATGTGCAGTTGAATAGGCCTTTGCTCAAAGAAAAGGTGATAACAGTAATGCAACCAATTCTCATGGTTCTTCTGCGAGTGGAAAATCACATGTTCCTAATGCTTCTGTTGGTAGCAATTCTTCTAGAAATTTTCGTGATAAGGGCAAAAAAAAGATGCGTTGCCATTATTGTAAAGCTAATGATCACTTCATCAAGCAGTATCCTAAGTTGAAGGCCAAAGAGGCTAGTTCCACCACTAATGCTTGTTCCACTACAAATGCATCTATTGCTGAGTCTTCTGTGAAAAAACACTGTGATGTTGATGTTGATGCAGAATGGGCTTTTAGTGCAGAATGCACTTATAATCTTGTTGTCCATGCTGCATGCATGTCAGTTGCTGCAGATTCACATGTGTGGTATTTTGACAGTGGTGCTACAAAGCACACTACCTCACATTGTGATTTGTTGACCCCTCTCGAGTCTGTCCCTCATGGAAATTCAGTTACTTGTGCCAACAATGCCTCTTATCAAGTTCATGGAGTTGGAAAGATTGTAAATGACAGTTCTTTCACACTTGTTAATGCACTTTACGTACTTGGAATCAAGAAGAATCTTTTGTTTGTATCTGCACTTGCTAGACTTGGTCTTGTAGTCAAATTTGTGGATGACAGATGTATAGTACATGCTCTCAGTTTTGGTGATGAAATTGTTGCATCTGGAATTTTATACTGTGGATTGTATAAGCTCACTTTGTATGACAAGTGTGGGCAAAATTTTGCAAATGGAGTTGTGGATTCAAAGGCTACTTCAGATGCAAAACTTTGGCAAGCACGTTTTGGTGATCTAAATTTTGCCAGTTTGCTGCGTTTGCAGAAATCTGATATGGTTGCTTCTTTGAAGCCTCTTGAAGCACCTGTCAAACATGTCTATGAAGGCTGTATTTTGGGTAAGCTGCAGCATTCTAAGTTTCCAAAGGATGGTTTAGTTAGGGCCACATGTAGGTTTTAGCTTGTGTATAGTGATGTTTGTGGGCCCATGCAAACTCCGTACCTCATGAATTTTATTGATGATTATTCCAAGCATGCATGTATATATCCGCTTAAAGCAAAGTCCCAAGTAGTTATGTGCTTCAATTTTTTTTTGGCTATAGCTAAAAATGTCTCGAAATGTAATATGGACAGCCTCCGTTCTGATCGAGGGGGGGAGTACATGTCTCATGAATTTAATGTGTTTCTTGCTAGTCGTGGGATAAAACACCAATGTACATTGCATTATACACCTCAAAAAAATGGTGTTGCTAAGAGGAAAAATAATTCACTTACAAAAATGGCACGAAGTATGGTCAAAAGTCAAGCTTTTGTCGCATTCGTTTTGGCTTGAGGCCATCATGTGTGCCACTTATGTACTTAACAACTGTCCTACAAAAGCTTTGCAGTCTATGACTCCATTTGAAGCATGGCATGATAGAAAGCCTTCTATTGAGCACATGCGTGTTTTTGGTTGTTTTGCATATGCTTTGGTGCCACAAACACAACACAAAAAATTGGATGATAAGGCTATCAAATGTATTTTGTTGGCTATAGTGTGGAAAGTAAAGGTTACATGTTGTATCATCCACAAACATAGTGTATTCTGGTTTCACGGGATGTTGTGTTTGTGGAAGATTATGTTCGGCTCTTACTGTCATGTACTAGAGACAATAATGTAAGCTCAAAGGACATTTAGGACACTTTGTTGCCTCTTTTCAATGGTGGAAGTTTGAATGTAAATTCAAATGAGGCAAATGTACAACCTATGGGGGTTTTTGATACAGAACTGCCTAATATTGATGCAGATGTACATGATGTACTTGATGAAGAAAGGGTTGGAAATAAGTAGGCTAGAGGTATGCCAAAATGAATGGTGCATACATTGCATGATAGTAAACTGGATGCACCTTTGTCTAGTCGCACTCGTTCACGCTCTCGCCATGCATCTTATGCATCACATTGTTATGCTTTGGCTGTGTCTAGCTTACATGATATTTAGGAACCTCTGTCTTTTGATGAAGTACATAATTCAAAAAATTGGATGGCTGCCATGCAATCAGATATGATGCACTTATAGAAAATGACACGTGGACTTTATGTGATTTTCCTTCTGGAAAAAAACCCATTGGTATGAAGTGGGTTTACAAGTTGAAACGCAAGCCGGATGTTGAGATTGATCACTATAAGGCTCGACTTGTTGCAAAGGGTTATGCACAGCAAAAAGGAATAGATTATGAAGAGACTTTTGCTCCCACTTGTCATATGACTACTGTGCATTTTCTATGTGCATTGGCAGATCATTTTGGTTGGGATGTACATCAATTAGACATTGTTCCTACTTTCTCGAATGGTGACATATTTGAGGAAGTTTATGTAATGCAGCTTCACGGTTTTGTCAAGAAAGGACAAGAAAATAAGATGTGCAAATGTAACATAGCTTTGCATCAGTGTCAGAAAAAACCCGGGGTCTAGTGTATTTTAATCGGTTGAAATTGTAAAATCCCGGTTAGATTTTAAGCATGTCTTGAAGAAAACAGGAAAATTTTCACAAGTTTTAGTGTAATTACCGGCAAAAGCTTCAAATTTTGGCCTAAAAACCGGGAGAATTTCAAGTTTGCCCTTATTTTCTTTGGTTAGGAAAAATGTATTTTTCTAGCCCTGCTTTGTATGGGTTGAAGCAATCTCCTCGTGCTTGGTTTGAGAAGGTTGACACTCATTTGGTCAAACAAGGCTTTTGTAACAATCCAACGGAAAGCACATTGTATGTAAAGCGTGAGGGTGATGTACTTCTCATTGTGGTTATTTATGTAGATGATTTGCTGATCTCACTGGACCAAATGAGTTTCAAGATTTTAATTCTACTTTCAAGATGAAAGATTTGGAGCTGTTGCATCATTACTTGGGTAACAGTTTAAGCAGTGTGATGGTGGTATTTCCTTGTGTCAAAAAAGTTACATAGAGACATACTATGTAAGTTTGGACTTGAGGATTGTAAACCAATTGCCACTCCCATAACAACAAGTTTTAAATTGAGTCTTCATGATGCTAGTGATCTTACAGATGTCACTCTTTACCAAACTGTTGTTGATGGATGCCTCATTTATGTATGCAACATGAGCCCGGATATTCAGTTTGTAGTCGCAAATGTCAGCAAATTTATGCATAGCCCAGGGTCTAAGCATTGGCAGGCTGACAAGAGGATTTTTTGCTACTTTAGTGACACTTTACATCTTGGCTCATTTTATCACGAGGGGGGATCACTGTCGCCAGATTTGCATGCTTTTTCGAACTCAGATTGGGCTGGTTGTTTTGATACACAAGTGTCTACAATTGGTTTTTGTGTCATGCTTGGTAGTTCAACATATCATGGTTAAGCAAGAAGCAACCTATTGTGTCCACTTCTAGTTGCGAGGCTGAGTACATGGTAGTCCTCACATCTACGATTGAGTGTGTATGGCTCAACCTCCTTACGGATGATTTGGGTGTTGGACATGACACTACCAACACTATCTACATGGACAGTCAGAGCGCATTGGCAGTTGCAAGGAACTGAGTTTTTCATGCTCGCACAAAGACCATTGAGGTGCATTACCACTATGTCAAGGAGAGGCTCTTAGAAGGAGAAATCAGCTTGTCTTATGTGCCAATACAGGACAACCTTGCAAATCTTTTCACAAAGGCATTGCCTCCTGAGAAGTTTGAAAATTTTTGCAAAGCTTTGGGCTTACTCCCCTTTGTGGAATGATCATGTCCTCATGGCATGGAACTTCCTTTTTCTCTTGTGCCAGATCTTGTTCACCACATCATTCCAAGGGGGATTTCTTACCATATACATGTGGTAGTGATGTGTGTGAACACACTTAGGACTACCATGGCATTTTCTCCCTCACTAGGAGGTTTTTTCCCCCTTGCATTGAATATACGCCCATCACTCTAGGGCTAACTCATCTTTGGATGCGTACATTAGATCATTTGCAAGTGAAAGGTATTTACAATGACTTTCCACTAGAGAGAGGCAAGGAAGGAAATGGGGAATAATACAAGGATCAATTTTGGTTTCTTGATCCAATATCATGCTTTTCTTTTTCCCCCTCCACTTCAAGTACTCCTGCGTCTTGTAACCATGCAACTGCTTCAAGTCACTAGAAGAGGCAAGGATATAACTGGACATTGTTCCAAAAGTATGCACGTCTTGAGCCATAAATCCTGGAGCAAGTCCAAAAACTCAAATGGCTTCTTGCTTCTCAGGAATTATGATCTTGTCCACTCCAACTCTTATTATTGCATGTGAACCTACCACCCTTGATAGATTCACTAGAGCAAGTATGGGGAGAGTGGGTGATTGAGAAAGCTTCTTGTGGTAGATAGCTATTGTCTCGTGGTTGAGCTTCCAAATGTAATGGCCCAAACTTTGATACCTCTTTAGATCCAAAGGCTTGGAGCTCTTCCCTCTCCCCAGAAACTTGTCAGGATCTACAAAATGATATGTGCAAAAAAACATATCAAATCAGTTAATAGAAATGAAGTTTCAATGAAGTATCAATATCCTAACTAATGTACCATTTTACTTTAGGGTTTTCATCATCTTCAAAAATGTCCTCTTTCCAAAAGTCAATGGAAAATCTTGTCTTATTATATGTGATCTCCCTTGCAACTTCTTTGCCCATGTGTTCAATCTTCAATCTTTTCTGAATTTTTTGGAACTCCTCATATGTGGGAAGCCCTTTCTCTTCATAGCTTTGGAAAATATCTAGTACATGCTCCCCAACATGGGACTGATCAATAAAATTCTCAAATTATGTATCAAATAATGATAATGGGCATGGTGTACAGTGCTCCACAAAGCCTTTATCATGCTCTTCCAACTCTGCCAAAATAACAAGGCAGTAGTCCTCTCTTAGATCAAAGAGGTTTTGTTTATCCTGTAATAGCAAATACTCCTTATTGTTTATCTTGTAGGTGGGCATGGTTGCTGAGCAGAGCAAGGGATCAAGCTCTTCCTCTAGAATGTGTTCCTCCACCTTGGTGATGTTCCTTGCCTTGAACTCTAAAATATGCATCTCCTTGCTTTCAAGCCTCTCCATTTCCTCTTTGAAATAATCAGGTGTCTCCTCTACATGTTGAACATTCATAGCTGTTGTATTTTGCAGAGATTTGGACTCTCCTTCCTTTGATGGAATAAGAGTCAAAAAGAGAAAAAAGGAAATAGTTTCAACCACAAGCATGTTTCATAGCTATATCTTTGATATACACCATATCTTGTCCTCTCTATGCAATAATAGAGCACTTGGACGTATGTTTGTCTGCTCTATTTTTGCATAGAGACAACACAACACCTTGGACATTTCATATATAATGTCTTCAATTAAAAACATTTCATACATAAAATGTCTATATCTTGTAGTGTTGCTTCTATGCAAAATTTTTTAGGAAATAAGACGTAGCTAAATAGAGAATTGAGTAGATTACTTAATCGAGAGAGACATATTTATATACATGAGATTATAGAGTAGAGAGAGAGAGAGAGAGAGAGTACACACGATATACGGGTTCACCCAATGTGGGCTACGTCCATGGGAAAGCAGCCACTCAATGGCTTTAGTACTTCAAAACAAGAGGTAGTTTACAAAGGGGTTATACCCTTAATGGAGCTCCCGCCTTGCTTCACTCTCACCACCTCACACTCACCTTGTTGCATCAACTTCACACTATGAAATGTGTGTAGAAATGGCCTCCTTTTATAGGCCAAAAGGGCTGCCCTCTCTAATGAGAGACAGCCATGTGTAGCCGCCCTTGTGCGAATAAGTCCAAATCGGACCCTCCTATCTGCCCATGTGTGGCCGTCCTTGAGAAGACAAGTCCGCTTTTGAATTCGGCCACCGGCCACCGGCCATTGACTTCCGGCCACAGGACACCGGCCATTGACTTCCGACCACCGGCCATCGGCCATTGACTACCGGCCACCGGCCAACCGATCGGTTGTTTTCCGACCACTTTCCGGCCGCCGTCCGGCCATAATATTCCGGCGAAAAAAAAAAGTCCGGGGGCCTCTGCCCCCAAGGCCTTTAAAGTTGCCCCTGATTCTTGTCTATGAAAATTTTGGTTTCCAGTGAGTGATTTTCCTTCACACACGATGGCTTCTCCTCATAATGGGGGCCTTACAAATGTGCGCTTTTACCACAGAAAATTACAAGGGTAAATCAGGCTCCATACTTAACAATCTCCCACTTGGAGACTGATCTCCAAACCAAACCTGTGAATACTTTCCATTCTGGCTTCTTATCCTTGAATGCCGATTGAAGATGAGCAAAAGCTCAACTTCTCCTTGTTGACCACCTTTGTAAACATGTCTGCATGATTTTCACTTGTATGCACCTTTCCTAGCTTTAGTTGTCCCTCTTCCAAAAGAGTGCGTATGAAGTGATATCTCACCTCAATGTGCTTTGTCCTTGAATGAAAGGCTGAGTTCTTCGCAAGATGGATAGCGCTTTGGCTATCACTGTACAAGACACAATTGTCTTGTTTGAATCCAAGCTCTTCTAAGAATCTGTGAAGCCACAGAATTTCTTTGCTTGCCTCCGTCATTGCTACATACTCTGCTTCCGTGGTAGAAAGTGAAACCACTTTCTGCAGCTTTGAAGCCCAGCTTACTGCTGTGCCTCCAACCGTGAACACATAGCCAGTAGTGCTCCTTCGAGTATCTTTGTCACCTGCCATATCTGCATCGGCATACCCTTCTAGAAAAATATCAGCTCCTCCAAAATACAAAGCATTTGTTTTTGTCCCTTTTAGATACCTAAGTATCCACTTCACAGCTTGCCAATGCTCTTTACCTGGGTTGTCCATGAACCTACTCACAACTCCCACTGCATGTGCAATGTCTGGCCTTGTCCAGACCATAGCATACATTAGAGAACCTACCGCTGCAGCATATGGAACTTTAGACATATAGGCTATCTCCTCTTGTGTCTTCGGACACATATCCTTCGTTAGTTTAAAATGACCAGCCAAAGGTGTAGAAACTGGTTTTGCATTTTGCATTGCAAACCTTTCTAGTACCTTCTTGATGTAATCTTCTTGAGATAGCTTTATTGTCTTCTTCGTCCTGTCCCTTGATATTTTCATACCAAGTATCCTCTTTGCAGCACCTAAATCTTTCATTGAAAAAGATTTGGACAGCTCCTCTTTTAGGTCTTTGATGTCCTGCATGTTAGCACTTGCAATCAACATGTCATCAACATACAACATTAGGATGATGAATTTCCCATCTCCCAAATTCTTCGTGTAGACGCAGTGATCCGAGTTGCATCTTGTGAATCCATGATCCAACATCCATCGATCAAACTTCAAGTACCATTGTCTTGATGCTTGCTTTAAACCATACAAGCTCTTCTTTAATATGCAAACCATTTTCTCCTTACCTTTTACTTCATACCCCTTTGGTTGAAGCATGTAGATTTCCTCCTCTAAGTCACCGTGAGGGAATGCCGTATTTACATCCATTTGCTCGAGATTTAGATCATGAGTAGCCACAAGGCTTAAGAAAAGCCTAATTGAGTTCATTTTTACAACAAGAGAAAATATTTCATTGAAGTCAATACCTTTCTTTTGAGAAAAACCTTTTACCACAAGCCTAGACTTGTACCTTTTCTTCCCACCTTCTTCTTCCTTTAGCTTGTACACCCATTTGTTTTGAAGTGCCCGCTTACCTTTAGGCAACTCAACCAACTCCCATGTTTGGTTGCGATGTAGTGAGTCCATCTCCACTTGCATGCTCTTCGTCCATTCTTCTTTGGATTCATGTTGCATAGCTTCTTCATATGATTCCGGCTCTCCAGAATCTGAAATCAAGAGATGGTTGAAGGAAGGAACAAACCTTTCTGGAGGTCTACTTTCTCTTGTAGATCTTCGGGGAATAGGTTGAGGCTCCTCATTTGGTTGACATTGTTGCACATTGTCACCGTTTGCAGTCCTTGAGTCTTCACCGTCCTCAAGCTCCATGTACTCATCACCTGTTTCTTTTGTTTGTTTTCTTTCCAAGTAATCTTTGTACATATTTTGTTTGTTAAAAATTACATCCCTACTCCTTAAGATTTTATCATCTTCAGGATTCCATAGGCGATACCCAAAGTCTTCTTCTCCATAGCCAATGAAGAAACACTTTTTGGACTTTGCATCTAACTTTGATCTTAGGCTTCTATCTATGTGCATGAAAGCCTCACACCCAAACACTTTGAGAAATGCATAATTCACCGGTTTACCTGTCCATGCCTCTTCTGAACTCCCCCATCCAATGCCGTTGAGGGTGAACGATTGATTAAGTACACAGACGTACTTACAGCTTCCGCCCAAAGCTCAAGCGGTAGGTTTGCATGTATCCGCATGCTTCGTGCTCGTTCCATGATTGTCTTGTTCATCCTTTCCGAAATCCCATTTTGTTGAGGTGTCCTTGGGGTTGTCCTTTGCCTCCGAATGCCATTGCTAGCACAAAAGCTTTCAAAAGCTTGGCTTCAATATTCGCCTCCATTGTCGGATCTGAGGCATTTAACCTTGGTACCTGTTTCATTTTCCACAAAGGCTTTCCACCTTTGAAATATGGAAAATACATTGGATTTATTCTTCATGACATAAACCCATGTTTTTCTACTCGCATCGTCTATGAATGTTACATAGTACAATGAGCCACCAAGTGATGGTGTACTTGTAGGACCCCAAACATCAGAATGAACCAACTCAAGTTTTTTAATTTTTCTTTCATTTCCTGATTTTTAAAATTTTACCCTCTTTTGTTTACCATAAACACAATCTTCACAAAACTCTAAGTCCACTTCTTTCAAACCTGGTAGAAGCTTCTTTGTTTGAAGGATTTTCATTCCTTTGGCACTCATATGCCCAAGTCGGTAGTGCCACACCGCACTGTCAGCTTCTGTAGTTGCTGCACAAGCTGAAGGTTGCGTGCTAACAGTACACAAGTAAAGTGTACCAACTTTTTCTCCCTTGGGAACCACCAAAGATCCCTTTGAGATCTTCCACCGTTTGTTTCCGAATGCAACGTTGTGACCTTCATCGTCCAATTGTCTTGTAGAGATCAAATTTTTGCGAAGAGAAGGAACATGCCTAACATCTTTAAGCTTCCATTCATTTCCGTTAGCAGTTTTGACAGAAACTGTACCTTTGCCGAAAATCTCACAAGCTTCATCATCTCCCAAGTATACATACCCAAAATTACCTTTGGTGTAGTCTTGGAAATGTTGCTTGTGTGGTGTCGCATGGAATGAAGCCCCGGAATCTACTATCCAGGAATTAGACACATTGTCTAATGAGAGAATTAGAGCATCTTGCTCTACTTTACCTGCCACATTGGCCTCCGATGTTGGCTTGTTGTCTTGAGACTCTGTCTCCTTCTTCTTCTTGGACCAGCAATCCTTCTTGACGTGGCCCTTCTTGCCGCCGTTCCAACATTCAAGAACTGACTTTGTGCGTGACTTGCTCCGCCTTGAGCGATCACGACCCTTTTGGTTTTTGAAACTCTCCTTAGGCCTTCCTCTTGTTTCCACTGATAGTGCAGCACTTGATGATTCTCATGTGCTTCTCCTTCGCATTTCCTCGCTTAGGAGAACACCCACA
The DNA here is from genome assembly GCF_014529385.1 of Adiantum capillus-veneris. NCBI lineage: Eukaryota > Viridiplantae > Streptophyta > Polypodiopsida > Polypodiales > Pteridaceae > Adiantum > Adiantum capillus-veneris. The sequence continues at coordinate 149,921,638 of NC_140931.1, forward strand.
ACATCATCAAACTTAAGAGTATTTGTGCCAGAGATAGAATTACTTACAGCCATCACAAGGTTGTCCCAACTATCCGGTAGAGATGATAGTATAAGGAGAGCTCACACTTCGTCATCGAAATTGATTTTCACTGATCGAAGTTGACTTATGTTTGTGTTAAATTCATTTAGGTGTTCTGCAACTGAACCATTCTCTGCCATCTTTAGATTGAACAAGCGCTTCATAAGAAATACCTTATTGGATGCCGATGGTTTCTCGTAGAAGTCGTCAATTGACTTCATCAAGTCCTCCGTGGTCTTCATCTCCGAAACATTGAAGGCCACCGTTGACGCCAAGCTTAACCGGATTGTTCCCAGTGCCTTTCGACGGATTGTTCCCAGTGCCTTTCGATCAAGGACAATCCATGCTTCATCTGCCATTGTTGCGGGCTTCTTCGCAAGACCGCCTAGTGGCAAATAGAGGTCCTTCTGGTAGAGATAGTCTTCAATTTGCATCTTCCAATGTTGGTAGTTTTTGCCATTGAACTTCTCGATCTTGAGCTTCCCTTCCTTCGCCATAACTCCCACTCAATTCAAGGAATCCTTTCCTTGAGATAATTTAGCTACGAGAAAACCTTGCTCTGATACCAGTTGTTAGGAAATAAGACGTAGCTAAATAGATAATTGAGTAGATTACTTAATGGAGAGAGACAGATTTATATACACGAGATTATAGAGTAGAGAGAGAGAGAGAGAGAGAGAGAGAGAGAGAGAGAGAGTACACACGATATACGTGGTTCACCCAATGTGGGCTACATCCACGGTAAAGCAGCCACTCAATGGCTTTAGTACTTCAAAACAAGAAGTAGTTTACAAAGGGATTATACCCTTAATGGAGCTCCCGCCTTGCTTCACTCTCACCACCTCACACTCACCTTGTTGCATCAACTTCACACTATGACATGTGTGTAGAAATGGCCTCCTTTTATAGGCCAAAAGGGCTGCCCTCTCTAATGAGAGACAACCATGTGTAGCTGCCCTTGTGTGAATAAGTCCAAATCGGACCCTCCAATCCGCCCATGTGTGGCCGCCCTTGAGAAGACAAGTCCGCTTTTGAATTCGGCCACCGGCCGCCGGCCATTGACTTCCGACCACAGGCCACCGACCATTGACTTCCGACCACCGGCCATCGGCCATTGACTACCGGCCACCGGCCAACCGACCGGTAATTTTCCGACCACTTTCCGACCGCCGTCCGGCCATAATATTCCGGCGAAAAAGAATATTCCGGCCTTTAAAGTTGCCCCTGATTCTTGTCCGTGAAAATTTTGGTTTCCGGTGAGTGATTTTCCTTCACGGACGATGGCTTCTCCTCATAATGGGGGCCTTACAAATGTGCGCTTTTACCACAGAAAATTACAAGGGTAAATTAGGCTCCATACTTAACAAAAATAGAGCACTCGGATAGAAGTCTGGTTCCCTAATTTTGCTCAGAGATGACATAACATTTTGATCTATATATATTTCCTCTATACGAAAATAGAGTACCCGATCGGGTACTCTATTTTTGCATAGGAACGACATGAAAATGAAAAAACTAGTTTTTTAAAAATTCTTATCTAAAATACATACCATTATGCTTCCTTAGGAACATATTGAGACCTTAAGCGTCGAAATCCGACTCTTTGGCCTTAAAATTAAGTCAGAATTCCTCTCAAAATGCCAAGGGTTGATCGAAAGCAATTATATATGATCGGTGAGCTATAAGTAGTATGCCAATCATATATCTTGGGACACGTGTCCAATGGTTACATACATGTAGAACGATCATATCTAAGCATCAACAAAACATGTAAATGCATGCAAAATGGTCATATCTAAGCATCGAAACACGTGTAAATTCAAATTAAACATGGATATTTGTGCACCACTATATATAGAGGTACTTGCACTCAAACTAGTTTTTTTGCTAATTTCTTTTCATTAGCTCACCCATTCATTCACAAAGGCGATTCAAGGTGTCGGGACTCTGAAGGAAGTGGATTTCAACCAAACCCCCTCTTTTTCTCCAAAACTCTTAATTCTTCTAATACTCAGGTAATCTCTCGTAATGTCATTGGTTTTTTCTTTATTTTGTCAAATGATTTTCTACGTATTGTGTTGTCTACCATGTGCTACTTATTAGTCTACCATGTTGTGTCATCCCTCTCCGAAAATAGTATACCCGAATAGAGGTCCGACTACATAGTTTTCGCATAGAGATGACATAAACGTAATATTTGAGTGTGTACTTTGGCATGATAGACCGACCTTAATAATTTGAATTAACAAACTACTTTCGGTAATCTTTTCTAAAAGGTGTCGTCCTTGTGAGAAAACAATGGATCCGGACACCTATTCGGCTACACTGTTTTTTCACAAGGACGACACAACCATTGATATGTGTGTGGAGTGTGACTTCTTTTAAGGATATACGATATAGTGTGTGTAAAGACTAATATCAAGGTAGAACACTATGTAACTTTACTTCACACATGAGCTTGTGTGAGACTGTGTGTGATAATGCCTTGCAAAAATCAGCCCCCTCTCTCTCTTGGTCAACCCCTCTTGCTAATTCCTCTTGCTGGCCCCTCATTGGCTCGTGCTGGAAATTAGAAGCATAATTGATAGCCTTGTGACATGTGTCCCCCTTTCCCCTTTTGTGATAAATTTAGGTATTTAAATAATTCAATTAAACTCTCATTGGACCTCTTTGTCTTATGGCCAATAGGAATCAGGCAAGCCATTGGGCTGCTGAATGCTCATCGGGGACCCCTTCGGGGACTGTCCAATAGTCTTCTAGAGAGCTTAATTTCTATTAGTTCTTTTATCAAGTGTTTTTAAATGAATTAAACTAGATGTACTCTAGCCTAATTCTCATTGGTCCACCTCTATGGCCATCCAATAGGATTGAATGCACCTTGGGGGCAACTTGGCTAGGAAGTTGACATGTGTCCATTATGCCCTTTGTGTAAAGGGAGCTTGGAAGAGTGTGTGTGTGTGTTTCTCTCTCATCCCCTACAAAAATGTCTCACCCCCTCTTGGATAGGGATGTGGGAAGACTTTTGAGTCTTCCCACAACAATCCAATTTTCCCTAAGGTTTGACCATTGAAGATTTCATTTAATTTTGGAACCTTAGCATTTTGGAAGTCTTAATGGGCTGAACCATAGGGTCTTTGAAGCCCATTGATGCACATTGCTCTTTTGCACATGGCCCCCCTTTGGATCCCTATTTTCCCTCCTTTGGAACCCTAATATGAATGGCCAGCCAGCCTAACCAATATTCTAGCTTTTTCTCCCCTGGTACTTCCCCATATTAAATGATCAGTTTAACATGAGAAAATCATTTAAGAGAATTATATATTAGTTATTATGACATTATTTCTCTCTTGAAATCATAATCATCCTCGACTATGAGGTAGAGACGATAAAGCCTAGTCATTAGTCCATTTGCTAGCGGGTAGAAGACCCCTATTTTTCCCTACAACGTCGTCCCAAAATGGATGACTAGTCCATTTGGTGATTGAGAGTGTTAGTAGCTGCAACAAGAATGTATGCACATTAGTCCATATCAATCTTCCATAGTAGAGTGACAAGCTCTACTTGGTGTTCAAGAGACATCGTCTTCGCAAACATGATCCTAAGCATACATACTTCTTAACATTTGTGCACAATAAAGAAAAAGAGAGTAAAAACTTTGTTCATTTAAAGATTTTTACATTTGCTTACTCTAGGGAATTATTGTAAGCGTTGACAAGGTTTAGGTTATCATTTAATTGTATGCCTTGCATCCATCTAGCATCTTCAAAAGGATAGTTCTTAAACTTAATAAGATAACGTCGAATAATCTTACCGCTTCTCATTTTTACATTTGCTTACTCTAGGGAATTATTGTAAGCGTTGACAAGGTTTAGGTTATCATTTAATTGTATGCCTTGCATCCATCTAGCATCTTCAAAAGGATAGTTCTTAAGATAACGTCGAATAATCTTACCGCTTCTCAATACCTTGTCTTCATGTTAGAGAATGGACTCGGGATGCAACACCTCTTCTTGGTGCTTGATCTCCGGTGGGTCTTCAATAGTTGGTTCTTGAGGTGGATCTCCTTTGTAAGGCTTTAGTAGGCTCACATGAAAAGCGTTGTGTATGAGCCAATGAGTGGGCAACTTGAGTTGATAGGCCATCTCATTGATCGGCCTAAGAATCTGAAAGGGACCATAGTACCTTTTCCCTAGTTTAGCATAGTACTTTGGTGTCTCGTAGGATGCTTGCCCGTTGTGTGCCTTAGTCAAGCCTTGGGAAACTTAAGCAAGACCCAATCATTTTGTTTAAAGGCTTTAGCTCTTCTGTGCTTATTAGCAGAAGCCTTTTGCCTTTGTTGTGAGATAGAGATAGCATCCTTAATCTTTTGGAAAGATTCTTGTAGGTCTTGGCTATACTCACCTGCAACAAAGATCTTCCCATGTACCTTAAGTAGCAGGGGACTTTTAAATCTTCCCTCAATTACCTCAAAAGGTTCTTTTTGCATGGAGGTATGTACACTATTATTGTTGGCATACTCCACTAAGGGTAAGTACTTCTCCCATTGGGACCTTTGATTTACTTCCGTTACATAGGCTTTTAGTAGATTAAGAATTTTTAGGTTAGTTATTTCACTTTGGCCATCCCTTTGCGGGTCATAGGCCAAAGAGAAGTTTAGCCTTGTCCCCAAATTCTCAAAGAGACGCTTCCAGATATTACCTGTCATTCTAGGATCTCTATCCGACATTATGGACATCGACAAGCCATGGTACTTGAAGATCTGCGATATGAAGAGGGTTGCCATTTGATGGGCTTTGATAGTCTTTTTGACAGGTATAAAACGGGCTTGTTTGCTCAACCTGTCTACTATCATCCATATTCTCGTATTCCCATGGATAGATTTAGGCAATCCAAAGATAGAATCCATGGATAAGCTCTTCCATGGTGAATCAGGGATTGGCAAAGGTTGAAGCAATCCAGATTGCTTCCCTCTCTCAAACTTTGTCTTTTGGCATACCACACATTTAGAAACATACTCTTGTATGTTTGCTTTCATGGCAAGCCAATAGAAGTATGTTTCAATCCCTTTTAGGGTAGACTAAATTCCTCTATGCCCCGCATAAGGAGGAGCATGAGATTCATACATTACTTTTGTTAGCAGCAAGCTAACACGGACACCATTTTTCAGAGTTCTCTTTGTAAAACATTTATTATTTTGATAAATCGGGAATATTGTAACTCATATTTTCTCGGATAAACTTTGTAATTAATGAGCCGGGGCTACAAGCTTCCATATTGCATCAGCCAGTCGTTACCCAGCTTTGGTAGAACTCCAGATTATTACTTTTGACCACCCAAAAACCTGGTATAAAAGCCAATTTTTGTAAGTTTTTGAATAAAAAATACAAAGCGTGAGCTAACGACGCTTACTTCTCTCCTTCTCGCGCTTCCTACTCCCTCTCCGGTTGTCACATTGCGATTGTGTTTGTTGCATTGTAATCGCAAGTAAGAGCTCCATGCATTGACATAAGCCATTCACAGTATTTCGTAGCTTTTGGAATCGCCGACCCACTGCCTAATTTCATCATAACTAGGAATTTACACTTTTAAATCTAGAACTAAGCATAGGTGGCGTATTGGGGCATCATTGCTAAGCATTTAGATGCATTCTGGGTCGAAAACGACTAGGTCAAAAATCCATTGCTGTTAATAATCGCAATTTTGGAACTTGACCTAAAGTGGGGTTTGAGACCATAAGCATGTGTGTTTAGGTCTTATAAACTTGTCCCAGAAGTTTCGTTATGTTTGGATGTCATTTGATGTTGTAACGGATGTGATTTGCTTGCCGATGAGCGATTGGCTTTTGGTGATTTCAGTCACTTGACTGTAGCTTGATTTAGATGCAAGTTGTTAGTTGTTTTTCGAGAGATTGACAACCTCTTGTAGCCTCTATGCACTAGTCGAGTCAGCTTCGTCCCATGGTTTGACAAATCAATCGTGGTTCTCATTAATACTGCAATAAGATAGGATGGTGAGGTTAGACATGCGTCCCACATTTGGTGCCGTTGCCGGGGATCAAAGAGATCTAAACAAGGGAAAAACACGAGCGTCTTGTGTAATTGTCCTTTAACTTCCTCTAGGTTAGCCTAGAGTTCAAAACTTTCTTTTAGAAACCGCATAGCTTAAGATTGTCGTCTTTTGCTGTGTAGAGGGAGCTTGGAAGTAATCATACTTGCCGAGTACCTTTAGGATTGTAGGATTGTAGATTTAGATTGGGATTTGAAGAATGATTGGTAGACGAGACAAGTCTTAAGATCAAGGCTCTGAAAAACATAAAACACAAGAACACGAGTGTTTGTGGACACTTTCCACAACCCCATTGCATAAGAATCTAGGAGTAGGGTAAGTAGGATTCGAGGTGGATTTCAGAACATTGCTCTCTCTGAAAGAATCAAGTGTGAGTTGTTATTGGGAGTTGCAGAATTTCAGGTCTATGGCTAGAAATAGCTCAAAAAGACTCGAATCCACGCAATCCGATTGGAGAGTAAGCCTAAAAGTTGTGTGAACCAGTTGGTAAGCTCAAAGACACATCGAGGTAAAAATTTCAATAGTTGGCCAAAACTCAGATTAATTAATTTTTCTTGATATTTTAGGCCAAATCTAAATTTTGACTTGATTCATTGGCTTAAAATAGCTCATATAAAGACTGTGTTTGAAAAAAATTGCAAAAAAGTCTTCTTTTCAAGCCTAAAGTTAATAATCGTGATTATTAACTTTCTGCTCTAAATTGACCAAGGTTCATACCATTGACTCATTGCATGTGTACAAACAACTTTTGTAAAGGCTCAAGAGTTTTGGATCACTAAACTGGTAAAAAACTCAGTAAAAACTAAAGTTTGTATTGACTTTTTGAATCTTGAGTATAAATTGGGAGAAAATTTATCCAAACTTGTTGAAATTTGATTTATAGGCTTATATTGATGTGATAAACATGTGTACATGCTCAGTTGACCAACAATTTATAAAAAATTATCAAAAGTAAATAATCGTAATTATTTACATCTGTCCACTTTTTCAACTTTTTTGACCAAGTCAGCATACCACTAGTTTTACCATGTTGTAATAAGCCCACAAACCAAATTTGGTAAGATTTGGATAACTGGATTGAAAATTGTGACTAAAAGTGCAAAGTTAGTCTGCGGACAGATAATTGATGACCATTTGACAAAAAATTGTCCAAACTTGATGAAACTTGGCTAGTGACCTTAACTAAAGGTGCTTAAGAGATCTGTGTCAAAGTTGGGGCAAAAACTTGTAAAAATATAACTGGAGTAAATAATCGCGATTATTTACATCTGCTTCAAAACTTGATGATTTTGCAAATTGGAGTACATCACAAGGTCAAGCATATCAAGTAGACCTCACAAATCCAATTTGGTGAAATTTGGATCCCAACGCGAGACTTAAGCCAGATTCTCGAAATCATAGTCTGTGGACACCAAACAATTAATAAACTTGATCAGATTTTGTCCAAACTTGTTGAAACTTGTCCAAAGATTGTAACGAGTTGTATACTTGCCAAAATAATTAAAAAAAGCAAAAAATTGACAAAAGTAAATAATCGCGATTATTTACTTCTACTATCTAGAGACATCAATTTTGACTTTTTAGCTTATACAGTGATAGACCAACATAAGATAAAGCCACGAGGCAATTATGAGTTCAATCGGATCTAAATTGGTGCATGTATACTTAGTTTTTAGGTTGCAGATCAAACCTTTGATTTTTTGCTAAAGTCGAATTTGAAAGTCAAATTTTGACTCTCATAGCTCGATTTGAAGTGATACACAGAGACCAATTACGAGAGTTAACAAAAACTCTATTGTCCTTATAGCAGAATAGCTAACTTGATCAAGTTTTACATGAATCAGGTTGTAGACAAGGAATCAGTGGCTTGACAGAAAGTTGCAATTGAATCAAGTGGAAATTGACGACAAGTCAATCCAAAGGTGAGTACTCTATCCAGGGCTTCATAAGTCTATATGAACCTTAGATCTGGTTGTGTACTAGGAAATCAAGGCATACTCGGAGAAACCTCCAGTAGAGTATCTATCGAAGAAAGCGTGAATCAAGGCAATTCCTTGCACACAATTCCTGAAGAAGTCTCAGACACTTTTTCAAATTCAACATCCGAAATGTCTTCTTACTCGACTCACTCAGAAACTGGAACTACAGTGCGCTATAAGCATATACTATCTTTTTACAAAACTAACCGTCATGGAGCCCAGGTTTACTTGGACCCTAATGAGGAGTATGTTTTTTGCATTGATGACCATGGTATTGAGTTCGAAGAAGAAGTTAGGACAAACAAACAAGGAAAATTGTACATTATCTCTCAAGATGGCATCCAAATGGATCCATCCAAGTTAGAGGTAATAAAAGGATGGCCTAAACCAAGGAATCTTCATGAACTAAGAAGCTTTATAGGTATGTGTGCATACTATAGACGCTTCATAGAAAAGTTCTCACAAATTGCGGGACCATTACATGACCTAACAAAGAAAAGAGTTAGGTATACATGGTCTGCTAAGGAAAACAATGCTTTCGAAAAGCTTAAAGAAAAGCTTATCTCTCAACCTGTGCTTACACTACCGGATCTCTCAAAACCATTTGAGGTCCAATGTGATGCCGGTGGTGATTGCCTTGGAGCTGTTTTGCTCCAAGAAGGGCACACCATAGGCTATGAGAGTTGAAGGCTCGATCCTGTTGAGCAAGCTCTAGGCATATACGAAAAGGAACTCCTTGCAGTTCTACATGCCTTAGACTCATGGAAGCACTATTTATATGGGACTCCTTTTATTCTGCGAACGGATCACCAAAGTCTTAAGTACTTCATGCCGCAAACCAAGCTCTCCGACAAACAAATGAGGTGGGCAAATTTCCTTTCGCAATTTCATTTTCATATTGCTCACATTGCTGGCAAGCACAATCAAGTAGCCGATGCACTCTCAAGACGGCCGAGAGTGAATGCGGTTCCCATAGCAACTCACAATGATCTATCTTCAATGATAGATGAGTACGCTATTGATTCCAACTTTAGAGATGTCATTTCAGCCCTGGCATTAGGGAAGAAAGAAGAACCATTCACTTTACAAGATGGTTATCTTCTCTATGGCAATAGACTATGCGTCACTAACTCACTACGTGAGAAAGTAATGTATGAATCTCATGCTCCACGTTATGCGGGGCATAGAGGCATTCAGTCTACCTTAAAGGTAATTGAAACATATTTCTATTGGCCTACCATGAAAGTGAACATACAAGAGTATGTTTCCAAATGTGTGGTATGCCAAAAGACAAAATTTGATAGAGGGAAGCAACTTGGATTGCTTCAACCCTTGCCAATCCCTAATTCACCATGGGAGAGCATATCCGTGGGATTTATCTTTGGATTGCCTAAGTCTATCCATGGGAATACGGGAATATGGACGATAGTAGACATGTTTAGTAAACAAGCTCATTTTATACCTGTCAAAAAGACTATCAAAGCCCATCAAATGGCAACCCTCTTCATTTCACAAATCTTCAAGTACCATGGCTTGCCCATGTCCATAGTGTCAGATAGAGATCCTAGAATGACCAGTAATTTCTGGAAGGGTCTCTTTGAGAATTTAGGGACAAGGTTGAACTTCTCTTCGGCCTATCATCCACAAACGGATGGCCAAAGTGAAATAGCTAACCTAACCATTCTCAATCTACTAAAATCCTATGTAACGGAAGTAGATCAAAGATCCCAATGGGAGAAGTACTTACCCTTAGTGGAGTATGCTTACAATAACACTGTACATACTTCCACGGGAAAAGCACCTTTCGAGGTAATTGAGGGAAGATCAAAAATTCCCTTGCTACTTAAGGTACATGGGAAGATCTTCGCTGCAGATGAGTATAGACGAGACCTACAAGAATCTTTCCAAAAGATTAAGGATGCTATCTCTATCTCACAGCAAAGGCAAAAGGCTGCTGCTGACAAGCACAGAAGAGCCCAAGCCTTTAAGAAAATGATTGGGTCTTGTTAAAGTTTCCCAAGGCTCGATTAAGGCACACGACGGGCAAGAATCCTACGGGTCACCAAAAGTACTATGCTAAACTAGCAAAAAGGTACTATGGTCCCTTCTAGATTCTTAGGCCAATCAACGAGATGGCCTATCAACTCAAGTTTCCCAATCATTGGCTCATACACAATGCTTTCCATGTGAGCCTATTAAAGCCTTACAAAGGAGATCCACCTCAAGAACCAACTATTGAAGACCCACAGGAGATCGAGGACCAAGAGGAGGTGCTGCAGCCCGAGTCCATTCTCCGACATGAAGACAAGGTATTACGAGGCGGTAAGACTATCCGACGATATCTTATTAAGCTTAAGAATTATCCTTTTGAAGATGCTAGATGGATGCAAGGCATACAATTAAAGGATAACCTAAACCTTGTCAATGCTTACAATGCTTCCCAAGAGTAAGCAAATGTATAAAATGTTAAAAATGAACAAAGTTTTTGTCTTATAAGACTCTCTTTTTCTTTATTTGTGCACAAAAATGAAGTAGTATGCATGCTTAGATCAAGTTTGTGGAGACGACGTCTCCCAAACACCAAGTAGAGCTTGTCACTCTACTATGGAAGACTGATAGGACTAATGTGCAGACATGCTTGCGGCAGCCTCAAGCTCTCAAGCGCCAAATAGACTAGTCATCCATTGTGGAATGATGTCGTAGGGTAACATAGGGATCCTCTACCCGCCAGGAAAAGGACTCATGAACATGCTTTATCTTCTCTACGCCATAGTCGAGGACGACTATGATTTCAAGAGAGAGGTAATGTCATAATAATCAATATCTAATTCTCCTAAATGATTTTCTCATATTAAACTGATCATTTAATGTGGGGAAGGCCAGGGGAGAAAAAGCTAGAATATTGGTTAAGCTAGCAAACCGGCCACAATAGGGATCCAAAGGGGGGGCCATCTGCAAAAGAGCCATGTTCAACAATGGGCTAAAAAGACCCTAAGGTTCAGCCCATTAAGACTTCCAAAATGCTAAGGTTCCAAAATTCAAAGGTTGTGTCCAAAGGTCAACCCTAGGGAAAATTGGATGCTTTGTGTGTGCCCTAAAAGTCTTTGCACATCCCTACATGGGAGGGGGCGAGCCCTAAAGGTAGGGGATGAGAGAGAAAGCCACACACACACACAGGATCCCTTTACACAAAGGGAATGAGGGACACATGTCAGCTCCCTAGGCCAGATGCCCACAAGGTGTGCCCAATTTCTATTGGATGACCCTTGAAGTGGACCAATGAGAATTAAGCTAGAGTAAATCTAGTTTAATTAATTTAAAAACATTTAATAAAAGAAACCAATGAGAATTAAGTCTCCTAGAAGACTATTGGGCAGTCTCCCAAGGGGTCCAATGAGAGTTTAGTTTAATTATTTAATTACCTAAAGCTCTCACAAAAGGGGAAAGGGGGACACATGTCAGAAGGCTATCACTTATGCTGCTTAATTGTAATTGGCTTGACTTGGGGAGGGCCAATGAGGCTCCATGAAGAGCAAATAGCAAGGGGGCTCGCCCAAGAGAGAGAGGGGGCTGATTTTTGCAAGGCATTATCCCACACACACTCACACAAGCTCATGTGTGAAGAAAGAGAAGACTATCTCTTCCCAAGCTTTAATGGAGAACTCATCACCTACTCCAAGCTTGTGAGATAGAAGCCTACATCGACACTCTCTTGGCATGTGGATGCAAATCCAACCAAGAGCCAAGCTTCAATGCATGCTCATCTCCTCTACCAAGATAATTACTAAGCTAAGCTATGCTGCATATGAGTGATTATGTGAGGAGATGTACATCTTTCTCGTAAGATACTCCTTCTTCCTCTCAATCTACTCTCATACCCTGCTAGCTCTCACCATCTTCAAAGGTGTGTGAGGTCTTGGGTCTGAGAACGGGGATAGTTAAAGTTGTGTTTGTTAAGTGTTTTGCTTAGTGCATGAAGCTTTCATCTTCATTGCACTAGCTATTCTTGAAGGAACACAAAGAATTGTATTGTACAATGTCTCTATTGATGCGAGAAACCATAATAGAAAGCCTTTTGGAGGGGGGACCGGCTCCATGCAAATCCGGTCCTCAACTGTTGTCAATAGCTTAATTTCTCTCTCTTTTGAAAGTATTGTCGATGCTATCTAACTAGGTGTTATGATTTTTGTTGCTCTCTCCACCCAAGCACTCTTGTAATTCTCATTAGGAATCTATTCTAATGAAATGCCCACTATGTTCATGCTAATTTCCGCTACACATATGTTATTAGGCCATTAAATGTTAAATATATGAGTAGTATTCACGAGATATGGACTGCCAATAGAGATTGTCAGTGATTGGGGAACTCATTTTTTCAGTGAGATAATAGAGTATTTGCTTAATGTGTTTATGGTCATCCATAACAAATCAGCCCCCTATCACCCACAAGCAAACGGACAAGCTGAGCATATGAATAAGATTCTTAGCTCGATGCTAACTAAAGTGGTCAGTTCAGGAAGGACAGAGTAGGAAATGAATCTATATGCTTCTCTATGGGCTTATCGAGTTTCATTCAAAACAGCTCTAAATGCTACACCCTTTAACCTTGTTTATGGTCTTGATGCCATACTTCCAATAGAATTTCTATTGCCGACATTAAGGGCAGCACAGAATCTTGAGTGGACTGGACATGAATTGTCAGAATGACTTGAAGATTTGGAAAATCTAGACGAGCAAAGTCTAATTGCTCTAGCTCATATCTATGCATAAAACAGAAACAAAAACACTTTTTTGATTCCCACTTAATCACAAAGATCTTCAAGAAAGGGGACTTAGTTTTAGTCTATTCCCTTAAGCAACACATTCCCAAGTTTAAGAAAAAGGTAAGCGGACAATTTATCATTGAAGATGTATATCCAAGTGGAGTAGTAAAATTGTCCATCCTAGATGGTGAACCAATGGCTAATTGGATTAGTGGATGTTGTTTAAAGAAATACAATTTGCCACTAACCAATGAATTGCTAGAGAGAATGCATGCAGCCAAACAAAGAAAGATCAAACGACAGCAGGGTATTGATGAAGCCCAAGAGGAAGCTCGGCTTCGGGTACTCAAGTGAAAACTGCTCTCAAGAATCAACAGATATCGATTCCCATCAACACTTTGGAAATAGATGATCGACAATGGGAATTACCTAAAGATGCGGTTTCAAGAGATGATGACTGGTTAGATGGAATGGACCTGCGCATCAAAGTACAACTCAACAATCATAGCACCAATGATTTGGTTGACACAAGAGCTAGAGTAAATGCATTCAGTTATTCCACATACAAGAAGGCCACAAGTCAAGCATTGACGGCAGGAATAGCGACAATCAAAGGATGCAACAAGAATCCAACTCCAACATTGGGAGTAGTCAACTTGAACATGATAGTACATGGATGTTCATATCCTCATCAGTATGTATGCTTGCCAGATGAACACATGAATGAGATGATGATTCTTGGAATTCTCTGGATGCGAACATACAAAGCAGTACTAGATTAGGATACAAATTAGCTAAAGCTATCACCTAAAGGAGGGCAACTCATTGTTCAGATTGCACCAAGCAAGGAGGAATGGAAAAGAAGCAATCAGCAGGCCAAACCATGAAGTAGTCAATCTTCTCCATCCCCTCGACAATCAAATGCTACAAGTAGCATGCAAGGAGTCAGGCAAATTTGGGTACCAAAAGCACAGCTTAAGGATAAGCCGATTCAGATCCGGGTGCTTAAAACTTCACTGACAAAACAAAAGAAGGTTCCAAGGGTCAAAACACAGAGACGAGCATCTCCGAGAAAGGAACCTAACATGGAAATGGTTTGGAAGAAAAAGAAGCACTTATCTTCTCCACAAACCGCAAAACTAATCAAGCAATGGCGAGTTAAGTCTCAAAAGAGTCCACCACACCATGCAGCACCGAGTCGACCAAGCTACCAATGGCGAGAAAAAGCTCGACAACAGTCATAAGTGCTACCAACAGCTCAATCAATCAGTGTGCTAAAGCATCCTGATGGTACAATCAAACAGAGAGCACACAAGCTACAAGATTTTCTCTTTGGAAGACATCAACAACAAACCTCGACATCGAAAACCCTTGAGTTAATTACTCAAGACCCAGCTCTTGCACAACATGTTGGTTTGAATTGCATTGATCTTCATATCATGGTAGAGCCAATCACGGCTATGCATAAACAAAATTGTTCAACCCATGCACACAGTCGTCCCGGAGTACGCCATCTAGGAGGGGTGGAAGGGCACTAAGTACGAAAGTACTATGTAATTAAGGGCAATGTTTGAAGAGGGAGGAAAAAGTTTGATGTTAACGTGTGATTTTTTGTAAAATTACCTAATAATGCCTTTATAATTCATCATGAAGGAAAACTGCACAGATAATATCTTCTCGATGAGTGTAAATAGTGTATATACTATGAGAAAATCATTAAAAATAGTCATTTTTCGGTATTTTTCATCATTTTTATTGATAACGAGACTTAAAAATAGAAAAATCCAACAAAAAACAATAAAGCTGTGTTTTTCAAGGGATTTTCTTAATTATTGGATTTTTACCTTACTTTTTTAGAGCATTTTGCTATTTTCTTTGATTTTTTTGAATAAACAGGTCAAAAATTAATAATAAATAGCAGGGAAGCTCACATGGAAAACCGGAAGACACAAGGGTGATAAAAAAGACAAGTTGGGAAAGTACAAAAAATTTCAATGAAATCAGAAGATGGAAGCTGGAAGCCTAAATTAGGTGGCCAAGCCTACTTTTGCAAAATTCTTGCAGAATGAGCTACAGGAATCCGATCAGGGAAATTTTTGAGTCTAACATAGATTTTCGGCCTAGTAGGAGTAATGGGGGAATCTGGGGAAATTTGGTTCGGGAAGTCCGGGTATAGATATCCAAGGTAGGCTAAAACCACCTCATTTCCACGTGGAGCCTTTGTAGAGAGAGATTTCGGCCTCTTTCGCGCAACTTTTCTGGAGCCCACAGTTGACCATTTTCAGCGCCGTCCCACACGAGACATGAGGGGTAAGTTCTTTACTCGACATTGATCCATTTTGTATGGCCGGCCGCTAGTCTAAAGCCCTAGAAAAAACCCTAGAAAACGAGCAATGCACGAAGACCTACGACCTAAAACTGACCATAGCGGCTTGCCAACTTGACTAATCAGATGGGATTTGAACCATAGCATGCCCTAACATAATAGAACCTTTCTATACCATCAGATGACCATTTGGCTGGGGTCGAGGGGGTCCCCAATAGAAAAGTTAGGTTTTTGGCAAATGCCAGAATTCCGACTTGACTCCACAGATGGCTTGCTTATGAGGTCCATACACAATGTATATGATTGGTTTGGTGAAATCCATCAAGCAAAGCCCTCGAAAAGCAGAAAACATCTCGAAGGTTACAAAGCGTCAAATACGACATACGGGGTCAAACTAACTCCAAATGAGCCAGAATTGGACAGGTTGCTTTATGACTATGTTGAGGACAAGTCGAAAGCCTCAAAGTTGACCGACCAACCCAACAGACAGAGTAGTAAAAAAAAATGGTGATTTCAGAGTCGACAAAGCACAAAGTCATGCCGGCATTACCAAACTTGACCAAATTCAATTTAGGACTTGTATTAGGTGTATGAAACATGCCTAGGTCAAAATTTGTAAGTTTTGCAAAGATTTTGTTACTGTTGTACATAATCACGATTATTTACTTTTGCATCAGTTTTTCTTAGAAATTGTCACCTCACCTCACGTATCATGTGTACACACCTATTCCATGCCAAAAATCAAGTATGAGCCAAAATGACCACCCATTACTTGGAAAATTGTCAAAAAACACAAAGAAGTCTTTGCAAGCCAAATTCTGGGTTATGGAAAACATTTCTTGATCCAAATCACCTGATCTCTCATATACATGGTGTATACAATGCCTAGAACCAATTTGTACCAGAAAATGTCAATTTTGGAAGAAAAGTTAATAATCGTGATTATTTACTTTCTTATCAGAATTGAGGAATTCTGATATTTTGCCATCATACATCCAAAGTACATGATGTGTTAAGCCCACTAGCCAATTTTGAATCAATTTGGAGCTCAAATCTCAAATTATATCTACTGTTTTAGAGACCTAAAGCCAAAATCTGGTACCATGTTCACCTATGCATCTAAATGAGTCCATATTTCACTCAGAGCATGTATTTGGTATATACTTCAAGCCTATAAAGCCAAGTTTGCAAGTTGAAAAATTTCCTCAACTGTAAATAATTGTGATTATTTACTTTGGTTGCAGATATTTGTTTTGACCATACAATTTTGTTCCTTGCATGTTTTTATGCATCTTTGCTTGTTCAAAAATTGATTTGAAGCAAATTGGACCAAATTGTCAGCATTTCAACCTAAAGGACATTTCAGAGATAATTCTGATAAATCTGATAACTTTGCACTCTATTCACTGAACAGGAGCCACGCAAGCAGCGGAGAGGGCTAAAAAGAAGCTCAAACAAAAGGAGAAACTACAGGAACTGCTCGCTTATCAACTAGACCCCGAGTCAGCCAAAGCAGCAAAGGCATCCTACCTCTCCAGAGAACAGTTTAGAAGAGCACCATAGTACGGTCTTCACTGGCAGTTTCAAGAGTAAAGAGGGGCATCAAGTGGAGTCGCAACTCCTACCCAAGGAAGTCTATGATGTAGCCGCAAAGCCAGAGACAAAAGAGGCTAACCGCAGGCTGGGGCTCAGGGATTTCTGTGAACAAGAGCCTTGCAGAGTGGATTTTCAGAAGGCTTATGAGCTTCTATCCACAATCAAAGAAGACGGAACCGCACAGATATCCGACAGCCAAGGGAACAAGGTTGAAGTAGTGATCACTAAAGAGATAGTGGCAGAGGGACTCCGACTGCCCACAGAAGGAATGACCATGAGAGCAAGGGACAGGAAGACATCCATAACATTTACCAAAGAGACAGCCGCAGCTACATTTCCTGATCTAATTCATAAACAAGTGGAAGAGCCAGCCCATTTGTACCACCAGCACTTTCATTTCTTGGCAAAAAGGCCACCAAGGTACACTACGCCAAATCACGCCGTGGCCACCACATTCACTCAGGTTCTCAAGTCGACAACAAGACAACCAGTGGACCGCGTAGTATGTCTTGACAACCTTGAAGGGCACCAAAAAGGAAGGCAAAATCACTTACTTGGGTGAGCCAGAGGTCTTGACTCGAATAGCATATCATGCCATTGGCATGGTCGACAACCTACTGCCCCGGATCAGAACACATGGATATTGGCATCACAACCCTCTCTAAGAGCTACAAGGTCAAGTAAAAGATCATATAAATCTGATGAAAAGTCAGCTGATAGCTCGCCGCAATGGTAGAGCAGCGAGAGCTCTAACAACGAAGAAAAGAGAGCTCGGAGAGAAGAGATGAAAATAAAAGTTGTGGCCACACACCAAGAAGAGCCAGCTCAAAAACAAGCGCGCTTTGAAAGAGAGAAACAGGCATACCAGCGCAGTAGACAAGCACAAGGTAAGGACCCAGAAAAATGGGTACCTGCTGGACTTAAAGGCCCTCGAATGAAGCAGCGTACAAGAGAAGAGACGGTTGATCCAACAGAACGTTTAGAAAGAATGTACCAAGAGGCTGAAGCTCTAAAGCTGAAGGAGGCAGAAGAAGCTGCTAAGAAAGCCAAGGAGGCGGAAGACCAAAGGCAAGCCGAGGAGACGGCTAGGGCAGAAGCCCAAGAACAAGGATATGGATCTCCCCGACCCACCTCACTGCCTACAAAACAATAGGACCATTCCATGCCTAGCCCACCACCATCACCTGCAAGCAAAGCCACCAATAAAGAAGTAGAGCCGAAGAAGGAGAAAGATTTTGAGTCCACCAAACAAACAAAATGCGCACAAGAAACTGACGACCCCGAGAGACAAAAAGAAAAAGAAGCCGAGCCGGAACAGGAGAAGGCAACCGAAGATACTCAACAGGCTGAAGAGAAAAAAGAAAGTGAAGCTGTACAAGAGTCTAATAAAGAAGAAGATTCAGAAAAAGAGTCTACCACTGCGCATGAGAAAGAAACCGAGCCAAAGAAGGAAGAAAGACTGGCACCTGAAGAGACAACAAGGTCTGATCCAACACCCTCTACTTCTTCTCAGCCAAAAACTGCCGAGGCATCAAAGCCTCAGGATGACCAACAAGAAGACCGACCATCTACCTCCGCACAAGAACCACCAGTAGTTACGATGCAGCAGGAAGCCACACATGAGGCTGTAGCACATCCCAGCTGGCACGACAAGAGGAGTGGCAGTCAAACGACGAGGTAATCGTCCAAGTCAATGAATATGCACGGAAGATGCAGGAAATGACGGAGAGACTCCGCTCAATAGCACTAAACCACATCACAAAGGCCAAGGAACTTGAGATGGTGATCGACACTCTCCAAGGAGAGTTAGAAGACAAGATGAATTTCATCATCGATCTTCAAAGGCAGGTGCAAGAGATGAAGGCAGAAGCTGAACATCATCAGTTAGCCAGAGATAGGCAACAAAAAGAAATGGAGGAGTTAGGTGATCTACTCACCAAATTATCTGATGCCTACAAAGCAAAAGACGAGCAGATGACAGAAGTTACGAATGAACTTCTTACGGCATCTCTGTTAGCTCAGAAAATTCAGGTGCAATTAGATATGGCCAATGCTTCTCTGCACTATTCTGAACAGCGGATCAATGATCAGGCAATTTTCTTACGGCAAATCAGAGAAAATCCAGCCGTGGCCTCGATCAAAGGAACTGACGAAGTGTACAAGACACTCGAGAAAGAAAGCAAAAACCCTGATTGGAATTAAATCTAGAACAATCACAGCGCAGGGACCTGGCACTAATGCGGGTTCAAAGAGAGGAGGAGCTTCTAAAGGAGATAGCAGAACTCAAGCGAATTAATCAACTCCTCAGAGATGGAAAATCAAACACGCAGGAAGAGGTAGGCACTTCAGAGCCGCCCATAGATAGACGTACCCTTGGTCTCGTTTGCTGAGTTTGAGACACATTCCACAATAGAGCCGAGTGGTGATGAAGATTTTCAGATTAACATCACGGATGAAGACACAGTGCCAATGGTCCAGCTGTCAAAAGCTGAAGATGATGCACTGAAGGAGAAGATCACCCTAGAGGTGGATGAGCAGTGGAAAGCCGCAATGGATTGGGAGTTGAGAGTTTTACACTCTGTCAATGTAACTCAACTCACTCCCAATCAGATCAACGCTCAATGGCACCAACAACCCCTGCTGTACCCTCTCATCAAAGTGGAATTATTACAGGTGAAAGAGAGGTTGTACAAAGATATGCAAGAAGATGGCGCAGATAAAGACCACCCAAAGTGGAGGTTAAGCTGGC
The DNA here is from genome assembly GCF_014529385.1 of Adiantum capillus-veneris. Classification (NCBI taxonomy): domain Eukaryota; kingdom Viridiplantae; phylum Streptophyta; class Polypodiopsida; order Polypodiales; family Pteridaceae; genus Adiantum; species Adiantum capillus-veneris. The sequence continues at coordinate 149,941,177 of NC_140931.1, forward strand.
TGAACAAGAATCCAAGATACCTGATTCTGTTCACAAGAGCACTTGCGGCCCTTCAAAGAGATCCAACCTTCTATCCTGTACCCAGAGTAAGGACATGGCAAGCGCATGAAGCACTGCAAAAGAAGAGGCCAACTTGGCTTAACTTCCCCAGGCTGCCAGCTCCAGAGAGAGGACAGGCAACAGAGGAATACATGGTGAAAACCCTAACGAGCGCCATGTCTTTCTTCAAGAGTCTACCAAATCTCTCCTGCGCCATGTCATATAAAATTTGCAGAATGTTGCTCACATGTATACAAGTTTTTAATAAGCCTGAGAAAACAAGAGCCCCATGGCTATCATTTTTAGAAGGAAATAAAGGATTATGCTACGATTTGAGTGGGCAACCTTCGAAAGAAGTCCTTTACGGATTCTATGCTAGATGTATGTTCTTGCCATCGAATAATATGCTGGTCTTTGAAGAATCTTTCTACACTGGATTCTTCACCTGACGAACGAAGATATTTGCACCGGTGATCAACAACCTAATATCCAGGTTTGTAGGCTATTCAGCATTGGAGCTCAAGAATAAAGTAACAATGCAATTTCTGCAAGTGCCCGACAAAGAAAGAAGAATCAGGTCCCAGAAAACACTGGATGCGCTAAAAGACCGCCTCATGAGCCATCAACCCGAAGACTATTTCAGCCCATAAAGCTGTGTCAAGGGACGACACAGGCAAGGAGGGGGGGAATGTTAGCAGCAAGCTAACACGGACACCATTTTTTGGATTTCTCTTTGTAAAACATTTATTATTTTGATAAATCGGGAATATTATAACTCCTATTTTCTCGGATAAACTCTGTAATTAATGAGCCGGGGCTAAAAGCTTCCAGATTATATCAGCCAGTCATTACCTAGCTTTGGTAGAACTCCAGATTATTAGTTTGGACCACCCAAAAACCTTGGCTAAGGTATAAAAGCCAATTTTTGTAAGTTTTTATAAGTTTTTGGATAAGAAATACATAGCGTGAGCTAACGGCGCTCACTTCTCTCCTTCTCGTGCCTTCTATTCCCTCTCCAATTGTCACATTGCGATTGCGTTTGTTGCATTGCAGCCACAGGTAAGAGCTCTACGCATTGACGTAACCCATTCACAGTATTTCGTAGCTTTTGGCGTCCCCGACCCGTAGCCTAATTTCATCATAACTAGGAATTTTACACTTTTAAATAAAAAACTAAGCATAGGCGGGGTATTGGGGCATCATTGCTAAGCATTTAGATGCATTTTGGGTCGAAAAAAACTAGGTCAAAAATCCATTACTGTTAATAATCGCGATTTTGGAACTTGACGAAAAGTGGGGTTTGAGACCATAAGCAAGTGTGCTTAGGTCTTATAAACTTGTCCTAGAAGTTTTATTACGTTTGGATGTCATTTGATGCTGTAACGGATGTGATTTGCTTGTCGATGAGCGATTGGCTTTTGGTAATTTCAGTCACTTGAGTGTAGCTTGAGTTAGATGCCAGTTGTTAGTTGTTTTCCGAGAGATTGACAACCTCTTTTAGCCTCTATGCACTAGTCGAGTCAGCTTCGTCCCATGGTTTGACAAATTAATCGTGGTTCTCACTAATACTGCAATAAGATAGGATGGTGAGGTTAGACATGCGTCCCACAACTTTCTCATGTAGTGAGTTAGTAATGCATAATCTATTACCATAGAGAAGATCCATCTTATAGGGTAAATGGTTCTTCATTCTTCCCTAGTGCAAGGGCTGAAATCCCATCTCTAAAATTGGGATCAATAGCGTACTCATCTATCATAGAAGATAGACCATTGTGAGTTGCTATGGAAATCGCATTTACTCTCGGTCGTCTTGAGAGTGCATCGGCTACTTCATTATGCTTGCCAGCAATGTGAGAAATATGAAAATGAAATTGTGAAAGGAAATTTGCCCACCTCATTTATTTGTTGGAGAGCTTGGTCTGTGTCATGAAGTACTTAAGGCTTTGGTGATCCGTCCATAGAATGAAAGGAGTCCCCAATAAATAGTGCTACAACGAGTCTAAGGCATGTAGAACTGCGAGGAGTTCCTTTTCATATATGCCTAGAGCTTGCTCAACAGGGTCGAGCCTTCAACTTTCATAGGCTATGGTGTGCCCTTCTTGGAGCAAAACAACTCCAAGGCAATCACCACAAGCGTCACATTGGACCTCAAAGGGCTTTGAAAGATTCGGCAGTGTAAGCACAGATTGAGAAATAAGCTTTTTGAAAGCATTGTTCTCCTTGGCAGACCATGTATACCTAATGTTTTTCTTTTAGGTCACGTAATGGTCCCGCGATTTGTGAGAATTTTTCTATGAAGCATCTATAGTATGCACACATACCTATAAAGCTTCTTAGATCATGTAGATTCCTTGGATAAGGCTATCCTTTTATTACCTCTAGCTTTGATGGGTCCATTTGGATGCCATCTTGAGAGATAATGTAACCTAAATACAAAATCTCTTGTAAGAAAAAAAACCCACTTTTCTTTCGATTAATATAAAGTTTATTCTCTAATATTACCTAGAGATGTTGCTTGTGTTCGTCTAGTGAATTAGAGTAAATGATTATACCATCAAAGAAAACTCTAGTAAAGGTTCGGTGAGGCCTGAATAGCTTTTCCATCAAGCGGTTAAATGTGGCTAGTGCATTGGTCAAGCCAAAAGGCATGACAATGTACTCGTAAAGACCAAACGTAGTGCAAAATGTGGTCTTTACAATGTCTTGATCAACTATCCTTATTTGATGGTAGCCACTTTTTAGGTCAATTGTAGTGAAGTAGGCCGACCCTTGTAGCTTATCAAAAAGGTCTTCTATGCATGGAACTGGAAACCTATTCTTGATAGTGATCCTATTTAGTGCTCTATAGTCGACACACACACATATGATATGTGTCGTCTTTCTTTTGCACTAATAAAATCGGTGAACAAAATGGAGATGAGCTAGGCCTAACCATACCCTTCTCAACTAACTCATGCACTTGTCGCATACTCTCCTCTTGTTGAGCTTGAGAAACTCTATAAGGAGGTTTATTAGGCGGTGAACTTCTTGGAAGAAGTTCAATTGCATGGTCATCATTGTCTCGTTTAGGAGGTAGTTCACAAGGGATGTCGTCAATAAAAACATCTTGAAATCCCTTGAGAAACTTGGATAACTCTAATTCCTTGTGATTTTTTATATTTTCTTTTGCTAAAGCATTAGGTTCATTTTGAGAATCTTTAACAAAAATCATGTAGCAAGCTTGTGTATGTACATTGGGTATGGTGTTACCCAACTCCTTATCATCTATGTACATATCTTTTTCCCTGAACCTAAAGTAGATTTGCCTGTCAGGGAATTTAACATTGGCAGCCATGCTATCAAACCATGGTGCCCCTAGGATTACATTCTCGTGCTTGAGAGGAGAGATAAAGGAATCCTCCTTGTCCACATAGCTTTGTTCATGGAGCCTCAATTTCCCAATTAAGGGAGTGACTGAGGCTGCTTGCCCCTTGAAAGCACCATCGACAGGTAGGACATCTCCCATCTCATAGGCTTGGATGCCTAGCTTGGTGGCCAACTCTGTGGATATGAAATTGTGAGTAGAACCACGGTCAAAGAGAATAAAAGCATCATGTTCTCTTACCTTTCCACTAGCATGGCATATAGGAGATCCTTTGTGGTGAACATCCTCTTCTTGGATTTCGACCAGGGTAGCTCTAGGAGCCCATTTCGTGTATTCTTGTGGGGACAAGCACGATAAGCATGCCCTTGCTCCTGGCACTTAAAGCATCGGTTATCTTTACGATAACGCTCTAGCTCTTCGGGAGAGAGTTTATTTTTGCCTTTATAAACTCCCTTATCCTTACCTTTGTTATTGTTGGCGTTGCCTTTGGGAGACTTTTGGACATGGTCCTTCCCCTTAGGCTCGTTATTACGGTCCTTGGTTTCCATGGGCTTAAGAATTTCTCTTAGTCCCTTGTTGGAAATTAATTCATGAAGCGACCATGGTATGGTGCATGACCGTAGATATGGTGTGTGGCCTTTGGGAATTGACATACTCCACCATATATTCAGTAAACTCGCACAAAATTGTTGCTTTTGCTCTCCAAAATGTACCTTTTTGAAGACAGTGGCTTTAAGATGTAAGTTCCAAAACTTGTCTACATATTTGTGAATAGATTCCTAGGGAGAGAGCTTCAAGCTTCGCCATTTGGTGAGTACTTTGTGTTTGGCATCGGTAGCCAAAAATTGCTTCATAATGGAAGATAGTGGCTTTGAGATGTAAGTCCCAAAACTTGTCTACATATTGTGAATAGATTCGTAGGGAGAGAGCTTCAAGCTTCGCCATTCGGTGAGTACTTTGTCTTTGGCATCGGTAGCCAAAAATTGTTTCATAATGGAAGACAGTGGCTTTGAGATGTAAGTCCCAAAACTTGTCTACATATTTGTGAATAGATTCGTAGGGAGAGAGCTTCAAGCTTCGCCATTTGGTGAGTACTTTGTCTTTGGCATCGGTAGCCAAAAATTGCTTCATAATAGAAGACAGTGGCTTTGAGATGTAAGTCCCAAAACTTTTCTACATATTTGTGAATAGATTCGTAGGGAGAGAGCTTCAATCTTCGCCATTCGGTGAGTACTTTGTCTTTGGCATCAGTAGCCAAAAATTGCTTCATAATGGAAGACAGTGGCTTTGAGATGTAAGTCCCAAAACTTGTCTACATATTTATGAATAGATTCGTAGGGAGAGAGCTTCAAGCTTCACCATTCGGTGAGTACTTTGTCTTTGGCATTGGTAGCCAAAAATTTCTTCATAATGGAAGACAGTGGCTTTGAGATGTAAGTCCCAAAACTTGTCTAATATTTGTGAATAGATTCGTAGGGAGAGAGCTTCAAGCTTCACCATTTGGTGAGTACTTTGTCTTTGGCATCGGTAGCCTTCATATTGCTCGTAAGCTAGAACACCATTGCCTGGCAGATTTTTGAAAATGCATAGCTACATGGTGTAGCTTAGAGGACTCCGTGAAGCCCTCATCTCCAAACACCGCATCGAATTGTTGGATGAATGCCAAGACTTTGTCCGTAGCACCAAAGGTGCCATTGTAGGTCAGGAAAAAGGTGTTCTTTCCTCCCTCTTTGAACTTTTTGAGCTTGGTTGACCTCTTCCATGTGGTATAGGATTTCCTATGGCTTCTTCTTTTAGGTGGTTTAAGAGCTGCACCATCATTTTCTTTAGAAGAGGAAGAATTTGAGGAGGATGGAGAAGAGGGTGACCTCTTTCTCGCCTTTTTCTTCCCTTGTTCCTCCTTGTCTGCACCATCACTTTCTTCAGAAGAGGAAGAGGATGAGGAAGATGGAGAAGAGGGTGACCTCTTTCTCGCCTTTTTCTTCTCTTGTTTCCTCTCATCCCTCTTTGAATTATAGTGTAGAGAGGTGTGCGATGGTCTTCTCCATTTAGGGGGTGTTGGAGAGCGTTTTTCCTGCCATCTTCGTGGAGCCATCTCCACGGAGGTGGCAAGAGACTCACTTATTTCTTGTTCTTTTGGTGGGGGCTCTACCGCTGAAACTTGAGTTCTTGTTTCGGAAGGAGATGTGTCATCAAGTAGTAGATTTTTAAGCCCTTCGTAGGCATCCTCTTCTTCTTCCCTTATCGGAGAGAGGCCTCTTTTGGAAATCTCACAAGGGGGCTTCCTAGGTACTCTCTCTTCTTGGTGGGGAGTTTGAAGAATCCCATGAGCACGTAGCTACCGTTGCACTTCACCTTGGAGGGATGGATTTCCCATGGCTTGTTGAAGCCTAGTAACAAGGTAATTGAAAAGCATAGGGGCATCATTAGTAGCCTGTTCATTAGCAAAATCAAATTTCACTCTCTTTACTATTGTCAGCCATTCTAACAAATTTTAGGTGTAAAATTTTGAAGTGTACTTTGGCACTTCAAGCCCTTGTTGCTACTCCTCTTAACCCCTTTAGAAAAGCACTCAAGCTCCTATACCCGTGGCTCGAATATCATTAATTTCAAGGAATAGAAGAGAGGGTCTTTCACCACCAAAACAACACTGGCTCCTATCAAGCTTCTAATAGATCAATAGTGGTTAAGCCGTGGCAAGACCCGTAGGACTCCACTATTAAGGCCATAGCTCTCGACGGTGATGCTCCGTTATTTGCATGAAGCAAGCGCACTGCAAGGCTGAAAATTTCCTATTCTACTTACTCAATTGCAATTAATAATACCAACCATTTATAGTTAGCTTGAGGACCTCTCTTCTTGAGCAAGAAAAGAGAAACCTTGTGCTCTGATACCAATGTAACATTTAATGGTCTAGTAACTTGTGTGTAGTGGGAAATAACATAAACATAGTGAGAATTTCATTAAGAATAGATTCCTAACACCAACTTATATAGGCATGAACAATAATTCAACAAGAGAGAGAAATTAAGCTATTGACAACAGTTGAGGATCGGATTTACATGGAGCTAGTCCCCCCTCCAAAAGGCTTTGTATTATAGGTTTTCCCCATTAAAAGAGAAATTTTACAATACAATACTTTGTGTTCGTTCAATAACTTGCTGGTGCAATGAAGATGGAATCTTCAAGCACCAAGCTTACCCTTGAAAACACAACATCAATTCCCTCACGGTCTCAGACCCAAGACCTCACACACCTTCAAAGATGGTGAGAGCTAGTGGGGTATGAGAGTAGATCAAGAGGAAGAAGAAGTATTCTTATAAGAAAGAAGTCTGTCTCCTCACATAATCACTCTTAATAGCTTAGCACAGCTTAGTACTTAGCATGGTAGAGGAGATGAGCATGCATTGGAGCTTGTCTCTTGGTTGGATTTGCATAACAAAGCCAAGAGTTGTTGGTGTAGGCCTCCCTTCTGTCAAGCTTGGAGTAGATGACGAGCTTTCCATTAAATCTTGATAAGGAGATAGTCTTCTTTACTTCACACATGAGCTTGTGTGAGTGTGTGTGATAATGCCTTGTAAAAATCAGCCCCGTCTCGACCCCTCTTGCTAGCCCCTCATTGGCTCATGCCAGGCTTATCCAATAGGAAATTAGAAGCATAATTGCTAGACTTGTGATATGTGTCTCCCTTTCCCCTTTTGTGAGAGATTTAGGTATTTAAATAATTCAATTAAACTCTCATTGGACCTCTTAGTCTTCTGGCCAATAGGAATCAGGCAAGCCATTAGGCTGCTGAATGCTCATCAGACCCCTTGGGAGACTGTCCAATAGTCTTCTAGAGAGCTTAATTTCTATTGGTTCTTTTATCAAGTGTGTTTTAAATAAATTAAACTAAATGTACTCTAGCCTAATTCTCATTGGTCCACCTCTATGGCCACCCAATAGGATTTGAATGCACCTTGGGGGTAACTGGGCTAGGAAGCTGACATGTGTCCACTATGCCCTTTGTGTAAAGGGAGCTTGGAAGAGTGTGTGTGTGTGTGTGTTTATCTCTCATCCCCTACAATAATGGCTCGCCCCTCCTAGATAGGTATAATGGAAGACTTTTCAGTTTTTCCACAAGCATCCAATTTTCCCTAAGGTTTGACCATCGAAGATTTCATTTGATTTTGGAACCTTAGCATTTTGGAAGTCTTAATGGGCTGAACATTAGGGTCTTTGAAGCCCATTGATGCACATTTCTCTTTTGTAGATGGCCCCCCTTTGGATCCCTATTTTCCCTCCTTTGGATCCCTATTGTGACCAGTCTGCCAACCTAACCAATAGTCTAGCTTTTTCTCCCCTGGTACTTCCCCATATTAAATGATCAGTTTAACATGAGAAAAACATTTAGGAGAATTAAATACTAGTTATTATGACACACTATGTAATTTGCATATGTTATATAACCAACAAAATAGTTTTAGTTTACCTTTTTTGATGATGTTGTCCTTGTGAAAAAATAGTGTAGCTAGACATCTATCCGCTACACTATTTTGCACACGGATGACATAACTGTTAGAGTGACTCCTTTGTGCTTAATATAGAGTGACTCCTTTAAGCTTAATATAGATATGTTATATATTGGAATGAAACAAGGTAGCTTTATTTAATTTAGTAGACCAATCTTAATTTATTGAACCAACAAATTAGTTTTAGTTAGCTTTTTTTGATGGTGTCGTCCCTATGCAAAAACAGTGTAGTCGGACATTTGTCCAACTACACTGGTTTTGCACAGGGACGACAGAACCATTGATGTCTGTGGAGAGTGTCTCCTTTTGAACTAATAAAGATATGTGATATATGTTGTGGGATGAAATCAAGGTATTTCTATGTATTTTTTTGTTAGGAACACTTTAATAACTTTTCTGAATGTGTTTTTATATTTTTCTTCTTCAAGGTCTATAGATATGGCAAGGACCAAGCAAACCACAAGGAAGGTTCTAGAGAAAATGTCAAGCCAGGAGATGTGAAAGGAACACCACTGATTTCAAACCAACAGACACACGTGAAAGCTCACAAAGAGATAAGGGATCTCCATCCCCCAAGCAACATGCCAAAGAGGGGGTTGATATAAAACTCCCACCTGTAAAGAGAAGGAGATTCTCTCCGAAATTTAGATGCTTAAGAGAGATAAGGAAAGCACAAAAGGCTCTTACACTTGTAATGCCAAGGATTCCTTTTCAAAGGCTCTGTAGGCAAATACTAGAGCAATTTAAGATTGACATGACATGGACAAGAGGTGCTTTGGCATGCATACAAGAGGATGTTGATGACTTTTTAACTGAGCTCTTCCAAGATGCATACATATGTGCAACCCACTCTCAAAGGTAACACTTATGTACAAAGATATGTTTATCTTGAGGAGATTAAGATACATATTTAACAAAATTCTTGATCGAATACCTCCACAAGATGATAAGACCTTCAATATTCTCAACATACCCCCATCAAGAAAAGCAAAAGAGCCTGAAGTGGTGATTGAAGAGACCACAGAGAAGGATGTTCAGAATCCCAAAGTTGACAGGGAGGAGCTGGAAACAAAGGATATTAGGGAGATTGAAGCTCGACTCCCTCCAATGCTGAGAGCTATCAATCCCATAGGCTTATTGGTGGCTGCTTTCTTAGATGGTGACCTTCTTCAAAGAACATATTATATTACCCTAGACGCTGAGTATGTTGATATACTTAAAGACAAGCAGAGAGAGATCAATGACCACATTCTTATTGCATCCTTGAGGTTAGCCTAACCATCAACATTCTATATGGCATCTTGAAGATTGTTCATAAATAATAAGTGTTCTTTGCATTTCTTTGTAGATTAATGATGCATGACTATAAGTGTCATAAACTCTAATATCCATCTTTATCAAAATAATTTTATCGTGTTAAATTGATCATTAATATGGGAAATAAAAGGGAAACAAGAGCTAGAACATAGATATGTGTTTTTAGATCAAGCTCAGCACGGGGCCAAAAGGGAGATGTTTTCATCTCTGCAAGGGCTCACAAAAGGAGATTGTCTACCCTCGGGGGGGTGCACTATGTAATCATGTTAATGTATAACGTGAGTTCGAGAGGAGGGGTTTTGAAATGCAAAAAATTTAGGCAATTTAACAAAGATACATTAAAATAAGGGGTTTTTATATTCAATTTTGAAAAAAAATCTAAAATAAGGGGTCATTTTATTCATTCAAACATATTAAAAGATGGGTATTTTTAATACCCCACGAACGCACGTTATATAGAGGGTAGTGAACAGTGAACCCGTTCGAGTGAGAAAAATGTTTGTATAATCTAAAAGACCTTAGGGTTAACTTCATGAAATACCTCCAAAATTTAGTTTAAAAAGTCCTTAGACCTTAGGTTAAGCTAGGTATATGCTTGAGATGCTTAAAGTGCATAAGGTGATTGGTAACTAAGGTGCATTGTTAAGCTAGGCTTATGCTTGAAGTCAAAGTTTAATCCCTACAAGGAGGGGGCGAGCCCTAGAAGGTAGGGGCATGTGTGTGAGGCCATCTACTTGCTATACCCATACTTGATGACTAAGGTGCTTGAGGTGCTTAAGCTAGTTGGGGCCCAAGGTCCTTGGGGGTAGAAAGTCAAATCCATATCTACAAAGGAGGGGGAGATCCCTACAAGTAGGGGATTAGGTTGATGACCCTCCCCTCACCCAAGGGACACCCCTTGCTCAAAGAGGCATATAAGACACATCTCAAGGCCCTAACCAAATTTGCCTCCATAGTGTGCCTAAAGCCTTTTGGATGGCCTTCAGAGGGGTCCAATGAATATTTAACTTAATTAATAAATTGTTCAAGCATTATTCAAGCCCTCTCTCTCAAAGGGAAAAGGAGGACACTTGTCCAAGGACTGCCTCTATTGCTAGCTGTGACCAAGGGTTGTGATTGGCTAGGCTTGAGGGAGCCAATGAGCTTCAATCAAGGGCTAAAAGAGGGGGTCGGACCAAGCAACTTGGGGGCTAGCTTGAAGGGTATACTCTCTTCCACACACTCACATTGTGTAAAGTGCTAAGTGCAAGAACTTCATCTACTTTTCCAAGCTTGTTCAGAAGCTGAGAGCCTACACCAACAATCTTGGCTATGGAATGCAAATCCAACCAAGAGCCATGCTTCAATGCTTAAGCTTGCCATCTTCATCATCATTACCACTATGCTATTCTGCTATGCTAAGCAGCAAGAGTGATGAGAAGTGAGGAACTATTTCTTTCTCATAATAATGCTTCTTCTTCCTCTTCCATACCCTCATTCCCTGCTAGCTCTCTCCACCTTCAAAGGTGTTTGAGGTCTTGGGACTGCCGGCTAGGGACAATTTAATGCTTTCATTTAGCTAAATTACAGGCATAATTGTGGTGCATGAAGTTCTCTATCGCCTTGGAGCAGTCTTGCTTCAAGAAGGGCATGTCATAGCATATGAGAGTCGAAGGCTCAATGCCCATGAGCGAGTCTTGAGCATATATGAAAAAGAGCTTTTAGATGTTCTACATGCCCTAGACACATGGAATCACTATCTATTGGGGACTCCATTCATTTTGCAAATGGACTACCAAAGTCTCAAGTAATTCATGACACAAATGAAGCTTTTAGATAAGCAAATGAGGTGGACAAATTTTATTTTGCAATTTAACTTTCATATTTCTCACATTGCTAGTAAGCATAAGCAAGTGGCCGATGCACTATCGCGACAACCAAGGGTAAATGCAATGTCTATAGCAACTCACAATGATCTATCTTCCATGATAGATGAGTACACTACTCACCATGATTTTAAAGACATAATGCCAGTCCTAACCTTAGCGAAGAAAGAGGAACCATTCACCTTGCAGGATGGTTATCTTCTCCATGGCAACAGGCTATGTGTTACTCACTCCCTTCGTGACAAAGTCATGTATGAATCCCATGCTCCTTCCTATGTGGGGCATTGAGGGATTCAACCTACTCTTTGAGGAGTAGAAATGTGCTTCTATTGGCATGCCATGAAAGTGAACATACAAGAGTATGTTTCAAAATGTGTGGTATTCAAAAATACCAAGTATGATAGAGGCAAGCAACCTGGATTACTCCAGTCATTTTCCATCCCTATTTCGTCATGGGAAAGTGTATCCATGGTATTTATCTTTGGATTACCCAAGTCTATCCATGGAAATACAAGAATATGTGTCATAATAATCAATATCTAATTCTCCTAAATGATTTTCTCATATTAAACTGATCATTTAATGTGGGGAAGGCCAGGGGAGAAAAAGTTAGAATATTGGTTAAGCTAGCATACCGGCCATAGTAGGGATCCAAAGGAGGGAAAATAGGGATCCAAAGGGGGGGCCATCTGCAAAAGAGCCATGTGCAACAATGGGCTAAAAAGACCCTAAGGTTCAGCCCATTAAGACTTCCAAAATGCTAAGGTTCCAAAATTCAAAGGTTGTGTCCAAAGATCAACCCTAGGGAAAATTGGATGCTTTGTGTGTGCCCTAAAAGTCTTTGCACATCCCTACATGGGAGGGGGCGAGCCCTAAAGGTAGGGAATGAGAGAGAAAGCCACACACACACACACACACACAGGCTCCCTTTACACAAAGGGAATGAGGGACACATGTCAGCTCCCTAGGCCAGATGCCCACAAGGTGTGCCCAATTTCTATTGGATGACCCTTGAAGTGGACCAATGAGAATTAAGCTAGAGTAAATCTAGTTTAATTAATTTAAAAACATTTAATAAAAGAAACTAATGAGAATTAAGTCTCCTAGAAGACTATTGGGCAGTCTCCCAAGGGGTCCAATGAGCATTCAAGATCCCCATGGCTTGCCTGATTCCTATTGGCCAGGAGGCAAAAGGGTCCAATGAGAGTTTAGTTTAATTATTTAATTACCTAAATCTCTCACAAAAGGGGAAAGGGGGACACATGTCAGAAGGCTATCACTTATGCTGCTTAATTGTAATTGGCTTGAATTGGGGAGGGCCAATGAGGCTTCAGCAAGAGCAATTAGCAAGAGGGCTCGCCCAAGAGAGAGAGAGGGGGCTGATTTTTCCAAGGCATTATCACACACACACTCACACAAGCTCATGTGTGAAGAAAGAGAAGACTATCTCTTCCCAAGCTTTAATGGAGAAATCATCACCTACCCCAAGCTTGTGAGATAAAAGCCTACATCAACACTCTCTTGGATGTGGATGAAAATCCAACCAAGAGCCAAGCTTCAATGCATGCTTATATCCTCTACCAAGCTAATTACTAAGCTAAGCTATGCTACATATGAGTGATTATGTGAGGAGATGTACATCTTTCTCGTAAGATACTCCTTCTTCCTCTCAATCTACTCTCATACCCTGCTAGCTCTCACCATCTTCGAAGGTGTGTGAGGTCTTGGGTTTGAGAACGGGGATAATTCAAGTTGTGTTTGTTAAGTGTTTTGCTTAGTGCATGAAGTTTCCATCTTCATTGCACTAGCTAGTCTTGAAGGAACACAAAGAATTGTATTGTACAATGTCTCTCTTGATGGGAGAAACCATAATACAAAGCCTTTTGGAGGGGGGACCGGCTCCATGAAAATCCGGTCCTCAACTGTTGTCAATAGCTTAATTTCTCTCTCTTTTGAAAGTATTGTCGATGCTATCTAACTAGGTGTTATGATTTTTGTTGCTCTCTCCACCCAAGCACTCTTGTAATTCTCATTAGGAATCTATTCTAATGAAATGCCCACTATGTTCATGTTAATTTCCGCTACACATAAGTTATTAGGCCATTGAATGTTACATTGGTATCAGAGCTCAAGGTTTCTCTTTTCTTGCTCAAAAAGGGAGGTCCTCAAGCTAGCTACAAATGGTTGGTATTATTAATTGCCTGTGAGTAAGTAGAATAGGGATTTTTGAGCCTTGCAGTGCGCCTGCCTTCGTGCAGATAATGGGGCATCACCGTCGAGAGCTATGGTCTTAATAGTGGAGTCCTACGGGGCTTGCCTACGGCTTAACCACTATTGAGCTATTAGAAGCTTGACAGGAGCCGGTGTTGTTTTGGTGTCGAAAGACCCTCTCTTCTATTCCTTGCAATTAATGGTATTCGAGCCGCGGGTACAGTAGCTTGAGTGCTTTTTCTAAAGGGGTAAAGAGGAGTAGCAACTAGGGCTTGAAGTGCCAAAGTACACCTAAAAAGTTTACACCTAAAAGTTGTTAGAATGGCTGACAATAGTAAAGAGAGTGAAATTAATGTTGATAACTTTGATTTTGCTCATGAGCAAGCTACTAATGATGCTTCAATGCTTGTTAACTATCTTGTTTCTAGGCTTCAACAAGCCATGGGCAATCCATCTCTCCAAAGTGAAGTGCAACGGCAGCTCCGTGCTCACGGGATTCTCCAAGCTCATCACCATGACGAGAGAACACCTAGGAAGCCTCCTTGTGAGACTACCAAAAGAGGTCTCTCTCCGATTCGGGAAGAAGAAGAGAATCCATGTGAAGGGCTCAAGAATTTACTTCTTGATGATGCATCTCCTTCCCAAAGGAGAACTCAAGAGCCTCCACCGAAGGAGCGAGAAAGAAGCGAGTCTCCCGCCACCTCGGCGGAGATGGCTCCACGAAGACGGTGGGCTAAACGCTCTCCATCACCACCAAAGCGAAGAAGACCATCACACTCTTCTCCACGCCATAATTCAAAGAGGGATGATAAAAAGCAAGAGAAGAAAAAGGCGAGAAAGAGGACACCCTCTTCTCCATCTTCTTCATCCTCTTCCTCTTATGAAAGCTATGGTGAAGACGACAAAGATCAAGACAAGAAAAAGGCGAGAAAGAGGTCACCCTCTTCTCCACCTTCTTCAAATTCTTCACCTTCTGAAGAAAGTGATGGTGCAACCTTTGAACCATCAAAAAGAAGACGCCATAGGAAATCCTCTGCCACATGGAAGAGGTCGTCCAAGTTGAAGAAATTCAAAGAGGGAGGGAAGATAATCTATTTCCTTACCTATGATGGTACCTTTGGTGCTACGGACAAAGTCTTGGCCTTTATCCAACAATTCGATGCGGAGTTTGGAGATGAGGGCTTCACGGAGTCCTCTAAGCTACGCCATGTAGCTATGCACTTTCAAAAGTCCGCCAGACAATGGTGGTCTAGCCTACGAGCCAACAGTGAAGCTCCACGAACATGGAAAGCTTTAAGAGCTTCCATTATGAAGCAGTTTTTGGCCACCGATGCCAAAGACAAAGTACTCACCGAATGGCGAAGCTTAAAGCTCTCTCCCAATGAATCTATCCACAAATATGTAGACAAGTTTTGGGACCTACAGCTCAAAGCCACTGTCTTCAAAAAGTTGGATTTTGGAGAGCAAAAGCAACAATTTTGTGCGGGCTTAACCAAAGAAATGGCGGAGTATGTCAACTCCCAAAGACCACGTACCATATCGGCGGTAATACACCACACTATGGTCACCTCTCGAATCAATTTCCAAACGGGGGTAAAAATAAATAATAAGCCCACAAAAAACAAGGGTTCCAATGAGCCTAAGGGGAAGGACAATGTCCAAAAGTCTCCTAAGGGCAACTCCAACAAAGCTAAAGAGAAGGGACTTTACAAAGGTAAGAATAAACTCTCTCCTGAAGAGCTTGAGCGTTATCGTAAGGATAACCGGTGTTTTAAGTGCGGCGAACAAGGGCATGCGTACCGTGCTTGTCCCCAAAAGAACAACTGCCAAGATCCTCCTAGAGCTTCCTTGGTTGAAATCCAAGAGGAGGAGACTCACCAAACTCACCACAAAGGATCTCCTCTATGCCATGCTTGGGGAAAGGTAAGAGAACATGATGCTTTTATTCTCTTTGACCTTGGTTCTACTCACAATTTTATATCTATAGAGTTGGCCACCAAGCTAGGAATACAATCCTACGAGATGGGAGATGTCCTACCCGCAGAGAGTGCCTTCAAGGGGCAAGAAGCTTCAGTCACTCCCTTAATCGGGAAATTGAGGCTTCATGTCCAAGGCTATGTGGACAAAGAGGACTTCTTTATCTCTCCTCTCAAGCATGAGGATGTAATCCTAGGGGCACCATGGTTTGACCGTCTGGCTGCCGATGTTAAATTTCCTGAAAGGAGAATCTCCTTTAAGTTCAGGGAAAAAGACATGTATATAGATGCTAAGGAAATGGGTAACACCATCCCCATTGTACATACACCAGCTTTCAACAAGTCAATAAAGAGCTCTATTTCCGTGTACATGATTTTTGTTAAAGACTCTCAAAATGAACCTAATGCTTTAGCAAAAGAAAATAAAAGCAACCAAAAGAAATTAGAGTTATCCAATTTTCTCAAGGGGTTTCAAGATGTTTTTATTGACGACATCCCTTGTGAGCTACCTCCTAAACGAGGTAATGATGACCATGCAATTGAACTTCTTCCAGGAAGTTCACCGCCTAATAAACCTCCTTATAGAGTTTCTCAAGCTCAACAAGAGGAGATTATGCGGCAAGTGCATGAGTTAGTTGAGAAGGGTATGGTTAGGCCAAGCTCATCTCCATTTTTCTCACCTGTGCTATTAGTGCAAAAGAAAGACGGCACATATCGTATGTGTGTCGACTATAGAGCACTAAATAGGATCACTATCAAGAATAGGTTTCCCGTTCCATGGGTAGAAGACCTATTTGATAAGCTACAAGGATCGACCTACTTCAGTAGGGTTGACCTAAAAAGTGGCTATCATCAAATAAGGATAGTTGATCAAGACATTGTAAAGACCGCATTTCGTACTACATTTGGTCTTTACGAATACATTGTCATGCCTTTTGGCTTGACCAATGCACCAACCACATTCAACCGCTTGATGGAGAAGCTGTTCAGGCCTCATCGAAACTTCACTAGAGTGTTCTTTGATGATATTATCATCTACTCTAATTCATTGGACGAACACAAGAAACACCTCCAGGTAATATTTCAAGTTTTAAGAGAGAATAAACTTTATGTTAATCGAAAGAAAAGTGAATTTTTCTTGCAAGAGATTCAGTATTTAGGTCACATTATCTCTCAAGATGGCATCCAAATGGATCCATCCAAGTTAGAGGTAATAAAAGGATGGCCTAAACCAAGGAATCTTCATGAACTAAGAAGCTTCATAGGTATGTGTGCATACTATAGACGCTTCATAAAAAAGTTCTCACAAATTGCGGGACCATTACATGACCTAAAAAAGAAAAGCGTTAGGTATACATGGTCTGCTAAGGAGAACAATGCTTTCGAAAAGCTTAAAGAAAATCTTATCTCTCAACCTGTGCTTACACTACCGGATCTCTCAAAACCATTTGAGGTCCAATGCAATGCTTGTGGTGATTGCCTTGGAGCTGTTTTGCTCCAAGAAGGGCACACCATAGGCTATGAGAGTCGAAGGCTCGACCTTGTTGAGCAAGCTCTAGGCATATATGAAAAGGAACTCCTTGCAGTTCTACATGCCTTAGACTCATGGAAGCACTATTTACTGGGGACTCCTTTCATTCTGCGAACGGATCACCAAAGTCTTAAGTACTTCATGACGCAGACCAAGCTCTCCGACAAACAAATGAGGTAGGAAAATTTTCTTTCACAATTTCATTTTCATATTGCTCACATTGCTGGCAAGCATAATCAAGTAGCTGATGCACTCTCAAGACGGCCGAGAGTGAATGCAGTTTCCATAGCAACTCACAATGATCTATCTTCAATGATAGATGAGTATGCTATTGATCCCGATTTTAGAGATGTGATTTCAGCCCTTGCATTAGGGAAGAAAGAAGAACCATTTACTTTACAAGATGGTTATCTTCTCTATGGCAATAGACTATGCGTTACTAACTCACTACGTGAGAAAGTAATGTATGAATCTCATGCTCCACCTTATGCGGGGCATAGAGGGATTCAGTCTACCTTAAAGGGAATTGAAACATATTTCTACTGGCCTACCATGAAAGTGAACATACAAGAGTATGTTTCCAAATGTGTGGTATGCCAAAAGACAAAATTTGATAGAGGGAAGCAACTTGGATTGCTTCAACCCTTGCCAATCCCTAATTCACCATGGGAGAGCATATCCATGGATTTTATCTTTGGATTGCCTAAGTCTATCCATGGGAATACGGGAATATGGACGATAGTAGATAGGTTTAGTAAACAAGCTCATTTTATACCTGTCAAAAAGACTATCAAAGCCCATCAGATGGCAACCCTCTTTATTTCACAAATTTTCAAGTACCATGGCTTGCCCATGTCCATAGTGTCGGATAGAGATCCTAGAATGACCAGTAATTTCTGGAAGGGTCTCTTTGAGAATTTAGGAACAAGGCTAAACTTCTCTTCGGCCTATCATCCACAAACTCATGGCCAAAGTGAAATAGCTAACCTAACCATTCTCGATCTACTAAAAGCCTATGTAACGGAAGTAGATCAAAGATCCCAATGGGAGAAGTACTTACCCTTAGTGGAGTATGCTTACAATAACACTGTACATACTTCCACGGGAAAAGCACCTTTCGAGGTAATTGAGGGAAGATCAAAAAGTCCCTTGCTACTTAAGGTACATGGGAAGATATTCGCTGCAGATGAGTATAGCCGAGACCTACAAGAATCTTTCCAAAAGATTAAGGATGCTATCTCTATCTCACAGCAAAGGCAAAAGGCTACTGCTGACAAGCATAGAAGAGCCCAAGCCTTTAAAGAAAACGATTGGGTCTTGTTAAAGTTTCCCAAGGCTCCATTAAGGCACAAAACGGGCAAGAATCCTACGGGTCACCAAAAGTACTATGCTAAACTAGCAAAAAGGTACTATGGTCCCTTTCAGATTCTTAGGCCAATCAATGAGATGGCCTATCAACTCAAGTTGCCCAATCATTGGCTCATACACAATGCTTTTCATGTGAGCCTATTAAAGCTTTACAAAGGAGAGCCACCTCAAGAACCAACTATTGAAGACCCACCGGAGATCGAGGACCAAGAAGAGGTGTTGTAGCCCGAGTCCATTCTCCGACATGAAGACAAGGTACTAAGAGGTGGTAAGACTATCCGACGATATCTTATTAAGTTTAAGAATTATCCTTTTGAAGATGCTAGATGGATGCAAGGCATACAATTAAAGGATAACCTAAACCTTGTCAATGCTTACAATGCTTCCCAAGAGTAAGCAAATGTACAAAATGTTAAAAAATGAACAAAATTTTTGTCTTATAAGACTCTCTTTTTCTTTATTTGTGCACAAAAATGAAGTAGTATGCATGCTTAGATCAAGTTTGCGGAGACGACGTCTCCCAAAATCCAAGTAGAGCTTGTTACTCTACTATGGAAGACTAATAGGACTAATGTGCAGACATGCTTGCGGCAGCCTCAGGCTCTCAAGCGCCAAATAGACTAGTCATCCATTGTGGAATGATGTTGTAGGGTAACATAGGGATCCTCTACCCGCTAAGAAAAGGACTCATGAACATGCTTTATCTTCTCTACACCATAGTCGAGGACGACTATGATTTCAAGAGAGAGGTAATGTCATAATAATCAATATCTAATTCTCCTAAATGATTTTCTCATATTAAACTGATCATTTAATGTGGGGAAGGCCAGGGGAGAAAAAGCTAGAATATTGGTTAAGCTAGCAGACCGGCCACAGTAGGGATCCAAAGGAGGGAAAATAGGGATCCAAAGGGGGGGCCATCTGCAAAAGAGCCATGTGCAACAATGGGCTAAAAAGACCCTAAGGTTCAGCCCATTAAGACTTCCAAAATGCTAAGGTTCCAAAATTCAAAGGTTGTGTCCAAAGGTCAACCCTAGGGAAAATTGGATGCTTTGTGTGTGCCCTAAAAGTCTTTGCACATCCCTACATGGGAGGGGGCGAGCCCTAAAGGTAGGGGATGAGAGAGAAAGCCACACACACACACACACACACAGGATCCCTTTACACAAAGGGAATGAGGGACACATGTCAGCTCCCTAGGCCAGATGCCCACAAGGTGTGCCCAATTTCTATTGGATGACCCTTTAAGTGGACCAATGAGAATTAAGCTAGAGTAAATCTAGTTTAATTAATTTAAAAACATTTAATAAAAGAAACCAATGAGAATTAAGTCTCCTAGAAGACTATTGGGCTGTCTCCCAAGGGGTCCAATGAGCATTCAGGAGCCCCATGGCTTGCCTGATTCTTATTGGCCAGGAGGCAAAGGGGTCCAATGAGAGTTTAGTTTAATTATTTAATTACCTAAAGCTCTCACAAAAGGGGAAAGGGGGACACATGTCAGAAGGCTATCACTTATGCTGCTTAATTGTAATTGGCTTGACTTGGGGAGGGCCAATGAGGCTTCAGCAAGAGCAATTAGCAAGAGGGCTCTCCCAAGAGAGAGAGAGAGGGGGCTGATTTTTCCAAGGCATTATCACACACACACACACTCACACAAGCTCATGTGTGAAGAAAGAGAAGACTATCTCTTCCCAAGCTTTAATGGAGAAATCATCACCTACTCCAAGCTTGTGAGATAAAAGCCTACATCAACACTCTCTTGGATGTGGATGCAAATCCAACCAAGAGCCAAGCTTCAATGCATGCTCATCTGCTCTACCAAGATAATTACTAAGCCAAGCTATGCTACATATAAGTGATTATGTGAGGAGATGTACATCTTTCTCGTAAGATACTCCTTCTTCCTCTCTTTTGATTTTGCGCTCACATCCTGGGAAATCCATGGCCACATGCAACTCCACCACCTGGTTTTTCGACTGTAAGATTTGATGATGTGCGCTCTCTCTCTCTCTCTCTCTCTCTCTCTCTCTCTCTCTCTCTCTCTCTCTCTCTCTCTCTCTCTCTCTCTCTCTCTCTTGAAAATTCTGAGTTATCGAATTGCCTCTTCCATCACTCAAGTTCAAGAGAAGAAGAACGCGTTCTGTTGCTGCTAGCCTTTGAACATTCCAAAGCTACAAGAACCTTCAAGTTCTACGTCAAAAAAGAAAGAGATAGTTCGAATTCTTGTACGATTCTCCATTTTGAACAATTTTGCTCCGTTTTGTAAAAACTCTGGCTCTCTAAGTACCTTCCATGTTGTATAACGCTCTTTTGATTTTGTGCTCACATCCTGGGCAATCCATGGCCACATATAGCTCCACCACCTGGTTTTTCAACTACAAGATTTGATTGTGCTCTCTCTCTCTCTCTCTCTCTCTCTCTCTCTCTCTCTCTCTCTCTCTCTCTCTCTCTTTCGATTGGAAATTCTGAGTTATCGACTTGCCTCTTCCATCACTCAAGTTGAATAGAAGAAGGACGCGTCATTGCGTCATTGTATTTATATGCGTCATTGCGCCATTGTGTCATTGTATTTAATGGTCTTTGCATCCACTCCAGGTACGTATGCTCTGGTTATGTTCTCACAAGCACGGACGACGAGCACCTCTTCCTCCTCCTCTCTCTCTCTCTCTCTATCTATCTACTTGTCCATGTTTTCTACTCTATTCATTCAATATTAAGTTTAAATGTTCGTGTGTTTAATGCAGGTATGGATGATGAGGAGTTTCTTTCTTCTTTGTCACCCCAGCAGAGACAGTGGTCTTGGAGCGTCATCGCTCTGGTGCACCATCACGCGTTCCTACTCCATCCACATCTCCCTCTGTTTCGGAGTCCTCAGCGTGCTCCAAAGCTTCAGTGTCGATGAGAAGATCTTCACACTCATCTAGGCGCCGGTGCTCTAGTGGTGGCAGTGGCGATTGTTGCGGGGGTGCCGCCACCGATGCTTCGACATCGCCTCGTGTTCGACGAGGCTCTTTACCCTCCCCTTCTTTGCCCGTCCCGACACCAGCCACGACATTGCCATCGACACCAGGTTTTGCGCGGCTGACTGCCGTTCCTAGGAGCTACACACCACTAGCTACTCCACCAGGAGGCACTCCAGTGGACACTCCTCGCTTTGGGGCTCAGATTCCAGTGGAGACACCTGACGTCCGTACCCCCATTGACACGCCGCTAGAGACCCCTGCCCGGCACCCCGGTTCACGCGTCAGCGGCGAGAGGGCTTACCTTACTCCGTCGACTTCAGCGTTGGCATCATCTTGGATGATGAAGGCAAGAAGGTCATTTCGCGCATGCGCGGTCTTTGCTCTCACGTGTTTAGACACTACATACTAAACACCTGGAGTGAAGTACCAAATGATTTAAAAGATAGAGTCATCAGCATGCTTGATGACGAGTTTCCTGTTCCACCGCGGGAGGACCGCTTCAGTGAAGACGTGATGAAGGTTTGAATGCGTGAATACTGCAAGCACAAGCATTCCGAAGTGCAAAAAGCAATCAAGCATGGGTGGAACAGACCAGATTGGCTGGCCAAAGAAGATTGGAAGAATGCGAAGAAAGCAGCACGCGAGAATCCCGACAAGTGGAAGCATCAAAAGGAGGCAGCCAGAGCGCGAGTAGAGGCAGGGAGCTCGCACCACTTGGGGAGCAGCAGGTGGGCATCATTTGAGGCCGATTTTGTAAGTGTTTTTGCATTGCTCTCTATGTTTGATAGTTTAGGGTTTATGGGTTTTTAAATTCTAACATAATGGATTCTTTGTATGTTTTGACAGTGGTCGTTTAAGGATGTGATCCCACACAGTAAGAGCGTGAGTACGCAGGCAGGAAGGACTCAAACGCCCTTATAGACATTCTGAGTTCTCGAAGCGGCATGGTTAGTATTATGGTTTATTCTTTTCTATTTGTTGTATTGTTTTATAAACGTCTCTATATGTTTATACGTACAAAAAGCCGTCTTATTGTTTTTTTTTGCAGAATCCAATAGATACGCCGCTTGGACACGATGAGACGTCTGATTAGATGACGTCAGTTTAGCCATATCTAGATAGCATTAATTTCTTTTTGTCATAGCTTATGTATCATGAGACGACTTTTATACGTCTTTTTGAAAAGCATGTATATTTTTTAAATAATGACAATGGTTTGTAACTATCACATTTGCAAAGTTTAACAATCAAGTGATTTTGCCTATGTGCATTGATTTAATTTCATCAATTCATGCTTGTTACTTTGTATTTTTATCTATCAAACAATACATACTATGGATGATGGAGTTAATGGTTATATTGTCTTGTGGGTGACTATTTTGGGTCTATATCTACCTTTGCACTTTTTTTCAAAGGTGAAGAATATGTATGAAACATTCAATATGGTTGATGGTTGAATGCCCTGCCACCAAATTTTTTTCCTCTTGGGCGTCGCTATGAACGTCGCTATAAGCGTCACTATAGATGGCTCTGTAGCGCCGCTATAATCATCGCTATAGGCATTGCTATATAGCGACGTTTATAATAACGCATATAGCGACTGACATAGCGACGCTTATAGCGACGTCCCCGTATCGACGCTGTTAGCGACGCTCTTAGCGATGCCAAGGGTTATAAAAGCCTAGTGTATTTCCGTCGCTAAAAGCGTCACAAGAGCACACAACCTCTTGTAGTGGAGTGACATGGAAACTGGCACCTGAATCAATGATCCAATTTCGTGCATAACACTCATCAAGAGCCAATAACGCATCTATACTCAAATCAGAAGTGAAACAAGCACATATGATGATTGTTGCATGTTAGGAACAACCTCTAAATGTGGAGATTCAACCACATTGATCTCCTCAATCTTCTTACTGCACTTTGGAGCGTCAGACTTCAAAATAGCTTTGCCCTTTTCACACTATAAAACTAGACAATCTTTCTTTAATGGCCTTTCTTACTGCAATAATAGCATTCTACATTTCTCAAGTCACGACCTTGACTCTTGCTACAATTCGGTGATCCGTACGATCCTGTGAACAACCACGGCTGCCACTACGTCCTCCTCTTTGCCTATGGCGATTATGGCATATTTCCATATATGCATCAAAATAGCCTTCATTTCATCATCAAAATTCAACACTTTGGAGTTTTTTCATCAAGAGAACTTTGTTAGAAGCACTTTGCATAGAGAGTCCCAAAGCTCTTCTGCTATAGTCTTATCCATAATCGTGAAGAATATGGTCTCCCAAGATGTAATCTAATCATGACCATAGAATGGGCATCCAACTCTTCCTACTAATCACCAATGTGAGCATTCTCTCTACGCTCTTTCAATGGCTCTACTAGGCCCTTGTTGACCAAGATATCAAGCATACATTGCTTTTAAATCATGACATTTGTGCCATCAAACTTCTTTATGTAGTAGTCTTCCCTGTTCGAAGCACAACTAGTAGTTATAACTCAAGAGAATGTCACCAAATATTTATGGAATTTTTTTTCAAAGAATTTCGACAGATTTTTCCTTAAAATAAGAGCAAAAAATCAAGACAAAATGCAACAAAATCACCGGCGATAAGCAGTCAAGTGTGCCAAGAATTCATATGGTGGATTGTGAGAAGAATTCAGTAGAGTCTCCTGTGTACAGGAAGCAAAATCTCAAACTCAACAGGACAAAATCAACACATAAACTGACAAAAGAAACCACTATGCAACTGACATAAAATGCTCAAACAAACTATCGTATGACTGCCAAATCGGCGCCAAAAGCAAAAGTGCATGTCTAGATACATAGCCTATGGCAAGGATATCGAAAGAGGGTTACTCCAGCAACTTGTATCACCAAAAGTGTCTCAACATTCGAGAACACCCCAGCTCAAGAAAACCTCATGCAAACGATCCTCCAAAGGCTAAGCAGACTCAAGACTAGCCATAGTCACAGAAAGGGCTCTTCTAGTCCGAGTCTCAAAAACGACAGGGTAACTGCCAAAAAATCAAGCCAAATTGGCTCCAGTGTGTTGGAATTAGGGCTGCAGAGAAACACACACAGCTTGGAGAAGACGAAGGAAGCTCAAGGCACACAACTAAGAGTGTATTACTTAGTGTGCAATGGAAAGATAGATAGCTCTAGAAGTGGGCGTATATACAATGCACGGGGGAGAAAACCTCCTAAAGAGGGAAAAATGCCCCGAAAGTCCTAATGTGTTCACGCACATCACTACCACATGTATATGATAACAAATACCCTCTGGGGTTGCAGTGAACGAGAGCTGGCACATGAGTAAAGGGAAGTGCCATGCCCTGAGGACGTGATCAGTCCACAAAGGGGAGTAAGCCCAAAGCTTTGCAGAAAGCTTTGAGCTTCTCACAAGACAATGCCTTTGTGAAAATATTTGCAAGGTTGTCCTGGGTTGGCACATAAGCCAAGTTGATCTCTCCTGCTGAGAGCCTCTCCCTGACATAGTGGTAATGCACCTCAATGTGCTTTGTGCGAGCATGAAACACTGGTTCCTTGCAACTGCCAATGCGCTCTGACTGTCTGTGTAGATAGTGTTGGCAGTGTCCTATCCACCAACACCCAAATCATCCATAAGGCATCAGATCCATACACACTCAAGTGTAGCTGTGAAGACTTCCCTGTACTCAGCCTCACAAATCGAAGTGGCCACAGTAGGTTGCTTCTTGCTCAACCATGATATACATGAACTGCCAAGCATGAAAAAAAAACCACTTGTGGACACTCATGTATCAAAACAACCAGCCCAATCTGAGTCCAAAAAAACATGCAAGTCTGGAGGCAATGATCCCCCCTTGGGATAAAGCAAGCCAAGATGTAAAGCGCCACTAAGGTAGTGGAAAATCCTCTCGAGAGCGTGCCAATGCTTACACCCTGGGATATGCATAAATCTGATGACCTGTGAGACTGCAAATTGAATATCGGGCCTCGTGTTGCATACATAAATGAGGTAGCCAATAGCAGTTTGGTAAAGAGTTACATCAGCAGGATCACCATCATCATGTAGACTCAACTTCAAACCTGTTTCAATGGGAGTGGCAATAGGTTTGCAATCCTCAAGTCCAAACTTACATAACAATGTCTCTATGTAACTTTTCTGACAATACCACCATCACACTGCTTAAACTGTATGCCCAAGTAATGATGCAACAACCCCAAATCTTTCATCTTGAAAGAAGCATTCAAATCAGCCTCAAATTCAGTAATATGTCTCATTTGGTCCAGTGATCAGCAAATCATCTACATAAAGAACCACAATGAGAAGTGCATCATCCTCATGCTTTACATACAATGTGCTTTCTGTTGGACTCTTACGAAAGCCTCGTTTGACCAAATGAGTGTCAACTTTCTCATACCAGGCACGAGGAGATTGCTTCAACCCATACAAAGCCTTCTTACATCTGCAAACTTTGTCCTCTTGTCCTTTCTTGATGAAACCGTGAGGCTGTGTTACATAAACTTCCCCAAATATGTCACCATTCAAGAAAGCAATAACAATGTGTGATTGATGTACATCCCAACCAAAATGAGCTGCCAATGCACATAGAAAATGCACAGTAGTCATATGACAAGTGGGAGCAAAAGTCTTTTCATAATCTATGCCTTTTTGTTGTGCATAACGCTTTGCAACAAGTCCAGCCTTATGGAGATCGATCTCACCATCCGGCTTGCGTTTCACTTTGTAAACCCACTTCGTACCAATGGACTTTTTTCCAGGATGCAAATCACATAATGTCCATGTGTCATTTTCTATAAGTGCATCATATTCTAATGCATGATAGCCATCCAATTTTTTGAATTCTGTGCTTCATCAAAAGACAGAGGTACCTCAACATCATGTAAGCTAGACAGAGCCAAAGCATAAAAATATGATGCATATGATGCATGGTGAGAACCTAAACAAGTACGACTAGACAGAGGTGCATCCAATTTACTATCACGCAATGTATGCACTAGCCATTTTGGCATACCTCTAGCCTGCTCTTTTTCAGCCCTTTCCTCATCAATTACATCATGTACATCTGCATCAGTAATAGGCTGATCTGGAACATTTTCAGAAACCCCCATAGGCTGTACATTTGTCTCACGGGAATTTACATTCGAACTTCCACCACTGAAAAGAGGCAACAAAGTGTCATAAATGTCCTGTGAGCTTACATTACTGTCTCTAGTACAAGACATCAAGGACTGAACAGAATCTTCCGCAAACACTACATCCGGTGAAACTAGAATACGCTTTGTTTGCGGATGATACAACCTATAACCTTTGCTTTCAGCACTATAACCAACAAAAATACATTTGACAGCCTTATCATCCAATTTTTTGCGTTGTGTTTGTGGCACCAAAGCATATGCCAAACAACCAAAAACACGCATGTGCTCAATAGAAGGCTTTCTATCATGCCATGCTTCATATGGAGTAATAGATTGCAAAGCTTTCGCAGGACACCTGCTAAGTACATAAGTTGGCACACACGATGGCCTCAAGCCAAAAAGAATGTGGCAAAGCTTGACTTTTGACCATCCATCGTGCCATTTTTGTAAGTGACCTATTTTTCCTCTCAGCTACACCATTTTCTTGAGGCATATAAGGCACTGTAAATTGGTGTTTCCCACGACTAGCCAATTAAATTCATGAGACATATACTCCCCCCTCGATCGGAACGGAGGGTGCCCATCGTACATTTGGAGACATTTTCAGCCATAGCCAAAAATTGTTTGAAGCACATAAAAACTTCGGACTTCGCTTTAAGCGAAAATACCCATGCATGCCTGGAGTAATCATGAATGAAAGTCACAAAGTAGAGGTAATGCCCAAGGACAGAGTTTGCATGGGCCCACAAACATCACTATGCACAAGTTGCAACCTGAATGTGGCCCTAACTGAACCATCCTTTTTGAAAACTTAAAACGCTACATTTTACCCAAAATACAGCCTTCACAAACATGTTTCCCAGGTGCTTCAGGAGATGGAAAGAAGCAACCATATCAGATTTCTGCGAACACAGCAAATTGGCAAAATTCAGATGCCCAAAATGTGCATGCTACAGTTTTGCATCTGAAACAACCCTTGAATCTGTAACTGCATTTGCAAAATTTTGTCCACACTTGTCATACAAAGTGAGCTTATATAGCCCATGGGACAAAAGGCTAGATGCAACAATTTCATGACCAAAATTGAGATCATGAATTGTGCATCTGTCATCCACAAATTTGACTACAAGTCCAAGTTTAGCAAGTGGAGATACATACAAAAGATTCTTCTTGATCCCAGGTACATAAAGTGCATCAACAAGTGCGAAAGAACTTCCATTTGCAGCAGTAAGCACAATCTTTCCAACTCCCTGAATAGGATAAGAGGCATTGTTGGCTCAAGTGACTAAATTCCCATGAGGGACAGACTCGAGAGGGGTGAACAATTCACGATGTGAGGTAATGTGCTTTGTAGCACCACTATCGGAATACCACACATGTGAATCTGCATCAATCAACATGCATGCATCATGGACAACAGGATTGTAAGTGCACTCTGCACTAAAAGCCCATTCTGCATCAACATCATCATCACAGTCTCCTTTCACAGAAGACTCAACAATGGCTGCATTTGTAGTGGAACTAGCATTTGTAGTGGAACCACCCTCTTTCTTCTTAGCCTCTTTGGCCTTCAACTTAGGACACTGCTTGATCAAGTGATCATTAGCTTTACAATAATGGAAACAGATCTTCTTTTTTCCCTTATCACCAGAATTTACAGACGAATTGCTGCCAAAACAGAAGCATTAGGAATAGAATTTTTGCCACTCCATTTCGCTGAACTTATGTGAGGAGTAAGGGTGTGCCTCACAGACAACACAATCAATGCATGAGCCTGCACATGCTTTACATCCCAGTGAGCTTGTTCTGCCATAGGCAAAACAACTCTAATAGCAGCAATTCTTGCAGCAAGACCTGCAACATCCTCAACATTGCCTACATTAGCAGAACCAAGACGTACATCAATGCCGTGCACAATATTCCAGACACCCTTTGACACAAGAACATGTTGCATCATGTAAGCCCACATAGGGTAATTTTCCCCATCCAACCTGTCCTTAGCAACAAACATCTTTAACATATGTGTGTTGTTGTCAGCCATGGAAAATGTCTGCACGTGATGTGAAAACTGCCCGAAATGAGGAGAAACTGAGTGAGATTACCACATGCTATATAGCACAACCCGCAGTAGACTGTATAGGACCTATTATGCAGAAAATGGCACTGACAAAAGTTCTGCACAAAATGACAAAATTGCATGTGTAGACCTGCCTATAGTGGAAACAGAGACCGAAATGAGGCCAAATCAAAAATCTGAGCAGACTAGGCTCTACGAGCTTTCTCAAAAAAAATTTCCACTTGTGAACATTCGCCAAAGCTCACAAAAATTGGAGAAAGTGAGCAGGTGTGTGCTGGAGCTGCTGGCGACTAAGCCCGAGAGGACGGCACTTGCTCTGAGGCCAATTGTTGGAATTAGGGTTGTAGAGAAATGCACGAGAAGACAAAGGAAGCTTAAGGCACACAACTGAGAGTGTATTACTTAGTGTGCAATGGAAAGATAGATAGCCCTAGAGTGATGGTCGTATATACAATGCAAGGGGGGAAAAACCTCCTAAAGAGGGAAAAAATGCCCCGGCGGTCCTAATGTGTTCACACACATCACCCAGGGGATTCACTCTATATACAAAACGGGATGCTACCTACGAGCGAACAACTTTGATAAAACCCCTATATACGACTCATATTAGGGAATATGAGCCCCCTATCTACACTTATACGACAATCAATGCAGAAAAATATCATACCCCTATCTTACATATAAACTTTAGGTCTCACATGATCTAACTAAGTAAAACTAGTCAAAGAGCGTGTAGCATAGTGAGACTGCCAACATACTAAAGAATCACTTCTATTGATACCTAGATGTACCCTCAATGTGTCTCAGTTTGAATTTCAGCTATAAAGTCGTGTTAGATTCTTCGTGTAAATTTGTATCTATACAAACTCTCTATAGCTTTTATCCCTCAACAAATGAACTATAATCACAAAACAAGCAATTGATACAAAACAATGTTAGTTCTTGCATGTATCTTTGTAGCTATTGACTCACAAGTTCAAGGGCATACTCTTTTGGGAAGCCATGATTTTGAAACACAAAAACTTTCTCTCGTTTTTCCGTTTTCTCACTTCTTCCACACCCCCCCCCCCCCCCAACTATGATACCCCCTCCCTTATTTTTAAGCTTGGGAGATAAATTATTGGGGGCGTGCCCCTAGCTTATATGCTTATGTAACATGTAAAAAAAACCCCCTCCCTTGCATTTACATGGTGCGATAAGTTTTTCATGGTGAATCCCCCAAGACACATCACTACCACATGTATATGGTAAAACACAGACAACGTACATAGGCAATAACCACAACTCAATGTACATGAGCAATCACGCAAAAACAAGTACCAAGAACTGTTGTATGTAGTAAATAGAGTCTCTACGGGGATACACTCTCAAAAGAGCTCACAACAGTACACACGTGCTTGATGTCGGAGAGTTCAAAGCCGAAGAGTGGGATGCCGATGTCGAAGAAGCCTACACACATATAATTTTTCTCTCGCTTTGTCTCTACACACACATGGCTGAAAGGGTCACTCTCTCTCTCTACATACACACACGGCTGAGAAACTCTTTCTGTGTGTGTGTGTGTGTGTGTGTGTGTGTGTGTGTGTGTGCGCGCTTGTAGTGCTCCAACCGAGTTCCTTCTCTTACAAATCTAAGTGTGTGTGTGTGTGTGTGTGTGTGTGTGTGTGTGTGTGTGTGTGTGTGTGTGTGTGTGTGTGTACACCCACGACTTTGTTGAGTCTTTTTCTGCTCTCTCTAGTGCTACAACAGGAGAGCCATCCTCAAAAACCGTTCAAAAAAAGAAAATTAAATAGAACTCTCCTTTACCTACTATTCTTAGACTTTAAGTGAAAGCAACCACTACTTTATTGGGTGCATGTATGAAAAAATAAAGAGAATCCCGTAATCTTGTCTTTGCATACACCACAATTTTTGAGTAGCAATCATCTTCTTTACTCTTCACGAGAAAGACAAGCTCCAAAAGCATCGTGAGGAGATACCCTCATGTGTTATCGCCCTTTTGAAGCCAATAGAGCCATTAGAATCTTCATTACAACAACTCCTGCTCCATCAGAATCTCCATTAGAATTTCTCTCTTAATCATAGCATATACTATCTTGATTGCATAACTCGTGCTCTCTTATGTTTCACATATTTATGTTACTGTAATTCATACTTCATGAAATGAATAAAGAAGCGGAAGGTAAATACTAAATCATATTGATTGAGGGGGATAGTTGGTACACAATATGGTGTCTTGTGTTTTGATTCTTATTTATATTGTTCTCTTTCTGTATTGTGATTATCCAATCAATTATTTTGCTTAATTTATTTTCAATTGACGAATCAAAATTGTGCTAAAAGTTTTGGGAAGATATCATGAGGCCAATAGTTGTATCAAAGCTTTGAAAAACATTCCAAACATTGTGTAGAAGCAAAGAAGAGTGCTTCTTGTGGGAAAATCAAATAAATTTTGGTATGAAGACTCTCAAGAAGATCGCTTTTGGAATGCTCTCTCAATGCAAGAATAACAAGCTTTCTTATCTCAATAGTTTCAATCATAACTACAAGCAACTTTTAAGAAAAAGATGCAAGCAATTGAAGAAACACAACAAAGGCAATTCATGCATTGCTTAATGTATTAGGACTTATTTTTCAATGTTTTGGCAATAAATTTTATTTGAAGAAAAGTTTGGTCATTTAGATTTTGTCCACACACACACACACACACACACACACACACACACACACACACACACACACACAGATTTTATTATCGTCCTCGAGGTCAAATATGACCTATGGGACCAAAGTTACATGTGATGTAGTATGTGTATGGCTGATGAGTGACTCTCAATGCTCCAAGATTGTGGTGATGAGAGACGCAATGGAGAGCCCACACTGTGGCTGTGAGAGGAAAGTGTGTAGGTCTAAGTCATGGTTGAAAATGTGAGAGAAGCAAGTTTAGATATGACAAAAAGCTGAGCACTCTAGTAGTGTGTGGTACTTAGACTCTTGCACTTGCAGTGAGCATAATGTGCACAGTTGATGTGACTCTTCTCCATTGACCCAACGCCCTATCTCGCATTGAAGGGAATGGGAGCTAAGCCGAATGGCTGCGATAGTGCGTATCGCCAACAAGGGGATATGCTCAAGCATGTAAGTGTGAGTATGGTTTCCTGTTTCAGCGAAGAACATGGTTTGGTAGTTGGGGGCAATATGGGTGGTGTAATGTATGAAGTGTGACCCACTAGATTTCTCCCAAGCCGTAATACATTGACGTTGTAGAAAAGCTTCATTCACTTAGGAGTCAATTGAAGCATCATGTAGCAAGTGTAACACATCCCATCTCCCAAACCACTTCTTTATGTCTTGCATCCATCTCGTTCTCAAGATCTTGCTTTTATGCGTCTTTTAAACCTTTTTGCTTGTGTCATAATAATCAATATCTAATTCTCCTAAATGATTTTCTCATGTTAAACTGATCATTTAATACGGGGAAGTGCCAGGGGAGAAAAAGCTAGAATATTGGTTAAAGTAGCAGACCGGCTATAGTAGGGATCCAAAGGGGGGGCCATCTGCAAAAGAGCTATGCGCAACAATGGGCTCAAAAGACCCTAAGGTTCAACCCATTAATACTTCCAAAATGCTAAGGTTCCAAAATTCAAAGGTTGAGTCCAAAGGTCAAACATTAGGGGAATTGGATGCTTTGTGTGTGTGTCCCAAAAAGTCTTTGTCAAGCCCTACATA
Source organism: Adiantum capillus-veneris (assembly GCF_014529385.1). Classification (NCBI taxonomy): domain Eukaryota; kingdom Viridiplantae; phylum Streptophyta; class Polypodiopsida; order Polypodiales; family Pteridaceae; genus Adiantum; species Adiantum capillus-veneris. The sequence goes on from NC_140931.1 coordinate 149,973,280, forward strand.
GGAGGGGGCGATCCCAAGAAGTAGGGGATGAGAGAGAAACACCCACACACACTCACAAGCTTCATTTATACACAAGGGGAAAGAGGGGCACATGTCATCTCCCAAGGCCAGATGCCCACAAGGTTACTCAAATCCTAATGGATGGCCATGGAGGTGGACCAATGAGAATTAGGCTAGAGTAAATCTAGTTTAATTAATTTAAAAACACTTAATAAAAGAACCAATAAGAATTAAGCTCTCTAGAAGACTATTGGACAGTCTCCCAAGGGGACCAATGAGCATTCAACAGCCCAATGGCTTGCCTGATTCCTACGGGCTATATGCAAGAATCCTACGGGACACCAAAAGTACTATGCTAAGTTAGCAAAAAGGTAGTATGGTCCCTTCCAGATTCTTAGGCCAATCAATGAAATGGCCTATCAACTCAAGTTTGCCAGCCATTGGCTCATACACAATGCTTTCCATGTGAGCCTATTAAAGCGTTACAAAGGAGATCCACCTCAAGAACCAACTATTGAAGACCCACCAAAGATCGAGGACCAAGAAGAGGTGCTACAACCCGACTCCATTCTCTGACATGAAGACAAGGTACTAAGAGGCGGTAAGACTATCTGACGATATCTTATTAAGTTTAAGAATTATCCTTTTGAAGATGCTAGATGGATGCAAGGCATACAATTAAAGGATAACCTAAACCTTGTCGATGCTTACAATGCTTCCCTAGAGTAAGCAAATTTACAAATGTTTAACATGAACAAAGTTTTTGTCTTATAAGACTCTCTTTTTCTTTATTGTGCACAAAAATGAAGTAGTATGCATGCTTAGATCAAGTTTGCGGAGACGACGTCTCCAGAACACCAAGTAGAGCTTGTCACTCTACTATGGAAGATTGATAGGACTAATGTGCAGACATTCTCATTAGGAAAAATATGGACTCTCCTTGGGCCTTTTTGATTAGTGAAGGCTTAAGGGAGAACCAATGAGAAGGCTCTTGGGATATCACCTAGAGGGGGAGGAATGGTAAGGGTGCAACCTAATTGTCTCCCTCTTCAATGTTTGGTTCTTAGAGAGAGGTGGGAGGTAGGCTAGGGGGGGGTAAATAGAAGGAGAGAGGTGTCATAAAAGAGGGAGGGACCCCCCAAAAAAAAACGCGCATGCTTAAAAATCCTAAAAATTGAATTTTTTTAAAAAGTTCCAAAGTTGACCCATTTGCTTCCAAAACATAAACTAACTTTAAAAAGTCAATTTTTCCCCCCACAATCCACTTTTCTCTCCCTCTCTCTCTCTCTCTCATTACTTTTCTCTCCCACACTCTCCCTCTTCTCCCTCCTCCCATTCTCTCTCTACAATCAAGGCAGCCATAGCCAACAGCTTTCCACCACTCTCTTCCTCTCTCTCCATAGCTCCCCCTTCTCTCACACCTCCATCAACCCTCTACAGTCCCACACTCCATAGCCCACAGCTCCACTATCCTCTCTACCTCTCACTCCTCCCCTCTTTCTCTATCTCCACTGTCAAAGCCACCATAGCCACCATAGGCAGCTCACCTCACCCTCCCCTCAGTACTCAACTCTTTCAAATCCCTTCCTAAGCCCAACTTCCCAAGCATGTCCACGCATAGACGGCCCAAACCAGAGATAGAGGAGATTGTGTTGCACAACACAAAATACTCATAGGGGGTATGGATCTCACAAGTGTTCAAGAAGGGTGCATGGATCTACATGCAACCATCACGTGCTGGACCTCATCGCATACGGTGTCGAGGCGTATTGGAATGTCATTGGAAGGGCCGGCTATTGGCATTCAAAGAAACAAAGTCCAGAATGGTGGCCATCGTGTAACACGTCTACAGTGCAGCTGAGCTCCACCTCAAGAGAGCTTCAACTCAATTTGCACCTCATTGTAAGTTTTCATGGTTTAGCTATCCCATGCATATGTCATGTTTACGTTTATGTGATCATTATGTTTAACTAAGGGCATTTGTAAAGATGTTTTCCATCCAGCTTAGTTGAGGAGCAGCCGCTTGAGTGCCTCTCAGGCACGTTCATGGTTGTGCATGCTCACATTGGGGAGCTTATGTTTCCTAATGTTTCATCGAAAAAACTTACCGAGCAGCAAATATTCATGTACTCCCACAAGTACGTGGTGCCGAAGTCAAGCCAAAGCTATGGTAGGTTAGAAGCCGTGGAGACACCCTCATTGCAGAGTGCAGAATGGCCAACTCCAGACCATTGGGCTTTGCTTTCTTTCAAGCGCAAGGTGCTGCAAGATTTCCAAGGGTCCCTAAAGTTTGGTAAGGCAACCAGATCGGTGGGTCTCAGTTGGCATTGTCCCATTCATTTGTTTGTGCATGCATTCCGCTCTCTGCCGATTGTAAAAACACCAACAATGTTCATTTGCAAAGAAGTTGACATAGATGCAATGGACACCATTCTAGGTGTCAATTGCGGCTATGTTGACGGTTTGCATGATGGTGACCGTTATAAGTGCAATGTGTCCCCCACACAGCTTTGCCTTCGGTATTTGAAAGCAAGGTGCACCTTGTATGCACGGTTGTTAACCCTCGTGGCTCACGGACACCCTATCGCCTACGACGGACACCGTAACCGTATTATTTATTTAAGTAGATTCAGGCACCGGGCTTGTCGGTCCAATAGGGAAAGGTAGAGTGATCGCCGATGAGAGGCGCACTCTAACACGAACATGCTAGGGTTAGTTGGCTTAGCATGGGCGCCCAAGTGTGAATTGGGTGAGCTCACATAAAAGCCAATTAAACCTAAAATTGAGCCATTCTCTCATTTTGCAATAGAAGCTGCTCTTGCTCCATCTCCACCTTCTCCTTCACCATCTCCTTGTGTGTGTGCATGTATGTGTGTGTGTGTGTGTGTGTGTGAGAGAGAGAGAGAGAGAGAGAGAGAGAGTGAGAGTGTGTGTGCGATCGAGCGTTGCGGCGGCACGACGGCGGCGAGGCGGTTGAGCGCGGCGTAGCGGCGTCTCCCTCTTCTTCGTGGCGCGGGAATCCTTCATTCGCAACTACGCAGGAAGGTGAGTGACACACCGTTCTTCCTTGTGAGCTTGTCTGTTGTATGACTGTGTGCTAGGAGCCTTTGTGGCTCGCACACGGCGCGTAGCAAGTCCCTAGCCTTGACATTTTTGGCGCCGCTGCCGGGGAGCTGCTGCGCGTGAAGCTCCAATGGCGACCTGTAAATTGTATTGAAGCTATTTTTTATGCAGGAAAGGCTCGGCTTAAGTTTGATTATTGTTGTCTGCATTCAAGTTTTCTGTGTTCTGTTAAGGTCTGTTTTGCTAGTTCTATTAAGTTCAGATTTCAACTTACACAGTCATCATTTCTTGCGTTTTTGCATTTTTTGCATTTTCTGGTTTGCACTGCACAGTTCTGTCAAGTTTCAATTTTTGCATTTTCTATGTTTTCTGGTTTGTGCACAGTTAGGCGCACAGTTAGTTAATTAAGCAGGTTAGTAATTAGGTGAACCACTGATTAGCAGGTCAGTAGGTAGGTGGGACAGTAAATAGTTAGGTGAGGTCAACGCGCACCAAAACGCGTACCAAATAATATTCCCAAAAAAAATAAAAATTAAAAAAAATCTTAAAATAATAATAATTTTAAAAAATCGAAAAATAAAAACGTGAGTGAGGGGGAGGTTAGATTTTTGGAAATAAAAAACGTGAGTTATAAAAACGGACGGGTTGGTTTGTATAAAAGTTAGATCGGGTACCCTACCTCCTCAAGAGGGAATGAGAGCATGTGGGACAAGTCCTCCACTCTCCTCCCTTCTCTTCCCACTTGCACCCTTAGACTTGCTATTTGGAGCCTAGTTCCCCAGCTAGGAAAAGACTGTTTCGGGCTTTTCTGGAGCAAAATAGAACCAAACGGTGGGCTGTAAAGCACAACACGTCCCTCCTAGCGATACGCTCGTTTCGAGCTATCACACGGCCCATTCCACGACACGCTCTAAAAAATCTAGCAAAAAAACAAACAAAAAACACGCTAAAAACTAGTCACAAGGCCTCCTAGAGCAGCTTTTTGACACCTTAGGGTATCAAAAGCACATGCACTTACCCTCTGGGCGGGTACTAGAACACGAGCATATTGAGGGTGCCTCTGTTCATACGGACACCCATTACCCATCCACGATAGGCTCTAGACCCTCAGCGGGGACACAAGGTAGCACCACCCAAGACCCTAAAATAGCCGCTAGTGATTCCTCCTCCGACTCAGAAATCATGGAAGCATACCCTACCCAAAACACTGAGAGAGAAGGCCATGCACCTCCCAAAGCTCCAGAGCCTAGTACTAGTATGTTTAGCCGTTTCATGGAAACATTAGGTAGAGCTACTCGCTCGGAACCTGATGCAAATGAAGCACACGAAGGGGGTGGGGAAGTGGACTCTCCTTTCACATCGCACGTGGACCCCACACCCCCAAAGAGTGTCCATGTGGATATCCTGCCAACTTCTTACCAAGAAGGCCCTGTTGAGCTGCCTCCTTCAGAAGTTCCCTCTAGAGTACCGTTGGTGACAAGTAAAACCACGGGAAGCAACATTGATTCTACCTCACAAGAAGCCGTTAACACGTCGACTCTAGAAGGATTGTTCATTAATGATCATTGGACATACGACCTCCACACTGAGGTGTTGACGGATCTACACTCTGGCCACGCCTACCATGTAGGATGGATAGAGATTGTACGATCCACCTCTAGTGCCACGAGCGTCGAAGATCAACAGAAAATGATCTGTAATGTTATCCATGGCATTATTCAATCAGAAAGGCAAAACCGAGGGGTAAATATACTCTCAACTGGCCCCATGAGATTTCTGGATACGAGCAAGGCTCAACATCCTACTCTATCACAAATGGAGACTCCTCTAATGAGCCCCATGGACCCATCTTACGACATTTCACCTGGGGTCTCTATGCAATCTGAGCCTCCGAGCGACAACTTTAGCTTCCCTAACTTGGCTCAACCCTCTATTAAGGAAAACACAGTGCTCACTCCAGGGATAAGCCTGACAGAGAATGTACCGATGACATCTACGATTAGAGCAGTGCCACTACCTAGTGTCGTAGTACCTAATATGGGGCCTCGATCGTATGTGCCTCTAGCCCCTTATGCACACATGGCCCCCGCACCTCCAATTGTACCACTTGTTTATGCTCCTCGAGTGCCGCTCCCTAGCCCTTATCTGAGTGGACCTATGCCCGGTTATGTTCCATATCCTGCATCATCCACACATATGCCAAGACCGGTACCCGTCCCTCTCCCACATATGATTCCAAGAGTACCTCCACCGGCCCTGCCTCCTCACATAGGTGACTTGGCAGCGTTTGCTCAAACCATAGGTCGATCTATCGCGGAAAATATGCATCATGCATCTGATAGAGAGCCTAGAAGTAAGACAGTACAAATTGCCAAACTCACGCAAAAATTCAATGGGGACGAAGATGCTAGAAAACACATTGAAGTGTTTGAATAAGTATGTGATTCCTTAGGGGAACGCAACGAACTACATAAGTGCAATGCCTTAAGCTTGACATTAAGTGGGAAGGCTGGAGATTGGTATAGAACCCTAAGGGTGGACGAGAAAACAATGTACCCTACCCTTCGAAGGTTGTTTCTAAAGGAGTACATACGAGAAGGTGTGCTTTGGGGTGTAGCATCTCAGCTACAGAAGGCCGAACGTAAGGAAGGAGAGTCAATAAGGGACTTCATTAGTTGTCTAAAGCACTTAAACTCTCGCTGCCCTGTAAATGAGCGCTTCAACAATAACCAACTGCTTGATCGATTCACTCGAGCGTTGAGGAATGAAGGAATCTATAATGGACTAGTGATTAGAGGTATCACAACCTGGGAAGATGTCACTGCCAATGCAATCCAATTAGAGGACAACTTGATGATAGCAGGCATGAGGGTGTCTACTGACACGAGATCCACTAGCTCACAAGCCATTGGGTATGAACCCATGACTACAAAGCCCATTGCCAATGAGCCAAAGGTATTTGAGACATTCTTGACAGACCTCACCAAGGCAATCCAAGAGTCTCTTAAGGGTAATCGACCCCCTCAAAATAGTCACATGTATCCAAGAAGGGAGCAACAATGGTGTTCCATTTTCTTGGGTCCACATAGCACTAGTGAGTGCCCTACGTTTAGAGTAAAATTTAATGGGACTTGCAACGCATGTGGTAGGTATGGTCACCAAGCTAAGGATTGTTTAATGATCAAACGTATGATGGCAAATAGACCACCTGTAGCATGGACGGATGCGCCTCGAGCTCCTGTATTGATGCCTGCTCCACCTGTTGAGCAACTACCGCAACACATGGTCCCTAGATCTCAAAATGTTGTACAAGCTACACCGCTACCACCTCCTGTGCTAGGACCGCAGCCCCCGCATCCAAGAGTCGCCCCTATGAACCAAGTGGGTTGCGAGCCATCAAATGCTTATGCAGATGGCTGTGAGGAGGAAATAGACACTAGTATTGCCTACGGACTTGATACATTGGAAGAGTGTCCTATATACTACATGGAAGATTGTTGGGGGCAAGTCAAGCCGGTTTATCAAGCTGCTGCTCTCGCATCCAGAGGTCAAAATATCAACACCCAGGCTAGGAGGCCACCTCTTCAATGCTACGAGTGTGGTGGACCACATCGGGCAACGGAGTGCCCTATTAGGCTGCAAAAGAATGCTGCACAGATGCAAATGAATCAAGGGAGCACGTCTGCAATGCCAATACTCACATGTAATCGTTGTGGCATAGATCACTTGATTGCCCAATGCCCCTATAACCCAAATGCGCCTAAAATCACACCCCTAAATTTGGTCGAAATTGCTAGTATGACATCGCCAATACCACCCGTTGCACCCGTTTATGCGATTACACGGTCCATGCTTCAAGGGCCAGGCCATATCCTCGAAGAGAGAGATACCGCGTCAGTTATCCAAGCAAAGAAAAAGAAGACACGAAGGAAGAGGTCGCAGAATACGGGAAATTCAAAGCCAAGTTCCAAAACAAACATAGGAACAGGAGATGACCCCGTGTATATGAATGACCTCGAGGATGATTCAGATTCAATCGAGACAATGGAGACTAGAACCAATACCACAAAGGGAAAGACCGACAAAGAAAACTGTAACATGGAACCAAATGAAAACCGAATAAGAGAAAACCATAAAGAGCCTCTGAAAACACCACAAGTGTTTCCAAATCCAATCCAAGACCCCCAAGATAAACCGCAGGGGCAAAAAGGGAAGAATCATAAAAAGAAGATTGGGACGTACCCAAACCCAGTAGACGAGATTGAGCAGGTGAAACATCTAAGAGGTTTAGTGGAGGAGACTCAAAGGAAACTAGAACCAGAACCCATGCATGTCAAAATTCATGACACAGTGTTTCCCACGCAAGTTCATCCACCCCACATGAACCATAGACCGTTAGCCATATCTAGTATCATCCAAGAAGGGAGTGAGGACGGGACATCAGAAAGTGAGCATACACCTTTCTTGTTGGAAAGGATGTTTAACGAAGGAATACCTGATCCCATTGAGGAATATGAGATGCCAATGAATGTTGCCAAACTGGTGGACTTCATGTCTTCTGAGGTCCGAACCACGATCATAGCAAAGCTGTATGGAGATCCTGAGTTATTCCTTGCACTTCGAGCATTCCTTAACGGAGAGCTACAAACGGGATTACCGCAGTTTGCGCAACAAAATAGGCCTGACTCGATTATGATTGATGATGAAAATCATGTGCAATCACTTGACTTAGATAGACACGAGTCTGTGATCGAGGTACCCATTAACGAATTAGGGCAGTATTTTGAAGGCGACGAGTCTAATGCGACCCTACCCATCACTACCAAGGGATTAACTATAAAGGGAATTCTTGATGGTGGTGCGGGAGTTAGCATCGTTACAAAAGATTGTTGGGAATCCATGGGAAAACCCCGCCTCAGTGTTACTAACATTGTGGTAAAGATGGCAAATGGTACCATAGCCAAACCTATGGGGATGCTCAAGGATCTCAAGATCAAAGTTCTAGGACACAAGGTACGACATACGTTCATTGTAATGGATTTCTCTAAACACCTTATGTCATATGAAATGATTTTAGGACGACCATTCATGAGGGAAGCACAAATGGTTCACAATTGGTCTAAAAATCATGTCTATTTGCAATTCCAAGGCTCTGTCCTTAGATTGGATTTGGTGACTGGTAAGGTACACCCCTTAGGGAGTAAAACCATTATTGATCATCGCTCTGACACCACAGTTCACTCGGCCCCACTACAATATTGTTACACTTGTAAGAAGGATACAGACATTGGCCAAGATTCTCCTTACATGGATGTGTTATCGGGTATGACGGAATCAGACAACGTAGACTGGGTACACCTAGCTGCAACCATAGATACCTGGGGAAATAGAGGAACCACTTGGGTCACACCAGAGGGGGAAGAGGTACCACAAATTGCACCTCTGAACATAATAAGTGCCATACATGCATCTTCTAAGGGCAAGGCAATTGTGGACCAATCTGACAGTGACACCGATAGCTCAATAGAAGACTTTAACCAACACGACTCAGACACTGACTTCCAGAGTGAAACGGATTCTGAATCTCATGAATTAAAGAGTGGAGCAAGTTCAGAGTCAAAACATTCGGAAGGACCGAGCACATCAACCCATGATAGCTCCTCCGAGAGTGAAGAGGACACCAACGAGGACTCCTTTAGGGAGCCAGATCTAAATGCAAGTTCAGAGTCAAAACATTCGGAAGGACCGAGCACATCAACCCATGATAGCTCCTCCGAGAGTGAAGAGGACACCAACGAGGACTCCTTTAGTGAGCCAGATCTAAATGCAAATCAAAAGCAGGTCTCAAATAAGAAAAAGAAAAACCTTAAGAGGCGTCGATATCGAGCCAATGTACGTGCTAGGATAAAAAAGAAGAGATCCTCAGCAGAATGGCTCAGTTATATAGGAGCATGTGATGCTCATCGAAAATTGGTAGACAATTGGGGTGAATATCTCCAAAATGTTATGTGGTGTAGACCACGACCCCATGACATAGCCCAATTAGAGATCATAGACAAGCCAAAGTTGAGCCGCACTGCAAGGAGGCGTCAAAACCAAGAGTTAGCTCGACAACACAAGAAAGCAGAAATGGAAGCACAGACCAAAGCACAACCAGAATCCACAGACTTGCATCCTGCACCAGAACATTTCAAATCTTACACCACAGGGGAAGCAAAGGTTGTGTACACAAAAGCCCAAAGAATACCTATCGATGGGAATAATGGAATCTATGATGGTCCGGCAATAGTTAAAGAAATAGAATTAGCTGACCCCGGTGAAGAATCAAAACCTGTTTTTATTGCCCAAGACCTCACAGAAGTTGAAGAGGCGGTCCTCAAAGAGCTTCTCAAGGAATTCAAGGACGTATTCGCTTGGACATACCATGATATGAAAGGTGTTCCACCTTCTGTGGTCCAACATACAATCCCTATGATTAGCACTGCGAAGCCCGTACAACAAAGACCCTACCCGATGAATCCTAAGTACGTAAAGATCATTCAAGAAGAACTAGAAAAGCTTATCAAATGTGGGTTCATATATCCTATTGAACACTCTGAATGGGTGTCTCCAATAGTTATCGTGCCAAAAAAGAATGGGAAACTCAGGGTGTGTGTGGACCTCAAAAAAGTTAATGCAGCTACTAGAAGAGACCATTACCCCCTACCATATTCCGAACATGTACTCGAAAGAGTTGCAGGCAAGGAAGCTTATAGCTTTCTAGATGGGTACTCAGGCTACAACCAAATCACGATAGCGCTAGAGGACCAAGCTAAAACTGCCTTCATCACAGAATTTGGCGTGTTTGCATTTCGTGTGATGGCTTTTGGCTTAACAAATGCCCCTGCTACATTCCAACGATTAATAAACACTGCTTTTAAAGAATATTTGAGAGAGTTTTGTGAAGCTTTCTTAGACGCCCTTTGTGTTTACTCTTCTTGGAAAGAACATCTATCATGTTTGCGGAAGGTGTTTGAAAAGTGTAGGTTATATCGTATCTCATTGAACCCGCTCAAATGCCAATTTTGGGTCAAGCATGGAGTTATTTTAGGGCATATAGTATCTAAGAATGGTATCTCAACCGATGAGAGCGGAATTAAAGTGATTCTAGAGTTACCACCACCAACCAATTACAAGGGAGTTCAAAGGTTCATGGGACATGTGGGTTATTATCGACGGTTTATTTTATTTTTCGCTCAGATAGCACGTCCTTTGTACAAGCTTCTCATTGAATTTAAATGGACTGAAGAGTGTGACCAGGCCTATGAACAATTGAAGAAAACACTAGCAAGTGCTCTGATTTTAAGGACACCTAACTGGGATGTCATTTTCCATGTGCATATTGATGCATCAAACTTTGCTATTGGGTGTGTTCTCACTCAACCAGGAGAACATAAATTGGACTATCCCATTAGCTTTGCAAGCCGTCAATTGAACGATGCTGAAAGGAACTACACCACTAAAGAGCGAGAAGGTTTGGCAATGGTTTATGCAGTAAAGAAATTTCGCTACTACCTTCTGGCAAACAAGTTTGTATTTTATGTGGATCATCAAGCGTTGCTGTATCTGGTAAACAAGCCATGCTCCACAGGAAGAATCACACAATGGTTGTTAATTCTTCTGGAGTTTGATTTCACGATTGTAGTGAGACCCGGTAAAAGGCACGTCATGGCTGATCATTTGTCTCGCATACCCAATGGTGAAGCCCCTACAGGAGTTGATGATGAATTACCCGATACTTCCCTATTCATAGTTGAGACTATGCCTGAATGGAGTGAGAACATTGTTAACTTTTTAGTTAATGGTTTTCCACCCAAGGAACTTCGTAAGGATATCGCTCGAAGGTTAGTAAAATAATGTGAACCCTATTGTTTGATTGCCGGAACTCTGTATAGACTAGGCAAGGACGATATTCTTAGGCGTTGTGCCCGCGAGGATGAATATTTGTATATCTTGCAAGAAGCACATATGGGCATAGCAGGAGGAAATTTTTCAGGAGACCTGACTGCTAGAAAGGTGCTGCAATCAGGCTATTGGTGGCCAACTTTATTTAAGGATGCATCACTTTTTACAAAAGGGTGTGATGAGTGCCAACGTTACAAGACCACACAACGCAAAGACAGAATGCCCTTACATCCTATTAAAGTAACCCAACCATTTGAAAAATGGGGCTTAGACTTTGTAGGTCCAATTAGTCCCACAGCTCGTAACACTCAATCTCGATATATTCTAGTTGCTACGGACTATGTAACAAAGTGGGCTGAAGCTAAGGCTTCACAAAAAGCTGACGCGAGGACAACAGCTAAGTTTCTTTTTGAGAACATTATCACAAGATTTGGTTGCCCTTTTGAAATTGTTAGTGATAATGGTACCCATTTTATAAATGAGGTAATAAGAGAGCTTACCACGACCTTTATGATATCCCACCATAAGTCTACACCTTATTACCCGCAAGCTAATGGACAAGCCGAGAGCACCAACAAGACTCTAATCTCTATTTTAACCAAGACGGTAGAATCTCATCGCACTGATTGGGATTTGAAGTTGACATCTGCTCTATGGGCTTATCGTACTGCTTATAAAGTGGCTATTAATTGTACGCCATTCAAAATGGTATACGGCCAAGAAGCGGTTATGCCTTGGGAGTTTGTCATTCCTAGTCTTAGGGTTGCTTCACAGGAAGGATGGAATGGTAACCCCTTAACCGAGCGTTTGTATATCTTAGAAAAACTAGACGAAGAGAGACAGTTGGCTGTGCAAAATGCTCTTGTGGAAAAGGATAGGAGAAAGAAGTGGTTTGATCGCCATGTGAAGGATAAGGACATCAAAGTTGGTGATAAAGTCCTTATGTATGGAGTACGCAAAGAGAAGAAAAAGTTGAAATATGCTTGTAAAGGACCATATAGAGTATGTGAAATTACCACACAAGGTACCCTTCGTGTGGAAACTCTTGATGGAGTTGAAAACATTGGATTCCTCAATGGGAGTAAATTCAAAAGATATTATGATCCTTTAAGCCAAGAAGGACTACGGGCCATTCATCAAAAGAAGGCCGCCAAAGCACAAACCGAGTTAAACAAGATACAAGCTCAAGCTGAGGCTAAGGAGCGACAACAACGTATAAGACAAAAACGAGAGGCTAACCTTGGAGTCACAAATGCATTCCACGTGGAAATCGAAGAGTATTGGTTGGACTCTGACACACCTCTACGATACCCTATTGAGTTAAATGGTGCCTATGGAAAAGTGCTATATAACGCCTTATTGGACACGGGTGCTAAATATAATCTGCTATCCTATGGGGTGTGGTGTCAGTTAGGGAAGCCACCTCTATCTAAGAGTATTATCCAAGTCAAGGGTGTCAACAAGAAAAAAACTACGGTTTTTGGAATCTGGCACACTTCTGTCAGTTATGACAATGGAATTGTAGCTCAAGACTTTTTGGTCATGCCTACTGAAACTATGGAGGGTAATATAAACCTAGGCCGCACGTGGATGATAGCCACCAAATGCACTATTGATTGGGGGACTGGGGGTGTTACAACGCAAAAACCAACTCTTAGCCCTACCACTCAAGCCATAGTCCCTGAGATATTGCCTAAGGAAATAAAACCCAAGACATTGCATGTCCAGGAGGTTGAACCATACGTCCCCATAGCCCAACTCTCTAGAGCTTCAACTGATGTAGTTGAAAGAAAGCTTGAGACACACAAGAACCATCCTAATATAACACAGAAAACATACAAGGGGGTCCCTAAAGCTTCTGTAGTGAGCATGGTTGATGCAAAAAAATGGAAACCTCGTAAGAACCGTCCCACTCACTCCAAGAAATGTAAAGAAACGTTGCGTTGGATTCCTAAACGACTATTGGAAGCCCAAGGATACTATGAAGGAAATGATCAAATCTGAGTGCCCAAACGTAAAGTGTACTCTTACCTGTCACCTGGCCCATGTAAACCCAATCCTGTGGCTCCAAAACAAATTGAAAATTACGGAAAGGAAAAAATCATGGAATGTTACACACCCGCTCTAGAGCTAGTTTGGGTACCAAAGAAAGAACGATTTGTTCCACCTAGCTCAGGAACAGGGAAATCAAATGAAGCTTCTTGCTCTTCATGTAGTTCCTATACGCAAATAGAAGCTTCGACACAACCTCCACCTACCACTGTACATATCCATACAAGCACGAAAGAGTTTGCACCTCCCGGGGTAAGTTCACCACCTACAACAATGTTGCAAATAAAATGATGGGAGAGTACCTTACCACCCTTGCAACTAGATGAAACGCATAGGGCGGTCGAAAACTATTGGTTAAAGCCTTCACCCATAACAACTTGGAACAATTGGTTTCAAAAGGTGACGACCTCATTCCAAAAGGTATGATCTACCCAAGGAAGGGGGGAGTGTTTGCTAACATCAATCATTCACTCGCTCCCCTCTCAACCTTCCTCCCTGACCTCTCAATTCCAATCTTAGGGAATGTATATATATAGCCTTATACTCACAAAAAACAAAAATAGTAAAGAGCAAGAGCGACTAGCAACGAGAGAGCACCCTATCAGATCTTACATATAAGTCCAAATTCACCGTGTCAATTCAAGCAACACACAAAAACAACTCTTATGTTCTAAAGGCCTAACCAAATCTATCTGTCTTGTCAGAAATGGCTACTTCACCAGAGGCATGCACTTCTATTTTTGATGAAAGGTACCCTTTGTCTTTTCCTCAAGTGTTCTACGTATGCTACCCTATACTTTCTTGCGAATGGGATTTGATAGCGAGCCTTGCATGTGAGAGAAATTTTGAGGAGTTAGAATGGCTGATACGTCTATGGCTAACTAGTGATCCCTACCCAGTAATGTGTCTCCAATGGCACATGCTTATTCTTTTGCACAAGATGAGTATCCACGCATCGCGAGGTTCTTGATTAGCATGCTTGCACAAGAGGATGATGAAGAGGAACTAATAGAGACCGAGGAAGACTATGGCCTCACGGACAACGATTTTATTTATCTAGATGATGAGGATAGAGGCCTAGCCTTAGGGTGGCCACCCGGTTTATATAATATCCTCTTTCCTTGATTCTAAAAGGGGTGACAGATAGGTAGGTTAGGGGTCTAGATTGTGTTTTGAGTTTGTTTTTTAGGAGTTTTAATTTTTCACACTGACATGCCTCCTAGAGGTATAGTGCCTGTTTTTGGATGTGTTAGGTAGGACTTATATGGATCTCCATCCACATGGCTGAGGACATCTACTTCAACGAAATGAGCCACTCCATACCTCCAGGTGTACTACTTTCCATGATTCATGTTGGTGATATGTGTAATTGCTAATAATGATTTTTCATGCTTTGTTTGAGTGCAATAGTTATGATTGTTATCTGCCATTATAGATGTATAAATTTGTCTTTGCTTAAGTTGATTGAACTCCAGTTTAATCTTATGGATGAGCCTGGAGATTAGGAGACCGTGACTTTAGGTTAACTCATTTACTTGACCACTAGGCCTAGCTAATAAAATTATCCGAGTATTTGAGACCTTAGGAATGTTTTAGGCAGAGAAAGGCTTGCTCACTTAAACAACAAAAAACACTAGTGCGAATACCAAGGAAATGGAAGCAAAAAAAACATAAGTGCCACAAATGAAAAATCTTACACTGGAAGAGAAATCCTGGCTTGAATTGGTACTTCACTCACATGTATTGTCTATGGTACTAGAGCCCTAGAGGTTCCCGGTGTGGGCGCTTTTCCTTGAGAAGCAAAAAACCCCGGACATACAAAATAAGCACACACGTCACATGATTGTGACCCAAAGTAAAAAAGTATTAAAAAAAAAATTAAAAAAAAATTAAAAGACTTCCATTGAGCTTACAGTTAACATTTCAAGCTTTTGTTTGCAGTTGTGAGAGCGAGTTGGCTAATCAAAGCTGAAAAGCATAATTAGGGAATCTTGCATTTAGATAATCTTCTTAGCTTAGCTAGTACTAGAGTAGGTGTTTTAACCTTAGTCATAGCTAACTAATTGTTAGACTCACCCATAAGCTCAAAACTCTTGATTAATTAATTTACTCAAAGTGCAATTTATTTGTCCTTAATGGCAGTCTAACATTTCATAAATCTTGCATTTACTCATTTCCACATGTACTTTACATTCCCCTCATGATTTATGGCAATATAATTCCGCTTGCTAAAACAGTGACTTTGCCTTGCAGATTCAAATCTAGATGCTCTACAACATGGACATACCAAGCTTCAACTCAATAGCTTCCGAGGACGGAATCTACATCAGGAAGGGGGGCAATGTTAACCCTCGTGGCTCACGGACACCCTATCGCCTACGACGGACACCGTAACCGTATTATTTATTTAAGTAGAGTCAGGCACCCGGCTTGTCGGTCCAATAGGGAAAGGTAGAGTGATCGCCGATGAGAGGCGCACTCTAACACGAACATGCTAGGGTTAGTTGGCTAAGCATGGGCGCCCAAGTGTGAATGGGGTGAGCTCACATAAAAGCCAATTAAACCTAAAATTGAGTCATTCTCTCATTGTGCAATAGAAGCTGCTCTTGCTCCATCTCCACCTTCTCCTTCACCATCTCCTTGTGTGTGTGCGTGTGAGAGAGAGAGAGAGAGAGAGTGTGAGAGTGTGTGTGCGATCGAGCGTTGCAGCGGCACGACGGCGGCGAGGCGGTTGAGCGCGGCGTAGCGGCGTCTCCCTCTTCTTCGTGGCGTGGGAATCCTTCATTCGCAACTACGCAGGAAGGTGAGTGACACACCGTTCTTCCTTGTGAGCTTGTCTGTTGTATGACTGTGTGCTAGGAGCCTTTGTGGCTCGCACACGGCGCGTAGCAAGTCCCTAGCCTTGACAACGGTTTAGCTATGAGAGGTGGATGCATAAATGTGGCAAATGGATACCCTTGCAGCTGACAGCCGAAGAGATTCAATCCTTTGAAATTCGTGTCCGCATGCCCAATAACGAGGTGGAGGTGGTTGCAGTGAATCCGCATTGGACTCTTGCCAATCTTCGGGAACACTTTGTCATAATGGGATTCGAGGATGTCGGTAATGCAAGTTTCAAACTAGAGCAACGCAAGGTATGCTTTGTGCTTGCTTAGCTACCTTTTCTTATTTTTTGTGGGTTTTTGTATTTTGATTGGCCATTTTTGGTTGTATAGATTGGAAGGCGGATGGAGGCCACTATGCTTGTTTACAAAGATTGGGCTACAGACGAAATCATCTTGTCTAAGTGAATTGGCTTGTAACTTTAATCGTTTATATATTGGATATTTTATTAAAGATTTTGAAAAGTTTTAAAGTGTTGTACTTGATTTTGTACTTGAGTTTTAAGGTGGTGTAAATTTATTTTTTAAATGCATATTTTTTATTTTTTTCGAGATGGAATATGTCTATATAAGGAGGACCACCTCCTCATTTCACCATTTTCATCCCAGCATTGCAGAGAGACCTAGCATACCCAATCACGCAAAGAGAAGAAATGGCTGCTACTAGTGCTTTAGATGCATTCCTTACTGAGGTTGGGCATGCAAATCGCCCTGAGCTTCAAGCATTTTTCACAACCCAGCTCGATTTGGAAACCACCTTGACCCTCCACTCTCAATCTCTTGAGCACATTACTTCATACATTTCCACGTGCATGGGGAGATTCATTGTTGAGTTACCAA
Organism: Adiantum capillus-veneris; assembly: GCF_014529385.1. Taxonomy (NCBI): domain Eukaryota; kingdom Viridiplantae; phylum Streptophyta; class Polypodiopsida; order Polypodiales; family Pteridaceae; genus Adiantum; species Adiantum capillus-veneris. The sequence goes on from NC_140931.1 coordinate 149,990,061, forward strand.
ACCGGCTAGGGCAATGGGTCCCTGAAGGCCTTCTCCACCACATCTACCAAGGGGACATGCCATTTCATCAGCGGCTTGCACGCTTTGCCACCATAGCACAACCGGCTGGACAATATGTGCGGCTTGAAGCTGATGATGTGCGAGCAATGCGTAAGGGAAGGATCGGAAACACTTTTTTCTCTGTTCAGGCCATAATGATCTTCCTCCTTCACGAGTGCCCAGCAGGCCCTGACGTAGTGCTACCTCACTTGCAGATCGGCAGGGTATTGGCTGATGTGAAGGACCCCAAGCCCGCGGCCATTGACTCATCCGCAGAGGAGAGGACGCTTGCCTTGACCTACCCTGTAGGGATTCAAGGCCTCTTGGAGACCTCTCCATCAGTCGGTTCATCCTCCGGACCGCCGGAAGGAACCACTACTCGGGATGCCATCCCTGAGGTAGAGATTATCCGCTTCTCCTCCATTGTGGTGGGTGGGGAGGAGTTTGTGTTTATGCATGATCTGGAGAAATCCTTTGAGCTTCGCATGGATGAGTGTTTCGCCATCCTCGATGCCCATGGCAAGTTTGATCTTGATACCACCACCTCCCATGACAATGATCTCCTACTGCCAATGGGGAATACTTTGGTGGACACAGTGGCGATCGCACAAGCCGAGGTGGCAGCGGCCAAGCATGCCAAGGTCTCTGAGGAGGATTTTGTGGCCGTGCAAGCCATGTGTTTGGCTAAACGCGCAAGAGTGGATTCACCACCACCTGCTGCAACACCTGTTTTGCTTGATCCAAAGGGGAAGTCAAGCGTGGATCTTTACTTGCACCCGGATGCCGATGAGGAGGATCGTAGACAAGAGGTATAGATGCTCACTTACATTTGATTGTTACAAATTATTTTGTTAATGTTATATGATAATTATGTGCCATATCTCAGAAAACCTATGTTTTGCAGGATGTTCTGGAGGTTGACGCCTGGGCGCAACGGTCAGGGGGGAGGAGGACGCCGTTCGGACCTCAAGCGGCACTTGCTCACTACCTCGGCACACTTCCCACTGGTGTCGTGGTGTTTGTCCATGCCGACTACTCTCCCAATGGTCGCTACAACATTTTTGCTCTCCGTTCACTCTCCAAGGAGTTGTGTTTAACAACACTTGCCCAAACGGCCAACCTTGTTGTGCTTGTAAAGAAAGATTTTGCAATATCCACTTTCGGTGTAAACTTTCGCGGGCGCCTTATTGCCCATGTCGGCATGAACCAAGATGTAGGGGTTAATGACACCCAAGAAATCACAACCACTTTACTTAACAGGGAGCCACCCCAAAAGGCCAAGCGCCAGAAAATTATAATTAGAAAGATCCTAAAGAAAAAGCCGGATATCATGTAAAGCATTGATTTATTTAATGAAACTACTTTTTGCTGTCTATGACTCTCTTTCTTGCAAGGTTTTGAATTTCTTATATGTTGGGCTTCCATTGTGTATGAGAAGCACCATAATTTCTCCTATGACTACTAAAGGGTCTGGCAGGCATTAAAATTTAAAAAATGCATACTTTGTTATATCTAGGCTTCCAAAGTTATGTATGTGCCTAGTAAAGGGGTTGGAAGTCCCTAAAATATGCTGCCACAAGGGCGCGCATTGGGGTTTTCCATCGGTTGATGAACTGTGCAAATGCGCGCCCTTGTGGCAGATGAAATTGGACACATCTAAGAGCATACCCAGGTACAAAACAGAGTGACAAGACATTAATACCCAGTTGCAAAAGAGAAAGACATGGATACCCAAGTAACCTTAAGCCCATCTTGCCCCAGATACCTAAAGTTGTATCAACAAACCACAAGAGTAAACTGTGGCAATATCTAAGCCCTTTTTGGAATATAGGAGCATACCCAGTTACAAAACAGAGTGACCAGGTAACCTTAAGCCCATCTTGCCCCAGATACCTAAAGTTGTATTAACAAACCACAAGAGTAAACTTTGTGGCAATATCTAAGCCCTTTTTGGAGTATAGGACTGACATGGACTAAGGGGGGATGATTGCCAGGAGCATCTATGCTAATTGAAGCATTGAAGCAAACAAAACATACTTATTGCTTGTCAAAATTGTCTGGAAACCACTGGAAAGTGTCTGGAAAGCACTAGGAAAGGCTGCCACAAGGGCGCGCATTATGTCCATCCATAGGCCTCTGGAAGCCCCAAATGCGCGCCCTTGTGGCAGCCAATTTGGGGGCATTCCAAGCCATTTTCAACACTTTGTAGATGTTTGTTCCATGCAATAGTGAGTCACATAGCATGGATACATCAGGAAGTGCATGCCCCACTTAGCCAAGGTGCTAAACGTAGGCAATTTTTCACAATAACAAGCTAATGGCTACATACATACAATAGAAGGTAGACAAAACTTGAACCAGTGCTACATTGCATGGTACATAATTAAAACAATACAATGCGCAGTGGGGTATACAATAAAAGACGATTATATTCAAATTCTTCCCAATACAATGCACAGAGTGGGATATACAATGAAAAGACGGTTGTATTCAAATTCTTCCCAATCTTGGAGTTCCGTAAATACAAAAAGGTTGATGCCTAATTACAAGCTACTCCTCATGGCGCAAACGGCGAGTAAGCTACATATCCTTGGGCATAATGGTTACACGCTTTGCATGGATGGCACAGAGGTTAGAATCCTCGAATATGCCAGTTAAATATTGCTCTGCTGCCTCTTGGACTGCCTCTATGGCCACGGCGCCCATCCGAAACTGAGTGTTGTACAATTGCAAAACCTCCCTGCATAGCCTTACAAAAAAGGCCCTCCGAATCAAGAGCTCGGTGCTCTTTTGATAGTATCGAATCTCCGCAAAAGCACGACTGCGCTTTCGTACCTTCTGAGGTCGACGTGGAGGTGCATTTTTGGCACGAGTCGGGGCAGCTTGCTTCCTCTTCTTGTAGACAATGCTCTTTCTCTTTTTTTCTGCACAGGCACTTCCAACACCTCATAATCTGATTCCAACCACTCTCCATCTGATTTGTGCTCTTCACTATTGACCAGATGTAGGTCCACTCCCTTTAGGAAGTGTCTTACCCCCAATAGACATGTGAGCCTGATAAGTTTGTATTTGGACGCCAACCCATGGGGCATCTTCATCCATTTGCGTCTCTTCGGAGCCTTCTGATGGTTGCTTTTGGCTATTTGTTTCTTTGCCCTGGTCGCTCTCATCCTCCCTGTTGCCATCAGAATCGTTGGAGTCCGATGAATAGACAACAAGGCAATGCTTCCGTCTCTCTTTTGTTGCTGTAGAGGACTGGCCATGCTGATTTGAAGCTCCAGCTTCTTCTGTGTGGACTTCACCTTGAGCTTGTGAAGTTCCGGCTTCTGTTGCTGTACCTTTGAGTCGTTGGCCATCCGGCCCCTCTGGATATGCAATCCTAGCCGTTTGTTTTGTTCTTGCCATGGTAGCACCTAGTAGGGAAAATGACAAAATGAGCCCCTTCAACCTTTAAATAGGTTTTTTTGAGATTTGGGCCCTTTCACACTATGCGAACAATTGAGTGAAACTCAAATAAAGCAATTGAATTTAACAACTAAACCTGGATCATACGGACGGCTGACGCGACGCCCAAACGCTGCCTTTTCGATATTTAGTTGCACGCCAAGCTTCATGGCCCAGGGACGCTCGCGAGCGTTTCCACTTCTCGGATGCTGCAGTACGGGAAGCGTTGCGTAACTGCTTTGCTAACATCGATTCTCTTGCTTTCTCAATAGTACGAGTTCTCCCAAAGGTGTGCCTAAAAAACCAGTTAAAAATCTCTTGGAGGTAGTTGGAGTATGAACTACCACCACCATGCCGAGTATTCTTGAAGTAGACTCCTTTTGCTCGATAGTGGGACTTCTCCATGACTTGTGTACTCCATATATCAAGCGAACCATAGTGGTCCATGAAGTATGCACCATGCGCATAGAGAATGTGCTAAAACAACCAAAAAGGAGAAAAGCGAATAGAAAAGTTGCATTTTCAAACATTGCATATGTATTAAGTCCGTTAAAACAAACCATGTAGTGTGTAATCTTGCTTTCAGACCATCCGTCCTTAGCGGCCTTTGTGAATTCATAAAGCACCTTCTTGAACTCCTCTCGCTTCTCAACGGTGGTGCTTGAAAGATTCACCAATTGCACAACCTTTTGAAAGGATGACCATACTAGCTTGCGTTGGTTAGCAACCTCCACATTGGGATCTTTGTCCGTCGTGCATGAACACAAATCTTTCCACAACTCCCACCGCTTCTCACTTGCTAGATCGACACTTGCCTTGGATACCTGCATTGGAGACTTTGACATCTTCTTGAAAAATCGACGTGCCTTGGCTCCATTCATGGAAACCTTCTGTGCCACCTCATATGTCTTCTCCCTACAAGTCTCTGCTACAATGTTCACCCTTGATCGGTGACATCCAATCTCATTAAGGAGCGTCTCCACCCCCTGCAAGGAGTCTTTTGACCGTTGAAGGGGCTTCATTGTGAAAGCATAATCAATGTGATGATTTAGGATCCTATCAAATATTTGCATAAACGCATGCAATGTACAAAAGTGAACATTGTTGAGGGAAAAGGGAATTATGGGGTTCCACCCAGGATCTTTGCTATCCCTATTGGGCACCTGCAACATATCACATGAAAGAACCGAAGTTTGCCACTCCCTATTTATATGGTCATCATTATCTTCGTCCTGACCTTCCACTTGAGTTGCTCAACTTGTCTTGTGCCCTTTCGTACAGAATGGACAGGGAAGTAAAGAATTTGCACCTTGTTTGCATCCAAGCATGCACTTTATGGTCTTTAGATCACCACCTAAATGCCATTCAACATCAAACTCCCCACGTCCTGGAACCATGAGCTTCTCACCGTTTATTTGAGCTTTAATGACCTCTGTGACCCATGGGATTCTACTGAAAATCCATGCAAGGACTTCATGTGTCTCTTTTAGAACTTCAATTGCACCAAGCCACCATATATCCTAATTCTCTGATTGCACACTAAAAGAGGGCTTTGTCGCTTCACTCGAACTGCAATATTGCTTGGCATAAGCTAGGGCTTCATTCATAAGCGTGATGCTCATTCTCTCCAACTTTCTCCCTTTAACAATTACACACTCATCCAACTTCAGCACGAACACAAGCTTGCCTTCAGGAACTGCCAACAACATAAAGCCTCAGAATGCTTGTTATGACACATCATAGAGCATGTAGGCAACTCTAAACTAACCTGCATCACTCAAATTGTAGAAAACAGCCATGGACTGCTGCAATCGTATCAAGTCCACAAAGATATTGTTGAATTTGGTGTAAACAAACCCTTCGGTCCGCAACACACTGTTAGAAACAGGACCGCTTCCCTTCCCGCGGCCCTTCCTTCCTTGTGATTTGCTACGGAGCGGCTGAAGAGGCATCGTGTCTTCAATATACAAGTAGTCCCCTAATCGGTGAACAACATCTTCATTTGACACCTTCTTGGCAATCTGCACTCTATGAGGAAGTGGGAATAGGTTTTCCGTGACTCCTCAACTTCTTAATGCATCTTTTAACACTTGATGTATTGCTTGATAGCCCTTGGTACTAATCCCAACAGCATCACAAATATCATGAACATCTAGATCAGAGACAATATTAGAAAAATCACTAAGAACTCTCTTAGTGATTGCGTCTTTCAAGTGTTTTGCCTCTGGAGCATCAAGCATCCCAATAAAATCCTCTTTGTTGAAACAAGAACGAAGTAAAGTAGCCCTAGCTTCCGCATTCTCGCCGCCGTACGTTTCTTGGACGAAGTTCCTATTGCCCAAAACAACAATGCTGAGCCGTATTAGACTTAAACAACATGAGGGACAGAACATGTTACCTCATAGCTGTCACTCTTCGTTTTCTTGCACCTCCACGTGGTGCAAGAGTCTGAATTTTGAACAATTCTCGTTTCCTCACCCTACCTCCCATGGCAGTACTCTTCATGTGTGAAAGAGTATCCTCAAGCTTTTTAATTACATTTTCCTTGGTTGTGATGGTGCTCTTTGCCTCCTCAAGCGCACTAGTAGTTGTTTGCATCTGATCTTGAAGATTGTGGAAACTCCCATTGAGCAACTGCCAATGACACAAGTAGATCTCGGACCGTGCAATCTCGTGTTTGTTGAGTCTCTTGCAGTAGCCGAACAAACCTTGCTCTCCATTTCCAACGTATTGCAACAGTGATGGAATGTTTGTAAAAGACGGATGAACATTCATGAGAGAAGGATCCTTTGGATACAAGCATCCGTCTGTCCAGAGATCCACATTCTTCTCCCCTTGAGCGCGGCGTTCGTTGGCTGAAGGTAATGTACCCAAGCATGTTTTCTTTGTCAGAACATACTCTTGAGGTAGGCGTAGGAAAAGCCCTGGAGACCTACCGCGTGAAGAGCTTGCTGGGACATTGTTCACGTCGTCAAGAGGCATTGTAGGATGGAGAGATGGAGCTTGAAGGATGGAGACATGGGTGTGTAGGTGCAGCAGCAGGTGCAGGTGCAAGGGGGATGGGTGTAGGAGAGGAGCTTAGATTAGGAGGGAAAGTTTTCAATTTTGGGGGGAATTTCCTAAAAGTTTGGAGGGAGTCAAAAAATGTTGAATTTTGAGTAATTTAACTTAAAAATCTTTTTTTTATTATGTGTATATGTTGGGGGTACTTTTTAGGGGGGAATAGAGTTTTTTTGAAAGTTTTTGAAAAAGGTCATTTTTTTAACCTCTTTGACCTACGGATTTGCTTAGGTGGCATGGGAGAGTTAAGAGGCCACTTACAAGTTGGCCAAAAAGTTAGAGAGAGAAGACCCTCTACCCCCCTACTTTTCAAATGGTTTACCCCCCCCCTTCCCTACTTTTTAAATGGTTACCCCCCCCCCCCCCCCCCCCCCCCCTTCCCCCTACCTTTTTAGGGGTCAAAGGTGGAGGAGACCCTACCAAAATAGCCCCATTCAAAGCCTTTGTCCCCCTTAATCTTGGCAAGCTTCCTTTAAATTAGGGATTCTTACAAGTCCCATGGAGAGTCCATTTTTTTCCTAATGTTGCGGCAGCAGCTTAGGCTCTCAAGTGCCAAATGGACTAGTCATCCATTCAGGAACGATGTCATAGGGTAACATAGGGATCCTCTACCCGCTAGGAAAAAGGACTAATGAATATGCTTTATCTTCTCTACCCCATAGTCGAGGATGACTATGATTTCAAGAAAGAGGTGATGTCATAATAATAATTATCTAATTCTCCTAAATGATTTTCTCATGTTAAACTGATGTTTTAATATGGGGAAGTGCAAGGGGAGAAAAAGCTAGAATATTGGTTAAACTAGCAGACCGACCACAGTAGGGATCCAAAGGAGGGAAAATAGGGATCCAAAGGGGGGGTCATCTGTAAAAGAGCTATGTGCAACAATGGGCTCAAAAGACCCTAAGGTTCAACCCATTAAGACTTCCAAAATGCTAAGGTTCCAAAATTCAAAGGTTGAGTCCAAAGGTCAAACATTAGGGGAATTGGATGCTTTGTGTGGGTGTCCCAAAAAGTCTTTGTCAAGCCCTACATAGGAGGGGGCGAGCCCAAGAAGTAGGGGATGAGAGAGAAACACCCACATGCACTCACAAGCTTCATTTGTACACAAGGGGAAAGAGGGACACATGTCAACTCCCTAGGCCAGATGCCCACAAGGTGTACTCAAATCCTATTGGATGGCCATGGAGGTGGACCAATGAGAATTAGGCTAGAGTAAATCTAGTTTAATGAATTTAAAAACACTCAATAAAAGAACCAATAAGAATTAAACTCTCTAGAAGGCTATTGGACAGTCTCCCAAGGGGACCGATGATCATTCAGCAACCCAATGGCTTGCCTAATTCCTATTGGCCAGGAGGCAATGAGAGTTTAGTTGCATTTATTAATTACCTAAAGCTCTCACAAAAGGGGAAAGGGGGACACATGTTAGAAGGCTATCACTTATGCTGCTTAATTTCCATTGGCTAGGCTTGGAGAGGTTCAATAGGGCTATAGCATGAGTATTTAGTAAGGGGGTCGACCAAGAGAGAGAGGGGGGGTTGATTTTTGCACGGCATTATCACACACACACACACACACACACACACACACACACTCACACTCACAAAATCTCTTGTGTGAAGCAAAGAAGACTCTCTCTCCTTCTCAAGCTTTAATGGAAAGCTTACCACCTACTCCAAGCTTGTGAGAAGGGAGGCCTACATTAACAACTCTTGGCTTTGTGATGCAAATCCAACCAAGAGTCAAGCTTCATTGCATGCTCATCTCCTCTACCAAGATACTTACTAAGCTAAGCTATGTTAATATGAGTGATTATGTGCGGAGATGTACATCTTTCTCGTAAGAATACTCATTCTTCCTCTCAATCTACTCTCATACCCCGCTAGCTCTCACCATCTTCGAAGGTGTGTGAGGTCTTGAGTCTAAGACCGTGAGGGAATTGATGTTGTGTTTGATAAGTGTTTTGCTGAGTGCATGAAGTTTCCATCTTCATTGTACTAGCTAGTATTGAAGGAACACAAAGAATTGTATTGTAAAATGTCTCTCTTGATGGGAGAAACCATAATACAAAGCCTTTTGGAGGGGGGACCAGCTCCATGCAAATCCAATCCTCAAATGTTGTCAATTGCTTAATTTCTCTCTCTTTTGAAGTATTGTTCATGCTATCTAACTAGGTGTTATACTTTTTGTTGCTCTCTCCACCCAAGCACTCTTGTTAATCTCATTAGGAATCTATTCTAATGAAATGCTCACTATGTTCATGCTATTTTTTGCTACATACAAGTTACTAGGCCATAAATGTTACAGCTTGCTTCCCATGCAATTGTAGGAAGTCAACGTGAGGGGTTTTGCGCATCTTTATCATGTACTCCACAACCCTTTCCATGCCCATAACCTCAATTCGAAGAGATTCTGACTCAAGAAGTAGGAGCATATATGGTGTTTGTGTTTTAACTTGGAGAAAGTTTTTAAGAAAACGCTTTTGGACATTCTCAAACTCTTTCCAAGTAGACTTCGAGATGCTTCCACCCCACACTTCAACTCCATAAAGAATAACCAGTGTCACCAATGCATCGAAAAGTTACATCTTGAGAACCAACAATTGATTTTTCTTGCATTACACATGTTCTCAAATGCATAATATGCTCTCTTTCCCGCTTCCAAACGACACATAGCACATTCATGCCACTTGTGATTGGATGGAACCTCAAGGCCAAGGTACTTAAAGCTCTCAACTTCTTCAAGTGTCTCATTGTTGTGCACAATGCATGCCTTCTCCTTATGGTTGGTTTTTCACATAACCTTTGTTTTGTATTCATTCACAATCAGCCCACTATGCAAACAAAAGTTCTCAAGGACAACCATAAGCTTTTGTGCATCTTCTAAAGTGTGTGCTAGAAGCACTACATCATCTGCATACAACAAGTGCATGATTACCACATTGCAAACAATGACCCCAATAGTGCTTACAATTTTTTTTGAAATTCCTCTTCCCATGCGCAATTGACACATCACCTTCTCATAGATTCGAGAAACCGCAAGCATAAACTCACTTGAAACTTGGAGTTCTTCCATCCTTCTTTATAAATTGTTACGTGGAATCATATCAAATGATTTTTTAAAGTCCACAAAACAACAATACAATGGCTTGCCTTTCAACTGACTTTCCTCCGTGAGAATACGAAGAGTGACAAGATGATCAATGGTGTTATGGCATCGAACCTGCTTGTCCTTTTGTATGCTTCTCATTTCTTTTAGTCCAGTCACTCAATTTCATCTCCATCATGCACCCTAACAACTTTACCATGAGAGACCCAATCATTATAGTCGTGTAGTTGTTTACATTCTTTACATCCCTTCCTTTATGCAAAGTCTTGACCTAGTTAGTACTTCGATCATAAGGCAAACTGTGTTGAAGTGCAAGGTTGAACATATCACACATCCGCTCATGGGTAAAATCTCCCGTCCATTTGATCATCTCCGGTTTGATACCTTGAAGATCTCCCACTTTGCGAGTGGCCAACTTTTCAAGCCCACTGCATACATCCTCAATAGTAAAAAAAAGAGGGCATACTATGGGAGCGAACCATAAAATGACATTCTTTTAGCATTTGGTGTCATAAAATCTAATATCTAACCAACCCAAATGAATTTCTCATATTAAACTGATCATTTAATGTGGGAGAATAAATGGGAACAAGGGTTAGAATATAGACATGTACTTATGGATCTGTCTCAACACGGGGCCAAGGTTAAAGGGGTCCAAATGAGAGATGGTATGTTAAAGAGCAATGCTACCTAATGGAGCTTAAATACCTTAGGGTTAATTTCATTAAAGACCTCCAAAATTTGTGTTAAAAAGTCGTTTGACCTAAGGCAAGTTAGGGATGACCTTGAGGTGGGAACCCTACCCAAGCATGAGGTGCTTGTCAGCTTGCTAACCAAAGTGCTAAAAATATTTGTGGGAACCTTGCCCAAAGCTTGATGTGATTTTAATGCTTAAAATGACTAAGGTTCTTGATGTTCTCAATCCAAAGATAAAATCTCAAGAGGCATCAATTTCCATGTTGCTTGATTGACTAAGTACTTGAAGTATTCAATCCACACCAAATGACTTAAGAAGCATAAAAGACACATGTTCAAATGATCCTCCACACGTGTGGCCCTCATGATGTGCTTGAATCCTATTGGATAGGTTTTAAAGGGGTCCAATGAGAATTTAGATGCATCAAAACAAATAATTAAGTTCTTTCTCTCAAAGAGGAAAAAGAGGACGCCTGTCCAAATGAAATAATTAAATAATGAGAGAGAGAGAGAGAGAGAGAGAGGTGGGGACCAAGCATGAGACGGGGGTATACTCTCCCACACACACACATATTCTCTCATTATGTGGAGTGCAAAGTGCCAGAGCTCCATCTCCTTTTCCAAGCTTGTTGAGAAGTGGAGATCCTACACCAACACTTTTGGCTATGGAATGCAAACCAACCAAGAGCCATGCTTCAATGCTTAAGCTTGCCATCTTCTTCATCTTCATTACTATGCTATTATGCTATGCTAAGCAAGAAGAGTGATAATAAGTGAGGAACTATTTCTTTCTCCTATGGATGATTCTTCTGCCTCTTCCCTACCTCTCATTCCCCGCTAGCTCTCTCCCCCTTTGAAGGTGTTTGAGGCCTTGGGACTGAGGCTTGGGATAATTAATGGCTTTTTCAAATTTTATGTTATACTTGTGATGCATGAAGGTTTCCATCTTCATAGCATCACCAAGGGCACAAGAAACACAAAGATTGTATTGTACCAAGTCTCTCTTGATGGGAGAATCTATAATACAAACGCCTTTTGGAAGGGGGACCGGCTCCAAGCAAATCCGGTCCTCAACTATTGTTGTGTCTCTAATACTCTCTCTCTTGCAAAAGTATTGTTCATGCAAAGTTAATTAAGTACTATGTTTATGTTGCTACCATCAATTAAGTTCACCCTCTATGTTCTCAAAGTGATCGCACAAAAATGCTCACTTTAATTCTCTTAATTCAGCTATTCTCAAAGTTCATAGGCCATTTTCATTACATTTGGTTGCTCATATAATTGCCTACAATATGTGTACATATCCACAAGACTCAAGTTACCAAAATTCTCAACCCGCTTGCCCCTCAAGTTTCTCCAAAATCTTCCACATGCACGTGCCTTTTCTTGGACTTGAAAAAGCTTTTGCTTTACTTCCCATCTTCTTCTCTTCTTTTGAATCAATGCCTTGTATGTATGCAAATGCCTTTGATAGTTTTCTTTGTCCATAGTTGCATCAAGCTTTATCAAGGACTTTTGAGCATCTTGACATTCTTTATCAAACCACCTTTTGCGTGATCTATCTTTGTTGATACCATGGAGATGCTTTATGGCAAAGCATTCTTCGGCACAAGAACAAATAACTTTCTTGAAAGCTTCCCATGTAGTTTTCAATGGTGTGTCATATTGAAGCTTTGTCATCCATAACTTTTGCTCAAGCATTTCAATGTACATTGGTGCTCGTTTGAAATCCATACATAGCGATAACTTTTCTTCCCTTTGGTTGAGATTATCATGCTTAGTTGCTTCTCCACATGCAAGGTCAATACATAAGGTCCGATGGTTTGATTCCGGGGTCCATTGGCCAAACATAAAACTCTTTATACGATACATGATGGCTTCGAAGAGTAGCATATAGTCAATCACACTATCCCCATTATGCTTCCTACATGTAAATTCATTGGTTCCACTCCACAAAGATACACCATTGGCAATGACCATACCCGTGCTATTACATATGTGTAAAAGTAACTTTCCATAGTAATCCAGTTCTTTCTCATCGAAGTACAATCGTACAAGTGAACTTTCTCCAACTCCCTTAAAATGTATGAAATATCAAATTGTTGAGTATCATGTTGTAATGTTTTTGTGCGAGCATTCATATCCCCAAATACAATAACATTGCCTTTGCTTTTGAAGTCCTCTTCTAAATCAAAAACTGGATGATTGCTATCCATGCAAGTATAAAAGGGGGAATCATGATGAGGAATGTAACAATCAGCTACAAAAATGGGTGCTCCTTTTGGTGTCATAATTTTCAACCATACATAACGTTTGTACTTGTCATCTTTCACAATTGATACAAAATCTTCCAATCCTTTCTTAACCATACATGCTATCCCTCCTTGCCCTCTTCATTGCTTGATATTCTTTGACCACATCAATGAATGTACATTGTAATTCTTCAAGCCATTAATTCTTTGTGTACCATGCTCCCAAGTTTCAACAAGAAGTACATTGGCTTTGCTTGTTAGTTCATCACAATGCCAATCCCCACATTCCATGGGTATCCATTGCAAATCCAAAAGCATATTTTCAATTGTAACTCGACCTCCTAGGTCACACATCCCTATTTGCTCGAGGGACTTGCCTCCTCCTTTGGCACATTTTCTTCGTGAGAGGTCTCCTTGTTTTTCTTATTCTTTTCCTCATATGCCTTGTGACACATATTTTATTGCTTAATAGTGGGTTCTTCATATATATAACATTTTGTATCCCACAAATATATCCACAACTATTATCAAAGATAATCTTTGGTTTGGTCTCATGTGGCATGGTGCATACAATTGTCCGTTCTCCCGAGCGAGGAGCTCCTTACTTACCCACTCTATGTGCTCCATAGACATAAGTCCGGACATGCCAAAGTGGGTTTTGAAAAAATCTTCGATAACAATGGCAAGAGAAGAAGGCATCTCTAACTTCTCTTTGGGAATTCCACGAATAACAATGTTCTTGGAACATCGCTCCCGTTCCTTCAACTCCTTCACATCCACATTCTCAACATTCTTTGTTTGAGCCATAGCTTGTATGAGGGAGGAATTAGGAACCACATTGCTATCACATACATCAGCCCAATACTTGTTTGTGCATACATTTTTCATGTCGCATACATCCCGGCTCATGGTGTCAAATTTTTCCTCTTTCAATAGATGGTCATGCTCTACTTTGCTCATGCGCTCCTTCAAAGCATTCAAATCCACAAGAGAGCGTTTACATTCCTTGAGTTCCTCTTCAAGTTGCATCAAACATGCTGTTTGCATCTCAAGTGTCCTCTTCAGATTCTCATTCTCAACCACAAGAACCCTTAGTGTGCCATTCTTCATTGCAAGTGCCCGTAAGTCTTCACCTTGTTTGTTTACGGTCTCTTGTGACGATATCAAGTATGCCATGATCATGGTTTCCATTGTCATTGGTTGAGTGGTTGTGTTGCTATCACCACACATAGGAGATTGTGGATCATTTTCTATGTCGCAGCTACGAAAAATTCTCCCTCTCTCTCCATGGACATCCCAACGTATGGAATCTCTCTCTCTCTCTCTCTCTCTCTCTCTCTCTCTCTCTCTCTCTCTCTCTCTCTCTCTCGTGTTCAACTCACCTCGTCAGATAGATCTTTAAGGTCTCTTGGGATAGTTTCCTATGATGTTAAAAATTCTCTTCTCTTCTTTTTCTACCTCCCCTGCACATGTCATTTGTGCCCTTTTTCTCCTCAAATATCCTCTTGGCATCTAAGTAGATTCTTATAAAAAAGTGGGAAAAATGTATGAGAGACATACACTTAGTACCTATATATCTATACGTTATATAAAAAAGACAGCCCTATGCCTCCATGTGGTTGCATTTCCATGCAACTAAATCCTCAAAGCTTTGAGATGGTGTTTCATATGCTACCAACGTGTGCATTTGCATTTGCTGCCAACATGTGCGCCAATTAGAGGTCTTTTGACTCCACGTGGTTGATGAGTCGTCCACAACTCACATGTCCAGTGTCCACCACTTGCTTCCACCTCCTACAACCCAATACTTACCCGCAACCCGAGAGAACGGAGAAGTACGTTGCTTGGGCGTCCTCGTTGCCCGATAGGAAGGAGAGGCCTGAGAGGGAGGAGTAGGATCTTTATTCAGTTCATTTGAGCAACACTGCAATCTCTAGCTTGCATGTTTGCATCCACGTGCACGCTTGCAAGCGTTGCAGGCAAAGATAGGCAGCGATATTGGGTGCACAACACTGTCGGCCTGGGGTTTGAAGCTTGGGCAACATCGGCTTAACATGAGCAGACCTGCGGTTTGCAGGTGGGGCAACTCAGGGCAGCTTGGTCTCACAGGTTCGATACAACGTACTTCCCACCGCCACGCTCTATGTATGGCCGAAATTTTCTCCTCGCCTCGAAACAACTTCACATACGCCAGTGTAGAGATTAGCGTAGCAACCCATCAAAAACAACTTGGTGGGTTGGCGTCCTCATTAGGTAGTTACGTGCTGCGTGCTGCAAGCAAACCATAAGCCCCCTCCTTTTCCCTTGGAGGAGGAGCCCCAAATTGGAGTGTTCATTGCACGAACAATAAGCGCGTGTGTGTGTGTGTGTGTGTGTGTGAGAGAGAGAGAGAGAGGTTGTCTGATTTGTTCAACCCAACATTCTGATTTGTTCAACCCAACATGTTGCAATTTCTCATGGGCGTCTGCTTGCAATCACTGGGTCTAGCCACACACATTTCAAAGACCCTTGCTTTTTTATATTTCTGTCTCTGCCTCTTTGTTGTTGGTTGAAGCTCACGCCAAGACATAGGTGAGCATTTCAAGGCTACGAAGGCATAGAGCTCCTACAATGCACAGAATCGCCCAGATCAAGATCGCCCCTACTACGTTGTTGGAGATGAGAACCTTTGGACCGTGGAGAGAGAGAGAGAGAGAGAGAGAGAGAGAGAGAGAGAGAGAGAGAGAGAGAGAGAGGAGCGTGGAAGATTGCAAGACGAGGGGAGCATGAAATGAAATGAAATGTTATATTAAACATCTTCAGAGGGCCAAGGTCCAAAATGACATATGAGACCAAACTCATACAATCTTGGTGGATCTAATACAATGTCTGGTTACAAAATAAAAATGAAGTAAAGTGAAAAACTAAAATTATTATCATCATCATCATCAATGCCAAAGGATGCACGGCATCCGACATTGTTCGATGTTGGGCATTGTCCGAGAAAGTATTGCGTCAATTCGCTGAAGAGCATCGTCAATATTCTTCTCTTTAGATGATCGTACTGGACGTCTCCCATGTCTGAGTAGAATAGTCCTGAGCTCCCTGCGGTGAATTGAGAGAGAGAGAGAGAGAGAGAGAGGGGATAGGTGTTGCTACCGCAAAAGGAGTGAAGGGGGCACATGTCAACAAATGCGACCTCCATTGTTTTTTCAACGTTCGCCATCTTTTTTGATCCCAGTAGCTGTGAGTATTGTGCACTCTGCATTGCTCTCAATTACCTCTCACAACCTCTTAGGCATTGCTATTCAAGAAAAGGCCCACTTCTTTTCATATGAGATGATCCTTTGAACTCTCAAGATAGGGGTAGGGATTGAAGCTTCTTCGATCTGTCCAAAGGACACGTTAGTGCCATGGGTCATGGGCACATGGACGTCTGCTGATGCATGTGATTTATAATTGAACGGCCATTTTCGCGCGGGGGAGGGGGAATGAATGCCTCTCTCTCCTCGCTCTCACACACAAATTCCTCTAATAATTGCTATCACAAAGGCTTCACCACAGTGTTCGGGAAAAGTCATTTTCCCAAACATACAAAATGCCTTTACTTGAATTTGCCAAGAGGAAAATTTAGAAAATTAAGTTACTTTTTTAGGTTTTTACACTATTTTTCTCTATTTTGGGGCGGAATTCCCCTTGCGCTCAACCGGCATTTTGGAAATTGAAAACGGCAGGATATTAAGCTGAGACACATTTTTCCCGAACACTGCTTCACCATAGCAACAACTCTTAAAATCACAAAACATCTCTCGATAGAAGTTGTCTGACTTGACCATGATCTGTTTTCAGAAAGCGTTCATGGGAGTTCCCTCCGATTGACAATGATCATCCTGAAGAGAATCCTCATTTTCGGATCGTACTCCAACAACCCACCCCACTGGAGAAGCAGAGAGTATCATCGCCATTATCATCATCCTTCATGTCTTACCCCGCTTGATCCTTCAGCTCTTTCTGCTCTCCTGTCACGATTGCCGGAACCAACTGTTCATGTAGGTGATGGTGCGTTTGAGGATGATGAGAAACACAGAGAGCATTTTATCCATCCCCAAAATGCTTCTATGGCTCGTCCCCCCAAATCAGGTCTGCTCTTGCCGATCTCTTTCCCTCTGCCTCCAGACGAGAGGACTGAGCAGCCCTTTGATCTCTCATCCCTACCTTACATTCATGGTTATCAAGAAGAGGAGCAAACGGCACCGCCCTTGGCTGTCACCCGCTTCACACCTTCTGCGCATTTGGTCGAGCACTCACTCTCATTAGTCTCTCTCACATTTTCTCAGCCCATGGTGCCATTGTCAAGCATTTCACAAGTAGAAGCAGACTCGGCGGCCTTGCCCATATCGCCTGCTTGTGGATGGGAAATGGAGATGGCTTGGAACCCCAGACTATGCAGTTTGAGGCCAAGCACCGCCTCCCATTTTCAACGGCATTTACACTCTCTGTTGCTCAGAGTTGTAAGTCATCTACTGGTGCTACCTTAAGCTCTCCATTTTCACATACCTTTTGCATTATGCCACCCAGTGTTGTCAGTTACTCTCCCTAGCCTCTTTCGCCTCTTTTTCTTCTGTGCTTTAATCAGAGAATCTCCCCTCCTCCTATTCTCTCTCACATTTATCTTTCAGAGGAAGAAAGAGGCTCTACCCCCAGGGCAAAATTTTCAGAAGGGAATTTTGAGATTGTTGATGAGCGCACAGCCAAAGATGAGTGGCCAGGCATCATCAATAATGACATTGGGGGCATGTGGGTTTCCTTCAGATTGAAAGAAAAGCTCCTTCAACTAGCGACATCTTATGTGCTTTGTGTCCCCAGCTCCGGCTGCCCTTCTACAGAGGGCAATCTTACATCCAAAGAGAATTGGTCTACTTCATTTATGACGTATGGTCCTCTGGTCATCGCTTCTTCTTATAGCTACGGCGCACAGTCAAAATTGTGGCATCTTCAGTTTTCAAATGAGCTTGATCATTCCAGTGTCTCAAAGTCAGCTATACATATGTTTCCAAGCATTGAAGAATTCAAGGTCATTCATACAGATGGAAGCTCATTGATTGTTGTGCAACCTGTCGTTAAATCTGCTGCAACTTATGTGGTGACGGTTGATACATCTATCAAGGATATTCATGGTCAGTACCTTGATGAATCCAAGGCAACAGCAGAGTTCCAGTCTGATGGTGTTGAAGCTTTGGAAGGTTTTATAGTGGGTCCTCCTGACATGGTTGTCCTCAATCCTTCAACACTTAAGGATCCCTGCATACCTTTATCAGTACTCAATTTCTCGTCATGTGGTATCCAAGTGGTGCAAGTGGCGGTGGATGATTATAGCTCTTATACGGACTTACACTCTTTTACCCACAGTAGCTATACTGAAGGCAAGACATGTTCATTTGGCAAGAAAGTACACGACCAGGAAGTAGAGCATCAAGTTCCAACAAGGTGAGCCTTTTGAGTATAATGTTTCTCTAGGCAGCTTTCTTCAGTATCCAGATGAGCATTTTGGCCAATTGCTTGTAATTGCAGAGCCTACAGAGAGGGCATGGATGCAATGCCAAGGCAACTCCGAACCTTACAAGGCTGGACATTTTGTATTTGTATGGGTACAATGTACACAGCTCACGTTGAACGTTTCTCCTGACAATGTCACTGGGTTTTACACAGCATGGGTGACCTCTCTTGAAAGTGGTGCACCTGTCTGTAAAGCTACCATGCGGGTAGGAAGCCAAATGGAACACACGGATGATTTTGGTCTGGCAGTTGTTAAATCAGAGGGTGTTAATGAGTCCGAGATGATTTGTGTGCAAAAAGGTAAGGATGTAACTTTCATGCCCTCACTAAGGATTAACCAAAGTGATTGTGAAAGCTGTGAATGGTATGTCTTTGACAGTAGAGGTCTCTACAAGCCAACAATGGAGGTGCATATCAAAGGTTATGTAAGGAAGGTGGAGAGGAAGAATGGTGGGGGTCAACAGGCTGTTCTTGCTCATGGCCAAGTCAGTTATGCAGTGCACGATGCTCGTTGGAACAAGCTGACAGAAGGGGAAATCTCGCTTAATGAATTTGGTTCATTTTTCTTCACATTTGTCAACCCAGATAATGCCAACCTAGGTGATGCTTCTGTTAGCCTTGAATATAAAGCAGAGCGAGCACAAAAAAGCAGTTACTACCATACGGTGCGGGTTCAAAAGTTTCGGACACCTGAGTTTGAGGTCAAGACGACGCATTGGGCACCGTCAGCTCTTTATGCACATTCATCACGAAGCAGCTTTGTAATTGCTTCCACTTCCGCCAACACCAGGACACGCCCAATATATGTTTGGCAGTCATGATGCCCTTTTCTTTCACCCTTGGGGCTGTTTTCGCAGAAAGGATTATCCATTGCTTTATCCTACTTATGAATTTGAAGGCAAGACAGATATGGATGGTAAACATGATGTGAAAATAATTCTTAAAGGCATTGAGGATTGCCCTTCTCCTATCTCTGTTTCTGCTACCTCATCCACAATTGACATAAATAACCAGGCGCAATCAGCTACATCAAGCTTCATCATACATCCTGCTTTCCTTTTTGTGGGTTTCAAGCAAAGGAGAGGAAGTGACAGGAGAGGTAATAGTTTGTGACGTGGATGGGAAGCTGGTACAAGGTGTACAAGTGAAGATAATAATAACTGGAAAAGGCAAGAAAGAGGCATTACAGATGACCAAGAGATCCTTGTAGAAAGCAATGAGAAGCCAGTAGAATTTTCATTCTTTCCCCAGCTGGGAGGTTTCTATAGTATGGTCTTCAGAGTTGTTGATGCCAAGCAGAGACAGAATGACAGCCGTTATAATGGGTTCTTTGTAAGTGGTGACTCTGGAGCAGCTGCTGAAACCGGCCTGTTCAATCCGAAAAGGGCGGTAGACTTTACTTTAAACCTTGATTTAGCTTTCACCCATTATTAGCCGTCTATTATACCTGCGCTATAATGACACAAGAGAGGGAAATGGGATACAAATGCTAGAATGCACCTGTATGAGAAGACCGACACCAGATTGGCCCCTAACTTAAGCGCCCCTTTTGGTATTTCTTTATTGTTTAAAAGAGGGAATAAATGCTGTGGTTCTTTCCAAGCTGCCCCGCACAACCTTGGCTGAATTTTGACTGTTCTAGCCTGATTTCGGTAGCATAACTGTACTAGAACCCTTCACGGTCAGTATTCCCACGCATTGATTGACCTTCCCGACGTATACGGGCACTTTGAAAAACCTGGCGAGAATCTGCAGTACGCTGAATTCTCTGTTTTCAGCCCTGAAAATGCGCCTGATCACCTATACAGCGGTCCCCTTGCGTCCCCAAACCTCCTGGGGGTAATAGGGTCCGTTTAGGGCCAAAACCCTAAACCTGCAAAAATACACAGCAGGCTGTAATTTACTGTTTCGGGCTTCGTTTCGCGTGCCGGTCGCATCCGTAGCAAGTCCTCGAGCTCCCGTACATGTAGGGCTACTTGCCCTTTGAATCGGACGAGATTTCTGGCGTGAAACCTCTCCGAATTCACATGTATCTGCGGGGGATTAGTCGCTAGCTAATCCAGTACCTGTGCAAGAGGCTCTTGCCTCGGCAATCGCGCATGAACCCACACAACTGTACATCGGTCAAATGTAAAGCCCACTAGAGGGACATAACATACTGCCATAGGGGAGAGAGAGGGCAGTGCGTAGCGTGCAGGGCATCACTCGTGGCACCGCACTATACATAAGAGAGAAAGCAAGCACTCCATAGCTCTTAACCTGTGACAAATTCTGAAAATCAGCCTCCTCTCTCATTTTAGACGTCCCCTCCTCTGGCCAGAAGTGGCAAAAGGCTCACAGAGTGACACCTCGCCCAGTTTCTGATTTTGGCCAACTAGGCTAAAAATATCTCAACTGGTGCGTCAATTGACTTGACAGCAGAGTAATAAAATGTTTCTCTTGTCATTCCGAAGCTAATGACGCAATCACATTTTCATGTCCCAAAATAGCAGTTTCCTAAATTTTAGGAGATGCTGCCATTGTATCTTTCTAGGTCATCCAACCCCCTTTGTACACTGCAGCCACACCCAAATCTGAAATGTAGCTTCTGTAGCAAAGGATTCCACTTTGGCTAGTCAATGACTCCACTTGGCTAACCATAGTCCTTGTCCAACCTTAGTGCTCTCTTGCCCTCAGGCCTGGACTTCCTCTGGACAGTTCCACACTAGCTATGCAATGCAGGGCAGTTAGATTTCCCGAGGGGTGTTTCCAAAAAGTGAAAGTAAATAGATAATAAGAAAGAAATCAACAAAAAGGATAGATAGTAGTCACACGTTGGTGACATACCTCCCTCTTGAAATCTCAAACGTCCTCGTTTGCATCTATGTCGTACATGCTCACAGTCAACACTGATGTATTCAACACATGTCGACACATGTACGACACATACATGCTCATTGTCAACCCTCGTGTATTTAACACCTTGTCGACACATGTATTGCCTGCGTGTGAACCCTGTCCCAATGACATAGTGGTAGCTTCGCACTCTGCCATTGCTTTGAGTCACTAACTTTCCAATGACAAAATGGTAGCTGCACATTTTGCCACTGTTTTATAGTACACGTTGGATCCCGTAACACTTTCGAGCATACCCAAACCGACAGTTTAAGAATGCAGTTACACATGTACTCTTCAATAGAAGCAATCATTGTATCCTTGACAAACTGACAAGAAATACTCACTTCTATAGCACTAACCAAACTTTTGGACATTCCATAAGAGCAATTGCCAAACTGACAATCTGTACAGCTCTAACATTTATGTAAGAGGTATTTCATTTGAGCTCACTTTAAATACCTTGTACATCATTTGTTTCAGAAGCTATTGTCACACTGACAATCCATTTAGCTTTGAAACTGAAGGGGTCAAGGTAGGTTGCAAACCGAAGGCTTCAAGGTAAAGTGATAACACAGTTGGTGACTCTGCAAGTTCACCTTCTTCCATCCACTTAGCATCCATTGGTGGATAGTTTCTGAACTTTACCAAGTAACGCCTAGCAACCTTGCCTTTCACTTTCCTTTCTTTGTGTGCCAAAATCTGTTCAGGGACCAAGATCTCGTCAAGTTCCTCGACTTCCGGCTGATCTTCAGCTGGCATATCTTCTGGCACATCACCCACATAGGGTCTGAGAAGACTCACATGAAACGCATTGTGAATCTTCCAACTGTCAGGCAATTTCAGCCTATATGCAACATCACTGATTATGTTGCATACTTGAAAAGGCCCATAGTAACGCATGTTGAGCTTTGAAAACAGTCTTTCCTTGCCCTTCATCTTCTTTAACCTTGCCTTTTCAAAGCGTAAAAGCACCCAATCACCAAGTGAATATACCACTTCACGACGGTGACGATCAGCTGCTTTCTTTTGCTTTGCCTGAGTCTTTTCTAAGGCCACTTTGACCTTCTTGTACATTTCATCCATGTCCTGAACATACTTATCTGCTTCAAATATCTTGTCCTTTGTATGCAGTATGGGAGGAACTTTCTTGCCACCTTCAACTATCTCAAAAGGTGCCTTGCCAGTTGATAAATGCATTGTATTATTGTATGCATACTCCACCAATGGCAAATACTGCTTCCACTTTCCTTTATGCTCTGACACATAGCACTTCAGCAGATCTAGGACATTAGAATTTGCCTCTTCTGACTGCCCATCTGTTTGAGGATGAAATGACAAAGAGAATTTGAGCGTGGTGCCCATATTCTCAAACAAGCCTCTCCATAATAAACTTGTCATGCGTGGATCACGGTCGCTAACAATCGACTGTGGCATGCCGTAATACTTGAAAATATTGCTCATAAACAAGCGTGCCATCTGATCTGGCTTTATCTTCTTCCTGACAGGAATAAAATGAGCATGTTTGCTGAATCTGCAAATAATGGTCCAAATACCATCATTTCCTGTCTGCGTTCTCGGAAGATCAAAGATAAAATCCATAGCAATACTTTCCCATGGTTTGTCTGGAATAGGTAGTGGTTGCAATAACCCTGGTGCCTTTTGCCTGTCAAACTTGACCTTCTGGCAAATTAGGCATTCTCACACAAAGGCATCCACATCCCTTCTCAATGTAGGCCAATAGAAGAATGTCAACCGCTTTAACGCACACATTGAGAGAGGAAAAGAGAGAGAAAACATGCATACGATCCAAAAAAACGCACACACATTGAGAGAGAAAGAGAGAGAAACTAATTTGACGTCGTAGGAAACTAATTAAAATTAAAAGACCTAAAGATCTAGCCGACGAGGAGTTGAACTCAAGACCTATTATTCAAGAGGGAAATGGCATAATCAATCTATCATACTTGGCATGGGTGATAGAAAGGTTATACCATTTATCTCTTTTTATTGGCACACACATCCACACACGCGCACACACACAAGACGAAGAGAGTTATAACGTCGTAGGAAACTATCTTAAAAGACGTTAAAGATTAGGTTATATGTAGACTTACATTAAATTAGATTTAGGTTTATTTTTAACTAGATTTACGTTTATTTAAGCTAGATTTAGATTTACGTTATATTAGATTAGATTTAGGTCTCCATAGACTGCGATGCCTGCATGAAGCGGGTGAAGAAAGCCCGCAATGGAATATAGGGTATTGCTGCCTTCACTCATGGTGGGCTCCGTCGATCCAAAAGTACTGGTGAAATGTCTTCAGAAGATAGGGAAGAAGGTGGATCTTCAGGGCGGCAAGAGTCACTACATCCCCGACACAATGACCATCTAGACAACCTCTAGTCGTTAGACTTACGTTAAATTAGATTTAGCTTTATTTTTAGTTAGATTTACGTTTATTTAGATTTACGCTTATTTACGTTAGATCGAGTCCACGCAAGAATTACTTACGGTTTAGGGTTTAGAGTTAGACGAACAGTGAAAAGATCTACTGTGAAAGATGTTAAGATGAAGTGAAGTGCTACAGCTAGAGAAGAGGCAAAGGGGTTTTGTCCACTACATGCAGTATCATGTAGACGTGGGTGTGTAGATTTCTTGTACCCACAAATATAGGTATTGACCAATAAAAACGAGATTATAACCCGGTGGTTCTGATCTCCGTGCACCTCTAGACCGAGGTGTGCGGGGATTAGACATGACTAGAGAATGTGAGGTAAAGAGAGAGAGAGAGAGAGAGAGAGAGAGAGAGAGAGATAGAGAGAGAGAGAGAGAGATAAGACGAAGAATGCCAATAGAATATTAAATTTGTTGTCCAGGTTATAAGTTTTTTATCCTCATTATGAGTAGCGACGAGGATGTGGGACCATCCAACCGAAACACCTATCTCTCAACGAGGGTCTTATGTCCTTGTAATCAATGCAAGCATGCTGTGCGACGGACAAGACGTGTTTCTTTGCAGCACGTTCGCGAATTTGGCGAGTTCGATCCATCTATTATAGATCGAGTTGTTGCCAATTATAACTCGTCGGACTCTGACGCTGGCCAACAAGCAGCAATCTTGCAACCCAATAGACGTGTTCGCAGGCGCTTTGGTCAAGCAGCATATGTGAGGCCACAAAATGTAGCCTCTGACAGCTCGGGGGATGATCATGCAGAGCACATTCCCAACGAGGCAATGTTTGAGCCCGAGATTGATGAAATGATCGAAACGATCATGGATTCAGAAAGGCTTATCTATGATGATATGAAAAGTGAAGCCGATACGCCATTGTATAATGGAGCACGTATGTCTAGATTGAAAGCACTCCTGGTTCTTCTCAACATGCAGGCAAAGTTTGGATGGAGTGACACTAGCGTCACAGCGCTTTTCAGGTGATCTATTACAATTAGTTTACTTTAATAGAACTCTAAATGTATAATGATCTGATAGATTTTTACACGACTGTATCATATTTTTATGTTGTGTAGATTGCTGAAAGAGCACATACTACCAGCTGACAATGTGATGCCAGATTCCCGAGATGAAGCAAGAAAGATTTTGCGAAACTTGCGGATGGATTACAATTCTATCCACGCTTGTCCTAATGACTGCATTCTTTTCAGAGGGGAATACATAGACATGGAGAAGTGTCCGAAATGTGATTCCGAAAGATATCGAGTAGATCTCCACGGGACAAAAATTCCACAAAAGGTTTTGCGACATTTCCCTCTGCTTCCTCACATCAAGCATTTCTTTGAATGTAAGTCCATGGCCGCCCTAGCATCATGGCATGAGGAGAATAAATCTTCGGATGGTGTGCTACGAATTCCTACAGATTGCGTAGCGTGGAAACATATAGATGGAACATGGTCGGATTTTGCCAGGGAAGCTCGAAATTTGCGCTTAGGCTTGGCTATGGATGGCGTAAATCCATTTGGTCAAAGATCAACATCTTACAGTGTATGGCCCGTTGTCATCGTCAACTACAACATTCCCCCATGGTTGACTACGAAGAAGGGGCACCTATGGCTAAGCTTGATTGTGCCAGGGCGATATAAAGTGGGGAATATGGATGTGTATCTTCGTCCACTATTGGAAGAGCTACAACAATTGTGGATTGGCATAGAGGTGGTGGATATGAGCCGACACACAGGACGACGGAATGCTTTGATCAGAGGCATTCTAATGTGGACCATGCATGACTATCCCGGGCTAACAGAATGCTCAGGTGATCTATTGACACTCCTCACTCAGACACTGTAAATCTTGTTTTTTCCCATAGTTGATCTATTATCATGTGTATACATGCAGGTCTTCAAACAAGCGGATACAGAGCATGTGTCACATGTGGACCTAGACTGAATGCACGTAGGGCACCCTCACTGAAGAATCAAATCTACGAAGGTCATCAAGCGTATCTTCCAGAGAATCATGTGTTACGCGACGGCTTTTTGGGAAGAGAGCCACCAAGGATGTCTGCACAAGCATGGTTAGAGCAGAAGGAGATGTGCGATGACGGATTGCCTCCAGGGATGAAGAGACTATCTCTATGGTACGAGTTACCATACTGGCCCCGACTCATGATCAATCACTTGCTCGATCCAATGCACATATTCAAGAATGTGGGTAATCTACTATGGGACCATTTGACCGGCAAGAAAGATACTTTGGGAGCCAGAGTTGACCTTAGAAATGTGGATCGTATGGAGCAATATTGGCCGCAAACAGCGTCTGATGGATCGATAAAACTCCCTAAAGCACCATGGATTTTCACAGGAGCCCAAGAACGCAAAGTAAAAGAGACCATTCGATCTTTGCGGACCCCCACTGGCGTAATGCACTCGCTCCGAACGTGTTTTACTAAAGAAGGAAAGCTTACCGGTTTGAAGTCACACGATTGGCATAAAATGTGTCAGGTATGTTCATAGTGGACTTTAATATCATTGCATAAAATGTGGACTTTAATATCATTGCTGCACATACTTTACAGTTTATTTTACCGGTTGCCATTGAGGGATGTTTGTCTCTCTACATCCGTAACACAATCTACAAACTTGCAAAGCTGGTGCAATGGATCTCACAAAAGGAGATCAACGTAGACTCCATACCATTCGCCAAACTAAATGCTGCGGAGCTTGTGTGCATGTTTGAGAAACATTTTCCTACTACAATGCTAACCATTCAGGTGCATCTTCTTGTTCACATAGTTGATGAGGTGGAAATAGCTGGCACAGTTCATTCCAGATGGATGTTCTTCTTAGAGCGTTTCATGAAAACGCTTAAGGGATATGTGCGTCAAAAGGCACGTCCGGAGGGTAGCATGGCAGAAGGTTGGTTGGTATCAGAGTCCCTAGTGTACATTGGAGAGTGGCTAGACGGATTTGATAAATCCCGGGACACGCTATGGCGAACCATAGATGATGAGCGCATATCTGGGATTGTCATGTGCAATCTCGGTGTTGAGAAGAAGATGACGGAAGATCTAGAGGCTAAAATCAACCGATTTTGCATGCTTTACAATCCAGTGATGCAAAAGTGGATTTCACAATATGAGGATGCAAAGCAAGAGCGACAAAGGGCACGAATCGAGTGGAGACGGGGAAGACGACCACCGATGCACTATCCAGCGGTTCTGGAGAGCCTACCAACCTTCATGAGCTTAAGATGGTTGCACAACCAATTGAAAAGCGCACAACAATGCGGTGACGAGGTGACTGAAGAAGAGTGGGAGTACTCTCGGGGTTGCGCGACCAAGGTAAGTTTGCAATGTACGACTAGCAAGTGACTTTATTTATAAACGTTTGAACAGCCACTCATAATCTTTGTTCGTTGTAGTATAAGTCATACACAACAGCATGGTGTAAAGGTCGACATTTTAGGGTGGAACGAATCGACAAAAAGCGTTTTACTCAAGATTGTGAAATCATGGCAAAATTTGAACAGTCTAGTCGACGACGTTCCTCTGATGCAGATCCTGTGGTGGCGGAACTCACTTACTTCGGCACACTGCAAGAGATTTTGAGGATCGATTACAGAGGATTTTTTGTCGACTTGTTCGACGTGCAATGGTTCAAGATAATCATGGAGGGTCGCAACGCTACTGTGCGTAGAGGAGAGTCTGGTTTTCTTGAGGTGGATTCTACTAAGAAATGGACTAACCTAAGAGACACTTTCGTACTACCCGAGCATTGTGAACAAGTAAGTATGTAAATAGTTAACATCCCCCTTTTACAAGTTATGTGCTTGAAAGCTCTCATGTAAGTTATGTGGCTCTGGCAGGTAATATTTCATCCTACAAAGTCTACATCAAACTGGTGGTACGTCATAGAGGTAGCCCCTCGTAGTGCAAGGACGTATGAAGGCTACCATGTGTCAATCACAACGACATCAATGGAGGAGATTAGAGAAGATGCTCAATCAGAAGCCGCTGCGGTGGTGCCAGACGAGCATCAAGATGCTACTACTCTATATGGGGTGCATGCAGAGGAGCTACAAAATGAAACAAAGGATATGTGTTTAAACGGAGAGCTCTATATAGATATAGGAAGTTATGCTGAGTTATGCGAGGATGAGAGAGAGATCTCTTAAAGCCACAAATATTGTATTTGAACAATTTTGCTCCGTGTTGTAAAAGCTATGGCTCTCTAAGTACCTTCCATGGTGTATAACGCTCTTTTCTACTCGCGCTCACATCTTTTGATTGAAAATTCTGAGTTTTCGACTTGCCTCTTCTATCACTTGATTCATTGCGTCATTGTATTTATATGCGTCATTGTATTTATATGCGTCATTACGTCATTGTATTTAATGACGTAATGATTCATTGCGTCATTGTATTTATATGCGTCATTACGTCATTGTATTTAATGGTCTTTGCGTCATTGTCTACTCTATTCATTCAATATTAAGTTTAAATATTCGTGTGTTTAATACAGGTATGGATGATGAGGAGTTTCTTTCTTCTTTGTCACCGCAGCAGAGACAGTGGTACGTGGAGCGTCATCGCTCTGGCGCATCATCGCGCGTTCCTACTCCATCCGCATCTCCCTCTCTTTCGGAGCATTCGGCGCGCTCCGAAGCTTCGGCGTCGACGAGACGAGCTTCACACTCGTCTAGACACCGGCGCTCTAGTGGTGGCGGTGGCGGTTGTTGTGGGGATTCCGCCACCGATGCCTCCACACCGCCTCGTGCTCGACGAGGCTCTTTACCCTCCCCTTCTTTGCCCGCCCCCACACCAGCCACAACATCGCCATCTACGCCAGGTTTTGCACGGCTTACTGTTCCTAGAAGCTACACACCTCTACCTACTCCGCCAGGAGCCACCCCACTCGACACTCCTCGCTTCGGGGCCCAGACGCCGGTGGAGACACCTGACGTCCGTACCCCCATCGACACGCCGCTAGAGACCCCTGCCGGGACACCCAGGTTCACGCGTCACCGGCCAGAGGGCTTGCCTTACTCCGTCGACATCAGCGGTGGCATCATCATGGATGATGACGGCAAGAAGGTGATCTCGCGCATGCGTGGTCTTTGCTCTCAGCTGTTTAGACACTACATACTAAACAAATAGAGTGAAGTACCAAGTGATTTAAAAAACAGAGTCATCAGCATACTTCATGATGAGTTTCCCGTTCCAACACGGGATCGGCGCTTCAATGAAGACCTGATGAAGATTCGAATGCGCGAATACTGCAAACACAAGCGTTCCGAAGTGCAAAAAGCAATCAAGAATGGGTGGAACAGGTCAGATTGGCTGGCCAAAGAAGATTGGAAGAATGCGAAGAAAGCAGCGCGCGAGAATCCCGACAAGTGGAAGCAACAAAAGGATGCAGCCAGAGCGCGAGTAGAGGCAGGGAGCTCGCACCACTTGGGGAGCGGTGGATGGGCATCATTTGAGGCCGATTTTGTAAGTGTTTTCACATTGCTCTTTATGCATGTTCGATAGTTTAGGGTTTATGAGTTTTTTAGTTCTAACATAATGAAATCTTTGTATGTTTTGACAGTGGTCGATGACATGACGTGATCCCACACCGTACGAGCGCGAGTACGCAGGCAGGGAGGGCTTAAACGCCCTGATGGACATTCTCAGTTCTCGCGGCGGCATGGTTAGTATTAGGGTTTACTCTTTTTTATTTTTTGTATTGTTTTATAAATGTCGTTATATGTTTATACTTACTGAAAGCTGTCTTATTGTCTTTTTTTGCAGAATCCGACAGATACGCCGCTTGGACGCGATGAGACGTCTGACTAGACGACGTCAGTTTAGCCGTAGCTAGATAGCATTAGTTTAGGGTTTCTCATAGCTTATGTATCATGAGACGGATTTTATACGTCTTTTTGAACCATGTATATTATTACATTTGTCACCGTAGTTCCTTTTGCCAATCAATTCTTTATGCCTATGATGTTGTACAATTGTCATTATTACATTTGCCAATCAATTCATTTTGCTTATGATGTGTACAATTGTCAATTTTGCAAACAATGCGTCTTGTGGGTGACTATTTTGGGTCTATTATCTACCTTTGCACTTTTTTTAAAAAGTGAATCAAGTACAATATGGTTGATGGGCGGCAGGGCATTCAATGCCCTGCCACCAAAAAAAAAATCTCTCGGGCATCGCTATTTATGGCTCTGTAGCGTCGCTATGAGCGTCGCTATAGTCTTCTGTGTAAACGTCGCTATAGGCGTCGCTATATGCGTCGCTATATAGCGATGCTTATAGCGATGCTTATAGTGATGCCTATAGCGACGCTCTAGTAGCGACGCTCGTAGCGACGGTTTTAGCGACGCCGGGGGTTATAAAAACCCAGTGTATTTCCGTCGCTAACAGCGTCACAAGAGCACACAACCTCTTGTAGTGCATCAGCTACAACGTTCTTCTTGCCTTCCACATGCACAATCTGAAAATGGAACATGGACAAGATATTTGCCCATCGCATATGCTTCTCAGATAACTTTGTATGTGTCAAGAAGTATCAGAAGGTCTGATGGTCCGTTTGGACAACGAAATCTGCACCTAGCAGGTAGTGTTTCCAACTTAAGAGCGCATGAATCACAGCCAGTAACTCTTTCTCATAGACCTGCATGGTCATCTCTGGCCCTTGCAAAATTCTGCTCTCATAAGCTACTACCCTGCCATCTTGCATTAGCACTGCACCAATTCTACTACCACAAGCATCACACTTGACCACAGGCATCTTGCATTAGCTGAAATCTCTTTTTGTGTCCATCTAAAGGTGATTGCCTTCTTTTGAAGAGCATGTAAAGGTGAAGCAATCTTAGCGAAATTTCGGATAAACCTTCTGTAATAGGAGCATAGTCCCAAGAAACTTCGGACATCGTGCACCGTCTTCAAATCTGGCAATGACTTGATCGCTTCAACTTTAGCAGGATCCATTCTGACACCATCCTTTGAGACAATGTGTCCCAGAAAGTGAATCTCTTCCATAAAAAATTCACTTTCCTTTGCATTGACGAACAACCTATGACTGCGTAGCTCTTTGAATACAATGGCCAAGTGATGCCTATGCTCCTCTTCATTCTTTGAGTAGACTATCATGTCATCAAAGAATGTACCAACAAACTACTGGTGTGGATGGAAAATTCTGCTGGTGTGGATGGAAAATTTTGTCCATCATCCTATTGAACGTAGCAGGAGCATTTGTGAGACCAAAGGGCATCACTAAAAATTCGTAAAGGCCAAACGTCGTTCTAAAAGCAGTTTTGTGCACATCCTCTGATCTAATGCGGATCTGATGGTACCCACTCTTTAGATCTATCCTGCTAAACATAGGTGCCTTCTAATTTGTCCATAATATCATCAATTCTAGGTATAGGGAACCTATTCTTGATGGTATTCTTGTTCAGTGCACAGTAGTCGATGCACATACGCCATGAGCCATCCTTTTTCTGCACCAACAACACTGGAGAACAGAATGGAGATGAACTGGGCTGAATCAGCCCCTTTTCTAACAACTCCTGTACTTGGCCCATTATCTCTTTCTGCTGAGCCGCACTAACCCTGTACGGAGGCTTATTTGGTGGGCTATTGCCTGGCACCAAATCTATCGCATGGTCCTCGGGTCTCTCTGGTGGTAATTGAGACGGTAATGAATCGGAAAAACAGTCACTATACTGTTGTAAAAACATTGACCTTTCTTTATCTAGCACAGATAAATTTGATTCATCACAATCTGACACTTCACGTGCAAAAACCAAGTACGCAGAAAGATGCTTTTTCATTACATAAGTAATAGCAGAAGCTGGTACAGTGGGAATAGACTCCCCTTTAAGCTTTATATCCAGAATGTGAGTCTTTCCCCTGCTCTGTACAGTAATCTTCTTGTTGTAGGCATCCATGATTCCCTGTACACGAAACAACCAAGGAATACCTAACACACACATCACATCCGTCCAGTGGCATGATGTAAAATTCTTCAGCATCTACATAGGACTGGATATGTAGGAGCAACTTTCCAATGATGGGTGTCACAGCCTCTGTATGGCCAGGGCATGCCAAACCTGCCTCTGCTGTATACCCCATCTCTTCAGGTCTGATTCCCAACTTTGAAGCCCATTCTGGGGAAATGAAGTTGGCTTGGGCACCTAGATCAAAGAAGATAAGCACTGTTTGATCCCTGGCCTTTCCCCATGCTCTGCAAAGCTCACTTGCATCTGAATTTGACTTGTCGCCCACCATATCTGGCACTAGACCATCCATGGGCTTCTTTCCTTTCCTATCCTCCTTGTCTTTAGAATCAGCTGGCCTTTTCTTTGTAGGACAGTTGTAAGCAATGTGGCCAGGCTGCTCACAGATAAAGCATTTATTCTCTAACCTCAGGACCTTCTTTTGGTCTTCTGACTTGCAAGAAAAACGTCTTTTCCATTTCTTTGCTGGTCCCTTTTCTGATTCAGCCGTAGCTTTATCTTTCCCTGCGTTGGCTGACTCCTGAGTCCCTTTAGGAGCCTCATTGGGAACGTGCTTCTTGGCTGAATTTTTATTGCCTAATCCTGCCTTGACGCAAGTGTTAAATTCACAATCTTCTCCCTTGAGCAAACCATTGCCAGTGTTTGCTACCTCGATGAGCTGCGTCAAAGTAGTGACTTTTGTCTTCGTACAGTACTTTCTCAATCCTTTGGGTAGGCTACAACAGTATTTTTCAATCTGTTCTGTCAATGGCACAAACCTATAGGAAGTTACTAGAAGTAGAGCTTTCCAAAACTTCCGATTGTAATCATCCAGATTTCTGCAAGTGGCAGCATTAAGCTGGTGCCATTCTGTCATGACATCTGCTTCAAAGTCATCAGATAACCATGCTGCTGCAAAAATCTGCTTGAAGTAAATCCATGTGGACGGAGCTTGCCCTTGAAGCAATAAAGTTGTCCACCATTGTCCCGCATTCCCTGTCAAGAAGGTGGCTGCCTTGCGGACCTTTGAAGCCTCTATAAAGTTTCCCCCTGCATAGGCCTTGTCAAACTGCTGGAGGAATGAGAGAGCCTTCTTCCTGTCATCAAACCCTGTAAAGGTCGTGAATGTCACACCTTTGCCACCTTCTTTGTACGGAGTTGGCCTCTCCAGTGGCGTTAAATTGTCATATGGAAGTGAATGAAACATGGGAACACTGTTAGGGTTCATTTGTGTTCCCTGACCGCAATTAAGTTGACCTGGAAACGCCATATTTGGCTGTCGATTTGTAATTCCATCCATACCAAAATTTGACTGTGGCATCCCAAATTGGCCCTGAGTGCTTTGAAACCCTGGTAGCATGCCTGTGACACCATACATGGGGTTAGGCATCATCGTTTGAGCACCCCCAAACACTGTTCCTGGCGTGTAAAACTGATTTCCAGGTGCATGACCAGCCATGCTCTGGAATACCGATCCACCTCCAAAATAGCCGGGGTGTACTGAAGGTGGTGGGAAGACCTGTTGTATAGCCTGTAGGTTGCTTCCCTGCCCATTAGAACCAGCTATAGGCTGCTGAAAGGTGGCTGGCTGAACTGATACAGATTGAAAGATTGGCATCTCAGCCACCTGTTCTTGCACCTTAGGCACAGGTTGTGGAGACTGCATGTTCTCCGTCAAGTGTACAGGTGTTTCCATTGACTGTGCAGTATGAATCACCTGTGCTCGAGCCTTAACATGCTTTTGAATATGATCCAGTGACCCAACTTGCTGAAACGGAACAGGAGGTTGCAGAAAGGCTAAAAACCTCGGATTCTGCATTACTTGTGTGAACATAGCCACAACAGTAGCCAACTGGGTCCTGAATATATCATCATCTGTCTGTGGTGGTCTTGAGGACTCACCCACTTCATGTTTCTGTTGACCCTGTGAAGAGGAAACCTCTTCAGTCACATCATCTGGTCTCTCAACCATAATTGCAATTCCCTGTGTCTGGTCTATGATCCCCTGTGTCTTCAAGCCTAACCTGACCAAGGCTCACTTCTATGGGAAAAAGTGATTTAATCCCGTCGATGGAACCATGAAATCGGCCTGTTCAATCCGAAAAGGGCGGTAGACTTTACTTTAAACCTTGATTTAGCTTTCACCCATTATTAGTCGTCTATTATACCTGCGCTATAGTGACACAAGAGAGGGGAATGGGATACATATGCTAGAATGCACCTGTATGAGAAGATCGACACTAGATTTCCCCCTAACTTAGGCTCCCCTTTTGGTATTTCTTTATTGTTTAAAAGAGGGAATAAACGTTGTGGTTCTTTCCAAGCTGCCCCGCACAACCTTGGCTGAATTTTGACTGTCCTGGCCTGATTTCGGCAGCATAACTGTACTAGAACCCATCACGGTCAGTATTCCCACGCATTGATTGACCTTCCCGACATATACGGACACTTTGCAAAACTTGGCAAGAATCTGCAGCATGCTGAATTCTCTGTTTTCAGCCCTGAAAATGCGCCAATTCACCTGTATAGCGGTCCCCTTGCGTCCCCGAACCTCTTGGGGGTATTAGGGTCCGTTTAGGGCCAAAACCCTAAACCTGCAAAAATACACAATAGGCTGTAATTTACTGTTTCGGGCTTCGTTTCGCGTGTCGGTCGCATCCGTAGCAAGTCCTCGAGCTCCCGCACATGTAGGGCTACTTGCCCTTTGAATCGGACGAGATTTCTGGCGTGAAACCTCTCCGAATTCACCTGTACCTGCGGAGGATTAGCCGCTAGCTAATCCAGTACCTGTGCAAGAGGCTCTTGCCTCGGCAATCGCGCATGAACCCACACAACTGTACATTGGTCAAATGAAAAGCCCACTAGAGGGACATAACATACTGCCATAGGGGAGAGAGAGGGCAATGCGTAGCGTGCAGGGCATCACTCCTGGCACCGCACTGTGCATAAGAGGGAAAGCAAGCACTCCATAGCTCTTAACCTGTGACAAATTCTGAAAATCAGCCTCCTCTCTCATTTTAGGCGCCCCCTCCTCTGGCTAGAAGTGGCAGAAGGCTCACAGAGTGACAACTCGCCCAGTTTCTGATTTTGGCCATCTGGGCTAAAAATATCTCAACTGGTGCGTCAGTTGACTTGACAGCAGAGCAATAAAATGTTCCTCTTGTCATTCCGGAGCTAATAACACAAACACATTTTCAGGTCCCAAAATAGCAGTTCCCTAAATTTTAGGAGATGCTGCCATTGTATCTTTCTAGGTCATCTGACCCCCTTTGTACACTGCAACCACACCCAAAACTGAAATGTAGCTTCTGTAGCAAAGGATTCCACTTTGGCTAGTCAATGACCCCACTTGGCTAACCATAGTCCTTGTCCAACCTTAGTGCTCTCTTGCCCTCAGGCCTGGACTCCCTCTGGACAGTTCCACACTAGCTATGCAATGCAGTGCAGTTAGATTTCCCGAGGGGTGTTTCCAAAAAGTGAAAGTAAATAGATAATAAGAAAGAAATCAACAAAAAGGATAGATAGTAGTCACACGCTGGTGACAGCTGCACCCAGACAAAAATCAGATTTCATCCCACAAGAAGAGGCAGGTTATACCGAACAAGGTTCTATATGAGGCAGGTGAGACGGCAGCTCTGTTAATATAATCGCCTTTCTGGCCTGCAGAAGGCCTATTAATGATGAAACACTGGGATACACATGTAGGAGAGAAGGTCCGATTTTGTATGCTAAACAATACGCACATGATTAATAAATGTCTTGATGCCAGTTGGATCCCGAAAGTGGAGGTGCAGGTCTTGCTGGTTGGATCAACTCTGTCTAGAAGTTGTAACGGTGCAGAAAATTTTGAGCAAGGACTTTGCCCAGCCTTTGCCACAGCTATGCTCTCTATAAACATTACCACCTTGTATGAGAAACTTGCGGTGGACATTTCTCCAATGCGGGCCGATGAAGCTGCCGCACCAGGTGAAGCAGTCCATGTTTCTGTAAAGGTGACAAAAGAGATTGATGGAGAAGCAGTAGGCAGTGCAGAGATTAGTGTTGTAGTGGTAGATGAGGCTATTCTAAATTTGGCAGGCTATGCGCTGACTGATCCTCTCTCTTCTTTCTACCCTGCACGCCAATAGCACCATCTTCGACAGTCTTGTTTGACGCCAGATTTCGATTCAAAAAGAGAGCTGTTTTTCTTGGAGAGATCTGCCTTTCCTGTGGCTTATTGCTGTAAAGCAGCAGTACCTGAGAGTATGATGCTCTGTTCGGAATCTTTGGAGGCATCAGCTTGTAGTATGGACACCATAAGAATAAGGTCCAATTTCAATCCTCTGGCTGCATTTGTTCCTGATAGTATCACAAATAAAGAGGGATTCTCTGAGGTGAGGGTCCAGCTGCCTGACAATTTGACACGATACGCATCTGGGTTGTGGCTGCAACAGAGACTCAATTCGGGCTTGCCGAGTCATCTCTTACGGTTCAGCTGCCAGTTATGCTCCGCCCTTCGCCACCCCGCTTCCTTAATCTTCTAGTAAGAGCACTCATCAGTGTGGTGCAGCAGAATCAAGCCAACCTTTCTCTTCCTCTATCACGATGCAAAAATGAACGAACGTTTTTCATGATTCTTTGGAATGATTATCTTTTTTCAACTAGTAAAGAAATAAGAAATAAGAAATAAGATAGCAAGATAGAACAACAAAAGCAGATTTACTAGAACAAAGACGAGAAAATCTACATAGTTGAGAGCAAATGACATCGTACTTTGCTAAAAGAAAAATATTCGAAGAAATGTGAGGCATACGGGTGGTCTTTGGTGGTCTTTAGATTGGCATATTCTGGTTCAAGACGTTGATCGTAGATATCTACTTCTAATCCCAAGGGAGTCTGAAAAATCTTAATAAGGTCTAAAAAGGCACAACAATTACTATTTATGATATAGTTAATTAAGTTCACAAAACTCCTTAGGATAAATTCCTCTGCTTACATAACTCAAATTCAAGTACATAAAATCATGGCTGAGTATGCCATCACCTCCGGAGGATGATAGAAACTCAACTCGTTGGTTTTGTAGAGTATGTTCAAAGCATGAATGACCTCTATACAAACCTGCACCTAAGCATTGACGGTGTGAGTAGGGATGTCATAGCTGTTGTCCAAGCTATGCAGTATAAAGGTGATAATCTTATTCTTCCTGTTTGGACAAGCAACGAAGTTGAGGTCACATATTGTCAAGTTTGAATCTTTGCTCTTGGTAGATTTGTAGTAATATTCATTTTTCGATTTCGTATTTAGGTTACCTGAGGACTTAAGAATGTGTTCCTTTAGAAGTTGTTGTGTGAAGTTTGATTTCTAAGATTAAGTTTTTTAAATGTCTTATCTTTTTTTGCTTAAAGTTCAGTACTTATTTTAAACCAAGTAAGTTCCGTCAACTTATTTTACGCATTCCTTTTCTGAAAACATGTTTTGTTTTATCTAGTTTTGTATCGTAGCAAACAAAGTGATTTATTTAGTTTGTTTTTGTTTTTGTTTTTTCTTTTCTTGTGTCCCTTGCTTTTATAGTTTTATGAGTGCTTTATTCCCTCTTATATTTCATGAGTTTAGAATATTCTGAACTAATGAAGGTATATATACAATAGTTATTTTCACTTTGTAAATGTGTGAATGTTCATGAAACTTGTGGAAAATTTTGGTGTCCAATAAAAAAGAAGCAAGGTTAGCCTCAAAAAGCAACTCAGTGAACAGGCTTAAGAGCATTGTGGCACAACTCACATACATTGGCTCCATGGGATGACAATATAGGCATGCTTTGAGTGCGATACCTCCATCATTTGATCATGTAGTCACCATACTAGAAGACAAGGACCTTGCACTAGACAGCCAAGATGTGGTTACCTCAGGGGAGATGCACCATAAAGGGGAGGAGAAAATACTTTCAAGAAGTTATATGAATGTGACAACCCAATACATTTTCCAAGTGATTACTACCAAAATAAATTGCGTATGTACTGTGGCGAGAAGAAGCGCTCTCCTTCAAAGTGCCAATCAAAGGAACCATCAGGCAGCCAACAATAGCAATAGATACAAGCCAAAGGGAGTAACACATTTTTAGAATCTTAGGAAGAAGAAGATGAAGAGGAACAGAGTCATGGTCACTCCATGTACAATGGCTACATTGATAGTGACATTCTATAGAGACCACGGGATTTCATGCTTTTGCTTCTTGGTCATTTTTGGACAGCTAGAGAGCTAGAGAGGTTTGTCATGCCATGGTTGCCTAGGTAACAAGGCCATCTTAGCTTGTTCACATTGCTGGGCTCTAAATTGTTTGTATCCCCATAAAGTTGGCCTTGGCATTTTTCCCACTATAAATTCCACCTTTAACTTTGTGCTTTGCAAAGGAGTTTTCAACCAAAATGTATCAAAAAAATTGGACCATCCTAAAGCTTGTCTTAGTTAGGTTTAGAGTGCTGGATAACTTGCAATAGTAGTCTCTATCATGTTTGTATGCTTCTGAGGAAGAGGATACTTTTGTATTTCAAGTTATAGCCTATTTATGAAAGTTGCATGTGTTGATTTATTGACAATTTTGCACTGATAAATTTTTTACCATCTTAGATGCAATTTAAACACAAGTCTAAAACCTTAATTAGCTTTATCTTGCTTTAGGCATGAACTAACTTTAGGAGATGTTACGTTTTTTGGTGCATTACCAAGCATTATTTTCACAAATGTATTCAAACTATCAAGATGAAGATTATTAACATGAGATGACACATGAGCAAGGGCAAGATTTCAAAACGTTGACCCTCCCTCAAAAGGCTATTCATTCGTCATGCTCTTGGAGCTCTTTACAACAAAGAGGAGTGTGAGTATACATAGGGCTATGAAGGCTAAGATCTCCATAATGCAAGCAACTTGGCAACTTTCTTGATCATCAATTGTCGTTCTCTTCTTCATTGATGCATCAATGAATAATTAATACAAGTATATTGCAGAGAAAAGGAGTGGAATTGATAGGGATTTGGTTATGAGCTCAACAAGAAGAAGCTCCATACCATAATAAATAAATGAAATACTAGTAGAGATTCCTTAAATTTCATGATTATATCATCAAATGACTATGTAATCTCAGGACTATATTTTGACTTCTTTTACAAAATTTTAGAGTATGAAAAGAGCTAAAATTTGATAAGAACAGATTTGTTATCCAACTTTGTTTGAGCGAGTTATGGCTGGCAAAGTGAAGACTACTTTTCTCCCTCTTTTCAAACATAGTAACTTTGAATTTCAAAGAGGTGGAAGAGTCCAAATATGGAGTACGACCGTGGAGGTTCAGACTCTTTTGGGATTTTTGAAGAGGCATTTGAATGTTTTAGGTCCTCATGCCCATCCACATACCCTTCTACCCACTTTGCCCTTCTACCCACTTTGCCTCCCATTCCCACCCACCATAAGTCGTATTTTGAGATTTTGAGCCTTGTAAAATCCTTGTGAGGTTTTAGAAAAATTTTCATGCACTTATAAAGTGGTGTGCATGCCATATTATCCTTTGACGTATGCTCTGTTGTGCATTCTCTCTTATATAGTCATTTTGAGAGTTTGAGAGAGAGAGAGAGAGAGAGAGAGAGAGAGAGAGAGAGAGGCCATGGTAAAGCTTAAACTATATCAAAATAAAATTTTGATGACATAACTCTCCCTTGGAATCATAGTCATCCTTGACTATCCATGGAAGGTAGCCCATTTTTTCTTGCGATACACATTTAATAGGATACTTTCCTTAGATTGGATGATAAGTTTAAAAAGAGTTTTAGTGACCGAGATTTGTATATCGATATCTATACATACATTTAAGCCATGCAGAAACTTGTAATCTTGCAATAAAGGAAGATAATCCTTTAATTGGGATTCCTGCATCTATTTAGCATCTTTAAGTGGATAATTCTTAAACTTAATCAAATACATGTGCATTACCTTTCCACTTCATAGAATGTTGTCTTTATGTTTAAGGATAACCTCAGGTTGTAGAATCCCTCTTATTCATCAAACTATGGAGGATCCTCTTCAATGGGGTCCATGGCAGGTGCACACTTAAATGGCTTGAGTAGACTCACATGAAATGCATTATGTAAATGCCAATGCTTATGTAACTTGTCTATACTGTTTATCATTATTTCTTTCCAAAATTTGAAATGTACCATAGTACCTCTTAGCGAGTTCAACAAAGAACTATTGATGTCTTGTGGGTTTGCGTTGTCGGTTCTTTTCATGTTTTCAGATAATCGGGCCTTAGGGAATTCAAGCAAAACCCATTCTTCTCTTTTTAACTCTAAAGGCCTTTTATGCTTATCAACAGATCTTTGTTGCTTTTGCTATGATGCTTGAATAGCTTCTTTTATCTTTTGAAACGCTAATTTAATTTAAAGTCACACACTTTTTGATCAGCTTTTGATGCATTTTTAAGATAGCCGGAGGCTTGGAGCGACCTTCAATTTTCTCAAATGGAGACTTGCTTGTAGAAGTATGCACTCTGTTATTGTATGCAAACTCTAGCAAAGGTAATTGTGCGCTCCTTGCCGCACTGTCGAAGCAAGGGACTTGCCAATACACCGTATGCGAGCCACAAACGGCTCCAAGCACACAACAAGCCTAAACTAGCAAGCTCAAGAAAACAAAGGGTGTGTCACTCACCGCTCTACGCTCACCTTCGTGGTGGATTCCTCGCCGCGATGAAGAAGAAGCTGCAGTCGTGCCGCGCTCAACCGCTTCGCCGCCGTCGTGCCTTCGTAATGCTCGATCGCACACACACTCTCCCTCTCTCTCTCTCTCACACACACACACAAGGAGGTGAAGAAGAAGAAGATGGAGATGGAGCAAGAGCACTCTTCAATTGCACAAATGAGAGAATGAGTAAAAATTAGGTTTAGTTGGCTTTTATAGGAGCTCACCCCATTCACACTTGGGCGCCCATGCTTAACCAACTAATCCCTTGAATGTCCAAGTTAAAGTGCGCCTCTCATTGGCGATCACTCTTCCTTTCCCTATTGGTCCGACAAGCCCGGTACCTGACTCTACCAAATACATAATACGCGTCCATCGTAGGTGATCGGTGTCCGTGTGCCATGAGGGTTAACATGCCCCCCTTCCTGATGTAGATTCCGTCCTCGGAAGCTATTGAGTTGAAGCTGGTTCGTCGAGGTGGAAGAGCATTTGAGATGAATGTCCTTAGCCTTCTTCAGTCACTGCAAAATCAAACAACATTGGCACAGTAATTGCATTCTCTTAAAAAGCATATGCAGTTTTAGGTAGACACATTGATTGGTAAAAGAATTTCAAACAATTTGTTAGCAATGAACATTAAATTGCAATGTAATCAAATGCATAAACAGATGTAAAGGCAAAAAATTAAACAAGTCTGGGGTCGCTAATTTGACGGTCGAAAAGCACTAGAGATCGAATATTAATACCATGGGTAAGCTTCTTAATTTTCTGTGGTCAATTAAGTTGTTTAATCGCGAGAGCCAAGTATTCATGTTCAAGGGCTGACTAGAGGCTATATCTAGAAAACCTTGTAGTTAAGCTACCATAAAAGGAATTTCTCATGAAATCATCGCCTGACTGATTACTTTTTCTTTGACCCCCCAAGGTCTTTTCACATTGATTCAATTATGATGTGTGTGCTTATTTTGTATGCCTTGGGTTTTTTGCTTTTCAAGGAAAAGCGCCCACACTGGGAACCTCTAGGGCTCTAGTACCATAGGCAATACATGTGAGTGAAGTACCAAATCAAGCTGAGATTTCTCTTCCAGCTTAAAATTTTACATTGTGGCACTTTGATTTTTTGTTTGTTCATTTTCATCATTTTAATTTTGTAACTTTGGGGGGTCATATAACACTGTTACCCTCCCCAGGCTCATCACATTAGTAAACTCCCTTTATAATACTTAAGCTAAAGGTCAATAGGGTTAAGCCCACTAGAAAGCCCTAGTACATTTCATACAATGCTGCCTAAATCGGATTAAGAACCTAAGTAACCATTGCTTATTAGGAAGTGATTCCCCATGGTATTAAGAGAAGATTTCTAATACCTAGCTTGGTCAAACTAGCTTAGTCGGACTGCTTGATTTTTACACCTAAACAAGTGATTATGACAAAAGATTGCATTGAATTAAATGTTGGATACTAAGCCAATGCGCTGAATATTATGCTACCAATCACAATCAAAGCAGACAAACATGGATGCAAAAAAGATAAGGGCAATGCTAATGGATAAGAAACACCTGTTTGTGTTGATGGTCGCGCTTGATTTGAAGAGTGAGTCGAGATAAAGATTCCATGAAGGTCCAAATCCTATCAATAGCAACACGCTCCTGTACACACTATGAAACACAAACAATACCTCTAGGAGGCACATCAGTGGGAAAAATTAAAACTCCTAAAAAACAAACTCAAAACACAATCTAGACCCCTAACCTACCTATCTGTCACCCCTTTTAGAATCAAGGAAAGAGGATATTATATAAACCGGGTGGCCACCCTAAGGCTAGGCCTCTATCCTCATCATCTAGATAAATAAAATCGTTGTCCGTGAGGCCATAGTCTTCCTCGGTCTCTATTAGTTCCTCTTCATCATCCTCTTGTGCAAGCATGCTAATCAAGAACCTCGTGATGCGTGGATACTCATCTTGTGCAAAAGAATAAGCATGTGCCATTGGAGACACATTCGCCACTGGGTAGGGATCACTAGTTAGCCATAGACGTATCAGCCATTCTAACTCCTCAAAATTTCTCTCACATGCAAGGCTCTCTATCAAATCCCATTCGCAAGAAAGTATAGGGTAGCATACGTAGAACACTTGTTGAAAAGACAAGGGGTACCTTTCATCAAAAATAGAAGTGCATGCCTCTGGTGAAGTAGCCATTTCTGACAAGACAGATAGATTTGGTTAGGCCTTTAAAACATAAGAGTTGTTTTTGTGTGTTGCTTGACTTGACACGGTGAATTTGGACTTATATGTAAGATCTGATAGGGTGCTCTCTCATT
Source organism: Adiantum capillus-veneris (assembly GCF_014529385.1). NCBI lineage: Eukaryota > Viridiplantae > Streptophyta > Polypodiopsida > Polypodiales > Pteridaceae > Adiantum > Adiantum capillus-veneris. The sequence continues at coordinate 150,032,558 of NC_140931.1, forward strand.
GCTAGGCGCTCTTGCTCTTTACTATTTTTGTTTTTTTGTGAGTATAAAGCTTTATATGTACATTCCCTAAGATTGGTGATTGAGAGGTCAGGGAAAAAGGTTGAGAGGGAAGCAAGTGAATGATGGATGTCCACAAACACTCCCCCCTTCCTTGGGTAGATCATACCGTTTGAAATGAGCTTGTCACCCTTTGAAACCAATTGTTCCAGTTGGTAATAGGTGAGGATTTTTGCCAGTAGTTTTCTATTACCCTAGGTGCCTCGTCAAGCTGCAAGGGTGGTAAGGTACTCTCCCAGGATCGAACTTGAAGTGGTTCATCAGGTGATTCTTGAACACTGGGAGGTGTGGATTCTTTTGTAGCTTCATGGAGGTCCACTACTATAGATGGAGGCTGTGTAGAAGCTTTTACCTCTATGGATGTATTACATGATGAGCTAGAATCTTCATGGGACTCCCCCCTTCCTGAGCTAGGTGGAACAAATCGTTCTTTCTTTGGTACCCAAACTAGCTCGGGAGCGGGTGTGTAGCATTCTGTGATTTTTTTCTTTCCACGATCATTGATTCGTTTTGGAGCTACGGGATTGGGCTCACTTGGGTCAGGTGATAGGTAAGAGTACAATCTACGTTTTGGCACCCAGATTTGATCATTTCCTTGATAGTAGCCTTGGGCTTCCAATAGTCGTTTAGGGATCCATCGCAACATTTTCTTACTTTTCTTGGAGCGAGTGGTACGTTTCTTACAAGGCTTCTGCTTTTTAGCACTAGTTATGGTCACTAAAGAAGCTTTAGGGACCCACTTGTATGTTTTCTTCGTTACATTAGGCCGAGTCTTGTCAGAAGCGATATGCATTGCTTGTAGCATATTTAAGGGTATATGTATTTCATCCCCCTCAGGTGTTACCCAGGTCGTCCCCCTATTTCCCCAAGTGTCTATGGTTGATGCTAGGTGGACCCAATCCACATTGTCTGATTCCGTCATACCCGGTAACACATCCATGTAAGGAGAATCTTGGCCAATGTCTGTATCCTTCTTACAAGTGTAACAATATTGTAGTGGGGCCGAGTGAACTGTGGTGTCAGAGCGATGATCAATAATGGTTTTACTCCCTAAGGGGTGTACCTTACCAGTCACCAAATCCACTCTAAGGACAGAGTCTTGGATTTGCAAATAGACATGATTTTTAGACCAATCGTGAACCATTTGTGCTTCCCTCATGAATGGTCGTCCTAAAATCATTTCATATGACATAAGGTGTTTAGAGAAATCCATTACAATGAACGTATGTCGCACCTTGTATCCTAGAACTTTGATCTTAAGATCCTTGAGCATCCCCATAGGTTTGGCTATGGTACCGTTTGCCATCTTTACCACAATGTTAGTAACACTGAGGCGGGGTTTTCCCATGGATTCCCAACAATCTTTTGTAACGATGCTAACTCCCGCACCACCATCAAGAATTCCCTTTATAGTTAATCCCTTGGTAGTGATGGGTAGGGTCGCATTAGACTCGTCGCCTTCAAAATACTGCCCTAATTCGTTAATGGGTACCTCGATCACAGACTCGTGTCCATCTAAGTCAAGTGATTGCACATGATTTTCCTCATCAATCATAATCGAGTCAGGCCTATTTGGTTGCGCAAACTGCGGTAATCCCGTTCGTAGCTCTCCGTCAAGGAATGCTCGAAGTGCAAGGAATAACTCAGGATCTCCATACAGCTTTGCTATGATCGTGGTTCGGACCTCAGAAGACATGAAGTCCACTAGTTTGGCAACATTCATTGGCGTTTTGCAGGGTGTAGGTCCTTGACTAGGAACTGGTGAGGATGGAATCTCATATTCCTCAATGGGATCAGGTATTCCTTCGTTAAACATCCTTTCCAATAAGAAGGGTGTATGCTCACTTTCTGATGTCCTGTCCTCACTCCCTTCTTGGATGATACTAGATATGGCTAACGGTCTATGGTTCATGTGGGGTGGATGAACTTGCGTGGGAAACACTGTGTCATGAATTTTGATATGCATGGGTTCTGGTTCTAGTTTCCTTTGAGTCTCCTCCACTAAACCTCTTAGATGTTTCACCTGCTCAATCTCGTCTACTGGGTTTGGATACGTCCCAATCTTCTTTTTACGATTTTTCCATTTTTGCCCCTGCGGTTTATCTTGGGGGTCTTGGATTGGATTTGGAAACACTTGTGGTGTTTTCAGAGGCTCTTTATGGTTTTCTCTCATTCGGTTTTCATTTGGTTCCATGTTACGGTTTTCCTTGTCGGTCTTTCCCTTTGTGGTATTGGTTCTAGTCTCCATTGTGTCGACTGAATCTGAATCATCCTCGAGGTCATTCATATACACGGGGTCATCTCCTGTTCCTATGTTTGTTTTGGAACTTGGCTTTGAATTTTCCGTATTTTGCGACTTCTTCCTTCGTGTCTTCTTTTTCTTTGCTTGGATAATTGACGCGGTATCTCTCTCTTCGAGGATATGTCCTGGCCCTTGAAGCATGGACCGTGTAATCGCATAAGCAGGTGCGACGGGTGGTATTGGTGACGTCACACTAGCAATTTCGACCAAATTCAGGGGTGTGATTTTAGGCGCATTTGGGTTATAGGGGCATTGGGCAATCAAGTGATCTATGCCACAACGATTACATGTGAGTATTGGCATTGCAGACGTGCTCCCTTGATTCACTTGCATCTGTGCAGCATTCTTTTGCAGCCTAATAGGGCACTCCGCTACTCGATGTGGTCCACCACACTCGTAGCATTGAAGAGGTGGCCTCCTAGCCTGGGTGTTGATATTTTGACCTCTGGATGCGAGAGCAGCAGCTTGATAAACCGGCTTGACTTGTCCCCAACAATCTTCCATGTAGTATATAGGACATTCTTCCAATGTATCAAGTCCGTAGGCAATACTAGTGTCTATTTCCTCCTCACAACCATCTGCATAAGCGTTTGATGGCTCGCAACCCACTTGGTTCATAGGGGCGACTCTTGGATGCGGGGGCTGCGGTCCTAGCACAGGAGGTGGTAACGGTGTAGCTTGTACAACATTTTGAGATCTAGGGACCATGTGTTGCGGTAGTTGCTCAACAGGTGGAGTAGGCATCAATACAGGAGCTCGAGGCGCATCCGTCCAGCCTACAGGTGGTCTATTTGCCATCATACGTTTGATCATTAAACAATCCTTAGCTTGGTGACCATACCTACCACATGCGTTGCAAGTTCCATTAAATTTTACTCTAAACGTAGGGCACTCACTAGTGCTATGTGGACCTAAGCAAATGGAACACCATTGTTGCTCCCTTCTTGGATACATGTGACTATTTTGAGGGGGTCGATTATCCTTAAGAGACTCTTGGATTGCCTTGGTGAGGTCTGTCAAGAATGTCTCAAATACCTTTGGCTCATTGGCAATGGGCTTTGCAGTCATGGGTTCATACTCAATGGCTTGTGAGCTAGTGGATCTCGTGTCAGTAGACACCCTCATGCCTGCTATCATCAAGTTGTCCTCTAATTGGATTGCATTGGCAGTGACATCTTCCCAGGTTGTGATACCTCTAATCACTAGTCCATTATAGATTCCTTCATTCCTCAACCCTCGAATGAATCGATCAAGCAGTTGGTTATTGTTGAAGCGCTCATTTACAGGGCAGCGAGAGTTTAAGTGCTTTAGACGACTAATGAAGTCCCTTACTGACTCTCCTTCCTTACGTTCGGCCTTCTGTAGCTGAGATGCTACACCCCAAAGCACACCTTCTCGTATGTACTCCTTTAGAAACAACCTTCGAAGGGTAGGGTAGATTGTTTTCTCGTCCACCCTTAGGGTCCTATACCAATCTCCAGCCTTCCCACTTAATGTCAAGCTTAAGGCATTGCACTTATGTAGTTCGTTGCGTTCCCCTAAGGAATCACATACTTGTTCAAACACTTCAATGTGTTTCCTAGCATCTTCGTCCCCATTGAATTTTTGCGTGAGTTTGGCAATTTGTACTGCCTTACTTCTAGGCTCTCTATCAGAAGCATGACGCATATTTTCCGCGATAGATCGACCTATGGTTTGAGCAAACGCTGCCAAGTCACCTATGTGAGGAGGCAGGGCCGGTGGAGGTACTCTTGGAATCATATGTGGGAGAGGGACGGGTACCGGTCTTGGCATATGTGTGGATGATGCAGGATATGGAACATAACCGGGCATAGGTCCACTCGGATAAGAGCTAGGGAGCGGCACTCGAGGAGCATAAGCAAGTGGTACAATTGGAGGTGTGGGGGCCATGTGTGCATAAGGGGCTAGAGGCACATACGGTCGAGGCCCCATATTAGGTACTACGACACTAGGTAGTGGCACTGCGCTAACCGTAGATGTCATCGGTACATTCTCTGTCAGGCTTATCCCTGGAGTGAGCACTGTGTTTTCCTTAATAGAGGGTTGAGCCAAGTTAGGGAAGCTAAAGTTTTCGCTCGGAGGCTCAGATTGCATAGAGACCCCAGGTGAAATGACGTAAGATGGGTCCATGGGGCTCATTAGAGGAGTCTCCATTTGAGATAGAGTAGGCTGTTGAGCCTTGCTCGTATCCAGAAATCTCATGGGGCCAGTTGAGAGTATATTTACCCCTCGGTTTTGCCTTTCTGATTGAATAATGCCATGGATAACATTACAGATCATTTTCTGTTGATCTTCGATGCTCGTGGCACTAGAGGTGGATTGTACAATCTCTATCCATCCTACATGGTAGGCGTGGCCAGAGTGTAGATCCGTCAACACCTCAGTGTGGAGGTCGTATGTCCAATGATCATTAATGAACAATCCTTCTAGAGTCGACGTGTTAACGGTTTCTTGTGAGGTAGAAGCAATGTTGCTCCCCGTGGTTTTACTTGCCACCAACGGTACTCTAGAGGGAACTTCTGAAGGAGGCAGCTCAACAGGGCCTTCTTGGTAAGAAGTTGGTAGGATATCCACATGGACACTCTTTGGGGGTGTGGGGTCCACGTGCGATGTGAAAGGAGATTCCACTTCCCCACCCCCTTCGTGTGCTTCATTTGCATCAGGTTCCGAGCGAGTAGCTCTACCTAATGTTTCCATGAAACGGCTAAACATACTAGTACTAGGCTGTGGAGCTTCGGGAGGTGCATGGCCTTCTCTCTCAGTGTTTTGGGTAGGGTATGCTTCCATGATTTCTGAGTCGGAGGAGGAATCACTAGCGGCTATTTTAGGGTCTTGGGTGGTGCTACCTTGTGTCCCCGCTGAGGGTCTAGAGCTTATCGTGGATGGGTAATGGGTGTCCGTATGAACAGAGGCACCCTCAATATGCTCGTGTTCTAGCACCCGCCCAGAGCGTAAGTGCATGTGCTTTTGATACCCTTAGGTGTCAAAAACCTGCTCTAGGAGGCCTTGTGACTAGTTTTTAGCGTGTCTTTTGTTTGTTTTTTTGCTAGATTTTTTTGAGCGTGTCGTGGAATGGGCCGTGTGATAGCTCAAAACGAGCGTATCGGTCAGAGGGTCGTGCCGTGCTTTACAGCCCTCCGTTTGGTCACTCTATGCCCTCGGAATCCCTAAAACTGTCAATTTCTAGTAGGGAACTAGGCCCAAACTAGAAAGTCTAAGGGTGCAAGTGGGAAGAGAAAGGAGGAGAGTGGAGGACTTGTCCCACATGCTCTCATTCTCTCTTGAGGGAGTAGGGTATATATATAAGAGTGAGTCTAGTATATATCATAAAAATGCAGTGAGTCTAGTATATATCATAAAAATGCAGAAAATGCAGAAAAAACGCAGAAAATGCAGAAAAAACGCAGAAAATGCAGAAAAAACGCAGAAATTGCAGAACTTGAAAATGCAGAAATTGAAAAACGCAGACAATAGCAGAAATTGAAACTTGACAGCAAATGCAGAAAACGCAAAAAACAGAAATCTCCACACACTCCTTCCCTGCCCTTTCCTATGATACAAATTGCACCACAAGGAAGCGTAAAGTGCTAACCGAGCTTAGTGTAAGGCATATCCCCGGCAGCGGCGCCAAAAATGTGCGCTCCTTGCCGCACTGTCGAAGCAAGGGACTTGCCAATACACCGTATGCGAGCCACAAACGGCTCCAAGCACACAACAAGCCTAAACTAGCAAGCTCAAGAAAACAAAGGGTGTGTCACTCACCGCTCTACGCTCGCCTTCGTGGTGGATTCCTCGCCGCGATGAAGAAGAAGCTGCAGTCGTGCCGCGCTCAACCGCTTCGCCGCCATCGTGCCTTCGTAATGCTCGATCGCACACACACTCTCCCTCTCTCTCTCTCTCTCACACACACACACAAGGAGGTGAAGAAGAAGAAGATGGAGATGGAGCAAGAGCACTCTTCAATTGCACAAATGAGAGAATGAGTAAAAATTAGGTTTAGTTGGCTTTTATAGGAGCTCACCCCATTCACACTTGGGCGCCCATGCTTAACCAACTAATCCCTTGAATGTCCAAGTTAAAGTGCGCCTCTCATTGGCGATCACTCTTCCTTTCCCTATTGGTCCGACAAGCCCGGTACCTGACTCTACCAAATACATAATACGCGTCCATCGTAGGTGATCGGTGTCCGTGTGCCGTGAGGGTTAACAGTAATTATTTCTCCCAGTGATTTACCTTGGCCTTTCTCAATAACATAGGTTTTGAGAAGATAAAGAGTAGTCGAATTCTTGATTTCACTTTGGCCAGCTATTTGAGGACGATATCTTAAAGAGAAATACAAAAATGTGTCCACATTTTCAAATAGCCCCTCCAAAAGAGACTTATCATACATGGATTTCTATCAAAGACTATTGAACTTAGCATACCATGGTATTAAAAATTTTAAGAAATGAACAAAGTAGCCATGTGATGCGATCCGATGGTCTTTAGCATGAATAAAATGATCTTGCTTATTAAATCAATCAACTATTATCCAAATGATTGTATTTTCATGTATGGACTTTGAGAAGCTAAAGATAAAGTCCATAGGAATACTCTCCCATGGAGCTTCTGGGATTGGCAAAGGTTGCAACAATCTATGGCTTTGTTGTTGGGGTAAAGGCGCTGCGCCTTTTTCCCACGGCGGATGTTCGGTGTCTGACCGCCCGTCCACTGTGTGTACATGCCCTTATTCATTACATACATATGAATAAGGAGCACCTCACTCATTATTTCTTGAGGTTCCTCCATCCACATCGTCTCGTGCTTCTCCCCTTCCCTGCACACGCACCACAGCGCACCGTGCACGCATGCATCCGTGCACACGCGCACACACAACTGGTATCAGAGCGCATGGTGATCTTGGAGAGCTCGTTGATTTTGAGAGCTTTGAGGTAATAGCTTGATCGCTCTTGATGGTGCAGAGATCAATAAAGCTTGAAAGAGTTGTGAGAATGCAATGGGAGCTTGTGAGCTCATCAGCTGAGAGTGATGTATGCTCTTGTGGAAGCTCAAAAGAGAGTGTGAAAGATTTTGTGTAGATGAATGTGCTGCCCTAAAAACTATGTGCGCAACAACACTGTTTTTAGATTCATTTTTCTCCTTGTAGAAGACAGATATGAATATTTTTCTCGCGTGGCCCATCCGTTTTGACGTGGTATACAACTTTGCAGAAGAAACTTTTTGCAAATCCCTCACCGTTTGTTGATATTCAACTCAGGCTGACTGTATACAAAAATGGCAGGTTTTCTAATTTCGCATAGTGTGCGATTTTGATGCACTTTGTGAAGCACGGAAGGTGCTCGAAGTTAGGTGCATAAATTTTGAGCTGAAGGTGTAATTTCAACTTGTGCAGAGCTTGTGGTTTGAGGGTTTTTGGTAGATTTGGGCAACAAAATACGGAGGCGTTTACACACCATCTCTCACTGTCACACATGTCTGCAACCATAAGTGTATGGCAAAAAACTATGGTAAGAAAACCTGGGAGAAATTCGACAGAGTCTCCCTTGTAAACTAAGTAAAACCTCAAGTACAGTTTCTACCATATACCATGCCAAAATGGCAACAAAGTGGGAGATAAGTCGACCACTACACAATCATGGAAAACATGATCAAACACATTAAAACCGATGCTCACATATGCATAAAGGAACTCCACAATCTACAAATTGCGAGCATATAATCTGGGACAAACTGCTCAACTGAGCATAAAGCACATAACCATATACACAAGTAGAGAGCAAAGTAGCTCAAAACGCATCCCACAAGAGAAACTGCTTACAAAAGTCTGCAAAAACCCTGTGAAACCTGTGACTGGCAAAACTATAGCCACACTAGCATACACAATCCTCACTCCTGCAAGAGTGGATACAAGAACACCAAACTGTGTCCAAGCTGACAAAACCTGTCAAAGTGGGGGAGTCCAACTCGACCACTAAAGTCTCCGAAAGAGGACTCTAAACCATAAAACACAATCCACACTCAATGTACATCCACGGAGTGACTGTGCATAAACAAGCGCCAGAAGAGTTGCAATCCGAAAACCTAATCAATGTCAAAACAAGCGGCTCTCAAGAGATCTCACCGACACTTAAAAGTGCTCGCCAAAATGCATGTATAATGGGCATCAACCATGCGCCAATGCAAACCCATTCACAAAGACCATGAATCCAAGCACAAAATCACTATCAAAGTATCCTGTGAAAACTTGTGAAAGAAGCTCTACCTGTGTGCTCCAAAAATCGTGTCTCTGTAAATGCCTCCATACGGCGGTCTCACAGTTGCCAATACTTGCGTTGTTGGCATTGTGGTCACACAGGGCACATTAGGCATTGTTGTTTAAGATGTATGAGACAATAGTGGAGATGTATGCATGATGCAAATTTGTTTTTGACACATGTTAGAGAGGCAATTACAATGGTAGTCTACACCAGTGACAATGATGCCAGACTTGCCTCGAGTGTACCTCTTGCAGATTTGTCTATGGATAGCACACATTCTTCACATTGGTTAATAGATAGCGATGTTGCTTTCCACATCACACCATGTCGTGAGTGGTTTGACACATTTTCTAGTGGGAGTTTTCATTGTGTACACATGGCCGATGGTTCGGCATTTGACATAAAGTGTGTATGAGACGTTTATTTGTCTTTGCCTAGTGGTGCATCATACATGCTACAGCATATGCGCTATGTTCCTCAGTTGAGACAGAGTTTGATCTCAGTGTCACAGTTAGCAAACTTTGGTTGTCAGCAGTCTTTCCAAATGCATTGCGGCTCATTAATGATTGCCAGAGGATCCCGCAACGACGTGGTATATCCTATGCATGTGTCTGAGGTTCGAGAGGTGTAGTCTCGGTTTTGTTGGTGACATGTTTTGACGAGACGTGTCTCTTTTGCGGGTGAGCTCCATCATGCTCACAAGAAAGAGCATTTAGATGTGCATGACATGCCAATAGACTCTGTAGAGACAGAGGTAGAATGACAATGCTCTAGTGAGACACAGCAGGTGTTGTCAGAGTTTATGCAGGCAGAGATAGAGCAGGTCTGCTTCCTAGAGACATAGACAGAGATGACACATATGGAGTTTTTTGATATGCTGATGTTAGAGGCTCATGAGTTGGTGCCAGGATGCACAATTTTTCCTATAGGTGACAGGGACGTAGTTTTCCCAGTGTCGGTGTTGACACATCCATACGTGATGGGTAGTCCTGATGATGTAGTGATTACAAATAGTGTAGGGGAGGCGAGTACAACCAGGTTTGTGTAGATTTTGTTAGCGTTTGGGCATATCATGTTCAACTTGTTAGTGTCGAGGCCCGATCGAGCAGTTGCAGTGGGAGCATTCACAGCAGGGGTTGTCAGTCGTGTGATGGCTGACACTAGCATGATGCATAGTGGAGTTTTGCAAACCATACAGAGTAGTCTATGATATTTAAATGAAGAATCTAGCGTGGATATGCACACTCGCCTACGACCAGAGCCGATACGACTATGCTGGGGTAAAGACGCTGCGCCTTTTGCCCAGGCCAGATGCCGGGTCTCCGCGGTTGCCCCCCCACCGTGTGTACATGTCTTTATTTATTATATACATATGAATAAGGAGCACCTCACTCATTAGTTCCTGAGGTTTCTGCACCCACATCATCTCGTGATTCTCCCCTTCCCCGCATGCACCGCACCGTGCATGCATGCATCCGTGCACACGTGCACTCACATTTGTGTCTATCATACTTGACCTTTTGACATACTATGCATTTCTCTACAAAGCCTTGAATGTCATTTTCCAGAATGGTCCAATAGAAATAAAATTCCTTGCTTGGATTGTGGTTTGAATGCCATGGTGCCCTACATAAGGAGGGGCATGTGATTCATACATAAGCTTCTCGCACAGATTCTTTTTTATGCAGTCGTGAAGCATACAATACAAATTCCTATTTAGTGAAAATGTTCATGGGTCTTGTCATTATTTAGGTCAGCCATAATAGTTACATAGTATCCCATCCTTTGCAAACTTGCCAATTATGCTTGTAAGGTCGTGACCATATGCAACAGAGATAGCATTGACTCTAGGCTGATGGGAGAGTGCATATGCAATTGTATTTTTCTTTCTCAAGATGTGAGCTATATGAAAGTGAAATTGCAAAAGAAAATTATCCCACCTCATTTTTTTGTTGGAAAGCTTGGTTTGTGTAAGGAAGTACCTAATACTTTGACGGTCTGTTCATATGATGAAAGGTGTCCCTAGCAAGTAGTATGCACAAATAATTGTAAGCGGTTATTTTCATAGATCCCAAGTACTTTCTCTTGTGGGTGTTATTAGTGAATTTCATAAGCAATGGACTATCCTTGTTGAGAAATGAATGGACTATCCTTGTTGAGAAAGGAATGCCCCAATGCTATCACCGCATGCATCAAAATGGACGTCACAAGGCTTGGTAAATTTTGGTAAAACCAAAAGTGGCTTTTGTCATAAGATTTTAATTGAGACCATTAAAGGAATTATTCTCCCTAGTATTCATTGATAAGTAACATTTTTCTAAGTTTAATCATGGAGTGACATGGCTATTATGAGAATTTATTTAATCATCTATAGCTGGACCACATGCCTATAAAGCTTCTTATCTCATGTAAGTTCTTTGTTTGCAACCACTTATTTATTACCCTAAAATTGTTAGGATCCATAAGGATTCTTCTTTAGAGATAATATGGCCCAAGTATCGTATCTCGTTGAAAAGAATTTTCTTTTCTTTTTATTTTTATAGAGCTTGTTAGCACACCGTTCTGAAAAAACCCTTGTATGCTCTATGCTTTTGAAAGATTCTTTCCATCTAGCGGTTAAAGGTTGCAAGAGCATTGGAAAGGCTAAAAGGCATGGCTAGATATTCATACAATCCAAATTGCATACAATACGTGGTCTTGTATACAACACTAGGCTCAATCCATATTTGATGGTCCACTTTTAAGGTCAATTCTATTGAAGTAGAAAGAACATTGTATCTTATCAAATATGTCCTCTATGTGAGGAAATTAGAATCGGTTATTTATAGTATTCTTATTTTATGCACAGTGTTCTCCACACACATTCGGTAGGACCCACCTTCTTTTGCACTAAAAGCACAAGTGAGCAAAAGGAGGTAAACGTGAATGTAATATCCCTTTTTCTATGAGCTTATTAACTTGGAGAGAATATCCTCTTGTGTGGGTGCAAAACACAATAAGGAGGTCTATTAGGAGGAGAAATTCCACGCACTAGCTTAATCTTATGGTCATCATCCCCTCTTGAGGGAGGTAATTCACTTGGGATAGAGTTCGAAAAGAAATCAGTATATGTTTGAAGGAAGGACATGTGATTCATGTCATCATCAAAACATGATTTGGTATTTGATGCCATGGAGGTAGAACATGATTCTATTGGAATTAGGGTTGCAGGAAAACACACACAGCTTGGAGAAGACGAAGAAGGCTCAAGGCACACAAAAGAGAGTGTATTACTTAGTGTGCAATGGAAAGATAGATAGCCCTAGAATGAATGGGCGTATATACAATGAATGGGGGGAAAAAACCTCCTAGTGAGGGAAAAAATGCCTCGACAGTCCTAAGTTTGTTCACACACATCACTACCACATGTATATAGTAACAAATCCCCCCTGGAGTGATGCTGTGAACAAGAGCTGGCACATGAGTAAAGGGAAGTGCCATGCCCTGAGGACATGATCAGTCCACAAAGGGGAGTAAGCCCAAAGCTTTGTGGAAAGCTTTGAACTTCTCACAAGACAATGCCTTTGTGAAAATATTTGCAAGGTTGTCCTATGTTGGCACATAAGCCAAGCTGATCTCTCCTACTGAGGGCCTCTCCCTAACATAGTGGTAATGCACCTCAATGTGCTTTGTGCGAGCATGAAAAATTGGGTTCCTTGCAACTGCCGATGCGCTCTGACTCTCAGCGTAGATAGTGTTGGCGGTGTCCTATCCAACACCCAAATCAGCCATAAGGCGTCTAAGACATACACACTTAACAGTAGTTGTGAAGACTGACTTGTACTCAGCCTCACAACTAGAAGTGGCCATAGTAGGTTGCTTCTTGCTCAACCATGATATACATGAACTGCCAAGCATGAAACAAAAACCACTTGTGGACACACGCATGTCAAAACAACCAGCCCAATCTAAGTTTAAAAAAACATGTAAGTCTGGCGGCAATAATCCCTTCTTGGGATAAAACAAGCCAAGATGTAAAGTGCCACTCAAGTAGTGGAAAATCCTCTTGACAGCCTGCCAATGATTAGACCCTGGGCTATGCATAAATCTGCTGACTTGTGAGACTGTAAACTGAATATTTGGCCTCGTGTTACATACATAAATGAGGCATCCAATAACAGTTTGATAAAGAGTGACATCTGCAGGATCACCAACATCATGAAGACTCAATTTCAAACCCGTTTCCATGGGAGTGGAAATAGTTTTGCAATCCTCAAGTCAAAACTTGCATAGCAATGTCTCTATGTAACTTTTCTAACACAATGCAATACCACCATCACACTGCTTAAACTCTATGCCTAAGTAATGATGCAATAGCCCCAATCTTTCATCTTGAAGGTAGCATTCGATCAACCTTAAAATTCAACAATATGTGCCTCATTGGGACCAATGATCAGCAAATCATCCACATAAAGAACAACAATGAGAAGTACATCACCCTCATGCTTGACATACAATGTGCTTTCTGTTGGACTGTTACGAAAGCCTTGTATGACCAAATGAGTGTCAGCTTTCTCATACCAAGCACGAGGAGATTGCTTCAACCCATACAAAGACTTCTTACATCTGCACACTTTGTCCTCTTGCCCTTTCTTGACAAAACCACGAGACTGTGTTACATAAACTTCCTCAAATATGTCACCATTCAAGAAAGTAACAATGTCTGATTGATCTACATCCCAACCAAAATGAGCTACTAATGCACATAGAAAACGAATAGTAGTCATACGACAAGTGGGAGAAAAAGTTTCTTCATAATCTATGCCTTTTTGTTGCACATAGCCTTTTGCAACAAGTCGAGCCTTATGGCGATCAACCTCATCAACTGGCTTGCATTTCAACTTGTAAACCCACTTTGTACCAATGGACTTTTTGCTAGGAGTCAAATCACATAAAGTCCATGTGTCATGTTCTATAAGTGCATCATAGTCATCCAATTTTTTGAATTTTTGTGCTTCATCAAAAGACAGAGGTTCCTCAACATCATGTAAGCTAGACACATCCAAAGCACAACAATTTGATGCATAAGAGGCATGGTGAGAACCTAAACGAGTACGACTAGACAAAGGAGCATCCAATCTACTGTCACGCAAAGTGTGCACCAGCCATTTTGGCATACCTCTAGCGCGCTCATTTGCAACCCTTTCCTCATCAAGTACATCATGTAATCTGCATCAGTAATAGGCTGATCTGTAACGTTTTCAAAAACCCCCATAGGTTGTACATTTGCCTCATTAGAATTTACATTGGTACTTCCACCACTGAAAAGAGGCAACAAAGTGTCATAAATGTATGTGAGCTTGCACTACTGTCTCTAATACATGACAACGAGGGCTGAACACAATCTTCCACAAACACAACATCCAGTGAAACTAGAATACGCTTTGTTTGTGGATGATACAACCTGTACCTTTGCTTTCAGCACTATAACCAACAAAAATACATTTGACAACCTTATCATCCGATTTTCTGCGTTGTGTTTGTGGCACCAAAGCATATGCCAAACTACCAAAAACACGCATGTGCTCAATAGAAGGCTTTCTATCGTGCCATGCTTCATATGGAGTAATAGACTGTAAAGCTTTTGCAGGACACCTGTTTAGTACATAAGTGGCACACATGATGGCCTCAAGACAAAAAGAATGCGGCAAGGCTTGACTTTTGACCATACATCGTGCCATTTCCATAAGTGACCTGTTTTTCCTCTTAGCAACACCATTTTGTTGAGGCGTATAAGGCTATGTACACTGATGTTTTATCCCACGACTAGCCAGAAATGCATTAAATTCATGAGACATATACTCCCCCCCTCAGTCGAAACAGAGGGTGCCCATAGTACATTTTGAGACATTTTCAGCCATGGCTACAAATTGGTTGAAGCACATAAAAACTTCGGACTTTTCTTTAAGCGGAAATACCCATGCATGCGTGGAGTATATCATCAATAAAAGTCACAAAGTAAAGGTAAAGGACGGAGTTTGCATGGTCCCACAACCATCACTATGCACAAGCTGCAACCTGCAACCTGCATGTGCCTCTAAGTGAACCATCCTTTGAAAACCTAGAATGCTGCATCTAACCCAAAATACAGCCTTCACAAACATGTTTGACAGGTGCTTCAAGAGGTGGAAAAGAAGCAACCATTCAAATTTCTACAAACGCAGCAAACTGGCAAAATTCAGATGACCAAAACGTGTATGCCAAAGTTTTGCATCTGAAATAGCATTTGAATCCACAACTGCATTTGCAAAATTCTACCTACACTTGTCATACAAAGTGAGCTTATACAGCCCACAGATAAAATGCCAGATGCAAAATTTTCATTCATCGAAACTAAGATCGTGTACAATACATCTATCATTCACAAATTTGACTACAAGACCAAGTTTAGCAAGTGAAGATACAGACAAAATATTCTTCTTGATCCCAGGTACATAAAGTGCATCAAAATGTGTGAAAGAACTACCATTTAAAGTAGTACGCACAATCTTTCCAACTCCTTGAAACCAGATAAGAGGCATTGTTTGCACAAGTGACTGAATTCCCATGAGGGAGAGACTTGAGAGAGGTGAACAATTCACGATGTGAGGTAATGTGATTTGTAGCACCACTATCAAAATACCACACATGTGAATCTGCAGCAACTGATATGCATGCATCATGGACAGCAGGATTATAAGTGCACTCTACACTAAAAGCCCATTGTGCATCAACATCAACATCATAGTCTCCTTTCACAGAAGACTCAATAATGGTTGCATTTGTAATGGAACCAGCATTTGTAGTGGAACCACCCTCTTTCTTCTTAGCCTCTTTGGCCTTCAACTTAGGACACTGCTTGATCAAGTGATCATTAGCTTTACAATAATGGCAACGCATCTTCTTTTTGCCCTTATCACCAAAATTTCCAGACAAATTGCTGCCAGTAGAAGCATTAGGAACAAGTGATTTTCCACTCGCAAAAGAACCATAAGAAGTGGCTGCATTGCTGTTACCACCCTTTCTTTGAGCAGCAATAAAAGCCTGTTCAACTAACGTTGTCTAGTTCTTTTTTTTTTTGGAAAGTAAATCTTGCAACAGCAATGTGCACAATGCATCAAACTTGACAACTTCAGGATTTCCTTGGGTCATCAGTCTCCAAGTACTAGCAAAAGTCTAGTAAGAAACTGGTAAGGCATCAAGAACAGTCTGCACAAGGGAGCTGTCTGAAATGACTTCACCTGCACAAATAAGTTGCTCATTGATATCCTTGACACCAGCAAGGAATGTTTCCATATCATCTTCCTCATGCATAATCTTCAACTCCAGCTCTTTACGCAGCAATGCAACTTTTGCCTCATTGGGGCTTGCATAAAGACCAACCAGAATATACCAAGCTTGTTTTGTAGATTTAGCTGAACGAATGTGATGAGTAATGGTGCGCTTCACAGACAATGCAATCAATGCATGAGTGTGTGCATCCTTTACATCCCAACGAGCTTGTTCTGCCGTAAGAAAAACAACTCTAACAGCAGCAATCCTGGCAACATCCTCAACATCGTCTACATCCTCAAAACCAGGACGTACATCAATGCCCTACACAATATTCTAGATGCCCTTTGACACAAGGACATGTTGCATCATGTAAGCCCACATATGGTAGTTGTCCCCGTCCAATCTGTCCTCAACAGCAAACATGTTGAACACATCTGTGTTGTTGTCAGCTATGGTAAATGTTGCACCTGATGTGAAAATTGTCCAAAAAGAGGAGAAATGAAGTGGGAACAACACGTGCTATATAGCACAAACCGTAGAAGACTGTAAGAGACCTGTTATGTAGAAAACGACACTGATAGAAATTTTGCACAAAATGATGAATTAGCTTGTGCAGTAATGCCTGTAGTTGAAATGGAGGCAGAAATGAGCCCGAATCGATCTTTTTGAGTAGACTGAGCTCTACGAGCACACCCAAAAAAAATTTCGACCTGTGAATGCTTGCCAAAGCTCAATAAAATCAAAGAAAGTAAGCAGGCATGTGCTGGAGCAACTGCCAACTAGGCTCGGGAGGACGCAACCTGCTCTGATAACAATTGTTGAAATTAGGGTTGTAGGAAAACACACACAACGTGGAGAAGATGAAGGAAGCTCAAGGCACACAAGAGAGAGTGTATTACTTAGTGTGCAATGGAAAGATAGATAGCCCTAGAATGAATGGGCGTATATACAATGCACGGTGGAAAAACCTCCTAGTGATGGAAAAAATGCCATGGCAGTCCTAAGTGTGTTGACACACATCACTACCACATGTATATGGTAACAAATTCTTTGATAAAATCCATATATGAGAAAAGAGAACACTCTATTTATTTTTGTACACATACATGTGATACCGCTAGAATAGTATTTCCCTTCCCCTTAGTACTAAGACTCATAGATCTTCCTCTATGATGAAAACTTATGACTCTATTAAGAAACTTAAGTTGAGCACCCATGCGATAAAACCATGGTGCTCTTAGAATTATATCCATAAGAAGAAAATAAATACGAATAATTCTTCCTGGTCTACATAGCCTTGCACATGGAGCCTTAGCTTTCCAATTAATGGTGTTAGTAGAGCTGGTTGCCCTCTAAAAGCTCCAAATACATCAAGAGTTGGTTTCAATTCTTCCATTTTTACGCCCAACTTTTGAGCTAACTCATCTAAAATCATGTTATCCATAGAGCTGGTATCAAAGAGAATGAAAACACTTCTCTAAAACCTACTCCATGCATAACATTGTTGAGTGGCGTCTTGACTGACCTCTATTGGACAAGAGACACGACTAATATAAGGAAAATCCTTCTTGGAATTCCTTGTGGGACATGCACAATAGGTGTGCCCTTACTCTCCACACTTAAAACACCGATTCTCCTTCTTTTATTTCTCAAGCTATTTGGTAAGAGCTTGTTTTGCCTCTTGTACACACCATTCTCTTTCTTCTTGTCATTGCCCTTACAATCTTGAGAAATGCGTTCAATAAAGGGAACCTTCTCACTCTTCTCATATGCCTTATCTTTATGAGGAATCTTATTGGGAGAGAATATCTTGTTAGCAACCATGGAATGGTGAAAGATTTTTGAGATCATCTTAGGATTTTATGCTTTCACATATGTGCACATATCCTTAAAAATCCCTGCACAATATTGTCACTTTTGCTTTGAGAAATCGATTCTTTTGAATATCTAGTGACGTTGAGATGGAAATCCTAAAAAATTTCCACATACTTTTGAATCAGCTCCTCCTTCTCGAGCTTAAGTCTATAGAATCCGTAAGCACATTGTCTTTGGCTTCATATGTTAAGAGTTCCCATGTAGTAATGTGAAAAATTTAAAATATTACTTATTTTCACCTTTAGGATTTTCTTTTAGCTTCAAGATCAAGTAAAGATTCATAAAATTGACATCTAGTTGGAGTATTAGATTTTTTTCCAAAACCTTGAAAGGACACTTTTATGCCATGTTAGGTTATCAAAGAGGGTTGTCCAAAACTTGCATGTGAGATTGGGATACTTAAACCCATTACTCAATGGAGCTCCAAAAATAATCTATACCCCTTTTTTGACAGAGTCATGCACCTTTGATCTTCCAAACATATGTAGGCGATTCGAGTGAAATTTAGACTCCAGTTGACCTTCGAATCTCTCTCCGTACTAAACTACAACCTGTCTTTTTAAATTTTTTGTGATCATTTGAAAGTTTGAGCATTCATTAGGAAAAGTTTGGACTCAAAAATAGGCCTTGTAAGAATTGTTGATGTGGCATAGCTTTCAAAAAGTGGGGATCGGTAAATTTTTTGCAAATAAGATCCAAATTTGTCGGAGGTTGGATCTTTAGAATCTACTCTTCAAATGCTATCTATTGATATATAGCATGCATGTATCGGACATTGCCTTCATGTAGATCTAGAAAAAGGTGATTTTAGATTACCGTAACAGTAACAAAACCTGGCTGATTGAAAAAAAATGGCATAACTTTCATAGAAGTCATCCAAACTTTTCGGACCTTGGCTCTTTAGAATCCATTTTTCAAGAACTTTCCAATGATAGGTCATATCATGGGGTTCTAAGCAATATTTAGAGGAGTCTACCAGGTTGCTTTCTTTTGTACAACTTTGATGATGTGGCACTCTTAAAAGGCCCAAAAATGAGTTCAAAATTTTCCTAATGGTAATTGCTTGGATGTATTTCCTCTTTGATTCATCGTATGAGCTTGGATTACATCATCTAGCAACCCTCATTTCTCTCATTTGGTGGTACCTTTTGAAATAATTTTCTTTCAAAGCTCTATAGATTCAATATGGTTATAGTAATGGCCCTTTTGAAACCATGTTGCTTAAGTTTCAACAAGTTGCGGTTCAGTTTCACCCTTTGACGCACTCCCAAGATTCCCTTGGTTATGATCCACATTTTCATGTACTCCCAAGATTCCCTTTGTTATGGTCCATATTTGGCTAAGTGTTGGTGGTTTAGGAGAAGACCAATCTATCCAATCTTTATTGCCCTTGTTGTTAGTGATTAGTCGTTATGTTTGGTTAGAGTCTTAAACAAGTGCTAGTGCTATTACCAACTTGTTTTGGATATTTTTTGCCATAAGCCATCCCTAGCTTGGTCCCTCTTTTTCTCTTCCCAAGTCCTTGGTTTATAATTGAATTTGACAGTTTATCTTTACTATATCGTCCCAAAAGTAGTCCAAGTCTATAGTCATACTAAGACCTCACTCTAACCCACTTCTCTTAGGACCCCAAAAATCATGATTTTGGGCTCCTTGAGACGTGCACTTTTTGACTTCTCGAGACTATACAATGCCTTTGAGCATACTTCCTCATATATTGTGATCCCAAGATATTTTAGTGCAAACCCATAGTGACCATTTGCAAGAGGTGTCCTTTACCAAAATCTTGTCCCTGATGCAATTCAATCACTTGTTTGGTCAGCCATTGGTGCCACAAGACTCCCCTTGTAACGTCCAACCATGACCTATGATTCTTGCTCCCCACTATCGATGATCCCAAAAGTTATGAATGTTGGGGGTCCTCACAACAAACTACTTTGAGTGCATATGCTACATTCCCCATGATCTTGCTAAAACTTTCCCCACATTGATTGTGAGTTTTAGATCCGTTCCCTCAATGGTTTAGGGTTTTTTACCTCGTTGTCAGTCCATCATGGAATCAACCAGTGTCGTTATTCAATGCCTATTTTGATGTGTATGCATGTTTGGAAAGCATCATAGTAGGTAGAATAACTCATTGATTAACTAGTTACAAATTGATATTCCCTTACACATGGTTCTCAATACCTCCTCCCTAATGGAGTAGTTAATGTTGAATTGTTCATGGTATAAAACTTGAGGAAAGGTAGCAATTTCTCTCTGAAAATGAAGACATACATGGTCTTGTTATCATATAGGGTACTCCGTTTTGAGTACAAGGTCCTCAAGAGTCATGAATTTTCCAAGACATTCCCTTCCAACTCTATGGCATGTGGTCTTTTAGGTACTTTTTTTCCCCTTGTCTTTCTAAACATTGCCCCATTTATCTACTAAAAAAGGATCATTGACCTTGAGGTATTAAGCCCCCCCTTGATCCATTAATGAATCGTCAATTCAATCTCAACGTTCTAAGGATAGGATGTTGTGGTCATCAATTTTGTCAACAAACTTATCATAAGGGGCCACTTAAATGTATGCATGATTTCAAAATGATGTTGAATCTCATGATAGAAATTCCCTCTCCTTAAATCCCCCTTGTGCCTCAATCCTTTCCAAAGCCATGCTTAAGTTTGACTCAAATTATGTGTGGACCTTGATTTAGGTTAATCCTCTTAATTGAGGACCCCATTCATAGTCTTGCTGAAACCTTATGTCAGATTCCTTAACATAAGTAGCTATGGTACCCACTACGGCACCAATTTTCAAGCTCATTAATATACAAGGTCACTCAGTAGTATCCAAACATGATACCTACATTAAAAGGTAGATCTCCAATCAAGTAGATTACTCCAACTCAAGACCTACAAGACAAGACAAGACTTGTATAGCTCCCATCTATAGGTTCTTCAAACACAATTGACTATTGATCTTCACTTGAAAAAATTGACATAGCCAAAATATCTTTCCTCTAATCCCTCTCAAGTGGAGATTAGCCAGATGGAAAACCAAATTTTTAGCGTGGGAGATGCACTAAATCTTTTTCTCATTACTCTTCTTTTTACTTTCTTAACTTGCCGCGTGTACCAAATGAACACACAATCCTAGTGTCAAATGATTGTGGGCAAATAGATGTTGATTGTAAAGGAGCCCAAAAATTGTGATTTTTGGTGAAGAAATATATTTGGAAATCTTTTTAATAATATAATTTCTCTCTGCATGTTGTAGCCTTAGGTCTCCCTAGGCCTTATGCAACACTTTTCCACTATTTCATGCACCAAAAATTTGAATTATCCCTTGATTAGAGACTGATTTTGTAGTTTCATAAAGTCTTTGGGTGTTTCTTCTCTTTCAACCCACCTAAGTGTTGATTTTTGAGATTATAAGTGTGCAATTGGGTTCCCAACTTTATGCTCTAAGAGTTGGTCAAGATAGAACATGCTGCTATGAAGGAGCCCAAAAATCACATATTTTTGGGGCTCCAAATATGATACAAATTTTCATTGAGCAACTCCTTGCAACCTTCAACTACAAGATATATGGATGGGTTTTCACAAATTTCACCCAAGCTCATGTACAATTTTATCACTTTAGAGAGTGACAAGACAGGTTTTGGGTTTTCTTTTGTGGGATTAAGATGTTCAAATGATCCATATCTTGCACATATTTCTAGATGATGTTCAAATGATCCATATCTTGCACATATTTCTAGATGATGTCTATATACAAGATATTTCAACAAGTATGTTGTATAAAGAGCCCCAAAAATCACGAGTTTCGGGGCAAACTCAAAATATGAAGATCTTTGAGGACTTGATGCTGCAAAATGCTAGCAAAAAGATGTTTGAAGCTTATTCAAGTCATAAATCAACTCTAAAGTTCAAGTATGACACTAAAGTAGCCAATTCTAGAAAAAAGTCCAATTTAGTGCTCTGGAAGCCCAATTTCTAGTGTTTGAAGTGGATTTTAAGATCCAAATGAGGTATTCTCTTGGGAATATTGTCTAATGATACTTTGAAAGGATTAAAAATATTGTGTAATGAGCCTTTGAAAAGACTTAACATGATTTTTCACCCTCATTGTGAAGAGCGCCAAAAATGGTGATTTTATTTGGGGTGTGAAAATAGGTTTTGCAATCTGTTTAGATTGATTATACCAACATTGCCCAACTTCCAAGGAAAAACAAGCAACCGTGCAACACGAATGTCCCCAAAGTAGCCTTAAAAACTTATCCCAAGTCTCAAGCAAGTCCAAGAGTCTAGTAGCTCTACTTGACTCCTACTTAGCAATGTAATGATCGCATGAGTCTAGATAAGAGAATCTTGAAAATTGATATCACTAATGATCCCACTGTCTCCCACAAGCCTCTCATGCTCTCTAGTGCGCGCTCAAGTTGATTCTACATAATCTTATTTATAGAGCCTTCACAAGCTTTTGAATTTTAATAAAGCTGTTAAGAGCTTATTCTCAAGAGCTAATTTTAACCAAGAATCTTATCCTCATCATGGCCACTCTTGAAGTCTTAAAGTACAGATTACCAATTTGCAATTTCTTAGGGATAGGATTTGTTGTATGGAAGACAAAGATGTAGCTTCTCATGATGAAAGACAATGCATGGAAAGATGACATACAATTTCAAATTGTGTCATTAGTATTCTTCTAGATAACTTTTTTGTGCACATTACCATGCTTTCACCCTATTGTTGCTTGTTCTGGTTAGCACAAACGCTCCTTTACTAGGCAAAATGTGGCCTTTGTTGAGCTTTCTTTGTAATTTTTTCCTTTCTCTCGTCAACATTCTCCGTTTAATGCTTCATATGGACCATTTTTTAACTTATGTGAAAATTTTTACTCTTATAACTTGATTTGGGTTGTGTGATTTAGTAGCCTTATGTTGCCATAGACTTAAATTAGTATGTGATTCATGGGAATGGGTTAGAAACACAATAAAGGCACCCATCGGATACCTCAAAATGAGTAACACTCTATGTGTAATTTCTCCTCAAAATATATTATAGGCTAAACTTTTTGGTGGGTCAAGAGATTTGCTAAATTTTTGCAAAAAGGTTTCCAAGATTTAGAATCTCTTTTTAAAGAAGGGGTGCTTACCCAATTGGCACGAGAAAACTTAAGGGACACTTCAAACATGTCAATAAAAGAAGATAGACTCAAAGATACACACAAATCATCATATATTACAATCAAGTCTATATGTTCGAAAATGACATGTTTATCATATGAAGATGGCTCTAAAGTCACCTCTAGTTGGGAGATTATGGATGCCAACTAATGTTGAGAGATGGAATGAAGAAATAATGGCCATCCTCATGGAAGTAGATAGATGGGCCACCACTACTCTCAAGCAAGACTTCCCTACAAAGGCTCTCCAGATTTTAAGAAAAGCAATTCTTGCAAACAACTTGGTTATACAATTGATGGATGTTCTAAGAGGGTAGGCAAGCAGCAACATAAGCAACATGTTAAGCTTCTAGCTCAACACATCAAAAACTAGGTTGCATTTATTATATTAAATTATCATTCTAAAATTTTTGATTTGCTATTTCTTCTGTATTTAAAAAAATAATCAAGTAAAAAATAAAGTTATTTTTATTGATCGATTAAATTTTTAATTAATAGCATTATCGATTGATAATCAATTGATAGCACGATGGATTGATAAACTACTTACATATAGACATGCAAAAAGTAATTTGATACTACTTTCGATTGATAGCACTATGGATTGATAAACTGCTTACATATAGGCATGAAAAAAGTAATTTGATACTGGTTTCAATTGATAGACTTTACTCTCTCTCTCTCTCTCTCTCTCTCTCTCTCTCTCTCTCTCTCTCTCTCTCTCTCTAGATACATAGATACCTCTAGCTAGATACTCTCTCTCTATCGGGTGATTAGCTAGCATTTTAAAATTTTAAATAACTAAAATATTTTACTTGTTTTCAAGTTCTTGTATATCTATATGCGTGTTTGATCCGCCTTGGGTTTCCCTACTCACATATGGGGTGTGTGTAGAGTGGATAGACACTACCTTCAAGGTTTGATTCACCATCTAGTGCATTCTACCCAACTGAGATTTTAGGGGGTTGGGGTTTATAAATTACTATGGGTGCTTTTTATTTGATACAATCCTACTTGAGGTGATCCTCTAAAATACCAACAAGATCATGATGCAAACCACCAGAGATACCTGAGGGAATTTTGGAAGTTTTAGATGTCCCTTTAGCAAGGTTTGTATAGATTTTAGGCCCATATAGATTTTTTCTTTACCTTGGAACTATTGTGGTAGGGTCTTAAATACATGGGCTTCATCCTTTCTATTCTTTATTTACTGCACGGAGAGAGAAATGGGATGCTCAACTCGTGAATTTTAGGAGAATTGCGGCAAATGAGATAAGCTATTGTATAACACTAAGAACTTGTGGCGGGGGGGCTCACTATATGTAAAACCTATATATAATGTGTGTTAAGGAATATTTATAAAACACTTGAGATGTGGATTTTTCACCAATAAAAGGGACCCTTTTCCTGTTCAATCTATAATTTTTTCTTCAAGATTATTTCTTCAACACCCTTCGGTATGTGAAAATGTGGGAAAATATAGAATAAAATAATTCCTACTATTGAATCCACGTGATAAGCATTTTTTTATTGTAGAGCCCCCCCCCCCCCCCCCTCCCCCTCCCCCCTTCAAGAATAAGGAGTTTGAAACAAAAGTAGAAGTGGTGCCTATTTCATTCTATGGCCCCTTCCTCTATTCAAAACAATAACTTCAAAAGATAGCTCATAACATGCAAGAAACCATTTCATCATCAATTACTTGTGTCCTCCCATTGGTAGATTTGCCTAAGGTCCATCCTAGTTTATGTAAGGATCTTTCACACACTAACTTGGCAAAAAAATACTACATGGAGCATGAGTTGGATCAAGAATAATTGAAACTATCTACTCAAAAGCAACAAAAACATCTTCCAATCCGCAAATTTTTTTACCAAGGATCATGAGGGCATTCCCTTACTCATTGCATGGAAGATGTTATTCTCCAATGCATAGACATACGTGCTCTTTTGTTAGGGTTAAATGTCCTAAAAGAGTTGCCCTGCTCATTATTGTCCACAATAGGCTTACAACCAAAATATGATTGATTGTTGATAGCCATTGTATAATCATTGCATCGTAAATCCCATTTTTGTAACCTTTTGGAATGATTAATGATGACAATTTCTCGTGCATCTTTAGTTTGTAGTGTTAATTAATATCAACAAGTGATATTTTTGTTATGAATGGTTTGACTTGTTTGTGCTAAGTATTAATTATTTCATAACTTGCATTGAAGGTGTTTTGACTCACAAAATCATGGCCTACTAATGTTTGTTATGTCTTTTCAATGGCCACCCATGCAATCTCAAATGTAGAGGGAAACCTTGTCTATAAGGAAGTGTAGGGCAATCTAGTGGAGGAGAGCCTATAGTTTGGAAAGAAAGACCTATCGATCTTTTTTGGAGAGGACGTATAGTCCGGGGTCCCCTAGGGAGCCCAAAGGAGGTCATAACGATTTTTCCTATAGTTTGTAAGGTCCACTCTCTTCAAGGTGTTCGAACATGTAAATCATACAACCCCATTCAAGATTTTCAACCTTCAACACAAAGGCTTAACAAGGTGGTTGCTCTTGTGCTTTATCTAGAAGGAGCATATTGAGCCAAACAACAACCAAATAGTCACATCTTTCACCCAATATACCTTTGTATAGGTATCATGAAATGGAGGGAAAATTGGGAAGACCACCCACACAATGCAAGTGTTGGCGTGGGATGAGATAAGGAAAAAGTAGCTATGTGTAGAGAAGAGGTCTATCTACCCAAAGTTTTTCTCTTGCTAAAGGAGCATGAGAAGATTGTGGAGATGGGCACACAGGTGTGTGCCCATCATTTACAAGCCAAGGAGAGAGTGCGTCATCCACAAATTAAGTGAAGCTTATTGAGAAAGACACAATGATAGTTGAGCATGTAACATGGAATGTTGAGCTAGAGGCCACATAAGCAAGATATGAGGCAAACTATGGGATTCTATCCCTTGTCTCTACAATAGAGAACTCTGATTTTGACTTTGATGAGATTATACCCAATGACTATATGCATCAAGGCATATGACCCATTGTAATATTTATAATTGTGTGACCTCTACCTTATCTACTAAAACTTTTAGAAAGCTTTGACATTAAGCCCCGCTTTTGTAATTGTGGGCACTTATATAAAGGGATAATTATAAAAAAAATCTTTCTACTTTGGCTTTTACTCTATAAACTTGTATATTTGTG
Organism: Adiantum capillus-veneris; assembly: GCF_014529385.1. Taxonomy (NCBI): domain Eukaryota; kingdom Viridiplantae; phylum Streptophyta; class Polypodiopsida; order Polypodiales; family Pteridaceae; genus Adiantum; species Adiantum capillus-veneris. The sequence goes on from NC_140931.1 coordinate 150,058,734, forward strand.
CCATTATCAATTTTAAGATTAACAAGTTAGAGAGTCCTCAAAAGTTTATTTAAAAAGCAATAAAGAAACCCATTTATAATAGGCAACATATTGTCAATCTCCTTTAGGTTATAATTCTCTGATGCCACCTTCCAATCCAACTTATCATCACTCCATCATGCTGCAACAAGGCTTTCATGGGTATGAATTTGGTGGAAGTGGTCATGCACTGTCTTCATTACCATTTCTAATTCTGCATGGATCAAATGCATGTTACAAAAGACATACACAAGGTCTTTGGTGCACTCAAAATTTACGCAATTCCTACAATTTGAGTGAACAAAATCATAGGAAGTTCAATTGCATTTGCAACTGCCTCTAGAGATTGCGATCAATAACTGTTGGGAGGCGTTGTAACACGACCTAATCACAACCCACAAAATTGTCAAATCGTGGATCGGCAATCCGGCTAGGGCATGGAAGCACGAGCCTAAGATGTATAGACATAGAGGATTCAAGGGATCCTTTTACTCATCATAGAGAGAAGCCATGGAAAGGGCTTCCTCTAATCAACAACACATTCCTACTTACTAATCACTTGCACACAATCATGTGGTTGAAATTAACCTCTCACATCAATCACTCTTATTCACAAATCTTAATCACAACTACACAAGCATGCAAATAACATACCTACTCCGCATTAAAGTGTCCATTCCGGCACAACCCCTCAATGCGACTACGTATGCACACACACTAACCGCACCTTGTAGAGAGAGATGAAGAGAAGGAATGTAGAGCCCTCACACACCATGGCCAATGGTGTGGATAGAATAGATTAACTCAAAATAGGGATTAGGAGATCTACCATCACACTAATACAATCTCACTCCACATAATCAAACAAAGAAGACTAATAAGAAAGAAAGTGTAATTGATTATTAGAAATCAAGAGCTACATGGGCATGGAAAGCCCATGAGCCTCATGACCATCCACTCTACAAAGAGAAGAACTCACCCAAGAATGACTTCTCATTAAGCATAGGGCTCTTTTATAGCTTTGGGCCTCAAACTCTTCAACTATCGGATAAAGTTAAGCTCTCTAGCTTAGACTCATACAACTTTTGAACTCCTACATGAGCCCAAGTCCCTATACAATGAAAATGAAATATTGAGCACTATAGCACATCTAGAACTTGATGCATAATTGGTGTAGCATGTGTTAGCCGTTGTTAACATTCCCCCCTTCCTAATTTGGCGTACGTCCTCGTGTGCTGGTGAAGCAAGACACGATGACATGGTAGAAAGCAAGTCTATGGAAGAAATGTTGAGCTGCCAAACATAAGAACAAGTAATGAGCATCCAAGCCCACCAAGAATGAATAAAACATGAAGCACAATGAACAACCATGCAAAGTGAATTTTTTGCTTCCAAAATATGGGTGAATCATAGTCAAAAACTAGACAACATAAAGCAAAAAACACTCAAAATATTATGAAGATTAAACCACTTGAAATTTCAGTCTTATGTATGAAACACAAGCAATCAATTATGACCCTAAGCTAATGCAAGTTCATAAACCTACTAGCCTAAAAACTATGTGAACAATCTTAATAAATCATCCAAGTCTATCATGTCTACGGGCTATAAAAAGGTTCCTAATCTATTAGTACATTGTCACAGCTTTTTGAAGCTCATGGAAGTTTTGATTTTGTCATTCATTGAAAAAATTAAATCACAATCACAAGGCTACCACCCCAAGGCAAGTCTAGGTGCGACTCCTGGCTCCTTGAACACTCAAGAAGATGTTCCAAAAGCCTACCAAGGCAATGGCTAACCCCTATTAGCCCACGGCATCGGTTTAGGGCCTTAGGGCCTTGACCAAGCGAGCCAAGGTGATTCCCCTCACTTTCCAAGTGCCAATGAGGCGCTAGGCCTCACATAGACACAACATAACATAAAGATTTTGACTTTCATGTGTCTAGTAGCATTTTTGCTACTTTTTCTTGACACTTTTTGCTTCATGGTTTCATGTTTTAGCACTTTTTTTTGCTTCCAATATGAGATGCTTATGGCAATTGGACTAAAGGACTAAGGACTAAGGTCATGTTAAAAATGAAATGGATTATTAATACTAACACTAAGAGTCTAGGACTAATGAGAAATGAACCTACACTAACCTAAGGTTAAGGCCAATTACCTATGATTGGCACACATAAAACCTTATTTTTTGATGAGTTAATTTTCACAAAGAAAAGTGTTGAAACTTTATTATGCGTAGCTTTTGAACATGAAAGAACCATAGCTTAGAAGCAAAATTTCACTTAAACCAAGCAAGAGAATGGAGAGAGAACAAGAGCAAAATCATGGAAGGATTCCAACTATTCATGCTCTTTGTGCATCCTTGAGCAAGAATCCTTTGTGTAGAGAAGTCTCTTGATCTTTTATTCTAAGGATGCTTTTTGATAGAAAATTTATGCATACATAACAACCATGAGAGAGATAAAATGAGCTTCAACATAAGCAAATTTTAGAATTTTTACCATTTCTCATGCATGATTCAAAAGTCAATTAAGTTCTAGCTCACTTGAGGTATGGAATTTAAAGCAAGCTAAGAGCTGAAAATAATGCAACTTTTGAATGAAATGAAGTGGCTCTTGAAAGTCGAATTTTACAATTGAAAGCTTTCCAAAAAGTTGGCTAACAACTAGCTCACATGAAATTTTACATTTTTTAGTGCAATCTATGAGCTAGAGATGACTTCAACTTGATGAATTGAAAATGAATGGCTATCAATAGCCAAATTATGTACTTGAAAGCTCAAAAAATTTGATTAAACACTAGCTTAAAATGAAAGAATTTAAATTTTGACCAAGCTATGAGCTAGCATGTATAGAACTTTTAATCCAAATAATTGGAATGGATCTAACTAGCCATATTTGCAATATTGCAATGATGACCCCTTCTTGGATCATTTGAAATCACACTCCTGTCACAACCCTTCAAAATGACGCTCAATTGTTAGTGCTCTTAAGCATTTGGAATTTCAAGACAAGCACTAATAGTCATGTTCAAGACTATTTCATGGAATCTGACGTCTCTAGCTCAAGATAATATAGCATTTTTAAGCCTGGGACCTCATGAGGTATGTACCAAGCGAATAGAGGCCCTTGAGACCCATCTATATATTAGATGGGTCTCAAGGGCCTCTATTCGCTTGGTACATACCTCATGAGGCCCTAGGCTTAAAAATGCTATATTTTGAGCTAGAGATGTCAGATTTCAGCGTTTTAAAGAGCTATCCTAAGATTTTTGGACGTTTCGAATGCATCCTTGGGCTTAAAAAAAGCTATATCTCAATCATAGGGCCTCATGAGGTCAGAACCAAGCGAATAGAGATCCCAAAGACCGCTCAAGGGCCTCTATTCACTTAGTTATGACTCCTTCATAGTCTTAAATAGTACCTATCAATCACTATCAAGTACAATCTGTTCGAATTTAAATTTCAAGTACTTCATAAAAAGGTGATTGATACTTGTGCGAGATGCACAAGTACAAGTACTTCACTTTATAGGATAGCAACTGCGGGTCATAAAAAGGTGTTCAGCGCTTGTGCAAGATGTCATTATCAAGCGCCTTACTTTTATGATGATAGTGACAATTTCACCAAAATGGTTTTCATGGACATTTTCAAAATGAGAAAAAAGGTTTTTTCAACATAACGTTACCCTTCTTCCTATTGGCTAAGGAGCATTCTCTCACTAGAGCTAAAAGGCCTGAAAATGAGTCCATTTCTTTCCTAATGGAAACATTTACATTTGCTTACTCTAATGTAGCATTGTAAGCATTGACAAGGTTCATACTATCCTTAAGTTGTATTCCTTGCATCCATGTAACATCTTCAAAAGGATAATTTTTGAACTTAATAAGATACCGTTGGATAATCTTACCATGTCGTAGTACCTTGTCCTCATGTCAAAGGATAGCTTCAGGTTGTAGCACCTCTTCTTGATCTTTGATTTTTGGGGGATCTTTGATAATTGGGTTTTTTGGTGGCTCTCCTTTGTAAGCTTGAGTACGCTCACATGAAAAGCATTGTGTATGAGCCAATGGTTGGGCAACTTGAGTTGATAATCCATGTCATTGATTGGCTTCAATATTTGAAAGGGACCATAGTATCTTTTTGCTAGTTTAGCATAATACTTTTGATGGCCCGTAGGATTTATGTCCGTCGTTTGCCTCAATCAAGCCTTGGGAAACTTGAGTAAGACCCAATAATTTCCTTTGAATGTTAAGGCCCCTCTGTGCTTGTTAGCATCAGCTTTTTGCCTTTGTTGGGAGATGGATATAGCCTCCTTAATCTTTTGGAAAGATTCTTGTAGGTCTCGGCTATACTCATCAGCAAATGAAGATCTTCCCATGTACCTTAAGTAGCAAGGGACTTTTAGGTATTCCCTCTATGCTTTCAAAAGGTGCCTTTTTGTAGTAGTATGGACAATGTTATTGTACACATACTCTACAAGTGGTAGATACTTCTACCATTGTGAGCATTAATCTACTTCTATAACATAAGTCTCTAGTAGATGGAGAATCGTAAGATTGGCTATCTCACTTTGGCCATCCGTTTGTGGGTGATAGGCCAAAGAGAAATTCAATCTTGTACCTAGATTTTCAAAGAGACCCTTCCAAAAGTTACTTGTCATTCTAGGATCTCTATTTCTGACACGATGGATGTTGACAATCCATGGCGTTTGAAAATATGTGATATGAAGAGGGTTCCCATTTGGTGTGCCTTAATAGTCTTTTTGACAGGAATAAAGTGTGTTTGCTTGCTAAACCTGTCGACCATGTCCATATGTAACATTTAATGGCCTAATAACTTATGTGTAGCGGAAATTAGCATGAACATAGTGGGCATTTCATTAGAATAGATTCCTAATGAGAATTACAAGAGTGCTTGGCTGGAGAGAGCAACAAAAAGCATAACACCTAGTTAGATAGCATCGACAATACTTTCAAAAGAGAGAGAAATTAAGCTATTGACAACAGTTGAGGACCGGATTTTCATGGAGCCGGTCCCCCCTCCAAAAGGCTTTGTATTATGGTTTCTCCCATCAAGAGAGACATTGTACAATACAATTCTTTGTGTTCCTTCAAGACTAGCTAGTGCAATGAAGATGGAAACTTCATGCACTAAGCAAAACACTTAACAAACACAACTTGAATTATCCCCGTTCTCAGACCCAAGACCTCACACACCTTCGAAGATTTTGCATGCACTTCATGGGTGTGTGAGTCACTCTCCCATCCAACATCTACTTTGCATTCTTGGGCTCCTGTGAAAATCCATGGTGCTTTAGGGAGTTTTATCGATCCATCGGACGCTGTTTGTGGCCAATATTTCTCCATACAATCCACATTTCTAAGGTCAACTCTGGCTCCCAAAGTATCTTTCTTGCCGGTCAGATGGTCCCATAGTAGATTACCCACATTCTTGAATATGTGCATTGGATCAAGCAAGTGATTGATCATGAGTCGGGGCCAGTATGGTAACTCGTATCATAGAGATAGCCTCACATATGCTGCTTGACCAAAGCGCCTGCGAACACGTCTATTCGGTTGCAAGATTGCTGTTTGTTGGCCAGCGTCAGAGTCCGACGAGTTATAATTGGCAACAACTTGATCTATAATAGATGGATCGAACTCCCCAAATTTTCAAACGTGCTGCAAAGAAACGCGTCTTGTTCGTCGCACAGCATGCTTGCATTGATTAGGACATAAGATCCTCATTGACGGCCCCACATCCTCGTTTCGGTTGGACGGCCCCACATCCTCGTCACTACTCATAATGAGGGCAAAAATCTTATAACCTGGACAACAAATTTAATCTTCTATTGGCATTCTTCGTTTTTTATCTCTCTCTCTCTCTCTCTCTCTCTCTCTCTATGTTCACACTGTAAACTATCTCACATTCTCTAGTCATGTCCAATCCTCGCACACCTCGGTCTAGAGGTGCACGGAGATCAGAACCACCGGGTTATAATCTCGTCTTTATTGGTCAATGCCTATATTTGTGGGTACAAGAAATCTACACACCCACGTCTACATGATAGTGCATGTAGTGGACAAAACCCTTTTGCCTCTTCTCTAGCTATAGCATTTCACAGCATCTTAACATCTTCTCACAGTATATCTTTTCACCGTTCGTCTAACTCTAATTTTTTTACCGTAATCTCGAAGTTAGACACTAATATAAAAACTCATTCCAAAATCTTATCTTAAATCTAACCTAATTGAACATGTGGTCATTCGCTCCATTGAAGGGTAAAAGACATACCAATGGGGCTACTAGCTATGTAGATGTGAAAAGGAGAGCATGTATTTTGAATGATTTCATCTTCCCCCACACACAATTTAGAGAGAGAGAGAGAGAGAGAAAAGAGATTGTGTGCACTGTGTACATCATTTCAAAGGGCAGTATAATCCTTCGGTGTACTCAAAATAAACCTAAATCTAATGTAATCTAACTTAAATAAACCTAAATCTAAATCTAACCTTATCTTAAACGATAAAAAGAGGAAAATGAGATAACCTTTCTATCACCCAAGTGTCGTAGATTCGTTATGCCATTTTCCTCTTCAATAACAAGTAAATAACATAAATAAACCTAAATCTAATCTAATATAACGTAAATCTAAATCTAACGTAAATAGACTTAAATAAACCTAAATCTAATCTAATATAACATAAATCTAAATCTAACGTAAATAAACCTAAATCTAATCAAACGTAAATCTAACTAAAAATAAACCTAAATTTAATCTAATTTAACTCAAATAAACATAAATCTAATTTAACATAAGTCTACATCTAACCTAATCTTTAACGTCTTTCGAGATAGTTTCTTACGACGTTAAAACTCTCTTCTTCTTGTGTGTGTGTGTGTGTGTGGGTGTGTGTTTGCCAATAAAAAGAGAAAAATGGTATAACCTTTCTATCACCCAAGTGTGCTAGATTGGTTATGCCATTTTCCTCTTGAATAACAGGTTTTGAGTTCAACTCCTCGTCGGCTAGATCTTTAGGTCTCTTTAATTAGTTTCCTACGACGTTAAAATAAACTCTCTTCTTCTCGGGTGTGTGTGTGTGTGGGTGTGTGTGCACGCCAATAAAAAAAGGAGAAAAATGGTATAACTTTTTTATCACCGAAGTGTGATAGATTGGTTATGCCATTTCCCTCATGAATAACAAGTCTTGAGTTCAACTCCTGTCGACTAGATCTTTAAGGTCTCTTGGGATAGTTTCCTACGATGTTAAGACTTTCTTCTTCTTCTTCTCCTCTCTCTCTCTCTCTCTCTCTCTCTCTCTCTCTCTCTCTCTCTCTCTCTCTCTCTCTCAATGTGTGTGTGCATTCTTTGTTTATGCATGTGTGTGTGTGTGGTTTTGGTTTATGCATGCTCTCTCTCTCTCTTTTCCTCTCTCGATGTGTGTGTGCATTCTTTGTTTATGCATGTGTGTGCGTTTTTTGTTTATGCTTGTGCTCTCTCTCTCTCTCTCTCTCTCTCTCTCTCTCTCTCAAACACAATGTGTGTGTGTGTGTGAGAGAGAGAGAGAGAGATGGAGAGAGAAAGAGGGGAAGGGAACATGAGAGTGAGGAGAAGGAAGGAGCATACCTGGCTCTCCTTCCTCTCCTCGTGTGTGTGTGTGTGTGCACGCGCGTGTGCATGTGCATGTGCGTGTGTGTGCGCGTGCGCGTGTGCGTGTGCGTGTGTGTGTGCGTGTGCGTGTGTGTGTGTGTGGATAAGAAAGAGACAGAGAGGGAGAGCGGCATTACCTTGCTTGCTTGAGCGTGCACTGAAAACTCAGATATGAGATCTGAGTTTTCGAACGCTCTCGGTTAATTTTTTTAGCCGTGACAACGTCGCTATGAGCGTCGCTAAGTTACAAGTAACTTAGCGACACTCATAGAGACGCCTATAGCGACGTCGTGGTTTTTCACATTTGAGCGTCACTACTATTAAGTGCCTCTTGTAGTACTCCCCATAGGGAATGGTTCTCCACATATACTACTATGTATGGTTAAGTCAAGCTTGGAGATTCCTATCATCTTGATAAATGCGGTATGGGACATGTCAAGTTATGCATGAAAAATGGCACTAAATTTATGCTTCGTGGAATCAGACACGTTCCTAAACTAGTTAAGATTTTGGTGTCAGTTGGTCAGCTTGATGCTCTAGGCTATACTATTGTTTTTGGCAATGGTTCTTGGATGGTGCGTAAAGCAAATTTGCTTGTTATAGAAAGAAAGAAATGAAAATCCTTCAATGTTTGGGCTACTTACCTATGTTAAACTTTTTTGGTTTCCATTTATGTGAGCATTGCATCTATGGCTAGAAAACTAGGCAAACTTCCTCTCCATTACATCGAGAGTTGGGAAACCTTCTAGATTTGGTTCATAGTGATTTATGTGGGCCTATGCCACACAAATCTCTCGAGGGCGCACTATATTTCCTAACATTCATAGATGACTCTACTCAAAAGGTGTGACTATATCTTTTGAAGGGAAAAGAAGTGTTTGCTACATTCTAGAAATTCTTAGCCATGGTTGAGGACCAATCTGGTAGAAAGCTAAAAGCTTTTCAAACTAACAATGGTGGAGAGTATGTCTCCACACGGTTCAAGAATTTTTGTAGTAAACGAGGCATTTGGTGACAGTTTACTATGCCATACACACCTGCTCAAAATGGCATTGTTGAGCGTATGAATCGCATGATTTAAGAAAGAGTCACTGCCATGTTATCTATGGCAAATTTACCTCCTAAGTTTTGGGGAGAGGCTGTTATGAGAGTTGTACACATCACCAATAGATCACCTAGTACTCCGTTGAATTTCAAGATTCTGTAAGAGATGTGGACTAGCAAGAAGTCAACTTATGATAGATTACGTGTGTTTGGGTGTAAAGCATTCTCAAACATTCCCAAAAAACTTTGCAAGAAGCTAGATCCCAATCACACAAGTGCATCTTCATTGGTTATGGTGCAGATGGAGAGATGGGATATTTTCTCTGGCATCCGGAATCTCACATGCAGCTCACAAGTGATATTCAATGAGCCTAAAATGCATACACAGCCTGTTAAAGAGGTCAAATATTGAAAAGTCAGATTTTAGAATGTAGCCTTTACAAATTTGGGAAAACCAACTCAGTCTACTAGTGATGTTTCTACCACTAGTAGTGCTCCACAGAGAGTGAAATCTAGCAGTCAGGTAGTGAGGAGATCTACGTGTGTATCTCATGTTCCTGAGCGGTTTGAGTTAGGATTGGACTATGTGTTAGTCACTGATTGCAATGAGCCCACTTGTACAAAGAAGCTATTCAAATGGAAGATAGCATGAAGTGGGAGCAGGCTATGCAATCTGAGTATAACCCATTTTAGCCAATGAAACTTGGGAATTGACAATGTTACCAGCGGATAAATATGCATTGCCTTGCAAATGGGTGTACAAGAAGAAGTACACGACAAAAGATCCCAAGCCTAAGTACAATGCTAGATTGGTTGCTAAAGGCTTCAAGCAGACAAAAGACATAGATTTTGATGAGATTTTTTCTCCAATAGTGAAGATGCCTACACTACGTCTTGTGCTTGGCTTAGTAGCCATTGAGGACATTGAACTCGTCCAAATGGATGTGAAGATGGCATTTCTTTCACAGGGGTCTTGAAGAAGTTGTCTACATGAAGCATCCATAAGGTTTTGAGATCAACCCTGAGAAGCCAACAAAGGCAGAACTGGTGTGTAGACTCAAAAAAGCTTTGTATGGACTAAAGCAAGTCTCAAGTTATTGATACATCAAGTTTGATAAGTACATTCAATCTCAAGGTTATATATGGATCCAAGAGGATCACTGCTTGTACAGAAGGAGTTTGAACAATGGTTCCCTCATCATTCTCATCTTGTATGTGGATAACATGCTTATAACCGGGAAGTCTAAATATGAGATTACACTTCTCAAGGATGCCTTAAGCAAGCAGTTTGCCATGAAGGATTTGGGTGATGCACATCATTTTCTTGGTATGCGTATCAAGAGAGATCGTAAACGTGGAATACTTGAACTATCAGACTAAGAGTATCATTATGAGAAACTTGTACTCAATTTTGGGCCCTGTAAGAAACACCAACTCGGCATAGAGAGAGGTAATTCTAGAAAATATAAAAGTAGTTTTTGGGAGTTCTATTTCTCATAGTACATACATAAAAGTTTACTCGAGCACTTAAATGCATGCTCGTACAAAATACTTTTCGAGAGCTCAACTTAAGTGTACAAAAAGATCCATGTCATGAATCTTAATGAGTCATGTGATGTGTGATGAGAGAAAACACATAAGAGATGTTTTCAGAACACGACAAGAATACCATGGATGCATCCGGAACGTCCAAAACCTTAGGACAGCACTTTAAAACGCTGCAATCTGACGTCTCTAGCGCAAGATATAGCATTTTTAAGCCTAGGGCCTCATGAGGTCAGAACCAAGCGAACAGAGGCCCTTGAGACTTGACCTCATGAGGCCCTAGGCTTAAAAATGCTATATCTTGAGCTAGAGACATCAGATTTCAGCGTTTTAAAGTGCTATCATAAGGTTTTTGGACGTTTCAGATGCATTCTAAGGCTTAAAAATGCTATGTCTTAAGCTTAAGGCCTCATGAGGTCAGAACCAAGCGAATAGAGACCCAAAAGACTCCTCAAGAACCTCTATTTTCTTGGTTCTGACCTCATGAGGCTCTAGGCTTAATATGCTATATCTTGAGCTAGAGACGTCAGATTTTGACGTTTTAAAGTACTATGCTAAAAATTTTGGACGTTTTGGATACATTCTAAGAATTAAAAATGATATATCTTAAGCTTAGGGCCTCATGAGGTCAGAACCAAGTGAATAGAGGACCAAGAGACCCTCAAGAGCCTCTATTCGCTTGGTTCTGACCTCATGAGGCTCTAGGATTAATATGCTATATCTTGAGCTAAAGACGTTAGATTTCAGCGTTTTTAAGTGCTATGCTAAGGTTTTTGGAAATTTCGGATGCATCCTAAGGCTTAAAAATGCTATATCTTAAGCTTACAGCCTCATGAGATCAGAATCAAACGAATAGAGACCCAAGAGACCCCTCAAGGGCCTCTATTCGCTTGGTTTTGACCCCCTCATAGTCTTAAATAGCACCTATCAATCGCTATCAAGTATGATTCATTCGAATCTGAATTGCAAGTACTTCATAAAAAGGTGAATGATTCTTGTGTGAGATGCACACATACAAGTACTTCACTTTATAGGATAGCAACAAAAGGTCATAAAAAGGAGTTTGGTGCTTGTGCAAGATGTCACTATCAAGCGCCTTACTTTTCTGGTGATAGTGACAATTTCATCAAAATGGTTTTCATGGACATTTTCAAAATGAGAAAAAAGGCTTTTTCAACGTAACATTAACCTTCTTACTATTGTCTAAGGAGCATTATCTCATTAGAGCTAAAAGGCCCAAAAGTGAGTCCATTTCTTTCCTAATGATTCACAAGGTCTTGTAACATTTTAACATGCAAGGGGGGAAAACATTGACTACCCCAATGGCTACAGATGTAAAGCTTAGCAAGAATGATTGCCCTCGGATGCTCAAAAGTCAAAGATGGAAAAGGTACCATATTCTTTGACAGCTGGCAAGCTCATGTTTTCTGGTTAGCAAGCGACCAGATATTGCATTTGCAGTGGGAGTGGGAGTGGTGAGTAGGTATATGGAAGAAAGCATTGGAAAGCAATGAAACATATCTTGAGATACATCAAGAGTCAACCGGTAAGTGCTTACGCTTTGGGAATAGTGATGCATTCATAGTTGGATATACTACTTTAAATTATGTCGGTTGTGTGGGCACTAGGAGATCCACATCTGGCTATGTTTTTTTGTTTGCTGGAGTGGAAATCTCTTGGAGATCATGTCTTCAAAATTGCACTTCGTCTTTCACCACTAAGGTTGAGTATGTTGCAGTTTCTAGTGCTAGCAAGGAAGCTGTATGGTTATCTCGTCTAGTTGGAGACCTTGGTACTGGAGTGTTACATTGTGACAGCCAGAGTGCGATTGTGTTAGGAAAGAACCCCATGTTTCATTCCAAGTCAAAACACATCGAGGTCAAGTATCATGTGATACGAGATATTTTGCCTAGCAAACGCGTGGATGACAACCCTGCAGATGCTCTTACCAAGAGCTTAGCCACCACAGAGCGGTTCACACAATGCATTGAGATTATGGGCATAGGTTGAAGCCTCATGATGCTTCACATTTGTACATGATTGTCATAACATAGGCCGGGTCTCTGTTGAGATAGGAGCCAGAAAACCTTTATTAGGGAGTAACCAAAGTTTGTGCTCCACCCCTAAAGATTCAACCTCCACTTGTCGTATTGTTAGAAATGGGAAAATTTTGGATACCTTAGGTACCAATTCCAAAAGCGAAGTCTCACTAAGAGAACATAAATCTTTCCAATAATCTTTAATAGCTTTCGCAGCTGCAGCATCTCTACAAAAAATGCTGCTGGTATGTGGGAGAATTGGAATAGTCGGGGCCGTGACAAAACTCGAATTGAGCGCACACTACTTTTTGAGAAGGTTAGCAAGTTGGCACCATCAGACACGAACTTGGCCAAGTCCTCTTTATGAGCTTTAGAGATAGTTGGAATATTAACAATAATGTTAGTAATAACTGAGACACTCTACAACCAAAGTTTTGACCCATTTGTCAAGCAGACTCTCGAAATTAGGGAGGTAGTAGGATTACTAGACGACGCCACAATGAGAGCAGATGATTCCGCATCTTGAATGCATCTAAGAACCAAAAGTGAAGCTTGTAACAGCGGCTCCATTGGCAAATCCAATCGCTGATACAAGGAAATTTCCTGAAGAAAGCATAATTAGAAATGTCTCAGAAATTTGAAAGAAAGTATACAAGGTAGAATCTAAAATAAACTATACAGTTAATGGTTTAATGTAATATTCTAGTAGCTATCTCAACCTTCAACGAGTCAAAAAACATTCATAATGACCGTGTGAGGCTAGCCCCTCCTAGCTTAGACTGACTATTTTACCAGAACAACCTGACCTAGCACAATACTGGGAGCCTGGTCCTGACCCAGTGGTAAGACTGGATCTAAGTGCGATTTGTGTGTGTTTTAGTTATTTACTTATATTACCCACAGACGAACGTATACATGTTCAAAGACCAAGGTACCCAGATAAATACAAAATTTATTATACAAAACAAACTTAGATAGCCTGATTTTGTACAAATGAATAACATCAGGTTGGTACAAGACACCATTTAAAAGGTAGAAACTCCTTCACAAACTTCAAACCAGCTGTCAATCTTGCAAACAGTAAAGCACCAAAAAGTTGAACCAAACAGAGTAGCCCTCACCTGCATCCATAGAAACAAGACAACATTCTGTTAGCATTGGCTCCGTATGCAGGTGATGCATGGGCATCCTAGTTGTTATCCATGTCACAAAGGTACAACTTTTTTGTGCAAGTACACTTATCATTGAAAGAGAAATTTCAAGAGACTTTGGTAGTCAATTACACCATCATAAACAAACCTTTACCAATTTGGTATACTGGTACTGGTACCAGTCTTAGATTTTTCAGTGTTAGTATTGGTACTGGTAGTATTGGTACTGCTAAATTGATATACTGGTACACAAGTATTGGTACTAGTCTCAGACGTTAGTGCTAGTACTGGTACTAGTAGCACTGGTACTGATACTGCAATATTGCTATATTGCTATACTAGTATACTTGTTCCAAGACATATTGTCTATGTCGAGAATACCAAAGAAAGGTAAAAACCAGTAGTTTTATACTCGAAAATAGGAAATAGGTATTTCTATAAGAGTCTTGCAAAGAGCTTGTGTACTAGTACTGACACGGGTCTAGTATATTGGTATTGGTACTAGTACCAGTTGTTAACCACTTGCGTCCACTCCTAGTAGTCATGGGTCGGGCTTGTCGGTCCGATAGGAAAAGGGTAAGAGTGATCGTCGATGAGAGGTGCACTCTAACAGTAACATTCAAGGGTTAGTTGGCTAAGTATGGGCGTCCAAGTGTCAATGGGGCGAGCTCATATAAAAGTCACCTAAACCTAAAAATCATTCATTCTCTCATTTGTGCAATGCAAGAAGAGTGCTCTTGCTCCATCTCCTTCTTCGTCTCCCTTGTGTACTAGTGTGTGTGTGTGTGTGTGTGTGTGTGCGTGCGTGCGGCTTGTGAGAGAGAGAGAGAGAGAGAGAGAGAGAGAGAGAGAGAGAGAGAGAGTGTGTGTGTGTGTGTGTGCGCGTGTGATCAAGCATTGCAGCGGCACGACGACGGCGAGGCGGTTGAGCGCGGTGCAACGGGGGCTTCTTCTTCTTTGTGCGAGGAATCCTCCACGAAATCAAGTGTAGAGCGGTGAGTGACACACCATTGTCATCTTTGAGCTTACTAGTTTAGGCTAGTTGCGTGCTTGGAGCCATCTGTGGCTTGCACACAGTGCTAGGCATGGCCCTTGATTCGATACGTGCAGCAGAAGCCCACATTTTTGGCATCGCTGTTGGGAAATCGCCCTGCACTAAGCTGAAGAGGCACTATGTGCTTCTTCTGTGAGTGTTTGTGTTAGGACGGAAGAGGAAGAAGAAGAAGTTATTTTCTGCAAGCTTTAATTTCCTACATAATCTTTGTTTTTTGCCATTGTCTGCTTTTACAATTTTTTTTTTAATTTGCACAGTTAGTAGTTAGTAGTTAGTAGTTAGTAGTTAGTAGTGAATGAGTGTTTTTTGCCAATGTCTGCTTGCACACAGTCTTTACATAGTTAGTGAATAGCTTGTTTTATGTCAATGTCTGCTTTTACGCAGTTTTTTATTTGCACAGCTAGTAGTTAGTGTGTTAGGTAGTAAAAGAGTAAGCAGTTAGCAGAGTAGGAAGTTGTAATGTGAGTTAGTAGTTAGCAGAGTAGATAAGCTTAGTTAGCAGAGTAGTTAGCTGCAGAAGAGATAAGGTTAGGTTAGTTAGGAGAGTAGGCAAAAAGTTTTTGTGTGTGTGGCCCAAAAAGGCCACCGAAACCGCGCGCAACAACTGGCCAAAAAAAAATTAAAAATTAAAAAAATTAAAAAAATTAAAAAAAATCGAAAGGTATGAGCGTGCTCTACAAAAAAATTGGATCAGGATCGGGATCATTTCCCCAAGCCCCAGCCCACCCTAGGCCCAGGCCTAAGTCCTTACTCTTATGATATATACTAGACTCACTCTTATATATATACCCTACCCTCACAAGAGGGAATGAGGGCATGTGGGAAAAGTTCCTCAAGTCCTCCACCATCCCCTTCACACTCACCCTTTGGACTTACTAATTCTAGCCCTCTCTCCACCAGAAAAAGTCTATTTTTAGGATTCTGGGAGCTGTACATAACCAAAATGGGGGTTGTAAAGCACGGTACATCCCTCTAGCCAAGACGCTTGTTTTGAGCTATCGCACGCTATATTATGTGGCTCGGTTAAAAAAAGGGACCAA
Source organism: Adiantum capillus-veneris (assembly GCF_014529385.1). Lineage (NCBI taxonomy): Eukaryota > Viridiplantae > Streptophyta > Polypodiopsida > Polypodiales > Pteridaceae > Adiantum > Adiantum capillus-veneris. The sequence goes on from NC_140931.1 coordinate 150,074,280, forward strand.
AAATACCAAAAAATGGGTTATAAACACCTAAAAAACTAGGTGGGCGGCCTCCATGGGCACTCACCAACACCTCTAGAGTGTCGAGGTCACATGCACCTACGCTCTGGTCGTGTGCTAGAGGACGAGCACATCAAAAGTGTCTCCGTTTACGTGAGTTCTCATTATTCCTCTACCTTAGGCTCTAGACCCTCAGCAGGAACCCAAGGTAGTACCACTCAGGACCCACATATAGCATCTAGTGACTCTTCCTATGACTATGACATCATGGAGGGTTACCCAATGCCTAATCCTGATAGCTCAAGCCAAGACATGCATGCCATGGGTCCACAGTCCAGGCCGAGCGTGCTTAGCCGCTTGAAGAAAACCTTTAGTAGAGCCACTCGCTCCGAACATGGAGCTAACAATGTAAATGAGGGGGTGGGAAAGTAAATTCTCCATTCATGACCAACGTAGACCCTGTGCCCTTAGAGAATGTGCACGTGAATACTCCATTGACTGCACCTCCGGACTCTTCAGAGCTATTTCCCTCCGAGGTTATATTACTGATGGTAGAATCCTTGCCGAAGTACAAGAAGTTGAGCGGTATATCATCGCGGCTAGGGAAAAGGAAATTGAAAGCTTACGCAAGGCGGAGCAACAAAGAGAGTTAAAATCGAAAGCCCCTATGTCAATATCTTTGCTAGGAGAGCAATCGAGTGCTCCTGAATTAGCGACCACTAAGGGTCGACCCATAGAGATCCACATTGCATCTAGTTCAAAGGACACCCCTACAATCTCAAGCCTAGATGGAGCGTTCCTAAATGATAACTGGGAGTACGAACTACAAACAAAAACTCTAACCGACCTATACACAAGTCACACGTATCACGTGGGCTAGTTAGATGTCCAACAATCCACAACGGGTGCTACTAGTATGGAGGATCAACAACAAAGAGTTTCTGCGGTTATCCATAGGGTTATTGAGGTAGATAGACAGAACAAGGGGATCCACATGCCTTCAACGGGTCTCATGAGTATCTTGGATAGAGGGAAGGCTAAACAACCAACCTTATCGCAAATGGAGACACCCTCGGTAAGTCGGATGGATCCTCCATATGTTGTTTTGCCAGGGGTCTCAGTGCAATCTGAGCCCACAAGCAGTAGCTTTACTTTTCCAAGCCTAGCTCATCTTTCCCTTGATGACACCACGGCTACCATGCCTACCCCAATGATGGGCACGCCAAGAAACACTCCATGGACCTCATTTGTTATTAAAGCACCACTACATGGTAGCTCAATGCAGACAACGGCCCCTACAAGTGTGTACCAATAGTATGCACCTATGGGTCATTGCACTCATGTAGCCCCTATCCCTCCCATTGTTTCAACAACCTATGCTCCACAACCACAACACCCAAGCTCTTATTTCCATGGGACCATACCGGCTAGCATTAGCATGTCACATCCAACGTCTGCCATGCTTAGGGCCATACATATGAACTTTGGACCGCCACATGGCACAACACCGTACCAAACGTGGAACCCAAGGGCTTCCTATGCACCAAGCAGCCCAATGCCAATACCTACTCCACATGTAGTCTCTGGAGCACCTCCACCCACGGTTCCTGCTCACTTAGGTGACTTGGAAACATTTTCTCAAGTTATCGATCGATCTATTGCTGAGAATATGTGTAATACGCCTGATAGATAACATAGAAGTAAGGCAGTACAAATATCCAAGCTCACACAAAAATTTAGTGGAGACGGGGATGTGATAAAGCAAATCAAAGTGTTTGAACAAATACCTAACCTTAAGTGGGAAGGCTGGGGATTGGTATAGAACCCTAAGGGTGGAAGAAAAAACAATTTACCCTACTCTTAGGAGACTGTTCTTAAAAGAATATATACGAGAGGGAGTGCTTTGGGGTGTAGCCTCTCAGCTCTAGAAAGCCCAACGAGAGGAAGGAGAGTCGGTAAGAGACTTTATTAGTCGCTTGAAGCATTTGAATTCTCGTTGTAAACCAAATAAGCGCTACAATAATAATCAATTGCTTGATAGATTCATTAGGGGATTACAACATGAGGATATCTACAATGGCCTAAGTCATTAGAGGTATCACCACTTGGGAAGCGGTCACCTAACTCGCAAGCATCAGGACACCAGCCAATGACCCTAAAGCCTATTGCTAAGGAGCCAAAGATATTTGAGATGACTTTAGCAGATCTCACCAAGGCCATTCAACAGAGTCTTAGAGAAAATCGTGCTCCACAAAACAAACATATGTATCCAAGAAGGGAGCAACAATGGTTCTCAGTATGCTATGGACCGCATAGTATCAGTGCATGTCCTACTTTTAGAGTAAAATTCAATGGGAATTGCAATGCCTGTGGGACGTATGGTCATCAAGCTAAGGATTGCATAGTATTTAAGCGTGCGATGGCCAATAGACCAACCTTAGCATGGACATACACACATCGAGTGCCTGCATTGATGCCGGACCCACCTCTTGAACAAATGTCACAACACATGGTCTCTATGGTCCCGAATGTTGTTCAAACAACACCCTTACCACCTCCAATGCTAGGGCCGCAACCACCACATCTGAGAATCACATCAATGAATCAAGTGGGTTGTGAGTCATCTAATATAGACCCTAATATTTCCTATGGGATTGATGCGCTTGAAGAAAGTTCACAATACTACATGGAGGACTATTGGGGACAAGTCAAACCTGTCTAGCCATTAAACTTGATTGAGGTTACCGAGGATCCATCACAAAGTACACCTATGGTACCAGTAAACAAACTCACACGATCGATGCTCCAAAAACAAAATATATTATTGAGGAAAGAGACACGGCATCAATTGCCCAATCTCAGAAAAACAAGAAAACACGAAGGAAGAGATCGCAAAAAGCAGCGAAGTCAGAACCCAGTTCAAAGACCAACAATAGGGACTGGTGACAACCCCGTATATATGAACGATGATGAAGAGGATTCTGATTCAGGTGAAACCATGGAGACCAAAACAACCACTAAGATAGAAACCAACAAGGAAGATCTTCATGAGCCACAAGGACCAGGATCCAAGGAGAAGATAGGAACTTATTCAAACCCTACATAGGAGATCGAGCGAGTCAAGCAATTAAGGAGTTTGGTAGAAGATACCCAAAGGTATCTAGAGCCAGCACCTAGGTAGATCCAGATTACACACACGGTGTTCCCTACGCAACAACAACCTCACCAAGTCCATAGACCCTTATCCATACCTAGTGTCATCCAAGAAGAAAGTGATTTAAAGTCATGGGAAAGTGGACGTACTCACTTCTTGATGGAAAGAATGTTTACAGAGGGACTACCTGACCCTATTGAAGAAATGGATATCCCATCTTCCCCATGTCAAGGGACTGAAGCCCAACAGGTGCCGTTAAACATTGCCAAATTGATGGATTTCATGTCTTCAGAAGTTAGAACCACCATCATGTCCAAACTATATAAAGACCCGGAGCTAGTCTCAGCTCTTCGAGCTTTCCTCAATGGAGAACTGAAGGTTGGTGGGCCACCACAATTTTCACATATGGATGAGCTAGGGAGATTCCAATAGAGGAGGAACACTTAGATCCACAACCCAACCTAGATGAGAACCTTGTTGTAGAATTACCTATTAACAAGTTGGGACAATACTTTGAGGGAGATGAATCCAATGCAACCATACCGATCACTACCAAGGGATTAACTGTGAAGGGAATCCTTGATGGTGGTGTTGGGGTTAGCATTGTAGCTAAAAATTGTTGGAAAATTATGGGAAGACCTCACCTTGCGACCACAACCATAGTAGTGAAGACGGCCAATGGGTCTATTGTTAAACCTATTGGGATGCTAGAAGATCTCAAGATCAAGGTCTTTGGACATAAAATAAGAATTATCTTCATTGTTATGAATTTCTCCAAGCACACTATGGCATCAGTGATGATCTTAGGACATCCTTTCATGAGGGAAGCAAAAATGGCACATGACTGGTCTAAAAACCATGTCTACTTGCAGTTCCAAGATTCTGTCATTTGAGTGGATCTTGTAACTGGTTGAGCACATCCCCTAGGAAACAGGTTTATAATTGATCATAGATCTAACACCACAGTCCACTCGGCCCCATTGCAGTATTGTTACACGTGTAAAGCGGACACTGATGTTGGGGAAGATTCTCCTTATATGGATGTACTACCTGGGATGACTGAGTCGGACAATGTGGATTGGGTCCACCTAGCAGAAACCATAGACACTTGGGGAAACAGGGGGAAGACCTGGGTAACACCTAAAGAGGATGAAATGCCACCACTCGTACCCTTAAATCTGCTAGAAGCAAGGTATGTAGCTTCTGATGACCTATAAGATGAAGGTTTGACTGGCATTGGAACCAGTAGCGTCTCATTAGACTATAGCCCACACGATTTGGGGTCAGAATCATCAATTGAAATTGACTCTGAGGATGAAGAATCTGAGTTAGATCTTAGTGTAAATGTGGGGCAAACCATTCAGGGCCCAGTGGTACCCTAGATAACAATCTATCCAAGGGAGCAGAAGACACAAGTAGCGATTCATCTAGTGACTCTTCACTAGAGATCGGTCATAATCAAAAATTAGACAAGAAGAATAAGAGATATAAGAGGCAACAATACCAAGCAAATGTGCGTGCTAGAATAAATGAAAAGAAATCTACCGCAGAATGGCTTAATTATATGGGGGCATGTGATGCTCATCAAAAGTTGGTAGATAACTAGGGTGAATACCTTCAAAGCGTTATGTGGTGTAGTCCACAACCCATTGACGTCGCACAACTAGAGGCTACATAGAAGCCAAAGTTGATCCGTACCATAAGGAGACGACAAAATCAAAAGTTATCTCAACAACAAAAGGAATTGGAAGTGAAGTCACAGTCCACAGAACAACAGGACCCCGCAGACTTACACCCTCCACCTAAACATTTCAAGTCCTACACCACAGAGGAACGTAAGGTTGTGTATACAAAGGCTCAAAGAAAACCTATCGATGGGAGCAATGGAGTCTATGACGGTCCAATGATAGTTAAGGAAATAGAGTTAGCAGACCCAGGAGAAGAGTCCAAACCTGTTTTCATTGCCCAAGATCTGAGAGAGACTGAGGAGTGTGTACTTAAAGAACGTCTCAAGGAATTCAGGGATATATTTTCCTGGACATATCATGATATGAAAGGTGTTCCACCTTCCATGGTGCAACACACAATCCCCATGAATAGCACGGCTAAACCAGTTCAGCAATGACCCTACCCAATGAATCCTATATATGCAAAGATCGTTCAAGAAGAGATTGAAAATCTTGTGAAATGTGGAATCATATACCCTATTGAGCACTCAATATGGGTGTCTCCAATAGTGATTGTGCCAAAAAAGGATGGGAAACTCAGAGTGTGTGTTGATCTCAAGAAGGTCAATGCCGCCACTAGGAGGGACCATTACCCCTTGCCATATTCAGAACATGTGCTCCAAAGAGTTGCAGGGAAGGAAGCTTATAGCTTTTTAGATGGGTACTCAGGCTACAATCAAATCACATTGCGCTAGAGGACTAAGCTAAAACAGCCTTTATAACCGAATTTGGAGTGTTCACATTTCATGTTATGGCTTTTGGCTTTACCAATGCCCCTGCTACCTTTCAAAGATTAATAAACACTACTTTTAGAAAATATTTGAGGGAGTTTTGTGAAGCTTTCTTAGATGACCTTTGTGTTTATTCCTCTTGGAAAGAACATCTATCATGCTTACGAAAAGTGTTTGAGAAGTGCAAATTGTATCGCATCTTCTTAACCCCTTTCAAATGCCAATTTTGGATTAAACATGGAGTCATTTTAGGCCATATAATGTCCAAAAATGGTATTTCCACAGATGAGAGCAAAATTAAAGCCATTGCTGAATTGCCACCACCTACAAACTATAAAGGAGTTCAAAGGTTCATGGGCCATGTTGGCTATTACCGATGGTTTATTTTAAATTTTGCCGAGATAGATCGTCCTTTGTACAAGCTTCTTATTGAGTTCCACTGGACCTCGGAGTGTGCACATGCTTATGAGTCATTGAAAAAGACCTTGACCAGCGCTCCTATTCTACGAGTGTCCGATTGGAATGTAATTTTCCATGTGCATATTGATGCATCGAACTTTGCTATTGGGTGTGTTCTAGATCAACCAGGAGAACATAAACTGGACTACCCCATTAGCTTTGCAAGTCGTCAATTGAATGATCCCGAGAGAAACTACACCACTACAGAGTGAGAAGGATTAGGTATGATTTAGCTACTACCTTCTAGCCAACAAGTTTGTTTTCTATGTTGATCATCAAGCCTTGTTGTATCTAGTAAATAAACCTTGTTCTACGGGAAGAATTACACGATGGTTGTTAATTCTCCTTGAGTTTATTTTACCGTTGTGGTGAGACTTGGTCAAAGATGGAATTTTGGAGGGAAAAGACGTCACTAATGAGCAAAGAGATATTCGATTTGGCTATGATAGAGAAGTAATAATTCTTCTATGAATGTATATTTACAAAGTTGTTTGAATTTCTCTATGAACATATATCATGAAGCTGTTTGAATTTCTAATATTCTTACTTAGAGTTTAGTACTCGTCTTTATACTTTTAGGTATAGGCATATAGCAACATGTGGGCTTATGGACAACACCTTTGAGTCGACAAAATTAATCAACGATGTGTTACTCAAGATTCTTGCATTGTTTCATCTTTTACACAACAATCACGTGCAAGTGAAAGAGATACAAACCCTATCAATGAGGAGGTTGGTTATGTGGAAACCGTAGTTGGTATTTATGAACTCAAATTCCATGTTTGCAAGTGGGTAATAAGATTTTGTACATATACACAAATATGGATGCTATTTCTTCTAAGGCAATTTGAAGATCTTATGTTAAACATATTATATTAAAGATTGATTGGTTCCATGGTGAGTGTAAAGGAGCTAGAGCCACAATGAGACAAGTGCCATCTAGTTTTTGAGCAGTTGACTCTTCAAAACCATTATGTACAACACAAGAACCATATGTTTTCCGGCACATTGTGAGCAGGCCATCTTCTCAGTTCTCCAGATTCTCTCAATCCATGGAGGTAAGTCGTGCCTGTCAATCCTAAAGCATGTCAGATATTTGACACCACCAACTCAAATGGAATCTTATATGATGTAACTCAAAAGACCGACACAACTTCTACACATTCCCATCTCCTAATAACATTAGCACATGACGACTACTCTAATGAAGAAGAGAGCGGCACTGATGCAATGGATGATGAAACAAAAGATTTGGCCTTAGAGTTAGACATTGAGCCTTCATACAAGCCTAATCCATCCTCGATTGGTTTGCTAGACACTCTCTCACTTGATGCAAACTCGACAACTGAAGAGCTTCAAGAAGCAATGAAGGACCGAGTTTGACTGAACCCTAAAGAATAGAGTACCGTAGAAGAGAATGAGCATTGTAATCCATTCAAAAGCATGAGTACCCAAACCCTGAATAATCGGTAAGAACAAACTCCCCTAATTTATTTTTTTAGTCGAATAGAATTTGGTACTACATATTTTTATTTTTATTAGTTCTCTCCTACTTTCTCCCCTTTCATATGGGACACCAGCCCTTGAGGTAGAGGCTAGCCCACCAGCTATAGGCCCTCAGGCTCGAGGGTGAGCCCAAATTGGCTCTATGGCTGAGAGGTGAGCCTGATGTCCGCCCATTACGTGTCTAGGAGTGAGTTTGACTTGCGACATACCATGTGTATAGGATTTTCTTGGTTTTATAACCGCGAATATTTTTGAGGACAACATTTTAAAATAAGGGTAGAAGTGTTACATCCCCAAACATTAGGATGGGTGCCTGCAGTATGTTTGATTAGTGTGATCCTATAAGTAAGTCTTGAGTCTCATTTGCGATCGTCATGTGTGATCACCACACTTGGACTCTACACCGATGGTGGCTCTTCCCGCGCACCCATATTGGTGTGGGATCGTTGGTATGGGACACCGCCTCTTGCGGCAAAGGCTAGCCCACTGGCTATAGGCCCTTAGGCTCGGAGGTGAGCCCATATTGGCTCTATGGTTGGTAGGTGAGCCTAATGTCCGCCCATTACATGTCTAGGAGTGAGTTCAGCTTATGGCATTCCACGTGCGCAGGATTTTCCCGAATTTATAACCATGAATAATGTTGAGGATAGAAATTCAACATAAGGGGAGAAGTGTTACATCCCCATACATCAGGGTAAGTGCTTGCAATATGTCCAGTCAATGTGACCCTATAAATAAGATGAGTCTCATTTGCGATCGTCTTGTGTGATCACCACACTTGGACTCTACATCGATGGTGGCTCTGTCCACACACTCATACAGGTGTGGGCTTGTTGGTATGGGACACTGGCTCTTCCAGTATAGGCTAGCCCACTGGCTACAAGTCCTCAGGCTCGGGGGTTAGCCCATATTGGCTCTATGGTTGAGAGGTGAGCCTAATGTCCGCCCATTAGGTGTCTTGAAGTGAGCTCGGCTTGCGGCATGCTTGTGTGTGCATGACTTTCCCGATTTTATAATTGTGAATATTATTGAGGAAAACAATTCAAAAAAAGGGGAGAAGCGTTACGTCCCTAGACATCAGGTTGGGTGCCTACAATATGTCCAGTCAATGTGACCCTATAAGTAAGACTTGAGTCTCATTTGCGATCGTCTTGTGTGATCACCACTCTTGGACTCTACATCGATGGCAGCTCTGCCTGCAAACCCGTACTATTGATATGGGAATCGGCTATTGCGATAGAGGCCCTCAGGCTTGAGGGTGAGCCCATATTGGCTCTATGGTTGGGAGGTGAGCTTGATGTCCATCCATTACGTGTCTAGGAGTGAGTTCGGCTTGCGGCATGCCATGTGTGCATGATTTTCCTGATTCTATAACCGTGAATATTATTGAGGACAACAATTCAAAATAAGGGGAGAAGCGTTGCGTCCCCAAGCATCAAGATGGGTGTCTGCAATATGTCATATACACGGCGATGCACTTCACTTTACCCGATAGGTTGGCTTGAGGCGGGACATGTGTTCCTAGGGTAACTTGGCATCAAAGTCTCTATTTCTCTACAATTCTGGTACCAAATATGTTTCCCAGTCACTTTTAGTGAGTTTACATATTTATTAGCATTTGGGGCATTTCTCTCTCTCTCTCTCTCTCTCTCTCTCTCTCTCTCTCTCTCTCTCTCTCTCTCTCTCTCTCTCTCTCTCTCTCTCTCTCTCTCTCTCTCTCTCTCTCTCTCTCTCTCTCTTTGCATCTCTCTTGTTCATTACATTCACAACTAGGGAGATCGAGATGCCCCCGCGAGGAGCTTCACAACATCGATGGAGAAGACAACAAAGGATTTGAGCCATACTATTGCGACATCCTGAGTACATATGAGGGTAGATTCATCACCCATATTATCTCTCTCTTGTATTGGGTACCCATTGTATCAATGATCACACATAGCCAACATAGTTCAAGCTAGTAACACTTCTAGATTCAATGTAGTATCTCTTTTTTGTACTCAAACATGGTATGAGATTCACCAATTTGTAACAAATTGGTCTCATAGGTCACTTTGGCCTTTTGGAAATGTTAATATATCGTTTCATTTATCTCATGGCTTCATCAGAGAATGTCCCGTTGTGTCGTAATAGCTTGGCCATTCGCTACCCGATTTTTTTTTTTGTCCCATCCCTCTCCAAACTTGCATTGTAGCTGAGCAATCATAAACTTTTTGTCGATATCTAGCTAATCTCTACATTACAAGAAGATAGATTAGAGCAAGTGAAGAATTATAAAACGTTTAAAACAACATATAGATATGTACGACCAAAGTATGTGGAGTCGAGACATGTACTATTCCGCAACTGCCCTATGTGTTGCCAAAAAAGGACGCCGCCCTCTGATGGACACAATCCGCCTGTTCATGTCAATGTCGCAGGTGACACCGTAAGAGCCAACACACGTCCACCAAAACGGTCCATGGTGGTCAGAATCGGATCCTAGCGAGGGCGTGGCAGACGCATGGGAGCTCGACCGAGAGGGTGTCAATGTCGAGATCGGAGAAGGTCCCTAGGCCGTAGAGGTATGTCGTCAAACTTGTCAAGAATAGACTCTATGTGCATAAATTAACAAAAAGATAATTAGATCAATGTTTATGGAAATATTATACTTCTATAATCAAATATCTAACAAATATCGTGTGTCTTGGTCCTGTTGTGTGACTGCGCCATCCGATGGCCACTGAGTCGTCTGTACTGACGGCTGAGCAATGGTAGATCTGGCTCTAGAAGAGGGGTCCTACTATTATCACGAGTGTATCACATTTTGGTGAGAAAAAATGATATACCTAGGTGCACAATATATATCTACATACATACTTTATATAAAAAGAGATTCAACATGTGTGTTGCTCCTTCTAAAGGGTCTTGAGAAGAGCCCTCATTTGGGCGTACAGGTCTCAAGACCTCCTATAGCCGATGTATGGTGGCCTCCAACTCCTCATCGGGGAGTTGCTTGTACTCTATGATGTCCTCTACTATCTGCTCCCTCGAAACGTTGGTAGGTCGTAACATGCTCTTCAATGCCGGTAGTAGTAGCCCCATTCAACTTGAGATGGGAGTCCTCGAAATGATCTGTTTGAAAATTTTAGGTTTTAGTCAAAGGTAAAATGATCCACAGAGCTTCTTTAAAGACATTTTGTCTCTTATCAAAGAAAAAGAGAGAGGCTTTACACTTCCACAAATCTTTACTTCTTTCCTTCCTTCAATGATTTCTTTTAGCATGAATGATGGTTCGTTTTACTTTATGTGAACAGAGGGAATGGGAGCGAGCAATAGAGATGTGTAGAGGAGAAAGAGAGAGAGAAGATGAGACCGACACTGGATGGGGTCTCAACCAACCCTCTCAAGGACCCCCACACCATTGCCCATATGGTATTTGATTTTGATTGCGTACATGGAATGTTGCCGTGGTAACTTCTCATGAAGAGGCACCTCTGGGTTGTTTTGATGCACCGTTGGATCCATCTTGATGTGGGATTTTTTATGGTTAGCAAGGGGTATATTTGGATTTGTGCGCTTTCCATGAGGTCTCGCACGGCCGTAGAGGTACCCAAAGAGTTGATTTGGGGGATCATGGCTCTATACAAGTCAGTGGTGGGGAATGTACACACTCCATAGGGGATTTTTGATGTGGTTCACTCCACTATTGGGGTGAAACGGGGTTGCCCTCTATCTCCTACACTATTCGGCATGTATGTGGGTGAGGTTGCTAACTACATTGAGAGGTTCGATGATAGAGGAGCACAGTTGGCAGGGACATGTATTCCACTATTGTTATATGTTGATGATATTGTGTTGATGATTTGTACACATTTTCCCATGATGGTGGACTGTCTATTAACCTAGGGAAAACCAAGGTTATGGTGTTTAACACCACACCACAGTGAGTCAGGAGGTCAGCACCCACTTTTACATATGACGAGGAGTGGTGGAGTATATAGATGCACACATCTATCTTGGGGTAGTCTTCAATGGACCGGTGTTTTCATTGAGTAGAGCAACAAAAACTAGATTGACGAGAGCTTATGTAGCCTTGGGAGAATTGGAGAAGATATGTTCGGAGGTTCAGTTTCAAGAACCTCAAACAAAACTATGGCTTCCTAGAAAAAGTATTATTCAATAAGGAGTCTCATTCCAGATTGGAGCTCTTGATATCTTGGGTCGTTGGCTTCCCAAAAAAATATCATCCAATAAGGAATATTCAGTGGTTGTTGGCACGTCACAATGCAATGTTGGAATTAGGGTTGCAGAGAAACACACACAGCTTGGAGAAGACGAAGGAAGCTCAAGGCACACAATAGAGAGTGTGTTACTTAGTGTTCAATGGAAAGATAGATAGCCCTAGAGTGATGGGCGTATATACAATGCACGGGGGAAAAAACCTCCTAAAGAGGGAAAAAATGCTCCGGCGGTCCTAGTGTGTTCACACACATCACTACCACATGTATATGGTAACAAATCCCCCCTGGAGTGATGCGGTGAACGAGAGCTGGCACATGAGTAAAGGGAAGTGCCATGCCCTGAGGACAGGACCAGTCCACAAAGGGGAGTAAGCCCAAAGCTTTGCGGAAAGCTTCAAGCTTCTCACGAGACAATGCCTTTGTGAAAAGATCTGCAAGGTTGTCTTGTGTTGGCACATAAGCCAAGCTGATCTCTCCTGCTGAGAGCCTCTCCCTGACATAGTGGTAATGCACCTCAATGTGCTTTGTGCGAGCATGAAAAACTGGGTTCCTCGCAACTGCCAATGCACTCTAACTGTCAGTGTAGATAGTGTTGGCAGTGTCCTGTCCAACACCCAAGTCAGCCATAAGGCGTCTGAGCCATACACACTCAACCGTAGCTGTGAAGACTGCCCTGTACTCAGCCTCACAACTCGAAGTGGCCACAGTAGGTTGCTTCTTGCTCAACCATGATATACATGAACTGCCAAGCATGAAACAAAAACCACTTGTGGACACTCGCGTGTCAAAACAACCAGCCCAATCTGAGTCCGAAAAAGCATGTAAGTCTGGCAGCAATGATCCCCCCTTGGGATAAAACAAGCCAAGATGTAAAGTGCCACTAAGGGAGCGGAAAATCCTCTTGACAGCCTGCCAATGCTTAGACCCTGGGCTATGCATAAATCTGCTGACCTGCGAGACTGCAAACTGAATATCTGGCCTCGTGTTGCATACATAAATGAGGCAGCCAACAGCAGTTTGGTAAAGAGTGACATCAGCAGGATCGCCAGCATCATGTAGACTCAACTTCAAACCTGTTTCCATGGGAGTGGCAATAGGTTTGCAATCCTCAAGTCCAAACTTACATAGCAATGTCTCTATGTAACTTTTCTGACACAAGGCAATACCACCATCACACTGCTTAAACTGTATACCCAAGTAATGATGCAACAGCCCCAAATCTTTCATCTTGAAAGTAGCATTCAAATCAGCCTTAAATTCAGCAATATGTCTCTCATTTGGTCCAGTGATCAGCAAATCATCAACATAAAGAACCACAATGAGAAATACATCATCCTCACGCTTTACATACAATGTGCTTTCTATGGGACTGCTACGAAAGCCTCGTTTAACCAAATGAGTGTCAGCTTTCTCATACCAAGCACGAGGAGATTGCTTCAACCCATACAAAGCCTTCTTACATTTGCACACTTTGTCCTCTTGTCCTTTTATGACAAAACCGCGAGGCTGCGTTACATAAACTTCCTCAAATATGTCACCATTCAAGAAAGCAGTAACAATGTCTGATTGATGTACATCCCAACCAAAATGAGCTGCCAATGCACATAGAAAACGCACAGTAGTCATACGACAAGTGGGAGCAAAAGTCTCTTCATAATCTATGCCTTTTTGTTGTGCATAACCCTTTGCAACAAGTCGAGCCTTATGGCGATCGATCTCACCATCCGGCTTGCGTTTCAACTTGTAAACCCACTTCGTACCAATGGCCTTTTTGCCAGGAGGAAAATCACATAAAGTCCATGTGTCATTCTCTATAAGTGCATCATATTCTGATTTCATGGCAGCAATCCAATTTTCTGAATTCTGTGCTTCATCAAAAGACAGAGGCTCCTCAACATGATGTAAACTAGACACAGCCAAAGCATAACAATCTGATGCATAAGATGCATGGCGAGAGCCTGAACGAGTACGACTAGATAAAGGTGCATCCAATTTACTGTCACGCAAAGTGTGCACCAGCCATTTTGGCATACCTCTAGCCTACTCATTTTCAGCCCTTTCCTCATCAAGTACATCATGTACATCTACATCAGTGATAGGCTGTTCTAAAAAAATTTCAGAAACCCCCATAGGCTGTACATTTGCCTCATTGGAACTTACATTCGTATTTCCACCACTGAAAAGAGGCAACAAAGTGTCATAAATGTCCTGTGAGCTTACATTACTGTCTCTAGTACATGACAGCAAGGGCTGAACAGAATCTTCCACAAACACTACATCCCGTGAAACCAGAATACGTTTTGTTTGCGGAGGATACAACCTGTAACCTTTGCTTTCAGCACTATAACCAAAAAAAATACATTTGACAGCCTTATCATCCAATTTTCTGCGCTGCACTTGTGGCACCAAAGCATATGCCAAACAGCCAAAAACACGCATGTGCTCAATAGAAGGCTTTCTATCATGCCATGCTTCATATGGAGTAATAGACTGCAAAGCTTTCGTAGGACACCTGTTAAGTACATAAGTGGCACACATGATGGCCTCAAGCCAAAAAGAATGCGGCAAAGCTTGACTTTTGACCATACATCATGCCATTTCCGTTAGTGACCTGTTTTTCCTCTCAGCAACACCATTTTGCTGAGGTGTATAAGGCACTGTACATTGGTGTTTTATCCCACGACTAGCCAGAAATGCATTAAATTCATGAGACATATACTCCCCCCCTCGATCGGAACGGAGGGTGCCCGTAGTACATTTTGAGACATTTTCAGCCATAGCCAGAAATTGTTTGAAGCACATAAAAACTTCGGACTTCGCTTTAAGCGGAAATACCCATGCATGCCTGGAGTAATCATCAATGAAAGTCACGAAGTACAGGTAATTGCCCAAGGACGGAGTTTGCATGGGCCCACAAACATCACTATGCACAAGCTGCAACCTACATGTGGCCCGAACTGAACCATCCTTTGGAAACTTAGAACGCTGCATTTTACCCAGAATACAGCCTTCACAAACATGTTTGACAGGTGCTTCAAGAGGCGGCAAAGAAGCAACCATATCAGATTTTTGCAAACGCAGCAAACTGGCAAAATTCAGATGACCAAAACGTGCATGCCAAAGTTTTGCATCTGAAATAGCCCTTGAATCTGCAACAGCATTTGCAAAATTTTGTCCACACTTGTCATACAAAGTGAGCTTATACAGCCCACGGCACAAAAGCCCAGATGCAACAATGTCATCACCAAAACTGAGATCATGAACTGTACATCTGTCATCCACAAATTTGACTACAAGTCCAAGTCTAGCAAGTGCGGATACAGACAAGAGATTCTTCTTGATCCCAGGTACATAAAGTGCATCAACAAGTGTGAAGGAACTGCCATTAGCAGCAGTGAGCACAATAAGAGGCGTTGTTGGCACAAGTGATTGAATTCCCATGAGGGACAGACTCGAGAGAGGTAAACAATTCACGATGTGAGGTAATGTGCTTTGTAGCACCACTGTCGAAATACCACACATGTGAATCTGCAGCAACTGACAAGCATGCATCATGGACATCAGGATTGTAAGTGCACTCTGCGCTAAAAGCCCATTCTGCATCAACATCAGCATCACAATCTCCTTTCACAGAAGACTCAACAATGGTTGCATTTGTAGTGGAACCACCCTCTTTCTTCTTAGCCTCTTTGGCCTTCAACTTAGGACACGACTTGATCAAGTGATCATTGGCTTTACAATAATGGCAATGCATCTTCTTTTTGCCCTTATCACCAGAATTTCCAGACGAAGTGCTGCCAGTAGAAGCATTAGGAACAGAATTTTTGCCACTCGCAGCAGAACCATAAGAAGTGGCTGCATTACTGTTACCACCCTTTCTTTGAGAAGCAATAAAAGCCTATTCAACTGCACGCTGCCTAGTCCTATTTTTTCTAGAAAGTGACTCTTGCAACAGCAATGTGCATAATGCATCAAACTTGACAACTTCATGATTTCCTTGGGTCATCAGTCTCCAAGTACTAGCAAAAGTCTGGTAGGAATCTGGTAAGGCATCAAGAACAGTCTGCACAAGGGAACTGTCCGAAATGACTTCACCTGCAGAAATGAGTTGCTCATTGATATCCTTGACACTAGCAAGGAAAGTGTCCATATCATCTTCCTCATGCATAATCTTCGACTCTAGCTCTTTACGCAGCAAAGCTATTTTAGCTTCATTGCGGCTTGCATAAAGACCTGCTAGAATATCCCAAGCCTGTTTTGCAGATTTTGCTGAACGGATGTGAGGAATAATGGTGCGCTTCACAGACAACGCAATCAATGCATGAGCATGTGCATCCTTAACATCCCAACGAGCTTGTTCTGCCGTAGGCAAAACAACTCTAATAGCTGCAATCCTTGCAGCAAGACCTGCAACATCCTCAATATCGCCTACATCTTCAGAACCAGGACGTACATCAATGCCCTGCACAATGTTCCAGACACCTTTTGACACAAGAACATGTTGCATCATATAAGCCCACATAGGGTAGTTGTCCCCATCCAACCTGTCCTCAGCAGCAAACATCTTGAACACATCTGTGTTGTTGTTGTCAGCCATGGTAAATGCTGCACCTGATGTGAAAACTGCCCGAAAATAGGAGAAATGGAGTGGGAACAACTTGTGCTATATAGCACAAACCGTAGAAGACTGTAAGGCACCTGTTATGCAGAAAACGGCACTGACAGAAAATCTGCACAAAATGACGAAATAGCCTGTGCAGTACTGCCCGTAGTGGAAACGGAGGCCGAAATGAGCCCAAATCAAAATTCTGAGCAGACCTAGCTCTTTGAGCTATCCCGAAATATTTGTCGACCTGCGAACGCTCGCCAAAGCTCACTAAAATCGGAGAAAGTGAGCAGGCGTGTGCTGGAGCAGCTGGCGACTAAGCCCGGGAGGACGTGACCTACTCTGATACCAATTGTTGGAATTAGGGTTGTAGAGAAACACACACAGCTTGGAGAAGACGAAGGAAGCTCAAGGCACACAATAGAGAGTGTGTTACTTAGTGTTCAATGGAAAGATAGATAGCCCTAGAGTGATGGGTGTATATACAATGCACGGGGGAAAAAACCTCCTAAAGAGGGAAAAAATGCCCCGGCGGTCCTAGTGTGTTCACACACATCACTACCACATGTATATGGTAACATGCAACACAAATGATCACATATGTTAAAATACACAAATGCTCACACATGCATGTTAAAAGACATAGAAACATAAAGTCGCCAAAATGAACACTCCCCCCCCCCCTTCCTGCAATTAACCTTCTTGGTTCGGGCCATGAGCTGTTCAACGACTCCCTCATCACTCCTCCCACATAAGCTAAAAAGAGGTTTTTTACAACCAAATGCCCCCAGATCGTAGCATGTGTCATTTGGAGGTTCAAGCATACAAGCAAATGCTCCCCAGCCATCTCGTCTGCATCATTTAGAGGGTTTTTAGCATACAATGAAAGGCTCCCCAAACATCCCCTATCCGTGTCGTTCTGATATTTTCAAGCATGCAATGAAACGATCCTCAGACATACCGTTTGCACCATTTTGAGGTTCAGACAACACCAAAACAACATTTCTCACTACTCCACCCGAGAGTAAATCACCAAGCATTGAAACCAATATTAAAACCAGAGTCAAAAAATTCAAATCAGCACCAAGGCAGGTTTAAATTTAAAATAGATACCATCCATTTCAAACAAATTCCAAGGTGAAAAAGCATTCTCAACATCAGCCAAGCTCAAAAGTCAACAGGGCTTTTGTCTTGAAACCTGCAACAAAATTAGGGTTTCATTTTTTTCCATAAATTTGTAGTCAACCACAAAATGGTCCATACGCTTTTGAATAGACAAAACAAGCCTCACACACAATGTTCCTGTGGCAGTGATGGTAGCCCCAAGACATTCACTGGATGGGTATGCTTTCAAAAAGCACACACTTGAAGCTCTGATACCTCTTTCATGGGGATAGGCACCACGTGCCAACCAAAAATAACAGATTGAACAACTTTAAGCACTTCAAATGACAATGGAACTAAAAGAGATAGACACACAAGACAGGGAGTCCTAGAGTTCCACCCCCAAAGAGCATTGGCCCCAAACGTTGGCACCCCTTTTGGTATTTCTTTATATTTCTTGAACTCAGTACATCGTTGGTACTCCTTCCTCTGCATGTCCACGCGGGAGCGTGCCAGAGAATGAGCCCTTGGCTCATATTTAAAGGCCCTTGGCCTCTCATAATCAGTTACATGAAAATCTTCAAGTTCTAAAAGAATCTGGTCCCACAAACAACCAGCCCAAAGCATGGAAAATCCGTACACTATGCCACATCATTAGCATAAAACATGGAAGTTCGTACAGGTTGCCACATCATCATCACAAATCACAGGTGTTCGTACAGCCACCACATCATCATCGTATGTAGAGTCTTGCTTTATTGTATTGTTTTTAAGTCCCTTGGGCCCCATTGGACGGGGTCCCATAAGTTGGTGGGAACTCCTCTTTAAAGATATGCCACTCGGCAAGACTTTGTAAGTTGGTAAAAATTCTTGTGCCACTTATACTTCTTCTTCTGCTTCTTCTTAGGGTTTAGGCCCCTCAACCGAGATCTGGATGTTGGCTCCATTCTTAAGTGTCTTGACGCATTAGCAGTTTGTGATAGATAAATATGCTCAGCTAGCCCTTGAGTCTTCTCGATAGCTAGAGCTACTAATGGGGGGCACAACATGCTGGTATGGGCAAATGAAATCATGGTTCTAGTTACATGGTTTCAGCATGGATAGACTACCTCCGTTCAAGTACTCCTTGGATGCAACCTCCCTATCTCTCACACAAACATAGATCACCAAAATCATATGTCATGATTTGATTCAGCTAGATACCAGGAGCACATAGATATGACTGCCACAAAGTTCGGGTACTAAGATGGATTTCTACAGAGAGCATCTTCTCCAACTAATAGAAGATGGATATGTGATCACTGGCCTATATGAACACTCATTTAGCGCATGGGATACGATGTGCTATTGGTCAAATGGGGACATCATTGCACTAGCTAGAGATTGAGATTGGTAGATTTAGGAGAGTACCAATAGAGGCCAGGATATGCTAGTTGTGTCATATAGAGCCAGAGATAGAGTTACATCACATCTGTCATTGTCCATTACTTTCACTGTCTATTCAGAGAGGGCTTTGGACCATTGGCTAGAGTCATGAGATATCAGGATCAGAGATGCCTAGGCTTGTTTTTGCTAGAGCTACGTAGATATAGGGAGAGTCTCTTGAGGAGATCACACAATGGGAGACATTCACAGAGGGAGATTACTGACTTCTTTAGAGCAAGGACTCAGCAGCCAGATGAGCAAGCTTCACAGCAGACTTTAGAGCGCACTTATACTGGAGGTATATTAGTTGACAGAGCCATTGAGCTCAAGAGAGCTAGACGCCCACTTCTATGAGGGCAACCACAACATCGATGGAGGCTCCATCAGGGGATCATGGCTATTCTAGCACGACATGGGAGATGCCCAATTTGATTATTTATAGAGGTGGACATTGACAAAGCTCTTCAACAACCAATGCAGTACTTTCTCGTACAACCTCGTTGCCCGATGTCAAGCATCCTCGAGCATTGATGACGATGGTGATGGTGATTTTAGTCTTTTACTTTACTTCACTTCATTTTTTTTAACTTTTGTACCCAGACATTGGATTAGATCCACCAAGATTGTATCGGTTTTGTCTCATAGGTCATTTTGGCCTTTTGAAGACGTTTAATATAACATTTGATTCATCTCTCTCTCTCTCTCTCTCTCTCTCTCTCTCTCTCTCTCTCTCTCTCTGTGTGTGTGTGTGTGTGTGTGTGTGTGTCTTTCAGGATTTAACAGTAGGACCAAGAACAGTGGGTGTATGAGAACAGTTGGTATGAGGAGGAGTGTAGAGAGATGAGAGCATAGCTTCATAGGGATATTCTCCTAGGGTTCATCAATCTCAGACGGTCTTGGATAGCCTTCAGGTGCCTTGTGCGACAGAATAAGCAAACATACCTAGCTCAAATGGAATGAGACTTATACTAGTTGTTCTTGAGTAGAGACTCGGGAGAGGCATGGCGTTTCTTTCATGAGCACTCCCCTTCCCCAGTGATCACTTTTCCTGATGTGTGGAGTCAATATTGAAAATCCTTATATACGGTCCTTGGATAGACACCCCTTCTAGATCCTCTTGAACCATGCCCATCTACGAGTACCTTCTTTACCATTGAGATGGTAAAGACGGCCATGATAGGATGAGGACCAAGAAGGCATATAATCATGATGGTCTAGTAGCATAGCACTTTATACATGCTAGAGATATGTTGGCAAAGGTTCTTGAAGTTCTATTCAATCATGTCATGTGTGAGGGTCTACCTGAGACTTGGAGATTGTCTACTATTGTGCCTATCTTCAAGGCAAGTGATCCTTCAGAGCCAAGAAACTACCATACTATTATTATTGGACACACATAGGCACGGTTTTATGCATCTATCCTCGTGCAACAGTTGAGCAGATGGGCAGAGAGTGAGGGCATACGTGCAACATGACATGCCGGTTTTAGGAGAGGCTTCTCCACTCTTAACCATATTTTGACACTCAGAGCCATCATTGAGGAGGGTAGGACACATGGGAGACGGATTAGAGCCAAGAAACTACCATAGTATTATAATTGGACACATGTAGGCACGGTTGTATGCATCTATCCTTGTGCAATAGTTGAGAAAATGGGCAAAGAGTGAGGGCATACGTGCAACAGGATGTGCCGGTTTTAGGAGAGGCTTCTCCACTCTTGACCATATTCTGACACTCAGATCCATCATCGAGGAGGGTAGGACACATGAAAGACGCATTTATTGTAGCTTTGTGGATTTTCACAAAGCATTTGACGTGCCCGGAGCTAGATTGATGCGCAGACTATAGGAGACAGGAGTGCCCATTTAGTTTTGGGGATCATGGCTCTATACAGATCAGTGGTGGGACATGTACACACTCGAAAGGGGATATCTAGTTTAGTTCACTCCACTGTTGGAGTGAATCAAGGTTGTCCATTGTCTTTTACTCTTTTTGGTATGTATCTAGATGAGGTTTCTGATTACATGAACACAGAGGTGCCCAATTGGCAGAGACATGGATTCCATTGTTGCTATATGCTAATGATATTGTGTTGATTTCTGACTCATCGAAGGGTATGCGACAACATTTGGATGCATTGCATAGCTTTGCAAAGGATAGTGAGTGGATTTTTGTAAACCTTGGTAAAACCAAGGTTATGGTGTTTAACACCGCACCACAGTGGATCATGAGATAGCACCTACATTCACTTATGGTCGGGAGATTGTGGAGTACACATATGCATACACTTATCTTGTGGTAATCTTCATTGGGCCAAAGTTTTCTTTGAAGAGAGCAACAAAGACTAGACTGACCATAGCGTATGCAACCTTGGGAGGATTGGAGAGGATGTGTTTACAGGTTCAGTTCCCAAGAGCCCCGAACAAAGCTCCAACTCTTTGATACCTTGGTAGCTTCAGCTATGCTATATGGGGTTCAGGTTTTGGGACCCTCAGTGCGCCAGGATTGGTGGAGAGGCCCTTGGTACCTATGATCTCTCAATTGATTAAGGTAAAGGCCTCGGTGCCACACGAGATCACTAGAGCGGAGTTAGCAGGCCCCTCTATGGAGATAGAAGTGCTTACCAAAACAATCTCCTTTATACACAGCTTATGGAATACTATCAAAGATAGATATTCCAGATTGGCCCTTGAGTCCTCCAAATAATTAGCTTTACAGGGGGACACATCATGCTGGTATGCACATATGTCATCATGGTTTCAGAACATGGCTTAGCATAGACAACTTGCCTCCCTTCCAGTACTCCCTTGATGCACATGTGTCAACATGGTTTTAGATACATGGCTTCATCATCTCCCTTCTAGTACTCCCTTGAGGCACCATCATTGTCTCTTACAAAGGTGGAGATTCCTAGACTCATTCGGCAAGACCTGACCCAGTTGGACACTAGGAGGATATGGATAGAGCCGACACAAAAGCTGGGCTCGATGATGGATTTCTATAGAAAGCATCTTCTCCAACTCACAAGGGATGGGTTTGTGATTTGACCCAGCTATATGGATACACATCTATCTCATGGGTTACGGTGTGCCATTGGTCCGATTCGAACATCTTCACACCAGCTTGAGATTGAAACAAGTAGATTCAGAGGGATACTAGCAGCTAACAGTATATGCCGCCTATTCCATACAAAGCCGGAGCTAGAGATGCATTATATATGTTAGTGCACAAAGTATTACGAGATACGATCGCTTTCACTGTCTATTCAAAGAAGGCTTCGAACCCTTAGCCAGAGTCAAGAGCTATCAGGACCAAAGCCCGGGGGATTCACTCTATATACAAAATGGGACGCCACCTGCGAGCGGACAACTTTGATAAAACCCCTATATACGACCCATATTACGGAATATGACCCCCCTTTATACGCTTATACAACAATCAATGAAGAAAAATATCATACCCCTATCTTACATATAAGATTTAGGTCTCACATGATCTAATGGAGTAAAACTAGTCAAAGAGTTGTAGCATAGTGACTGGTAATGTACTAAGGAACCACTTCTATTGATAACTAGATGCACCCTCAATGTGTCTTAGTTTGACTTTCAAACTATGTGTCCAATCAGCATACACTCTAGCTACTCTCCAATTCTGACCCATCCAAAGCTGGTGTAAATCAACCGTTGACCTGCTCCAAATCAACCCTTATCTATGACCAGCTTGATGCAAAACTAGATGTGTGACCTGATAAAAAACTTTTCCTAAATTCATCCGAGTTCTAGTGCACATCGGTGACCAATCATTACAAGCATTCAACCCAAGTCAGGTCCCCCCCCCCCCCCCCCCCCCCAATAAATATGATACCCCCTCCCTTATTTTTCAGCTTGGGAATAAATTATTGGGGGTCTGGCCCCTAACTTATACGCTCATGTAGCTTGTTAAAAAACCCCCCTCCCCTGCACTTACGTGGTGCAGTAAGTTTTCCATGGTGAATCCCCCGGGGACCAAAGATGTCTTGGAATGTATCTACTTGAGTTACACATACACAAAGATAGTTTACTGAGGAGATCTGGAGAGAGACAATCCCAAAGACAGATTACTAATTTCTTCACACTGGACACTAGACAGATAGAGGAGTAACCACCATTGCAAATCTCAACTCATGCTCACACCCGCAGTACTCTCATTGACTGAGCATTGGAGCTAGGGAGATCAAGACGCTCACGATTGAGGTTAGGAGCTTCATAACATCCACAGTGACTACAACATAGGATTCAAGCCATACTATTTTGACATCCGGAGTACATATGAGGATGGATTCACCCATTGTATCTCTCTCTTGTATTGGGCACCCATTGTATTAGTGATCGCACATATCCCACACGATTCTAGCCAGTAACACTTCTAGATTCAATTTAGTATCTCTTTTTTGTACTCAGACATGGTATCAGATTCAACAATATGTCAAATTGGTCTCATGGGTCATTTTGGCCTTTTGCAGACGTTAATATATCATTTCATTTCATTTTTCATCTCTCTCTCTCTCTCTCTCTCTCTCTCTCTCTCTCTCTCTCTCTCTCTCTCTCCCCCCCCCCCTCCCTCTATCATGCTGGTATGCACATATGTCAATATGGTTTCAAATACATGGCTGTAGACATGTAGTAGTGTTAGTGTGTATACGCGCTTCACCAGGGGCACTTTTCTCCCACTGGGTTTTTCCCCCTGGACATCTGGTGTGAAAGGACACCTTATCTCTTAGGGTTTCATATAAGCTTTGTAGCTCTGAGTTTGAACACATTATTATTCCAATACAAAGAGAGAGACTACAGAGATCTCGTACACAAGCTCTGTGTCTTCTCCTTCTCCATCTTCTTCCTACTCTGAGTTGCTGTCTTCCTTCTGTTTCCTGTTTCATCATCTTCAACAATTGGTATCAGAGCAAGGTGATTTCCAGAGCCTCTACTTGCGTTTTCGCGTCCGCGCGCGCAATCGCAGTTTTCAGGCAGTTTTCGGAAAATTTGTTCGTGGGAGCATCCTCGACGTTCCGGGAGTATTCTGAGCAGGTGACCTGCGGTTTTACCCCCCTTTCGAAGCCGTTCGAGCCCTCAGAATTTTGTTCTGAGCAGCGTAGCAGAAGTTACTTTTCGGAGGCGTTTAGATCAAGAGGGTGTGCTTTTTGACAGATTTTCTTCAGGTAAACAGTTCTTTTGGGAAGCAACTTGTCTTAGCTTTGTGCTGAGATTTTGTGTAGAGTTTTGCTTGGATTGGAGAGGAGATTTGTGAATCTCTTGGAGGTTCTTTTGCTCTCTTGTGTGCATCTACAGTATGGCTCAATCTACGGAGAAAGAGATTTTTGGTGCGTTTACATCCGAAGACAAATTGGATGGTACCAACTATTCTCTTTGGTCTTTTATGGCCAAAAATGTTTTGGTTGGTAAAGGATTGTGGGATTATGTATCTGGAGATGAAGTTCGTCCAGGTAGCATTGCACCTGCCACGCCTGGTCGTGGTGCTGGTCGTGGTGCAGCTGTTGGTGCAGGACCCTCACAAGTCACTCCAGAGCAAAAGAGATGGGATACTAAAGATGCACAGGCTATGGCTGTGATTGCCTTAACCATAAAGAGGACAATCACACCACATATCAGATCTTGCAGAACTTCTGAGGATGCTTGGAACACTCTGCAAGCTATGTTTGGAGGAAGAAACGCTGCCAGAATAGAGTTTTTGAAGAAACAACTTGACAAAATACAGATGGACGAAGGTGACGATATTGTCGAGCATCTTACAAAAATCAGGGATCTTAAAGAGCAATTGCTTAGCATTGATGAAGTGATTCCAGAGAAGGACTTGGTTTCCAAAACACTCAATTCACTACCACCATCTTATTTGACTTTTCAGACTTCTTTGACTCTGTCTTTGCGAGCTAATCCTGACCCTCTTCATTTTGAAGAGTTAGTGGCTTTGCTATTGCAGGAGGATCAATCACGTAAGAACAAGTCTTTACAGGTGGATGGTATGGATCATGCTCTTGTTGTACAGAACAAAAACAGGGGTAAAGACAGTGCTCATCACTCCAAGTCTGGTGCAGGACAATCTTCAGAGAAGTCTAAAGGTGATTCCGACAAGTCCAAGAAGAAATGTAAATGTCACTACTGCAAGAAACCTGGTCACTACATTAGTGAGTGTAAAAAGCGAATTGCTAAAGAAAAGAAGAAAGAGTCAAGTTTGGTTGTTTCAGCTTCTGGTGATTCTTCTACAGCTAAAGAAGAGTCTGCAAACTTTGTGCAGGATTCTTATGCTTTCGTAGTATGTTCATATTTTTTTGCTTACAGTGTTGACAAGACACAAATTATTTGGTACTTTGATAGTGGTGCATCCAGGCATATTACTTCAAGGAAGGATTTGTTTTGTTCATTGGACGCAGCTCCAGCAGGAAAGAAGGTGACATGTGCAAATAATGCTTCTTATCCAATCAAAGGCGTTGGTAAGATTTTGATTACCATTTCAGATGGTTCAGATTTATGCTTGCCAGATGTCCTATATGTTCCAGGGATCAAGAAGAATTTGTTGTCTGTATCCTCTCTTGCAAAAAATGGTCTTCGGGTCATTTTTGAGGATGACAGATGTGTTGTACGAGATCGAGAGAATGGTTATTCTCTTATCACTACAGGTACGCTGGACAATGGACTATTTGTGCTAGATCGTTATGAAAAGCAGATTCAGGTATGTATTGCAGAAACAAAGACTCAGGCCATGCAGGATGCTGAGTTGTGGCATGCTAGATTTGGGCATGTTGGTTATGGCAGTTTGATGACTTTACAACGTCATAATATGGTGCATGATTTGTCTTTACTGGAGATGCCACCAAGACATGTATGTGAAGGTTGCGTTCTTGGAAAGATGCACAGATTTGCATTTTCGCAGGATGGTTCAGTTAGAGCGACACGAAAGTTGCAGCTTGTACACAGTGATGTATGTGGTCCTATGAGGACGCCATCTATAGGAAACAGCCTTTATTTTGTGACCTTCATTGATGACTTTTCCAGGTTTTGTTGGGTGTATCCACTCAAAGCAAAGTCAGATGTGTTTGCAGTTTTTCAACATTATGTCGCCATGGTTGAAAATGAAACAGGTTGCAAAGTACAGACTCTTCGTACCGATCGAGGAGGTGAATACATGTCAGGTGCATTTAAGGATTTTTTGGGAAAGAAAGGCATTAAACACCAATGCACTATGCCATACACACCACAACAGAATGGTGTTGCAGAAAGGAAGAACAGGTCTTTAATGGAGACGGCTAGATGTATGCTCAAGGCTAAGAGTTTGCCTCATAAGCTATGGATGGAGGCAGTTGCTTGTGCAGCACATGTTTTGAACAGGTGTCCTACTCGTGCCTTGAAGACCATTACTGCATATGAAGCTTGGTATGACAAAAAACCTTCAGTCAGTTATCTTCGTGTTTTTGGTTGTCTTGCTTATGCTCACATCCCTCAGCAGTTACATGGAAAGCTTGATGATAAGGCAATCAAATGTATATTTGTGGGGTACAGTAGTGGAAGTAAAGGTTATAGACTTTACAATCCTGCTACAAACAAGATTTTTGAAAGTCGTGATGTAATTTTTGCAGAAACTACTGCTCAACCTATGGTTGCTTTTGATGTACCGCATATGCTGACACATGATGTATTTGAAGGTTTGCTTCCTTCTTTTGTGGAGAATGAAGAATCACAACAGGTTGATAATCTTGATCAATCTTTTGATCAGCATGTGACACCTCATGATGTAGAGGAAATTGTGCGCGAAGAGCAAGAAGTTCTCAGGGAAGAAAGAACCTTGCCTAAATGGGTTCAGAAAACTTTGCAGGATAGCAAGTTGGATGCACCGTTGCCACGGAAAACACGTGCTGGTACTACTTTTGGCAGAGAGCAAGTAGATTTGGCTTGCTTTAGCACTCTTTGTGATGCAGATGAGCCTGATTCATTTGAACAAGCTTTAGAGTGTGTTCAGTGGAAAGATGCTATGCAGCAAGAAATTGATTCTATTCATAAGAATCATACATGGGATCTAGTGGACTTGCCTACAGGTAAAAAGCCTATTGGTACAAAGTGGGTTTTTAAGGTAAAAAGGAAACAAGATGGT
Source organism: Adiantum capillus-veneris (assembly GCF_014529385.1). Taxonomy (NCBI): domain Eukaryota; kingdom Viridiplantae; phylum Streptophyta; class Polypodiopsida; order Polypodiales; family Pteridaceae; genus Adiantum; species Adiantum capillus-veneris. The sequence goes on from NC_140931.1 coordinate 150,101,348, forward strand.
ACTGTTGACAGGTACAAAGCAAGGCTTGTGGCAAAAGGCTATGCGCAACAGAAAGGCATAGATTATGATGAAACCTTTGCTCCTACTTCTCGTGCGTCCACAGTTAGATCACTAGTTGCAATTGCTGCTCATCATGGTTGGAAAGTGCATCAGTTGGATATCAAAACTGCTTTTTTGAATGGTGATTTGCAGGAAGAAGTTTATGTAAGTCAACCAAGTGGTTTTGTTGTAAAAGGTCAAGAGCAAAAGGTATGTAGATTGCGTAAAGCTTTGTATGGTCTCAAACAGGCTCCAAGAGCATGGTATGAGAAGATACATACTTATTTGATTGGCCAGGGATTTCAGAATAGTCCAACAGAAAGTACTTTGTATGTCAAAAAGAGAGATGGAGTTCTCATTATGCTAACACTTTATGTGGATGATATGCTTCTTACAGGCAATAATGCAAATGAAATTGAAGCGTTTAAAGATGCTTTGAGAAAAACCTTTGAGATGTCTGATCTTGGTTTGCTACATTATTACTTGGGTATTCAGTTTGTGCAATCAGAGGATGGCATATACATGTTGCAGGCAAAATATTTGCATAAAATTTTGGACAAGTTTGGTATGCAAAATTGTAAGCCAATCTCTACACCCGTAGAAACTGGATCAAAGTTGAGCATGCACGATGCTGGAGAACCTTTTGATGTACATACTTATGCAGCAGCGGTTGGTTGCTTGATATATTTGGCAGGCAACACTCGTCCAGACATTCAATTTGGGGTTTCACAAGCAAGCAGATTTATGCACAGCCCAGGTATGCATCATTGGCAGGCTGTGAAGCGCATACTTCGTTACCTTTCAGGTACCCCTAATCTTGCCATGTTCTTTCCAAGGGGGGATATGTATGGAAAGCACAGTTCTATGCAGCTTCTTGGTTACAGCGATTCAGATTGGGCTGGTGATTTTGACACACGACATTCCACAAGTGGCAATTGTTTTTTCTTGGGAAATGCATGTATATCTTGGCTAAGCAAGAAGCAACCCACAGTGGCTACATCAACTTGTGAAGCTGAGTACAGGGCAGCTTTCACGGCAACAGTTGATTGTGTATGGATACGCAGGTTATTGGCAGATCTTTGTGAGTGTCAACAGGCACCCACTACCATTTTCACTGACAGTCAGAGTGCTATGGCAGTTGCAAGGAATCCAGTATTTCATGCAAGAACAAAGCACATAGAGGTTCACTACCACTATGTCAGGGAAAGGCTACATACAGGGGAGATCACACTAACTTACTGTCCTACACAGGATAACATTGCAGATCTATTTACGAAGGCGTTATCACGAGAAAAGTTTGAAGCTTTCCGAAAAGCTTTGGGCTTACTCTCATACACATGATGATCTGCTACCTTGTACGGATTCACACTCACTACAGGGGGGATTTGTAGACATGTAGTAGTGTTAGTGTGTATACGCGCTTCACCAGGGGCACTTTTCTCCCACTGGGTTTTTCCCCCTGGACATCTGGTGTGAAAGGACACCTTATCTCTTAGGGTTTCATATAAGCTTTGTAGCTCTGAGTTTGAACACATTATTATTCCAATACAGAGAGAGAGACTACAGAGATCTCGTACACAAGCTCTGTGTCTTCTTCTTCTCCATCTTCTTCCTACTCTGAGTTGCTGTCTTCCTTCTGTTTCCTGTTTCATCATCTTCACAAAAGGCTACTTTGGATTGCCCACCACAAGTTACCTTGTCACACCCTCATCAAGGGCGTTCCTCTTGATCGAGCCATCTAGCTTGGCCGCTCACGATGCCCGCGCTCTATAGCCTCCGATGTAGATGAGGTCTACATCGGAGGCTACAAAGCATCATTGAGCGACATCGAACACCCCCCCCCCCCCCCCCCCCCCCCCCGAGAGCTGACCTTGGAGGACATTGAAGGCATATTGTAGAGACACATGAGGGAGCTCATGGGATGATCACCATTGTCTACTTCCCCCATTGTGCACCTCATTAGCCCTCATGTACCCACTCCCCATATGTTTTGACATGTATTATGTGATAAGGACATTAATGATGATGAGGATATAGTTAGGCTTGCATACCTGCCCACTCTAGGTACCCTAATTTATTTTTATATTTATGTTCCCCTGACATGGTACTAGAGTCACACATGGTTGTAACCTTTTGGTTTGATAGGTCATTTTTGCCTTTTGAAGACGTTAATATACCATTTCATTTCATTTGTGTGTGTGTGTGTGTGTGTGTGCGCGCGCGCGCATGGCGAAGGAGAGATGCGGTGGGACCAAGGGGAGATGAGGGTCACTGAAGAGAGATGGCGTGGGGGCAAACCAACCTTGCTTCACTAGAGAGGCGATGGAGAATCTCTTTGCTCAGTTGCCATGGGAGCAAAAATGGCTCCCACAACAAATTTGGGCTTTTTAAAAAAGTTTTTAGCGTTGTGTAAGCGACACCATCGCTTATACGATGCTTTACAGTTTGTAAGAGTAGCTACATGCGACACACTTAGCAACGCTATTATCGACATTCATAGCGACGCATTTATTATTTTTTGGGGCAAATTTTTGGGCGACGCTCGTATATTTTGTAGGCATCCCTATTTACAAAGCGCCTTTGTAGTGTACCAATATGGTGGAAACAAAAGTTGAAATTAGCTCGGATATCTCAATATGAAAAAGTGAGTAGAAAGGTACTAGCTACTTTTCCTAGGATGATGAAGCGTGCTCTGATATGAATTATTGGAGACATGGTTGCGAGAATGCATGCATAGATGGAGAAGATGAAGGAGAAGCTCAAGAGCATACACCATAGGAAAGCAATATTAGGCATATATATGTAGAACATGGGGAAAAAACCTCCCAATGAGGGAAAAAGTGCACCAACAATCCTAAGTGTGTTCACACACCTCACTACCATAATATGATAAGAAGGAAGGAGGGTGATTGAGAAGGCACGAGCTACACGAAGAACATACACACACCCTTTGCAACCCTCTACAATAAGAGGAGGAGGCCTCATGGACAAAAAGCATGGATCACTTGTTTCTCAACTCAAACTTATAGTAAGTAAATGTGCCATACAGCTCACATTGGACATGCATGCAGCGAAACGGCATCCAAAGAATGGGCATTTTATGGCCAAAACATGCATTTTGAGGGAAACTAGTCTTGTCTACAAAATCAATGGTAGAACATAGGTTCAATGTTTCTATAATCATTGAGTTTTTGTTTGCATTATTCTTGAAACACGTGATTTAAAATTTTTAAGTCGTCCAATTTGCAAAAATTCAAATGATTCTTCAATCCTATCGAAAGAATTTTGGAGAATCGATACAAAAATTTGAAAAATTATAAAATCATACTTTTACATAGATGCAACATGCATTTTTCCTCTTCTTGATCTCAATCTATTTTGAAGCCTTTTTATAAAAATGCATGAATACGACAATCTTCTAGAAACATATAGCAGTAGGTTGGCATAAATGGATATTTAGATTCAAGCTCAATAATTGAAATCAAATGTACTTTGGAATAACTAATTATTTATTTTTGAATGCTAGAAATATGGGGATCTTTTAAAGTGAAACCTTGAGAACTTTATTTTCTCTTTTTTTTGTGGACATGATAAATGCAAACTAATGATTTTCGCTGATGATAGATTCACTAGCCTCATTTTCTACATGCCAACATACAATCAACTAGAAAATAGGCAAGTTTGGTAGATAGTGCACAATCATACCGGGAATTTCTCTATTTTTCTACCAATAGCATTATTTTTTGGATGAGAAAATAAAATCAAAATTTTAGTGAAGCCAAAAAAGATAAGCAGTATTATGACCGTGCCCTAAAAAAAAGAAGCCATTGTTTACAAAAGTAAGGTCACCCTTTGCTTAGGGACTTTCTTTACTTTGTTATCTATATCTCTCAATTCAAGAACTTGGTTGTTGCTCCTTTGACATGTCTTGGCTTCAAACTGCACTTGCTTTTTGACAAGCCTCTTTTTTATTCTCCCAACTTGGATTTTTAAATCCCAACAAAGCAACAAATCCTCTATGTAGTATTGAATAACACTTCCAAGAAACTCCACAAGCAACAATAAGATTCATTGCTACATCCTTGCTACATGCATTGTCATTGTTGGCATATCCTACAATCAACATGTTCCAAGTGATTACATCCTGGAGAGGATGCCCATCAAAAACTTTTCATGCTTTCATGATGACACCACCATTGGAACGTATATCAACCAAAGAATTGGCAAACACAAAATTCTCTTTATGAGCTTTCTTTGCCAAACGTCATCTCTTGGAGCATGTCGATTGTAGGATATGCAAGACATAGTTGTGTCAAGAATGAGCTTCCTACCGAGAATGTTACCATGGGAACATGTTCATTATAGGATATGCCCAACATGGCTCTGGCAAGCAAACAATGTGTGTGCTTGTGGTATCCGAAGTGAAGACCTCTCTCCAGATGCAATCACATATGTTTGCACCTTGAAAGCCTCTAACCTTACTCAAGATGCTAACATGGGGGAGGGGATTCACACTGAGATTGCAAGTTAGGGGCTGTTGGAGAAAGATGTTGTGCTTGCCCATGCTTTGGTCAATATTTATGCCAAATGTCATAATAATCAATATCTAATTCTCCTAAATGATTTTCTCATATTAAACTGATCATTTAATGTGGGGAAGTGCCAGGGGAGAAAAAGCTAGAATATTGATTAAGTTAGGAGACCGGCCACAGTAGGGATCCAAAGGAGGGAAAAAAGGGATCCAAAGGGGGGGCCATCTGCAAAAGAGCCATGTGCAACAATGGGCTAAAAAGACCCTAAGGTTTAACCCATTAAGACTTCCAAAATGCTAAGGTTCCAAAATTCAAAGGTTGTGTCCAAAGGTCAACCCTAGGGAAATTGGATGCTTTGTGTGTGACCAAAAAGTCTTTTCAAATCCCTACATAGGAGGGGGCGAGCCTTGGGAGTAGGGGATGAGAGAGAAAGTCACACACACACACACACACAGGCTCCCTTTACACAAAGGGAATTAGGGACACATGTCAGCTCCCTAGCCCAGATGCCCACAAGGTGTGCCCAATTCCTATTGGATGGCCTTGGAGGTGGACCAATGAGATTTAGGCTAGAGTAAATCTAGTTTAATTAATTTAAAAACACTTAATAAAAGAACCAATGAGAATTAAGTCCTCTAGAAGACTATTGGACAGTCTCCCAAGGGGTCCAATGAGCATCAGCAGCCCAATGGCTTGCCTGATTCCTATTGGCCAGGAGGCAAAGGGGTTCAATGAGAGTTTAGTTTAATTATTAAATTACCTAAAGCTCTCACAAAAGGGGAAAGGGGGACACATGTCAATAGGCTATCACTTATGCTGCTTAATAATCATTGGCTTGACTTGGGGAGGGCCAATGGGGAGATAGCAAGAGCAAATAGCAAGAGGGCTCGCCCAAGAGAGAGAGTGGGCTGATTTTTGCAAGGCATTATCACACACACACCCACACAATCTCATGTGTGAAGAAAGAGAAGACTATCTCTTCCCAAGCTTTAATGGAGAGCTCATCACCTACTCCAAGCTTGTGAGATAGAAGCCTACATCAACACACTCTTGGCATGTGGATGCAAATCCAACCAAGAGCCAAGCTTCAATGCATGCTCATCTCCTCTACCAAGCTAATTACTAAGCTAAGCTATGCTAATATGAGTGATTATGTGAGGAGATGTACATCTTTCTCGTAAGATACTCCTTCTTCCTCTCAATCTACTCTCATACCCTGCTAGCTCTCACCATCTTCGAAGGTGTGTGAGGTCTCGGGTCTGAGAACGGGGATAATTAAAGTTGTGTTTGCTAAGTGTTTTGCTTAGTGCATGAAGATTTCATCTTCATTGTACTAGCTAGTTTTTAAGGAACACAAAGAATTGTATTGTACAATGTCTCTCTTGATGGGAGAAACTATAATACAAAGCCTTTTGGAGGGGGGACCGGCTCCATGCAAATCCGGTCCTCAACTGTTGTCAATAGCTTAATTTCTCTCTCTTTTGAAAGTATTGTTGATGCTATCTAACTAGGTGTTATGCTTTTTGTTGCTCTCTCCACCCAAGCACTCTTGTAATTCTCATTAGGAATCTATTCTAATGAAATGCCCACTATGTTCATGCTAATTTCCGCTATACATAAGTTTTTAGACCATTAAATGTTACACCAAATGTGGTGTCATCACAAAATCATGAAAAGTTCTTGATAGACACACTCTCTAGAATGTTAACACTTGGAACATGTTGATTGCAATATATGCTGACAACAACGATGCCTATGGCAAGGAATCTTTCGGTTGTTTTAAGCAGATTCAAAGAGGAGCCTTTCTCAAATGCATTTACCGATGCTTGGACCTTGCAGGCATATGGCCTTATGCAAAATCTTCACATGGGTGAGAGAATTCATGATGAGGTTGCTAGTCAGGGGCCATTAGACAAAGATATCTTGCTTGGCGGTGCTTTGATTGATATGGATGCCAAATGTGTTGTCCTCACAAAAGCACAAAACGTTCTCTATGGGAATCGTGTCCAAGATGTTATCTCCAAGAATGCATTGATTGCAAAATATGATGTAGCAAGGAAGCTCTAGCTCGTGTTAACCTTAAGCAAATGAGAAAGGAAGGCCTTTCTCCAATTGCACTCACTAATGCTTGTACCTTGAAAGGTTGTGGGCTTAAGAAAAATAGTCACATGGGTGAGAGAATTCACAATGAGATTGCTAGTCGTGGGGTGTTGGAGGAACATGTTTTGCTTGACAAGGCTTTCGTCGTATGTATGCCAAACATATATATTGAGCAATAAATTCCTAGAGATCGCAAGATATACCAATGGGAGCATGCTAGCAAGCTTGATAATAAAGGTTTTGTCGACAACATTACATTGGTTACGATAGTTGATAAAGCTGCGTAAAAGGTTCTGAATTCTTTATTTAGTAACAACAACACGTTGAAACAAACACATTGAAAATTCCATCGTGTCGTGGGAATGACATGTTTTTACATATTATAAAAATTGGGGAGGACTGCAAACGCTCCCATGCAAGGAAATTTGCATGCTTTCTTTTTTCCAAACATAAAAAGGGAACAACATATACTAAAAAAAAAATATTACAATTGATCTAGATCACCAATTTAATTGAATTTTAACTCTTCTTATGGTTGTTTTGCATAAAGACATATCAAAATTTGCAACATCTCTATTGCAACACACTAGATATGATACCAAGTAAAAAACAAGGTAACATATTTGATAGAAACAAAGCACTCACTCACTCTCTCTCGCTCTCTCTCTAAGCTTCTTGATCAAGGATGTGTATTGTCGTTCGACGTTGAAATGTCACATCTACAAATTAGCAAACACATTCTTATACGAATGGCAAGACTGCACACAATGGAGGAGTGAGATGGACTTAGAGAGATAATACAAACTTAGAAGTGCTCCTTTCTAGCTTTGGCAGCTTTGGCTTGACTTCTTATTGAATTACCCTGTAAATAAACTTTACTTGGTTCTATGATCGTACAAGTAGAAGGTTGATTAGCGTATGCATCTGTGCTCTCAGGGTCAATTCTGCAGTCCTAGTAACATTTCTATCAATCACATTTCGATTGCTGAGAGGCTGAGAGCTATGGCGTTGCAAGGGGAAGCTCGTGAAGGGTAAGCTTCTCAATCCGCCCATGTTTTCCTCCCCTCGGCCGGTTCGTTTCATTCTTCTCCCGGACATTGTTGAGCGGCGAATCCTGAAGCAGGCATGCATCGTTATGCAGATCGTCACCATCAACTTGGAAGAGTAACTCATCTGGCCATTCGACCTGCATTTTTATCGTGCTTGTTTGCATGAAGCATAGCTTGCTACCTCTCTGTGATTTGTGCCTACTTTGGTAGAGAGCACCAGCTTCAGAAGGGAATGTTGAGAGCTTCGTTAATTCTCTTTCTCATCGCCGGCATCTCTTGATAAGCCTGCAATGGGTAGTATTGATGAGGTCTTTTGGACTCTTGCGGCCAAGGCTGACAAGAAGTTTTCTCGCCTCCGTGATCTACCTCCTTACGGTGGCAACAAATGGGATTCTTATTTCAATAAAGCTTTCCAGGTCTATACAAAGCTATGGAAATTTCAGCAGGAGAACCGTCAAACTTTAGTTGATGCAGGTTTGAGGAGATGGGAAATTGGCGAAATTGCATCCAGAATTGGTCAGCTTTATTACAACTATTACATGCGCACCAGCGATGCGGCTTTCCTTTCGGAATCATATATTTTTTATGAGGCAATCATAAGTAGGGACTACTTCAAAGACATTGTCAAGGATGTTACCCTTGCTAACAAGCATCTCCGCTTTTATGTTCGTTTCATAGTTGTTTGCCTACTCCTGAATCGCAGAGAAATGGCGATTCAGCTAACTCGGCAGCTCCGAGCACTAATTGATGAATATCGGCGTAATTTTCAGGTTTGCTTCACCTCAGCTAAAACTTACCTTTTGCTATAGAAAACCCCAAGTAAAATCCCCGCTCCCCCCCCCCCCCCCCCCCCTCCCCCAACCCAACACGCACACACACAGAAAAAAGAAATAACACCACTGCAAATGCCCATAATAGAAATTATTCACCCTGAAAAGAAAAAGAGGAGCAAAAAAGGCCACCACCACCTTCGTGCTTGGGATGCATACCTATGCAATTCATAAAGGCATTTTAGATGCCTTTCTGTCCTATGTAGGTCTTCAGTTGCAAAGTTTGGTCCTTTTTTGTGCAAGAAATTAATTAGTTGGTGGCCTTTAAAGCTAATGAATTGGCTAGCTCATCAAGCAAGCCTATGTTTGAAAGCTGGTATTACGTGTTGTCATCAGCTCTTTGTGGCCTGCAAATGCTATTGTCAAGTGTACCCCTTAACCATGTTTGGGGCAACAGAATCAACCATCCTTTGAGTGTTACTGGTCTCATATTCAATGACGGTACAAGCTCAAGTTGAAGACATGATTATCGACTTTAGAATCTGTCTAAGTGCAAGATAGGGTAATGTAGGGAGGCTTCAATAAAGAAGACTGCTGAGGTTTTGAGAAGAGCTGCAGTAAATACTTTTGCAACTGTGTTGCAGAGAGGGAGGGAGTGCCTACTTTTATAGGACAGGGCTGCCCCTCTAGTAGAGAGCTTTGTTTTTCACACATTGAAGTAGAACCAAAGGGGTGTTGACTCTTGAGAGAGAGAGAGAGAGAGAGAGAGAGAGAGAGAGAGAGAGAGAGAGAGAGAGAGGAGAAAAAGAAGAAGAAGAAGAAGAAGAAGAAGAGAGTTTTAACGTGGTAGGAAACTATCCCAAGAGACCCTAAAGATCTAGCTGACGAGGAGTTGAACTCAAGACGTGTTTTTCAAGAGGGAAATGACATAACCAATCTCCCACACCATGGTGCTCTTTGTCACGAGGACGTGGCAGTTATTAACCATGTCACAGAGATGTGGCAACTGCTAACCTTGGTTGTTGGTTTCTTTCCAATGGGGTTTATTTTATTTGTTTAAGACCCTCTTTTTGAAGTAGCAAACGGTCGGACATTGTATGGCCAATGTGAATGGTAGATTCACCCGCAGACGGGAAGTGGTCGGCACTGGAATTCGTATGGTAAGAGGATGTCTAGGCTCAGAGCAAGATCATATAGGTCCCCCCGTCGCACTTAGCAAGTTGGTGGATACTAGGAAGTGAACTCAATTAAGGCGTAAAGTCAAGGTGGGACTACCAACAAAAAGTATCCAACAGTTGGGCCACATTGCATTTTTGGATGCGGTCCCAATGAGGATAGATGGTCAGAAGACCAGTGGGAGCCCAACGGAAGCATCTCCTAAAATTTAGGGAACTGCTATTTTGGGCCGTGAAATGTGTTCGCGTCATTACCTTCGGTATGACTAGGGGAACACTTTATAACTCTGCCGCGAAGTCAACTGACGCGTCGGTTGGGATATTTTTAAGCGGCGAACCCGAAACGGAAAAATGCTTGTAAATGCGCCAAGTGTCACATTTTCAGGGACTTGCCTCTTCCAGAAAAATGGGCGCTGATTTTTAAGCTGGGAGAAGCCTCATTTGCAACCTGTCACAGGTTAAGAGCTATGGAGTGCTTTCTTTCCCTCTCATGTACAGTGTGGTGCTAGGAGTGATGCCCTGCACACTACACACTGCTCTCTCTCTCCCCTACGTGCAGTTATGTGATGCCCCACAAGAGGGCTCCTCATTTGACTGATGTACAGTTGTGTGGGTTCATGCTTTTGTGCTGAGGCAAGAGCCTCCTTGAGCAGGAACAGGGGTAGCTAGCTGCTGCTCCAAAGCAGGCACTGGTGAGGGTCATAACCTCACCGTACAGGTGCGAAATCAGCGCTGTGTATGCGCTGTAAATTCACTGTTTTTCAGCCATACGGACGCCAGGACCATTGGAATCGTGCCCCACTGGCAGAGGACAGTTAGGGGACTGTTTGGGGCTGAAAACAGGGCAAAAACCAGTAAATACAGCGTGCTGAATTTACTGTTTTTGGACAGGAATCAGAGGGTATACGACAGTGCAAGCGAGTTCCAGCAGGGGAATTGGTTTCGCGCAAGTTTTGGGGTTGTTATGCTGCCGAAATTTGGCCAAATCAAATGGTATCTAGGTGGATACACGTGAAGGATTCCCAGGACCTTACCTTGTAATTTACCCTCCTAAAGAATAAAGAAATACCGAAAGGGGCGCCAATTTTGGGGCCTACAGGTTGTCGGCGTCTGCTCGGAGCATTCTAGCTTCCGAGCCGTGTGTGTATTCAAGTGTTAACTCCCGTCGCAGGTTCTCTTTGCAAAGTGCTCTGTGTGTGTGTTTAAAGTAAAGAATTTCGGGTGAAAGCCAACGCCTACCGCCCTACGGGCCGGTTTCATGGTTCCGTTGCCGGGACTTCAATCACTTTTTCCTCAAAGAGTGAGCCTGGATTGTTCAGGGTAAAGACACACAGTGCAAGAACGCGGGGATTACTCTATGGCCGACAAGGGGAAGGGAATTATGGAAGAGGGTTCCTCTCCAAAGGACAGGCAGGAGATTCCTATGGTTTTTGAGATTGGCGAGAGCTCACGGCCACGTCAGTCTGTACCTCCTGTCAACGTGAATGTCCCTCCAGTAGTACAGGGCTTTATGACAGGGCAACTCGAGGATGATGCGTTTAAGACTCAGTTAGTTGCCGCGGTGAATGTCTTTTCGCAGCTGGTGCAGAATCCGAGGTTTATGGAATTCTTGCAAGCGCCACCAGTGCAACAGCAAAATAGGCAACCTACGCCGCGTACGGAGCTTGTTGAAGCTCAAGCCCAGGTACTTCATGAGGCGCAGGAGGAAAGGGAACACTCGCATGTTGCGGAGTCGGGGGCTCCAAAGCAGGTTCCTCCCGTGCTTGAACAGGTGGCTAGAACGCCTATTCCACAGGTTATGCCAGTTCAGCCCGCCACCTTTCAGAGCCAGCATGCTGCCTTGAATGGACAGGGAGCTGGATACTAGGCTATGCACTCAGTTTTTCCACCACCCACGGTACATCCTGGGTATTTCGGGGGTGGATCAGTGTTCCAAAGCATGGCTGGTTATGCGTCTGGAAGTCAGCCGTACATGCCAGGAACAGTGTTCGGGGGTATGCAAGGCATCATGCCAAACCCCATGTATAGTACTATCGGCATGCAGCAAGGTTTCCACGGCAACCAGGGCCAGTTTGGGGTGCCACAGGGTCATTTTGGCATGGCTGGTTTTTCTGGACAGCAGCCAGATATCGCACCTCTGACGCAAAATGTGAATGGCCAACACGTGCCGATCATGCCTAGTACAGTGCCCATGTTGCAGACCATTCCGTATGACAATTTGGGGGCACTAGAGAAGCCGAAGGCTTACAAAGAAGGTGGTGCAGCGGTAAAGTTCAGTACCTTCAGTGGTTTCGAGGACAAGACAAAGGCACTCACTTTCCTCCAGCAGTTTGATACAGCTTATGCGGGAGGGAATTTTACAGAGGCCTCGAAGGTCAGGAAAGCTGCCACTTTCTTAAAGGACAATGCGCTTACATGGTGGACGACATTGTTAATGCAAGGACAGGCACCCGCCACTTGGGTTTACTTCAAGCAAATGTTTGCATCTGCTTGGCTATCAAATGAATTTGAAGCCGATGTCTTGACAGATTGGCACCAGCTTACGGCAGCTTCGTGCAAGAGCTTGCTGGAGTACAATAGGAGGTTTTGTAAAGCATTACTCTCAGTGACCTCCTACAGATTTGTGCCATTGACAGAGCAGATAGAGAAGTATTGTTGTGGGCTGCCTAAAGGGCTTCGCGATTACTGTACAAAGAATAGAGTGGCTACCCTTACTCAGCTTATGGAAGTTGCGAACACTGGTCTTGCCCTGTTGAAAGGAGAGGACAATGGATTTCCGAGCAATGATAAAGGAGGGCAGCAAAAGAAAAATTCAGCGAAGAAGCCCTTTGTGAAAACGGCTCTTGATGCGTCACAGGGGTCAGAACAGGCCACCAAAGACAAGGATTCAGCTGGGACTTCTGGAGCGCAGGCAAAGAAACAGAAAAGGAAGCCTTTTGTGCGCAAGTCGCTCGAGGAAAAGAAGGTCCTAATGGCTGAGAACAAATGCTTTATATGCGAGCAGCCTGGTCACTTTTCTATCAATTGTCCACAAAGGAAAAGGCCAGCTGACTCAGAGGATAAAGAAGACCAGAAAGGCAAGAAGCCAAAACCCACGGCAGGTTTAGTGCCAGACATGGTGGGTGACAGGCCCAGCACAGATGCCAGTGAGTTATGCAGGGCATGGGGTAAAGTTAGGGATCAGACGGCACTCATCTTCTTTGATCCAGGTGCCAAAGCCAACTTTATCTCACCAGAGTTAGCTATGAAGCTCGACATCAAAGCTGAAGAGATGGGGTACACCGCAGAGGCAGGGTTGGCATGTCCTGGCCACTCAGAGTGTGTTACTCCCATCATTGGAAAACTGCGTCTGCATATTCAGTCGTATGTGGACACTGAAGAGTTTTACATCATGCCGCTGGAAGGTTGTGACGCCTTGTTGGGGATCCCGTGGATGTTCCGAGTGCATGGAGTCTTGGATGCCTACAACAAAAAGATCACTGTACAGCATAGGGGCAAAACTCACATCTTGGATGTAAAGCTTAAAGGAGAGTCAGTCCCTATTGTATCTGCTTCTGCTATCACTTCTGTAATAAAGAATCATCTTTCTGTGTACTTGATTTTTGCACGTGATGTCTCAGATAGGGATCAGTCAAATTTATCTGTGTTAGATAAAGAAAGGTCAGCATTTTTGCAAAAGTTTAGTGACTGTTTTTCTGATTCATTACCGTCGCAATTACCGCCAGAGAGACCTGAGGACCATCGGATAGATTTGGTGCCAGGGTGTAGCCCACCAAATAGACCTCCCTACAGGGTTAGTGCGGCGCAGCAGAAAGAGATTATGGGCCAGGTTGAGGAGTTATTAGAGAAGGGGCTGATTCAGCCTAGTTCTTCACCCTTTTGCTCCCCAATGCTCCTAGTGCAGAAGAAGGATGGCTCATGGCGCATGTGTATTGATTACCGTGCGTTGAATAAGAATACCATCAAGAATAGGTTTCCTATTCCTCGCATTGATGATATTCTCGATCGTTTAGAGGGTGCTGCAATTTTCAGCAGGATAGACCTTAAGAGTGGGTACCATCAGATTCGTATAAGCCCAGAGGATGTGCACAAGACTGCGTTTAGAACGACATTTGGTCTTTATGAGTTTCTAGTGATGCCGTTTGGGCTAACAAATTCTCCTGCCACGTTCAACAGAATGATGGACCGGATTTTCCGCTCGCATCAACAGTTTGTTGGAACATTCTTCGATGACATGATTGTGTATTCGAAGAATGAAGAGGAGCATAGGCGTCACTTGACCATTGTGTTCGAAGAGCTGCGCAGTCACAGGTTACTTGTCAATCCTAAGAAAAGTGAATTCTTCCTTGAAGAGATCCACTTCCTGGCCACATAGTTTCAAAGGATGGTGTGAGAATGGATCCCGCAAAGGTCGAAGCTATCAAGACATGGCCAGACTTGAAGACTGTGCACGATGTCAGAAGCTTCTTGGGATTGTGTTCCTACTATAGAAGGTTTATCAGAAATTTTGCAGAGATAGCATCGCCTCTTCACGCATTGCAAAAGAAAGAGGTCACTTTCAGATGGACCCAAAAAGAGATTTCAGCTTTTAGTCTCTTAAAGGAAAAGTTGACTTCAGATCCAGTTATTGTTTTGCCAAATCTCAGGAAGTCATTTGTGGTCCAGTGTGACGCGTGTGGCAGTAGCATCGGAGCAGTGCTAATGCAAGATGGACGGGTAGTAGCATATGAAAGCCGAATTTTGCAAGGGCCAGAGAGGACTATGCAAGTCTATGAGAAAGAACTCTTGGCCGTTATTCATGCGCTTTCTAGCTGGAAGCACTACCTCTTAGGTGCTGATTTTGTTGTCCAAACAGATCATCAGACCTTGCGATACTTCTTGACACAGTCAAAGTTATCCGAAAAGCATATGCGATGGGCAAATATTCTTTCCATGTTCCACTTCCAGATTATGCATGTGGAAGGCAAGAAGAATGTTGTGGCTGATGCGTTATCAAGAAAGCCACAAATTTCAGCTGTGTCAATTCCTTATCATCATGAGTTAGATGACATGAAGGAACAGTATACTGCTGATGAAGATTTTGCAAGGATCTTTGAACAGTTACAAGAGGGGCAACATCACGAGCACTACCTCCTCAGAGATGGTTTTATGATGATGCATGGCAGACTTTGTGTCACTAGGCCACTGCGACATAAGGTCATGGAAGAGAGTCATGTCCCACCGTATGCAGGGCATCGTGGCATTGATGCAACAGTTAAAGCGGTAGAGACGTTCTTCTATTGGCCTACCTTGAGGAGAGATGTGGATGCCTTTGTGCGAGCATGCATAGTTTGCCAAAAGGTCAAGTTTGACAAGCAAAAGGCACTAGGGTTGTTACAACCACTGCCGATTCCGGATAAGCCATGGGAAAGCATTGCTATGGACTTTATCTTTGATCTTCCAAGGACGCCAACAGGGAATGATGGTATATGGACCATTATCTGCAGGTTCAGCAAGCAGGCCCATTTTATCCCTGTCAGGAAGAAGATAAAATCTGATCAGATGGCACGCTTGTTCATGTACAATGTGTTTAAGTACCATGGTATGCCACAATCGATTATCAGTGATCGTGATCCTCGCATGACCAGTTTGTTCTGGAGAGGATTGTTTGAGAACATGGGTACTACGCTCAAGTTCTCGTCTTCGTTTCATCCACAAACTGATGGACAGTCAGAAGAGGCCAATTCTACTGTCTTAGATCTGCTGAAATGCTATGTGTCAGATAATAAGGGCAAGTGGGAACAGTATTTGCCTATGCTTGAGTATGCGTACAATAATACGGTGCATTCGTCTACTGGCAAAGCACCTTTTGAAATTGTTGAAGGCGGCAAAAAGGTTCCTCCCATTTTGCACACAAAGGACAAGATCTTTGAGGCAGATCGATATGTTGAGAACATGGATGAGATGTATAAGAAGATTAAAGTTGCCTTGGAGAAGACTCAGGCAAAACAGAAAAAGGCTGCTGATCGTCACCGTCGTGAATTGCTACTATCACCTCGTGATTGGGTTCTCTTAAGGTTCGAAAAGGCAAGGTTAAAGAAGATGAAGGGCAAGGAACGGCTGTTTCCTAAGCTCAGCATGCGTTACTATGGGCCTTTTCAAGTGCTTGACAAGATCAGCGATGTGGCTTACAGGCTGAAATTGCCTGATGCGTGGAAGATTCATAATGCGTTTCACGTGAGTCTTCTAAGACCCTTCGTGGGTGATGTGCCAGACGATATGCCAGTTGAGGATCAGCCAGAAGTTGAGGAACTTGATGAGATCCTGGTACCTGAGCAAGTTTTGGCACATAAGGACAGAAAAGTTGAAGGACAAGTTGCAAGACGCTATTTGGTGAAGTTCAAGAACTATCCGCCTATGGATGCAAAGTGGATTGAAGAGCATGAACTGTCAGAGCCACCAAATGTATTGCAGCTTTACCTTGAAGCCTTTGGGTTACAGCCTACTTATGCCCCAACCCAACGTGTGCAAAGGAGGGGTAATGATAGAGCTAGTATATCAAATGTACATATGAATTCAGTGCCATAGATGGAAATGGCAAAAGTATGAAGGCCTCATTAAGTCATTTGTATCTATGTATGTTACGACCTTTCTTGCGGATACATGCGATGATAAAAGAGTGTTAATAGCACAAGATCATCAGTGGCGTGTATTTATGGTATGCAATCGAGGACGTTTGCGATTTCAAGAGGGGGGTATGTCACGAGGACGTGGCAGTTATTAACCATGTCACAGAGATGTGGCAACTGCTAACCTTGGTTGTTGGTTTCTTTCCAATGGGGTTTATTTTATTTGTTTAAGACCCTCTTTTTGAAGTAGCAAACGGTCGGACATTGTATGGCCAATGTGAACGGTAGATTCACCCGCAGACGGGAAGTGGTCGGCACTGGAATTCGTATGGTAAGAGGATGTCTAGGCTCAGAGCAAGATCATATAGGTCCCCCCGTCGCACTTAGCAAGTTGGTGGATACTAGGAAGTGAACTCAATTAAGGCGTAAAGTCAAGGTGGGACTACCAACAAAAAGTATCCAACAGTTGGGCCACATTGCATTTTTGGATGCGGTCCCAATGAGGATAGATGGTCAGAAGACCAGTGGGAGCCCAACGGAAGCATCTCCTAAAATTTAGGGAACTGCTATTTTGGGCCGTGAAATGTGTTCGCGTCATTACCTTCGGTATGACTAGGGGAACACTTTATAACTCTGCCGCGAAGTCAACTGACGCGTCGGTTGGGATATTTTTAAGCGGCGAACCCGAAACGGGAAAATGCTTGTAAATGCGCCAAGTGTCACATTTTCAGGGACTTGCCTCTTCCAGAAAAATGGGCGCTGATTTTTAAGCTGGGAGAAGCCTCATTTGCAACCTGTCACAGGTTAAGAGCTATGGAGTGCTTTCTTTCCCTCTCATGTACAGTGTGGTGCTAGGAGTGATGCCCTGCACACTACACACTGCTCTCTCTCTCCCCTACGTGCAGTTATGTGATGCCCCACAAGAGGGCTCCTCATTTGACTGATGTACAGTTGTGTGGGTTCATGCTTTTGTGCTGAGGCAAGAGCCTCCTTGAGCAGGAACAGGGGTAGCTAGCTGCTGCTCCAAAGCAGGCACTGGTGAGGGTCATAACCTCACCGTACAGGTGCGAAATCAGCGCTGTGTATGCGCTGTAAATTCACTGTTTTTCAGCCATACGGACGCCAGGACCATTGGAATCGTGCCCCACTGGCAGAGGACAGTTAGGGGACTGTTTGGGGCTGAAAACAGGGCAAAAACCAGTAAATACAGCGTGCTGAATTTACTGTTTTTGGACAGGAATCAGAGGGTATACGACAGTGCAAGCGAGTTCCAGCAGGGGAATTGGTTTCGCGCAAGTTTTGGGGCTGTTATGCTGCCGAAATTTGGCCAAATCAAATGGTATCTAGGTGGATACACGTGAAGGATTCCCAGGACCTTACCTTGTAATTTACCCTCCTAAAGAATAAAGAAATACCGAAAGGGGCGCCAATTTTGGGGCCTACAGGTTGTCGGCGTCTGCTCGGAGCATTCTAGCTTCCGAGCCGTGTGTGTATTCAAGTGTTAACTCCCGTCGCAGGTTCTCTTTGCAAAGTGCTCTGTGTGTGTGTTTAAAGTAAAGAATTTCGGGTGAAAGCCAACGCCTACCGCCCTACGGGCCGGTTTCACTCTTTCTGTTCTTGGTAGGATCGGTATGCTTGTCGAAAACACACGTTTGGAGCTCTGATATCACTATAACAAGAGGGCACCATGTGCCAACGGAAAAGAACAGACTAGATAGACTTCAGACGCTTTAAAACAACCGAACGCAAAGAGATGCATGGCATGGAGTGGCAGAGTTTCACCCCAAGAGAGCATTGGCCCCAAATTGTGGTGCCCCTTTTCGCTAAAAGCTGCTAGCGCAATTCGCAAAAGTCAGTATGCTTGCCATGTCATCAGCCTTTGCAAAACGTGGACGTTCGTATAGTTGCCACGTCATTAGTTTTTACGCAAGTCTTTGTGTGTGTAGTGTTTTGCTTTATTTTATTAATTTGGTCTTGGATTGTAGAGAGAGAGAGAGAGAGAGAGAGAGAGAGAGAGAGAGAGAGAGAGAGAGAGAGAGAGAGAGAGTTGGTGTGGGGAAGAGGGGGCGATCAACCCCCTTGACTACCATAGCTTGACAGACCTGTCTATACAATGTGAGTCTATCTGAAGTGGGTACCTCCCTGGCCCTATATATATGAGTGCCCAGGGAGGGCGACCGTTCCAAACCTAGGTTGCCTGTCACAAGGCGTGCACAACGTGCCAATAGCAAAGAACAGACTGAACAGATTTTTAGCACTTCAATACCAACTGAACTGAGAGAGAGACGACACGCGACACGGAGTGGTGGAATTCCACCCCAAAGAGTATTGGCCCCTTGGCGCCCTTTTCGGTGTTTCTTTATATTGCATCAACACAGTACAAGCCGGTACTCCAGACTTTGCACCTTCTCCAAGAAGCTTGCTAGAGAATGAGCCCTTAGCACATATTTAAAGGCCCTTGGCCTATGAAAAGCAGTTTACATGAAAAGCCTTCAAACTCAAAAGCTTTTGGTCCAAAAGCAATGCCAAAAAGCTGCCAGTGTAAATCACGGAATTCCGTACAGCAGTCAGCGCAAAACCTGAAAATCCGTACAGTTTGTTGCGTCATCATGTCAGCGCAATTTTCAGAATTTCCGTACAGTTGCCACGTCATCAACTGCCATGCAAAACTGTCAGAGTGTGTGTGTGGGTCTTGCTTCGTTTTAATCCTTTATGTCACTTGGGGCCCCATCGGACGGGGTCCCCATAAGTTGGTAGAACTTCTTCTTCTGTTACTTGTTCTTCTTAGGGTTTAGGCCTCTCAGTCGACATCTACAAGTTGGCTCCCTTCTTTAGGGCTTTGACATGTCAGCAATTTGTGACACTGCCGGACAAAAGTGCAACCTATGCATGGGTGGCCAGCCCGGAGTCCGGAGACATACAAGCCGTACAAGTATGCCGTAGACCTATGTGAAGCAGCAGAGTGGTGTAAATGTAACACTCCCTCTAAGCACCTGATGGTGAACAAAGTGTGTGAAGCCGAAGATGTGAGGCAAATGATGAAGATGTCTGCTGCAATGTCCCTTGAAGTATACTCCATGAGTGTAGAAGCAGTCAAGGGTGTCCCAACCGCCAAGAAATCTCCGTCGAAAGATGCCGTCATGGGCAATGTAGCAAACTACTGTACTATGCCGATATTGGGTGAAAATACTGCATGAAGGTCCTGAACTGGGTGTGAAAACAACTCCTTGTTGTGAAAGGAGGGCCAATAGGCCTGCAAGTGTCCTTCCCAATAGGATCTGTGGTGTCTGTAGTCAAACCGTCTGGAGAAAATGGGGATACCAAGAACCGTCATGAGCATGATCGGAAGCCTGTCAATGCATGAACGCGTAACCTAGCGTGGCAAGGTGGCTAAGCTATGAAAAACTCCAGGAAGGCCAGATGTAGCAATCTGTGCCGTAAACGTCCTCCAAGGAAAGCCAGACTAAGCAGTCTGCACTGTAGAAGCTACCGTAAGCTGCAACAGTCACCAATAGACCGCATGGACCACCATCGGATGGTGTCCTGTCAATAGGGAGGGTAATCCAAGATGAGGGGAAAGCCAGATTCAACAGTCTGCGTTGTGAAGGGCCTCTCAGAAGAGGTGTAGTCAGACCAAGCTGTCTGCATCGTAATCATCCTGTATGAAGAATGGAAACCAAACTGAACAGTTTGCGTTGTGAATAATCTCTGAGAAGAGGAAAGGCCAGACCAATCTGTCTGCACCGTCTTGCCTGTATTTCTTGCCTCCAATCCTTTAGTGTCAACCAAAAGAGAATCCGTGCCAACAACGCCACCAAACTGCATCTCGGTGTGGCTCTCAATGTGAATGAGCAAGGAGTGACCTATTGCCTAGGTTGGGGGATAAGTCTGTTGCAAGGTTGTCGAGGGTGAGTGTAAGCAACTCTGAAGGTAGCAATCCAAATGATCAAGAGTGTAGTGCCAACAACGCCACCAAACCGCATCTCGGTGTGGCTCTCAATGTGAATGAGCTAGGAGTGGCCTATTGCCCAGGTCGGGGGATAAGTCTGTTGTAAGGTTACCGAGGGTGAGTGTAAGCAACTCCGAAGGTAGCAATCCAAATGATCAAGAGTGTAGAGGAGCAACTGCACTACCATCCAAGCCAAGCTCTGGGTGACTCTGGATGTAGTCGTGGGATGCTTGATCTCCCACATCTCGCGGGTAAACTCTCCAAGAGAGTCTAAAGCACTGAAGTCCCACTCCAGTTTGTAGATCCAAGCAATGAACCTGTCCAAGAAGAGATCCAAGATCCTCTCCCTAAGTCCATGTAGATGCTCCTGTGTAAGCAAAGTGATCTGACGTGTCGAGGTCAAGTGGTAAGTGTCTGTCCACCCAAGATGGTGGCGTCTTCTTTGGGAAAGTCGGAATTCCATATGCCATGAGCATGGCCATATCTCGTGTGAACTCCTTTGATGAGTGCATAGGTGTGTCCATAGAAAACCACAAGTCACCACCCCCTCTGGAGTGTGCAACCGCCGAATGATGGCTGTAATGAATGGATTTCCCAAGGATCGTACGCTTGTAGATGATCAAGCCGATGTCGAAGATACCGTGTATTGTAGCAGTCACTGAGAGACTGCATGGACCACCATCGGATGGTGTCCTGGCAGGAGGTAGCAACGTCCTCTCCATGAAACGCGAACCAAGTGTCTGCTGTCCACCCATAAACGCAACTGCGAGGTGATGAAAACGCTGCTGTCCAGCGAATTTCAGCGTGCTCGTACGCTCCCGGCAGGGTCCGGAGCCGTGCAAAGGGTGTGGGGAGGGTGGTGAATCAATGTAGCAACCTTGGGTGGGCTGGAAACAGAGAAAACAGCAGGGTATAATGGCTGAAAACTGAAGTGTAGAGAGAGGATGCGGGTCGGCAAAGCACAGGATGCTAAGCCGGTTGAGTGTAGGCATGATCCATGGTGGGCAGGGCCTAGCGCCTGAAAACGCAGCTGTAAATGCTGTTTTGCGTGCCGAATCCGCTCTGAACGAAGCCCACCTCCTCCAATGCAAAAACGCTGAAGTTTCCCCCCCCCCCCCCCTCTGGAGCTGAAAACACTGCTGTTTTTCCTGCTGAAAAACGCTGAAGTTCTCCTCCTGCTCCGGGATGAAAAACGCTGAGGTTTTACCGTGCCAAAAGCTGAAAACGCTGCGGAATTTCCTGCGCAGGCAGGAAAAAAAAACAAACGTCTTCCTCTGCCTCTGATGTTTTCTTGCTGGACAGCCCCACGCAAAAAACGCAGATGGAGGGGTTTTCGCGATGAAAAGGCCTGTAGAGGCCAGCGCTTGCTACATGGAGGGTGATCGCCATGGGAGGATAACCTGTTGCACGTGAAGCACCTAGAACATGAAGAGTTGAGCTCTGATACCATGTGTGCGCGCGCCTGTGCTAGAGAGAGAGAGAGAGAGAGAGAGAGAGAGAGAGAGAGAGAGAGAGAGAGAGAGAGAGAGAGAGAGAGAGAGAGAGAGAGAGAGAGATGAAATGAAATGAAATGTTATATTAACGTCTTCAAAAGGCCAAAATGACCTATGAGACCAATGTGTTACAAAAATACCATGTCTGGGTACAAACGAACTAGAACAAAGATACTACTACTAGAATCTATCCTCATCTCCAATCTGGATGTCGAGAGTATGGCTCGAATCCTCTGCTGTAGTCTCCGTCGATGCTGTGTAGCCCCTCTCCTCAATCGTGGCCGTCTGGATCTCCGTAGCTCTAGTGCTCGGTCAATGAGAGTGCCGGTAGTGGTCGAATGAGTGTGGGCCGAGCTCTGCAGTGATGGCTGCTCCTTTGGCTGTCCCATATCTAGTGAAAAGAAATCTGTAATCTGTCTCTGGGACTTTCTCTCTCTCCCTAGTAAAGTGTCTCTATATGTGTAACTCAAGTAGATATAGCCCAAGAGATCTCTGATCCTCATAACTCATGACCCTAGAGAAAGGACCGAAACCCTCTCTGAATAAGTAGTGGAAACGGCCCCGTATCTCATAGTACACTGTGCAATGACATATGTAATGTAGCTCTGTCTCTGGCTCTAGCTGGCATAAGGGGCATATCCTGCTGTCTGCTGGTATCCCTTTGAATCTACCAGTCTCAATCTCTAGCTGATGTGAGGATGTGCGTATCTGACCAATGGCACACCGCAAACCATGAGACATATGTGTGTCCATGTAGCTGGGTCGAACCACAAACCCATCTCCTATGAGGTGGAGAAGATGCTCTCTATAGAAAGCCATCTTCTGTCCATGTAGGTGGGTCGAACCACAAACCCATCTCCTGTGAGGTGGAGTAGATGCTCTCTATAGAAAGCCATCTTCGTGCCCAA
The DNA here is from genome assembly GCF_014529385.1 of Adiantum capillus-veneris. Classification (NCBI taxonomy): domain Eukaryota; kingdom Viridiplantae; phylum Streptophyta; class Polypodiopsida; order Polypodiales; family Pteridaceae; genus Adiantum; species Adiantum capillus-veneris. Next base: position 150,123,971 of record NC_140931.1, read on the forward strand.
CTCCTGTGGCGGCTCTATCCATGTCCTCCTGGTATCGAGCTGGATCAGGTCCTGACGAACGGGTCTAGTAATCTCCACCCGTGTAAGAGACATCGAGGGTGCCTGAAGAGAGTACTGGAAAGGGGGCAGCCTGTCCATGGTGAATCCATGTGTCTCAAACCATGATGTCATCTGTGCATACCAGCATGAAGTGTCCCCCTGAAGAGCTAACTGTCTGGAAGACTCAAGGGCCAGTGTAGTATATGTGTCTCTAGAAGTATCCCACAAGTTCTGCACAAAGGAGACTGAACTGGTAAGCGCCTCAATCTCCATAGGAGGGGTAGCTAGCTCTGCTCGAATGATAGCGTGGGGTACGGAGGCCTTGGCTCTGATCAATCTAGAGATCATAGATACCAAGGGCCTCTCCAGAGTCCATACGTCTCCGACCATCCTGGCCTACAAAAGTCCCCATATCTGCACCCCATACAACATAGCTGAGGCTACTAGAGTATCAAAGAGCCATAACTTTGTCCGAGGTTCCTGGAACTGAACGTGCAAACACATCCTCTCCAAGCCTCCTAAGACCGCAAAAGCTCTAGTCAATCTAGTCTCTGCTGCTCTCCAAAGAAAACCTCGGCCCAGTGAAGACAACCCCAAGGTAAGCGTATGCATCTGTATACTCTACAATCTCCTGGCGATATGTGAAAGTCGGAGCTGATCTCCTGATCTACTGTGGTGTGATGTTAAACACCATAACCTTGGAGTAGACACAAAATGCTGGTGTGGGGAAGAGGGGGTGATCAACCCCCCTGACTACTAGAGCATGAAAGACCTGTCTATACAATGTCAGTTTATCTGAAGTGGATACCCCCCTGGCCCCATATATAGGAGTGCCCAAGGAGGGTGGCCGCCGCAAACCTGGGCGGCCGGACAAAAGTGTAACCTATGCATGGGTGGCTAGCCCGTAGACATACAAGCCGTACAAGTATGCCATAGACATATGTGAAGTAGCAGAGTGGTGCAAATCTAACACGGACGGGGTCCCATAAGGGGGAGGTGTTAGGGTTAAAATCCTAACCCTTTTGTTATTTTTGAGCCCCATCGGCAAGACTTCAGAAGTTGGTAAGTCCTGCTGCTTCTGCTTTTGTTAGGGTTTAGGCCCCTCAGCTGAGATTTGCCGATTGGCTAGGTTTAGGCTCGGGGAGCCTTAACCCTCAATGTCTTCAGTGGCATGACACATCAGCACTTTGTGACAAGTTTTGGAGGTCGTAGTGTGGTAGAAGGCTGTCCACACTCCGACCAAGTCAGCAATGAAGACCAAGGCAAAGCTGGGTGTAGAGAAGCATAAGCTGCATTATAAGGAAGAGTTTATGAAGCCCTTGAACAAAAAGTCAGCAAGTTGATGAAAGGTAAAAAGCACTCTTGGAAGGGCAGCAGGTCATGATGTGGATGACATAGAAGATAAACATACAAAGATGCAGTGGATGATTCTTTGGAGCATTTGCAAAGGTCTACTCATAACGAGGACTTGCACGAGTTACTTGAGAGGAGGGTTCTGGTGTTGCTCATGTTTCCAGAGGATCAAAGATGCCACCAACTACCAAGACCGGAAGATGCTAATGGAGTGCTAGATTTATACCACTCTGCTGCTTCACAGCTCTATGGCATGCATATACAGCTAGTGTGCCTCCGAGCTGGCCACCCTTTGCATATGCATTTAGTCCGGCCGCCCAGTTCTAGGCTGGCTACCCACCTCCGGGCGCCCATCATATTTCATTTATTCCTTGTTGGGTCGTGGGGGATTTTTCCAGGCATTGCCCTACCTCCCCTTTGGCACCTATATATGGGGCCAGGGGGGTACCCACTTCCACACTATCTGGTCACTGTGTATTGGGTTTTCTGCTCATGGTAGTCATGGGGTGCTGATCGCCCCCTCTTCACCATATCTTGCGTTTGTGGTCTCTCTCTCTCTCTCTCTCTCTCTCTCTCTCTCTCTCTCTCCCCCCCCTTTCTCACGCTTCCGCATACGTGCACTCACATGGTATCAGAGCATCAGGCTCTCCATGGTCCTGGCACTACTTCAGCAACAGGTTCTCCTCCCAAGGGATCACAACAGCCAGCGTTTTTGGAAAGCATCAGCGTTTCTGCAAAATCAGCCAGCGTTTTACGCCAAGAGGGGGGGCGCCATCAGTTGGTGGACATCCCTTGCGAAGACCTCAACCCTCTCCTAGCGTTTTTGTTGGAGAACTGCAGATCTGCAAAAAGGAACACAAATCTGCCAGTGTTTTGCAAAAAGCCAGGCATGCGATGGACTTTGGCGCTTTTCTGTCACGGAAGACCCCCCTCCACCTGCGTTTTTCCAGATCAGGCCAGCGTTTTTGCTTTTGGCTGCCAGCCTACACTTTCTGGGCAATTTCGTCGCCGGAAAACCCCTCCAATCCATCAGCATTTTTGTTGCCTCTTGCGTTTTTGGGATCTGCTGCGTTTTCAGCATGGAGGGGCAGCGCTCAGCTTCCAACCCAGTGGATCTTGCTTTCCCACATGGCTTCGCATCTGGTGCGTCGCCGTCAAAAATCCTCTCCATTTCCACCAGATTTCAGCCATATACCACTGCTGTTTTTTCTCTGTTTTCAGCCTTCCGACGGCTGTGCACATAGAGATAAACCCTCCCTAGGGCCTACACCCTCTGCACCGCTCTGGACCATGCCGGGAGCGTATGAGCATGCTGAAAATCGCTGGACAGCATCGTTTTCATCACCTCGCAGTTGTGTTTTTGGGTGGACAGCAGCCACATGGCTTGTGTTTTTCACAGAGGATGTAGTTACTTCTGCCAGGACACCATCCGGTGGATGGCTTGTGTTTTTCACAGAGGATGAAGTTACCTCCTGCCAGGACACCATCCGGTGGTGGTCCGTGCGGTCTCTCAGTGACTGCTGCAGTACACGGTATCTTCGACATCGGCTTCATCTAAAGGCGTTCGATCCTTGGGAGATCCATTCATTCTAGCCTTTCTTCGGCGGTTGCACACTCCGGAGGGGTTGGTGACTTGTGGTTTGTTTTGGACATGCCTATGCACTCATCAGAGGAGTTCACACGAGATATGGCCATGCTCATGGCATATGGGATTCTGACAATTCCGCGAGAAGACACCACCATTTGGGGTGGACAAACACTTACCACTTGACCTCGACACGTCAGATCACTGGCTTACACAGGAGCATCTACATGGACTTAGGGAGAGAATCTTGGATCTCTTCTTGAACTGGTTCATTGCTTGGATCTACAGACTGGTGAAACCAGCCCGTAGGGCGGTAGACTTTGGTTTTCACCCGAAACTTTACTTTAGACTTTAGGACATAGAGAAACTTTGCAAATAAAACCTGTAACTGGAATTAACTCTTCGAACACACAGCTTAGAAGCTAGAGCACTCCAAGCAAACGTCAACAACCTGTTGGCCCCAAAGATTGGCGTCCCTTTCGGTATTTCTTTATTCTTATCAGAAAGGGAATAAAACCTGCGATTTCCTACGAGTTGTTCCTCATAATCTGGGCTGAAAAGATTTGTTCAGGCCCGATCTCGGTAGCATAACTGGACCAGGAAACTCCACAGACAAAATCCCCATGCAATGGATGACTTTCTAGGCGCATACAGAGACTTTACAAAACTTGGCGAGAATGTGCAACACACTAGATTCTCTATTTAAAGCCTTAATTGCGCTAGATCACCTGTTTAACGATCCCCTCGCTTCTTTGGACCTCCTAGGGGTATTAGGGACCGACTAGGGCCGAAACCCTAAACCTGCAAATTTACACAGCAGGCTGTAATTTCGTGTTTTGGGCTCCGTTTCGTGAGCTGAACGCATCCGTAGCGAGCCCTTGTACTGTAAGGTGCAGCGGAATGAATGTTTGAACTTTGCTCAAGATGAGTGCTCCGAACTGTGCTCAAGGTTCCTTTTGTTCTTATGGAAGGGAGAGCCTTCCCATCTTAATGTGAGGGTGCAATGATCACAAACAAAGTGAATGGACATTGTGCGTGAAAGTGCATGAGACTGAGAGATAGAGAGAGAAGAGAATACGACACCAGAGATGTTGTAAAACCCTCCTCGGAAGGCCCCACTCTCGTTGGCGAGAGTGGTCTACTATTGATTGCACAAATTGGTACAAAGTGGATGCATGGAATTGACACTTAAAAATAATAAGTGAAAAATGTCAAAAATAGGGAAAATAGGCCTATGCACTGTAAAAATGCTACTAATGGGATCTGATTGGAATTTGATGGTCATGCTGTGTGCAACCAGAGGATATGCATCTAATCTAAGTGTCTGGACATGCACGGCCTGCAAACAGACTCACAAAAGCGCCAGAACACTTGCTAATCTAGATTGACTGGATTGACTGAACCCTTGTCGTGCTGTAGCTTGTCCACACACATAGGGTTGGATGTGTCACGTGACACGTACTCCCGCACTGGTTGGGCTACTTGCCATCTGAATCGAACGAGATTTCTCATGAGAAATCTCTCCGAATTCACCTGTACTTGTGGGGGATTAGCAATTAGCTAATCCAGTACCTGAACAAGGGGCTCTTGCCTTGGCATACGCATATTAACCCAGATAATTGTACATACAGATGAACAACCCTCGAGCGGGGCATTGTAACAATGTCAAACTTTGTAAATAATTAATTTATTCAGGAGAAAATAGTTATCTAAGTAATTGTGTGCACATGAGAATAGAACTACCAGTTCTAGGGCCTCAGATGCGCCCAAACTTGGGCCAGAGCACCTCAGGGAGACCCTAGCATAAAATACCTTTAAGCCCTAGTGATTCGGAAATCGGGTCTTCAATAAGTGGTAGACAGTGGCCTCAGATTTAAGGCTCAGAAATTTACGCGCGTCAGTGCGAGCACAGGAATGAGGTGGGGTCCTTAGAACATTGATCCTAAGGCTTGGATCATTTTCAAGGCCTTAGGATAAGTTAATCAAACTAATTTAAATTGTTTGTGCCGGACCAAATGGCCGAGTAGGTAATGTCGGAGCAGTGCCGGTATGGCATTGTGCTGTGGAGCAGCTAACGTTTTTACAAATAACATTCATGTGTCCAGCTGTGGGTTAAGTTGCACATTTCATTAATAGCCTAGGAACTTTTAAATGTGAAAGTTGAATGGTTTTAAGTTATTAAGTGTGCCAAGTGGCACACTTACCAATGCAAAGTGACTCTCTCTCTCATTCTCACCCTCCCTCATCCTCTAGCGCCTCCTCTTCTTGCTGGCTATATAGGAGCACCCCCTCCTCCTTTTCACAGGTTGGCAGTGCACCTACCCCCCCCCTAAAGTGAGCACGCTCTACGCACCGGAGCTCTCCATTGAAGCTTGAGAATCAGCCCTTATGGTGTATGTGGAACCCTGGAGCTCCCATCACTTAGAACAAGGTTTCTCTTGATCATAGGTGCTGTGGGGGAAGATTCATCGCAAAAAGTAGAAGAAAGCTCTCTTTCTATCATGCCTAGCTGCTGCAAATTCTCTGTTTTCAATCCCTAATTAGGGTGAATTTTAGCAAAGTACTCATAGAATCTAGTTCTTCTCTACGTACACTATGCAGACACAAAGCATCGCGAAAAAGGTCTTTATTTCGGCATTGGAACGTGTTCAAGTAACATTTTCAGGTTATGTGTAGAAAATTACATCAAGCATGTGTGGGTGCATTTTGCGTGTTTCTCCCTTGTTTTTATTGCAGGAGTGATTATGCATAAAGGGACACAGTTAGCGGAAGGTAGACTCTCATTTTTAAGAGCTTCCGTGGAGTTTTGTGGAAGATAGACTCTTGCTTACGAGAGCTTCCCAAAATCTCACAGCAGAGGGAAAATCCTCTCAGTAGTTAGAGAGTAGTTTTCTCACTCTCTCAGTCAGAAGCAGGAAAGGAACCAAGAAAGAGTAGAGGACGGGCTTTTGCCCGTTCCTGTGCTTGTAATGATTCTCCCTTAGTAATAAAGATAATCTCTTTATGAGGGGGGACTAGCGGCCAACCCATCTTCTGGTCCCCAATGAAGTGTCAAGCTCTCTCTCTCTCTCTCTCTCTCTCTCTCTCTCTCTCAAATTCTCTTGAGTATTTGAAGTGCAATTAAACGTCAGTTTACACTTCCGTATTTTTGTGACAGTGGTATCAAAGCAAGGTCATGACACATATATCAAGCATAGAAGTCTTCTAGTGCACTCTTGAGCACAAACTTCTCTAGCTAAATTCTGTATGGAAAGAGTAGATACAATTGCTTAACTACTCTCTTGAGCATCATGAACCATGCTCTTGCCTTGCTCCAAAAAGGCTGCATCAAGTCACTGTGGGTTCCATTTGAAAGGGTTCAAGATACAATTGCAATAGCTGAGGTGAATCAAGCAATTCAGACTCTTCCATCCATTTGGCATCTAATGATGGATAGTTCTTGAACTTCACCAAATAGCGTCTTGCAACCTTTCCTCTAACCTTTCTTTCTTTATGTGCCAATATCTGTTCAGGAACAAGGATTTCATCCAATTCTTCCACTTCGGGTTGTTCCTCATCAAGCATATTCTCTGGCACATCACCAACAAAGGGCCTTAGAAGGCTGACATGAAAAGCATTACGTATTTTCCAGCCTTCTGGTAGCTTTAACCTGTAAGCTACATCGCTGATCTTTTCTGAAATCTGAAAAGGACCATAATATCGCATACTGAGCTTAGGAAACAAGCGTTCCTTGCCTTTCCTTTTCCTTAACCTGGCCTTTTCAAAGCGCAAAAGTACCCAATCACCAAGTGAAAATACAAGTTCACGACGGTGACGATCAGCAGCTTTCTTTTGCTTAGCCCGAGTCTTCTCAAGAGCAATCTTTATCTTCCTGTATGTTTCATCCATATCTTGCACATACTTGTCTGCCTCAAATATCTTGTCCTTAGTCTGCAAAATGGGTGGGACTTTCTTTCCTCCTTCCACTATCTCAAATGGTGCCTTACCTGTTGATGTATGCACAGTGTTATTGTAAGCATATTCAACCAATGGGAGATGGTGTTCCCAAGTTGCCTTGTGCTCTGAGACATAACATTTGAGTAGGTCCAAGACAGTAGAATTTGCCTCTTCTGACTGTCCATCAGTTTGCGGATGAAACGAAGAAGAGAACTTGAGCGTAGTGCCCATGTTCTCAAACAATGCCTTCCAGAAAAGACTCATCATACGTGGATCCCTGTCACTGACAATTGACTGAGGCATCCCATGATATTTAAAGATATTGCTCATGAATATCTTGACCATGTGTTCTGGCTTTATCTTCTTCCTAACAGGAATGAAATGGGCCTGCTTACTGAACCTACAAATGATAGTCCAAATCCCATCATTTCCTGTTTGCGTCCTTGGAAGATCAAAGATAAAGTCCATTGCTATACTTTCCCATGGCCTATCAGGGATCGGCAATGGCTGCAACAATCCCGATTGCTTTTGTCTGTCAAATTTGACTTTTTGGCATACTAAGCATGATCTTACAAATGTGTCAACATCTTGACGCAAAGCTGGCCAATAGAAGAATGCCTCAACCCCTTTCACTGTCGCATCAATTCCACGATGCCCAGCATAAGGTGGAGCATGAATTTCCATCAAAATCTTTGGCCGTAACTGTTTAGTAACGCATAACTTTCCATGCATCATGAGAAAGTCATTCTTAAGCATATAGTGCTCGTGATGTTGCCCATCAACAAGTTGGTCATAGATCCTTGCAAAATCTGAATCTTCAGCATATTGTGTCTTCATTTCGTCTAGTTCACAATGGCATGGAATTGACGCTGCTAAAATTTGGGGCTTTCGTGACAACGCATCAGCCACCACGTTCTTTTTCCCTTGCACATGCACAATCTGAAAATGGAACATTGACAAGATGTTTGCCCATCGCATGTGCTTCTCAGACAACTTCGTTTGTGTAAGAAAATATCGCAAGGTTTGATGATCCGTTTGGACAACAAAATCAGCCCCTAGCAAATAGTGTTTCCAACTAGTGAGAGCATGAATTACTGCCAGCAATTCTTTCTCATAGACTTGCAAGTTCCTTTCATTCTTCAAAAGAATTCTGCTCTCATATGCGACTACTCGGCCATTCTGCATTAGAACTGCACCAAGACTATGGCCACACGCATCACATTGAACCACAAAAGGTTTAGAAAGATCTGGCAAAATAATTACCGGATCTGAAGTCATCTTCTCTTTCAAGTGTTTGAACGCTAAAATTTCCTTGGCTGTCCACTTGAAAGTAACTCCTTTTCCTTGCAGTGCATGGAGTGGAGAAGCAATCTCAGCAAAATTTCGGATGAACCTCCTGTAATAGGAACATAAGCCTAGAAAGCTTCGAATGTCATGTACGGACTTCAAGTCTGGCCATGACCTAATTGCTTCCACTTTAGCGGGATCCATGCGTACCCCATCCTTTGAAACAATGTGCCCAAGGAAGTGAATCTCTTGCAAAAAGAATTCACTCTTCTTCGCATTAATGAGTAGCCTGTTCTTACGTAACTCATTGAAAACTGCAGTCAAGTGATCCCTATGCTCCTCTTCAGACTTTGAGTAGACAATCATGTCATCAAAGAAGGTATCCACGAAGTTTCTATGTGGTCTAAAAATTCTGTCCATCATTCTATTAAATGTGGCAGGAGCATTTGTGAGACCAAATGGCATGACAAAAAACTCATAGAGACCAAATGTTGTCTTGAACGCAGTCTTATGGACATCTTCTGGCCTAATGCGTATTTGATGATACCCGCTCTTTAGGTCTATTCTTGTAAACAATGACGCTCCCTCAAGCCGATCAAGAATGTCATCTATCCTCGGTATGGGGAACCTGTTCTTGATAGTATTCTTATTCAAGGCGCGATAGTCAATGCACATGCGCCATGAACCATCTTTCTTCTGCACTAAGAGTACAGGCGAACAAAAAGGGGATGAACTGGGCTGAATCAGCCCCTTCTCTAAAAGCTCGTTGACCTGACCCATAATCTCTTTCTGCTGGGCTGCACTAACCCTGTATGGTGGTCTATTCGGTGGACTAGAACCTGGCACAAGATCTATAGTATGATCCTCAGGTCTCTCAGGAGATAACTCCCCTGGCAAAGAGTCCGAAAAACAATCACTGAAACCACTCAAAAAAGTTGACCTGTCTTTATCTAAGGTAGACAAATTAGATACAACTTGAGGTACTTCTTTTGCAAAGATCAAGTACGCAGAAAGATGATTCTTTATTACAGATGAAATAGCAGAAGCAGAAACAACTGGAACAGACTCGCCTTTAAGCTTTACATCAAGGACATGAGTCTTTCCTCTATGTACAAGGGTAATCTTTTTGTTGTAAGTATCCACCATAACATGCAACCTGTAACACCATGGGATACCCAATAACACATCACAGCCCTCAAGCGGCATAATATGAAATTCTTCCGCATCCACATAGCTATGAATGTGCAGACGAAGCTTTCCCAGAATGGGAGTAACAGGCTCTGAATGTCCTGGGCATGCCAAACCTGCTTCGCCTGTCATACCCATCTCCTCTGCACGAATGCCCAACTTTGATGCCAATTCTGGTGATATGAAATTTGCACGGGCTCTTGGATCAAAGAAGACCAGCATTGTCTGGTCTCTAACTTTGCCCCAAGCTCTGCACAACTCCGTTGCATCTGTGTTTGGCTGATCTCCAACCAAATCTGGAACAAGTCCTGCACTCGGCTTTGGCTTCTTCCCTTTATGGTCTGACTTGTCATCCTTATCCTGTGACTTCTTCTGTGGGCACTCATTTGCAAAGTGTCCTTCCTGTTCACAAATGTAGCATTTCTTGGCCTCCCTAAGAGCTTTCCTTTCTTGAAAAGTTTTGCCAGAAAAATGCCTTTTTTGTCCTTGTCCTTAGTTTCTCTGAAAGTTTCAAACTTCACTCCCTGCCCACCTTCCTTGTAATCCTTAGGCTGACTCAAAGGAGCCACATTATCATAAACAGGTGCCTGTAACAGTGGTGCTCCATGAGTGTTCATTCCAGCACTCGCATCAACTGTTTTCCCTGTCATATTTGCATTTTGTACGTATGGCTGCGAAAAACCAGCCATACCAAATTGTATTTCAGGCACTCGAAACTGGCCATAGGCACCCTGAAAACCTGGTTGGACACCCATGTTCGCGTACATAGGGTTACCCATGCCTGTTTGCATTGTCCCGAACACATTCCCTGGCATATAACCTGTGGAAGGTCCAACCATAGCTTGAAACACTGAACCACCTCCAAAATAACTAGGATAAGTATTAGGTAATGGAAGGGTCTGACGCATAGCCTGTTCATTGCTCCCTTGACCATTCACAAACGGTTCCTGTCCAGCTAAAGCAAGTTGCTTTGGATCATTGGACACCGCTAGTTGCTCAGCCACATGGGCTTTCCCTCGAGCATCATGAGTCCTCTGCGCATTAGAAATCTCCTTTTCCTGCAATGGCTCAGTCATTCCCTGTGTAGGAGGCTTAAAACCCTGTGTCAGATCTTGTAAGAATTCCTGCATCCTTGGGTTGTTAACCAACTGCTGAAACATGTCCATGCAGCAACGCAGTTGAGTTCTAAACAACCTGTCCTCTTATTGAAGAGTTGAAGGAATTTTCTTTGTGCCATGCGAGGAAGATCCCTCTTCAGGTACTTGGTGTCTCTTCTCTGCCATATCGACAAGCTCTGTGTTGCTTTCACCCACAACAATCCATGCTGCACTTTTTGAAGAAAAAGTGACTATCCCGTCGATGGAACCATATAACCGGCCTGTACAACGTAGAGGGCGGTACTATTTCAATTACCTGTTAACTTTACACTGAGCACTGAGAAGGGAAGAGAACACAGTTGCGTCCAGCGACTAGAATGTCACTGCGCACACGAGACCGACACCCTGTAGGCCCCAAAGACTGGCGCCCCTTTCGGTATTTCTTTATTCAAATTAAGGTAGACGATCTGACCACTTAGCACAAGCTTTCACAAAGCTGTCCAAACCTGGCGAGGGCTGAAAACGCAGGTTTTCGACCGGATTTCGACAGCATAACGGCGCAAAAACCCCTGTAGGTCAAAAACACATGTCTAGGACGGATTCCCTCGATATCTGGAAGCTTTCTGGTGAGCTGTCACAGAAATTCAGCGGGCTGTAATTCTCTGTTTTTCACTGCCGGGAGCCCAAAAGCCTGTACATGCATCCCAAGGCTCTCACGAGGCTCCCCCGATGTTCCCTTGCAGTTCAGGTGCGAAACCCTAAACCTGCAGAAAAACACAGCAGGCTGTAATTCCCTGTTTCGGATCGTTTTTAGCGGAGCGAACACGCCTACGCGTGTCCCAAGGGCTCCCGCACGCAATGGGACAGTTCCCCTATGAATTGGACGAGTTTTCACGCGAGAAAACTCTCCAAACTCGCAATCTTTCGTGATGGAACTGTGCGTACCTGTGGGGGATTAGCAATTAGCTAATCCGGTTCCTGTTCAGAAGGCTCTTGCCTTGGCAAACGCGCATAAACCCCCAGAACTGTACATAGGTCAAATGAGAAGCCCACTAGTGGGGCATAACATACTGTACGTAGGGGAGAAAGAGAGCAGTATGTAGCGTGCGGGGCATCACTCCCGTCACCATACTGTGCATAGAGGGCAAGGTAAGCATTCCATAGCTTCTGTACTTGGTACAATCCACCTGCAGCTGAAAATGGCGCCCCCTTTGTTGATATGCAGCTCGTTTTTGCCTCCCAGAGTGGCAGAATCGCTCACAGGCTGACACGTCGCCCAGTTTCCGAGTTTGGGCTTTCCCTGCTAAAAATATCTCAACTGGTGCGTCAGTTGACTTGGCAGCAGAGCAATAAAATGTTCCCCTTGTCATTCCAGAGCTAATGACGCGAACACATTTTCCGGTCAAAAATAGCAGTTCCCTAATTTTTAGGAGATGCTTCCATGGCGTCCCTATTGGTCTCCTGACCATCATTGAAGACTACCATTTGACCACCATCTACAATGTGGGTTAATTTACTGGCCCCTTTCAACTTATAAAGTTACAGTGACTTGACGAGTGGCCCAAATTCCAGTTTGGCGCACACAAGCTTCCATACTCATCAGAATTCAGTGCTAACTGGCCCGGGCAGTCCCTGTCTGACCGACCTAGATCCCCGATGTAAGAAACCCATTTGGCTGCAGCCGTTTTACACTCGCCATGCAATGTCCACTTGCACCTTTTCAAGGGTTTTGGGACAAACAAGTAAAAATAAAATAAATATATCTAATACTTATTTACAGAAGGCAACAGGAAAAATACACCTACTGGTGACAAAATTTTTCTGCCAGAACAGATAATACACCAGTCTGAGAGACAACTAAAGTTTGGGAGACTACATCGAAAGTGTTTAGTCAAGTTCAAGAATTACACTCCTTTAGATGCAAAATGGACGACTCAGTCCAATCTCAAGGACTACCCATACATCTTGCATAGTTATGTTGACGCTCTACAGTTGAGGTCAACTGTATAGAACCAAGAGGGATGTAGCAATGTCGGACTTTGTAAATAATTAATTTATTTAGGAGAAAATAGTTATCTAATTAGTTGTGTGCACATCAGAGCAGTCCTAGGGCCTCACGTGCGCCCAAACTTGGGCCAGAGCACCTCAAGGAGGCCCATCTTCTGGTCCCAATGAAGTGTCAAGCTCTCTCTCTCTCTCTCTCTCTCTCTCTCTCTCTCTCTCAAAGTCTCTCGAGCATTTGAAGTGCAATTAGAAGTCAATTTATGCTTCCGTATTTTTGTGACAGGCATCATGAATCTGTATTCAAAAGGGGAGAGAGGTGCGCGAGAGCGGAATCATCGCGCTACATAATGCAGGCAAGCTTTCCATTAAAGCTTTATTACCTGCAACAACTACTCACACACACTCTGTAGGTCACAATGAGGAAGAAAAACAGCTCCCAGCTGCCCAAATCGATTTGGGGCGTCCAATCTAGCATGAGGTGGCTGAATTTTGACTTCTGCAGCTTCTGGTGCTGCTATGTGTCCATTATGCCTCTTTTGAGTTAATGTCCTAGTATCCACCAACTTATAAAGTGTGGCGAGGGGCCTAAATGACTTTGAATTGAGGCTAGAGATACTTTTACTGCTCGGATTCCAGTGCCGGTCGGCCCGACCAACTTGTGGCGACGAGGCCTTCCCGTCTGCCTGTGAAACTCTCTGCTGTTGACCGTTTCACACTGGCCATACAATGTCCGACCATTCACAACTTCAAAAAGAGGGTCCCAAAAATTAAATAGAAATCATCGGAAAGAAACCAACAACTAAGGTTGGCAGTTGCCACATCCTCGTAACATACCACCCTCTTGAAATCTCCTTGATTGCATGCCATACCTCCCTCTTGAAATCGCAAAGGTCCTCGATTGCATGCCATTGATGACCTTGTGTTGTTAGCACCCTTTTATCATCGCACATACCCGCAAGAAAGGTCATAACACAGAGATACAAATGACTTAATGAGACCTTCACACTTTTGTCATTTTTATCTACTATAGAAGTGAACATTATACCTTTAACACTTGAAGAGCGATGCACACTTCTATTACACTGAATCCATATGTACACTTCATGTGCTAGCTCTATCATTACCCCTCCTTTGCACGTTGGGTTGGGGCATACGCTGTAACCCAAAGGCCTCAAGGGTAAAGCTGCAATACATTTGGTGACTCTGACAGTCCTTGCTCTTCCATCCACTTTGTATCCATAGGTGGATAGTTCTTGAACTTCTCCAAATAGCGTCTTGCAACCTGTCCCTTAACTTTTCTTTCCTTATGTGCCAAAATCTGCTCAGGAACCAAAATTTCATTAAGTTTCTCAACTTCTTGCTGATTCTCATTTGGCATATTTTCTGGCATATCACCCAGGTCCCACAAAGGTTTTTAGAAGATTCACGTGAAACACATTATGAATCTTCCAAGTGTCAGTCAATTTCAGCCTATAAGCAACATCACTGATCTTATCAAGCACTTGAAAAGGCCCATAGTAACTCATGCTGAGCTTTAGAAACAACTGTTCCTTGCCCTTCATCTTCTTTAACCGTGCCTTTTCAAGCCTCAATAGAACCCAATCACGAGGTGAAAACAACAGCTCATGTCAGTGACGATCAGTTGCCCTTTTTTGCTTTGCCCGAGTCTTCTCAAGGCAACAACTTTGATTTTCTTATACATTTCATCCATGTTCTCAACATATCCATCTGCCTCAAAGATCTTGTCCTCATAGTTACCAGGGAACGCCCCCTAGCCCCCGTTCCGGCGTTCCGGGGGGCAATTCTCTTCCCGAACGTTCCGGAACGTCCCGGAATGTCTGACATTCCGGGTGGCCAATGCAAACCGGAACGGCCGTTCCGGAACGTTCCGAAACGCCCTCGGACCGTTCCGGAATGCCCCTGGAACGGCCAACGGTTACAAACAAATTTGGCAAAAATTGAAAAAATTGAAGTAAATGTTTGGGCTTCTTTTGAAAGTGTGCAAGGCCTCAAGGACTCATAAAATGCACCCCCCTTCCCCTTTCTCTTCACAAGGCTCAAGCTCTCCCTCTCACTCTCAAGATCTCTCCCTCTCAAGACTCACTCTCTCAAGGCTCAAGGCTTCAAGCCTTCAAGCTCTCTTCCTCTCCCTCCCACTCTCTCAAATCTCTCCCTCTCCCTCTCTCTCTCTCTCTCTCTCTCTCTCTCTCTCTCTCACATCATCTAGTCATAGCAAGGTTGAATGGTCTTCAAAACGAGTTTTTTGTGAGTATTAGAGTCAAAGCACTCTAATACTCCTTGTATTTAAACACAAGGAGCTAAAAATTGCACTATTTGGGTGTTTTTTATACCTCCCGTTCCGCGACGTTCCCGTTCTGGACCCCTAGGCGTTCCCCCGTTCCGCGGGGATCCCGTTGCCGTTCCCGTTCTGCGTTCCGGGTAACTATGCTTGTCCTGCGTATGCAAAATGGGAGAAACCTTTTTGCCACCTTCAACGATCTCAAAAGGTGCCTTGCCTGTGGACGAATGCACCGTATTGTTGTACGCATACTCGAGCATAGGCAAATATTGATCCCACTTGCCCTTATTATCTGACACATAACATTTCAGCAGATCCAAGACAGTAGAATTAGCCTCTTCTGACTGTTCATCAGTTTGTGGATGAAACGAAGACGAGAACTTGAGCATAGTATCCATGTTCTCAAACAATCCTCTCTAAAACAAACACGTCATGCGAGGATCACGATCAGTGACAATCGATTGTGGCATACCATGGTACTTGAACACATTGTAAATGAACAACCGTGCCATGTGATAAGATTTTATCTTCTTCCTGACATGGATAAAATGGGCCTGCTTGTTGAACCTGCAAATAATGGTCCATATACCATCATTCCTTGTTGGCGTTCTTGGAAGATCAAAGATAAAATCCATAGCAATGCTTTCCCATGGCTTATCTGTAATCGGCAATGGCTGCAACAACCCTGGTGCCTTTTGCTTGTCAAACTTGACCTTCTGGCAAATCACTCATGCTCGCACAAAGGCATCCACATCTCTCCTCAAAGTAGGCCAATAAAAGAATGTCTCTGCCACTTTAACTGTCGCATCAATACCACGATGCCCTGCATACTGTGGGACATGACTTTCTACCATGACCTTATGTCGCAATGGCCTAGTGACACAAAGTCTGCCATGCATCATCATAAAACCGTCTCTGAGGAGGTAGTGCTCATGACATTGTCCTTCTTGCAACGGTTAAAAAATCGTTGCGAAATCTTCATTTGTAGCATATTCTTCCTTCATGTCATCAAGCTCATGATAATAAGGAATCGACACAACTGAAATTCGTGGCTTTCTTGATAACCCATCAACCACAACATTCTTCTTGCCTTCCACATGCATAATCTGGAAGTGGAACATAGAAAGAATATTTGCCAATCGCATATGCTTTTCGGATAACTTTGATTGTGTCAAGAAGTATCGCAAGGTCTGATGGTTTGTCTGGACAACAAAATCAACACCCAAGAGGTAGTGCTTCCAACTAGAAAGCGCATGAATCTTGACCAAAAGCTCTTTCTCGTAGATTTGCATAGTCTTCTCTGGCCCTTGCAAAATTCTGCTTTCATAAGCTACTACCCGTCCATCTTGCATTAGTTACTCCGATGCTATTGCCACACGCGTCACACTGGACCACAAATGACTTCCTAAGATCTGGTAAAACAATCACGGGATCTGAAGTCAACTTTTCCTTTAAGAGACTGAAAGTTGAAATCTCTTTTTGGGTCCATTTGAAAGTGACCTCTTTCTTTTGCAAAGCGTGAAGAGGTGAAGTGATCTCTGCAAAATTCCTGATAAACCTTCTATAATATGAGCACAACCCCAAGAAGCTTCGGACATCGCGCACAGTCTTCAAGTCTGGCCATGTCTTAATAGCTTCAACCTTTGCGGAATCCATTTGGACACCATCCTTTGACACTATGTGGCCAAGAAAGTGGATTTTCCTCCAAGAAGAATTCAATTTTCTTAGGATTGACAAAGTAACGTACAACTGCGTAACTCTTCGAACACAATGGTCAAGTGACGCCTATGCTCCTCTTCATTCTTCGAGTAGACTATCATGTCATCAAAGAATGTGCCAACAAATTGTTGATGCGAGCGGAAAATCCGGTCCATCATCCTATTGAACGTAGCAGGAGCATTTGTAAGATCAAGGCATCACTAGGAACTCATAAAGACAAAATGTCGTTCTTGGACCCAGCCAAGATTGAGACTATACGTGATTGGCCCGATTTGAAGAATGTCCATGAAGTTAGAAGCTTCTTGGGCTTATGTTCTTACTACCGGCGGTTCATTAGAAAGTTTGCAGAGTTTGCTTCCCTTTTGTATATCTTGACACAGGAAGGAGTCCCTTTCTCGTGGGGGCCCACATAGGTGACTGCCTTTTAGACTTTGAAAGAGAATTTAACTATGTAGTACGGGACCAATTTTGACTTTGCCGGATTTGCAAAAGTCATTGGTAGTATATTGTGATGCTTGTGGTCGTAGTCTGGGTGCAGTCTTAATGCAAGAAGGCCATGTCGTTGCCTATGAGAGCCGATTGTTTTCAAGGCTGGAATTGACAACACAGATATATGAGAAAGAGCTTTTGGTGGTTATCCATTCTCTTACTTAGTCGGGACATTACCTACTCGGAGCCGATTCTACGGTCTTCGCTGATCATCAGAGTTTACGCTACTTCTTGTCACAGTAGCAACTATCGGAAAAGCAGATGCGGTGGGCTAACATCTTGTCACAGTTTCACTTCCAGATTGTCCATGTGCAGGGACAAAAGAACTTGGCAGCATATGCTTTGTCCCGGAAGCTGTTGGTCTTGGCTATTTCCGCGATACATCATAGAAGCTTCGAGGACATGGTCGATCAGTACGCCACAGATCCAGATTTTTTAGATGTATTCGGTCGAATACAAAATAAAGAGGTAGTAGCGGGATATTCCATTTGGGATGGCTACTTCATGATGAAAACGATGTTGTGCGTTACACAGCCGTTGAGAGAAAAGGTTCTAACTGAATGCCACTGTCCACCATTTACGGGTCACCGTGGCATTGACACCACCTTGAAAGGTGTGGAACGATATTTCTTTTGGCCGAGACTCAAGAAGGACGTGGAAGATTTTGTACGCAGTTGCTTGGTATGCCAGAAGGTCAAATTTGACATGCATAAAGCACAGGGATTGTTACAACAGCCTTTACCCATTCCCACCCGCCCTTGGGAAAGGATTGCTATGGATTTCATTTTGATCTCCCGAAGACACAGTGGGCACGATGGTATCTGGACTGTTATTGACAGATTTAGCAAGTAGGCTCATTTCATTCCAGTGAAGAGAACAGTGAAGCCGGATCATTTAGCGAGACTGTTCATTGCCCAGATATTTAGATTACATGGCATGCCTTAGACAATCGTCTCTGACAGAGACCCCCGATTCACGAGTTTGTTTTGGAAGGCTATTTGGGAGAACATTGGCACATGGTTGCAGTTCTCGTCATCTTTACACCCGCAGACAAATGGGCAATCTGAGATTGCAAATTCAGTCGTACTGGATTTATTGAAGTTTTACATTTCTGATCAGAAGACTCGATGGAAAAAGTTTTTGCCTTTGGTGGAATTTGCCTACAATAACACGTTCACTCTTTGACAGGGAAGGCGCCATTTGAGATTATTGAAGGTGCTCTGAAGGTTCCACCCTTCCTAAGCACGAAAGATAAGATTTTGAAGCCGACCTGTACACGAGGGACTTGGACACTGCTGTTGCCAAGGTCCGGGAGGCTTTAGAGAAATCTCAGGAACAACACAAGAAGGCAACAGATCGACACCGTCGCGATTTGAAATTAAAGGAAGACGATTGGGTGCTCTTACGTTTTGAGAAGGCATGCCTGAGAAAGAAAAAGGGAAAGGAGCGGCTTTTTCCAAAGCTTAGCATGAGATACAATGGACCTTTCTAGATAAAAGAAAAGATAAATGATGTCTCCTTTAGACTGAAGTTGCCCGATACTTGGAGAATTCACAATACTTTTCATGTGAGTCTCTTGAAGCCTTTGAGCCCGATGATGGGGGGCCAAATGAGCAACCCGAAGTGGAGGAAAGCGAGGAGATACTCGTTCCAGAACAGATATTGGCACATAAAGATAGAAAGATTAAAGGTAAAGTGATTAGGCGGTTCTTGGTTAAATTCAAGAACTATCCTGCATTGGATACGAAGTGGATGGAGGAGGAGGACCTAGCAGATACTCCTCAGATTGTGGAACTTTACCTTGAAGCATTCGGTTTAGCATAGTCTACTGCGATAGAACCCCGATTTCAGCATGGGCGAATCTAGTGTAGGGGGTTTGCACAAGAGGGGAGTCACTCTGCTCCTTTGTCGATAGATTGCCCGGATATTTTAATATAGTCACTGATGTCCCTTTGGGTTTTAGGGATATTGCTAAGCTGACAATATTCTGTTGTATGACTTTATGAACTGGAATTCCCGATAATGAAAACGATACTGATTGATTTGTACTTGACTTGTTTGAGTGCAGGAACTGATAGACGAAATGACTGCAGCATTTCGGTCTCATAAATCTCTATAGACATAATTGCAATATGGATTAGTTAATCGGGCATCTGTGAAGTCCCGATTGGATCTAGATGCGATTGCTAAATACGTTGCCAATCAATCATGATCTGAGATTTGGAATGATTTTTGAATGTGATTTGTCATGTGATGTCCTGTGATGTGACTGTCGATTAGTACATGTGCTAGATGTGTTGTTCCTAGTGCGTCGGTACTAACATTCAGTGTCTGCTAAGACAGTTTATGGCCTCTGTCTGTTTTGCAGGCGTAATCGAGGGTGATTACAATGCTTTCAAGAGGGGGGTATGTCACAAAATGGTGACGTGGCAGCAGACCTCGGGCATGACACGTGGCAGATAGTACGGTTCTCCATAAAACGCGCCGACAGGTTGACGTGGCAGGCTGTACGGGTTGCCGTACGGAATTTCCGTAAATCGCGCCGCAAAAAGCGGGCTGTACGGAATTTTGCGCTGGCTGAAAATCCTTGGCAGCTTTTGGGCTTGTTGCTTTATTTCTAAAAGCTTTTAAGATTTTGATTTTGGGGCTCTGCTTTTGGGCATCCCTTGTAACAATAAATAAGTGGGCAGGGCCTCACTTCTTGGAGCATCTGGACACAGAGTTTGAGAGTGAGCACCTACCCACTCTCTTATACTTTGAACACAAATTAATACAAAAAGAAATACCGAAAGGGGCGGCCAGTCTTTGGGGCCAATATCTCTAGGCACGGAACTATGCCGGGCCGTGTCAACTCAAGTGTGAATTGTCAACTGTTTTGAAGTGAATGTCTGCTGTGTCGCGATAGAATCTTGACTTGGGGTGTCCAAGTTTGTTACATAAAACCTGATGCACTGCCTGGAAACTGGTTCCCTGTCCATTTAGTGCAACATGCGGGCTCTGAAAGGTGGCGGGCTGAATTGGCATAACGTGTGGAATCGGCGTCCTAACCACCTGTTCATGGACGGAAGGAACTCGTCTTGGAGCCCGTGACTTTGTAACGTGCGAGTGCTCCCTATCGTGCTGGGACGCATGAAGTACCTGGGCTTGAGCCTCAATGGGTTGACTGAGTTGCCTGATGAGCGCACAGCAATGTGTGCAAGTGATAGAGCACGAGGAGATGTGCAGGACTTGTGCCTTGGAGAGGAGGCACTGATATGCAGAAGTGGGGCGCTAGGGATCGAAGTAGCAGAGAGAGAGAGAGAGAGAGAGAGAGAGAGAGAGAGAGAGAGAGAGAGAGAGAGAGTGCACGATATCTTGAGGGGAATAAGTGAGAGTGTGTATTGGGCTCTCTCATTCCCTTTATTAAAAGTATAGGACCATTTTTAAGTTAGTGGCCAAGTTCACATTTGGCCAAGTTCAATGTGAACTTGGCCAAAGGTTAGTAACCTTTAAAAATATACACAAAAGGGATCATTTGGGCCTTTAACCCAACAACCTCCCACTTAAAGGCATAAATGGCGCCTTTAAGCTACGTGAGTCCCACCATCTATATGCATAGCTGATGTTGTGCTTTGGGTAAGCACTTAGTGAGAGCATTTGCTGGATTTTGTGATGTATGAACCTTAACCAATGTGATAAGGCCATCCTCAAGCACTTCTCGAATGAAGTGATACCGCACATTAATATGCTTTGTGTGTGCATGAAACATGGCATTCTTTGCCAGACAAATGGCACTCTGGCTATCACAACCAAGCATAGGTACCTTGTTTGGCAAACCAAAATCACTGCATAGACGTGCTAACCAAATGGCTTCTTTGGAAGCCTCAGTGGTTGAAATATATTCAGCCTCTGTAGTAGACAATGCAACGATCTTTTGCAATCTAGAACACCATGAAACAACACCTCCTGCAAGAGTAAACACATAGCCACTTGTGGGTATCCACATCACCAGCCATGTCAGAGTCACAAAATCCCTTCAACTCCAATGGTCCTTTACCATAGCAGAGGCATTTGTTTTCAGTCCCTTTCAAGTACCTCATAATGGACTGGATTAGCCATAAACCGGCTCACAACTCCCACGCATGGGCTATGCCAGGCCTAGTAGCAACCATAGCATACAGAAGTGAACCACAAGCTGAAGCGTAAGGCACACGTTGCATGTCATTGGCTTCTTCCTTTGACTTGGGGCAATCATCCTTGGAGATTTTGACATATGGCTGTAATGGCACGCCAAGAGGCTTTGCTTCAGCCATGTTAAATCTGTCCAGCACCTTTTCAATGTACTTTTCTTGCGACAAATACAATATGCGCTGGTCCCTTTGCCTTCTAACTCTCACTCCAAGTATATGTTCAGCTGCCCCAAGGTCTCTCATTGAAAATGCAGATTTCAGCTGCACTTTAAGAGCATCAACAGTGCTTCTTTTCTTTGCAGCTATTAACATATCATCCACATAGAGCACAAGAATGATAGGGCTGCCATCCTTATCATGTTTGATATACAAACAATGGTCTGCATGGCTTCTTTTGTAACCATGTTTGAGCATGAAACACTCAAACTTCTTGTACCATTGTCTACATGATTGTTTCAGCCCATACAAGCTTCTATTGAGCATACATACCAAATGTTCCTTGCCAGGAATAACAAAACCTTCGGGTTGCTTCATGTGAAGCTCTTCCTCCACATCACCATGCAAGAAAGCGGTATGTACATCCATTTTGTCCATTTCCAAATCAAGGGCAGCCACTATGGCAAACAATACACGCAAAGTGGCCATCTTCACTACAGGAGAGAACACTTCCTGAAAGTCTATGCCTTTGGTTTGAACATATCCCTTTGCAACCAGCCTTGCCTTATACTTGGGTTTTGCATCAACTGTCTTGATTTTATACACCCATTTGTTAGGAATAGCCTTCCTTCCTTTGGACAATTCCACCAAATCCAAAGTATGATTAGCATGCAAAGCTTTAATCTCTTCTTGCATAGCAAGCTCCCACTTGTCGCTGTGCTCACATGTCTTTGCCTCTTTATACGTAAGAGGCTCTCCCTCATCTGTCAAGATAATGTAATGCAAAGAGGGATCATATCTACTCACAATCAGTCTTGGACGAGTAGACCGCCTCACCCAATGATCCACATTATCCGGTAATGGGTCTACATCAGGTGGCATGATAAAATCATCAACAATGGGCTGCTGTACATCATTTTCAGCACCATTTTCAGCATTGTTTCGTGGCTGCAAATGCCCTTCAGGAGCCTCAATTTGCTACCCAACATCTTCTGGCTCAAACACCACTGGATCATCTACATTTTCAGCCATATGTAGTGCATCCTGAGGGTCAATAATAGGCCTAACAGGTGGCTGGTCATGCTGAAATTTGACCCTTTTATGGTCATGCTTTGAGGCACAATTCTTTTGAAGCAGCCTTGCCTCATTAAAAATAACATCCCGGCTGCGTACAACGGTCAACCCTTTTGAGTTGAGGTAACCAAATCCTGTAACCCATTTCGCCTTCTTCACCATATCCCATGAAAAGGCCTTTAATGGACTTGGCATCTAGTTTGCTTCTCAACTCAAGTCTAATATGCACAAAAGCTTCGCAACCAAAAATGCGCAAATGATCATATGAAGCAGGCTTGCCAGACCAAGCCTCTTCAGGGATGTCACCTTTCAAAGACATGTGAGGGGATCGATTGCATATATGCACTGCAGTTTTCAAAGCTTCTTTCTAAAATCCATGAGAGAGATTAGCTGTGGACAACATGCGTCTCACCCTCTCACAAAGTGTCCTATTGAATCTTTCAGCCACACCATTAGAAGAGGGGCTGTACGGCACAGTAAGTTCCCTCTTAATGTCCAAAATTTCAAAAAATTTGTTAAATTCAGCACTTGTGAACTCCCCCCCATTGTCCGTACGCAAGTATTTCAGCTTTTTACCTGTTTGGGTGGTCACAAATGCATGAAATTTCTTAAACGCAGCAAAGGCTTCATCCTTAGATTTAAGCAAATAAACCCAAATTTTTCTAGAATGATCATCAACAAAGGAGACAAAATAGCATGCACCTGCCATAGACTTAGTAGGCATGCTACATACATCAGAATGTACAAGATCAAGCACAGAAGATTTACGAGACACCGGAGTAATAAGAACGCTTTACTTGCTTGCCATATTGACATTCATTACAAAAGTCAAGCTTTGTGCCTTTAGCATCAAGCTTGTTCAAAGTACAAAGCTTATCAAGGCCCTTTTGGCTCATATGGCCAAGCCTCTTGTGCCATAACTCCATGTGAGATTTAATTTGAGCCAATGCAATAAACTTGCCCAACACGGCCTTTCCATGCATGCAGTAAAGTGTCCCTTTCTTTGTGCCTTTTACAATTACCCTTGAGCCTTTAGTCATTTTCCATGATCCTCTCTCAAACAAGATGCTGTAACCATGCATATCCATCTGACCAACAGAAAGCAGACTCTTCTTGATTCCCGTCACATATCTAACATCATGCAAGACAAGCTCATTTGTGCCATCTATGGAGAGATGCACAGTGCCAATACCCTCAATGGAACATGCATGATTGTTTCCAAGGTATACATGGCCATGCTTGCCTGTATCAAAAGTAGAGAAACACTCCTTGATAGGAGTGACATGAAATGAAGCACTAGAATCAACTATCCAAGTCTGGGATAATGCATCATTGACAGTCAAGAGAGGCATCAAGGTCATGAGCATCATCATCTGACAAAGTGACACACAAGACGTCCTCTACATCTGACAGCTCCTCAATCACAACACTAGAAGCCACATTGGCCTTCTCTTTGTCCTTTGAGCTGTCGTGTGCATTTGTCTTGGCTTCCTTCTTCTCTTTCTTTTTGTCTCCGCCATTCTTTTTCCGTTCTAACTCGGCTTTGTAGTACCTGCAATCGGGTTTGTTGTGACCTTTCCTGCCACACTGATAGCAAGTCACATCATCCTTGCCTTTGCTGGCATTTCCCCTTTCCTTACTCTTACTCTTACTCCTTTGTGCATAGACATTCTTCTTTTCTGTCCTGCCTCTAACCATGTTGGCAGAGCTACCTCCCTCTCCACCTGCTTTCCTCATTCAAGATAGAACCCCTAACACCATCAAAGGTCAAATTGGGGTTATTCGACAATGAAACCACCAATGTTTCCCATGAATCAGGTAAGGTCATAAGCAAAAAGATAGCTTTCAACTTATCATCAAAAGGAGGTAAACCCGAATCCTGTAACTGCGACAAAGTGCCTGTAAACAACGACAAGTGCTCTGCAGCGCTCTTAGACTCATCTAGTTGCATGCCAACAAGTTTTCGCATCAAATGCACTTGGTTGACAGGCGTTGTATTCTCATACATTGCCTTTAACTTCTCCCACACGTCAAAAGCATTTGTGAGACCTTTCAAATCAATGACTGTTTCATCGGTCATGGCCATTTTGATGTATGTAACTGCCTTCCTGTTCAGGCTAACCCATGCTTCATCCGACATATTCTGTGGCTTTACCTGTTGAAGTGCCCCTTCACAATCCTTAAGAAATAGGATTCCCTAGATCCTGTCTTTCAAAAGGTCGAAACCTGTTCCATTTAACCTCCTAATCTCGAAGAGATTCTTCACATCCGAAGAAGATGAGGCCATAGTTGCACGAATAAGAGGGTTAATACGCTGAATTTTTGGGCAAAATGCACCAAAACCGAAGTATAACCTCACAGAAGTGTGCACTACCGCTCCAAATGATCACTGGAGCAATTTGGGGCAAAATGGTTCAATTTAGGCACAAAAAACAATTTCTGAAATTTCAGCGAGTGAATTTGTGCTCAAAAACAACAATTTTAGTTGTTTTAGCTTCACAGAACATACATAAGGCTAAAGCACAGCCTTTAGAAGCATGTATGAGCAAAAGCCTCAATTTGTAGCATCAAATTGCAGAAAATTGAGCCACAAATGGTCATACATAGCCAAAACTTGTCAAATGTGCATAAATTGCATCAATTTGCACTTTTCTCAATGTAGATGCATCAAAAATACACTTGCAAATCTGAAATTTGCTGAAACCACCTGTTTAGGACATGTTTTTTGGTAATTTCTTTGTTTTCGGGTAGCGGGGACCTAGTAAAGATGTTCCCACACTTTCATATATGATTTGCAAAACGTGTATTTTTCTGTCATAATCTGTAATTTACTGATTTTGACCTAATTTCAGCCTCTGTTTTAGGTCAATTTGAATAGCCGGAAGCCCTCTAGTGTCCGGGGACAAGTCCTTTGGCGATATAATTGCAAAATCTCGCGTGAGTTGATTTCCTTGGCTGAAAATCAGCATTTGTAGGTTTGGAAGCAAACCCTAACTTGGCTCTGATACCAATTGATGAGCGCGCAGCAATGTGTGCAAGTGATAGAGCACGAGGAGATGTGCAGGACCTGTGCCTTGGAGAGGAGGCATTGAAATGCAGAAGTGGGGCGCTAGGGATCGAAGTAGCAAAGAGAGAGAGAGAGCGCACGATATCTTGAGGGGAATAAGGCAACTTGGCCAAAGGTTAGTAACCTTTAAAAATATACACAAAAGGGGTCATTTGGGCCTTTAACCCAACATTGCCTTCTTTGCTGTGGCAATGGCGGCGCTGCTTAGAACTCCATAGACCGTGGGTTCTGCATTAGTTGAGAAAACACATTCACCGTGGCAACCAACCGAGTCCTGGATGCATCATCTTCTAGTTGCCCAGTCATAAAGCCCTGCATTGGAGGAGCATTCACATCAGCAAGAGGTACAGACAAGGGTGGCTGTGAATTCTCGCCAACCTCAAACACTGTAGGAATTGCCTGCCTGTCCTGCAAAGAGGAACCCTCTTCCATAATGCCTTTTCCTTTGTCGGCCATAGTGTAATCCTGCGTTCCTGTACTCTATGTCTTCACTAAAAACCAACGCCGAGGCTCACTTCTTGAGGAAAAAGTAATTTAGTCCCGGCAACGGAACCATGAAACCGGCCCGCAAGGTGGTAGACTTTGGCTTTCACTCGAAACTTTCCTTTAGAGTTTAGGATACAGAGAAACTTTGCAAATAAAACCTATAACTTGAATTAACACTTCGAACACACACGGCTTGGAAGCTAGAGCGCTCCAAGCAAACACCGACAACCTGTTGGTCCCAAAGATTGGCGGCTCTTTCGGTGTTTCTTTATTCTTATCAAAAAGGGAATAAAACTTGCGATTTCCTACAAGCTGTTCCGCATAATCCGGGCTGATAAAGATTAGTTCTGGCCCGATTTTGGCAGCATAACTGTACTAGGAAACTCTCCATATTCAAAATCCCCACGCAATGGATGACTTTCCCGGCACATACACACACTTTACAAAACTTGGGGAGAATGTGCAACACGCTGAATTCTCTGTTTAAAGCCCTGAAATTGCGCGAGATCACCTATTTAATGATCCCATCGCTTTCCCGGACCTCTTGGGGTTATGAGGGACCGATTAGGGCCGAAACCCTAAACCTGCAAATTTACACAGCAGGTTGTAATTTCTTGTTTTGGGCTCCGTTTCGCGAGCCGAACGCATCCGTAGCGAGCCCTCTTACTCCCGCACCTGTTGGGCTACTTGCCCTCTGAATTGGACGAGATTTCTCATGAGAAATCACTTCGAATTCACCTATACCTGCGGGGGATTAGCAATTAGCTAATTGAGTACCTGAACAAGGGGCTCTTGCCTTGGCATACGTGCATGAACCCACGTAACTGTACATACAGATGAATAGCCCTTGAGCGGGGCATCATGATTCTGTATTCAAAAGGGGAGAGAGGTGCGCGAGAGCGGAATCATCGCGCTACATTGTGCAAGAGAGAAGGCAAGCTTTCCGTTAAAGCTTCATCACCTCACCAACTACTCACACACACTCTGTAGGTCAGAATGAGGAAGAAAAGCCCAAATCGATTTGGGGCGCCCAATCTAACAGGAGGTGGCTGAATTTTGACTTTTGCAGCTTCTGGTCCTGCCATGTGTCCATTATGCCTCTTTTGAGTTAATTTCCTAGTACCCACCAACTTATAAAGTGTGGCGAGGGGCCTAAATGACTTTGAACTGAGCGTAGAGATACTTTTATTGCTCAGATTCTAGTGTCAGTCGGCGCGACCAACTTGTGGCGACAAGGCCTTACCGTCTGTGGGTGAAACTCACGGCCGTCGACCGTTTCACATTGGCCATACAATGTCCGGCCATTTGCAACTTCAAAAAGAGGGTCAAAAAATTAAATAAAAATCATCGGAAAGAAACCAACAACTAAGGTTAGTAGTTGCCACGTCCTCGTGACAGACTCGAGTGGCACTTGAGTGCTTTGGACTCTTGGAGAGTTTATCTGCAAGACGCGGGAGATCAGATATTACGGGACTACATCTGGAGTCACTCGGAGCTTGGCTTGGATGGTGTTGCAGTTGCTCTTCTACACTCCTGATCATTTGGATTGCTACCTTTAGAGTTGCTTATACTCACCCTTTGTAACCTTACAACAGACTTATCCCTCGACCTGGGCAGTAGGCCACTCTCAGCTCATTCACATTGAGAGCCACACCGAGATGTGGTTTGATTGCGATGTTGGCGCGGATTCTAGTTTGGTTGACATCGGAGGATTGGAGGCAGGAGATACAGACAAGACGGTGCTGACAGATTGGTGTGGCCTTTCCTCTTCTCAGAGGATCTTCACAGCGCAGACTGCTCAGTCTGGCTTCTCTACTTCATACAGGATGATCATGGTGCATACGGCTTGGTCTGACCACACCTCTTCTCAGAGGCTCTTCATAGCGCAGACTGTTGAGTCTAGCTTTCCCCTCATCTTGGATTACCCTACCTACTGACAGGATACCATCCGTTGGTGGTCCGTGCAATCTATCAGTGACTGCTGCAGCTTAGGGTAGCTTCTACAGTGCAGACTGTTTAGTTTGGCTTTTCTTGTTTGGGAGGACGTTTATGGTGCAGATTGCTACATCTGGCCTTCCTGAAGTTTTACACAGCTTAGCCACCTGGCCACACTGGGTTACAGGCTCATGCATTGACAGGCTTACGATAGCTTCTACAGTGCAGACTGTTTAGTTTGGTTTTTCTTGTTTGGGAGGACGTTTACGGCGCAGATTGCTACATCTGACCTTCTGGAAGTTTTACACAGCTTAGCCACTTGGCCACACTGGGTTACAGGCTCATGCATTGACAGGCTTTTGGTCATACTTATGATGGCTCCTAGGCTTCCCCATTTCCTCCATACGGTTTGACTACAGACACCACAGATCCTATTGGGCAGGACACTTGCAGGTCTATTGGAACTTCTTTCATGACAGTCTTCTGCTCATGGTAGCCATGGGGGGCTGATTGCCCCCTCTTCACCATATCTTGCGTTTGTGCCATGTGGTCTCTCTCTCTCTCTCTCTCTCTCTCTCTCTCTCTCTCTCTCTCTCTCTCTCTCTCTCTCTCTCTCTCTCTCTCTCTTCTGCACATGCGCGCACTCATAAGGAGGTGGTAATAGAGACCTACAACCTAATCTTGATGCTCCACAATGAGATTGAGCAGCCTACAATTGATGTTTCTTTCAACGAGTTGGGGCAGCTTGCACAATATCAACGCTCTTGGGATCAAACGAATGCTAGCTTCGGCCAATGCTTGAGAGATCTTGAACTTGTCACAAACAGGAGCGCATAACAACATAAAATATACTCGGATAATGTTACAAACTGTTGACGTGTCAAGCCACTGATGGGTTGGGGTTTCCTAAACCCAACCCTAGTTGACTTGTAGATCCCGACCAAGTATCCTAAACCCTAGAAGAAGCAGAAGAAGGTGAAGTGTTTACCAACTTACACGTCCTCGCCGAGTGGGTCAAATTATAATAAAGTGTTACCAACTTATGGTACCCAGTCTGATGGGCCCCAATTTATTAGAGATAAATCAGGACCCATACATACACACAAAAGACTAGAGTAAAAATTGATGATGTGGCACAATTGTACGGACATGTTGGATTTTGCGTTGACATGCTGACATGGCAGGCTCTACGGACATCTCCGCGATTCACGCGGATAGGTGCGGACATGGCAAGTGTATGGATTTCCACGTTTTACATTGATGGCTGCCTAGCGCTTGCTTTTGGGAGCCCCGGTGCTTTTAAACTATATGCTTTTCATGTACTGCTTTTGGATGGGCCTAGAGCCTTTAAATACGAGGGTGGGCTCTCTTCTCTGGCATCATTGCGGAAGCGGGAGCAGAGTGGAGCAACCTCCCGTGCACTGAGTTGAAGCAATATAAAGAAATACCGAAAGAGGCGCCACGGTTTGGGGCCAATGCTTTTCTGTTTGTTCTTTTCCGTTGGCACGTGGTGTTGTAACAGACTTGTCGAGAATCTTGCACGACACACGGGAGAGAAATTGAAAACAAACTTAATCACATTTAATATGAGGCAACACGGCCCGGTGTAACAAACTTGGACACCCCAAGTCTAGAATCTGTTGCGACACGAGAGAGAGATTTACTTAAAACACTTCACAAAATTCAATCACAGTTCAATTGAGTCGACATGGCCCGACGTAGTTCCGTGCTCAGAGAGATTGGCCCCAAAGACTGGCGCCCCTTTTGGTATTTCTTTTTGTATTAACAGATTGAGCAAGTACAATTGCCCTGGCCTCTCCTATGCTCACCGGCTCTTCACCTCTGTATCAGCCAGAGGGAGCCTAGGGTCTTATTTAAAGGCCTTTGGGCCTTGGAAAAGTAGTTTACATAAAAAGCTTTAGTTTAAAAAGCATCTGGTGCCAAAAGATGCCACCCAAAACAGCCAGCACAAATTGCGGAATTCCGTATAGCATGCCACGTCAGCAGCGCAGTTCGCGGGCGTCCTCACAGCCAGCCACGTCAGCAACTCTTATGCATTATTTTAATGCCTTTGTGTCCCTTTGACCCCTCAGTAGTTGCTCATAAGTTGGAACAACTTATTAGCTGGTCATTCCACGTTATCACTTTGTGACATACCCCCATGTTGAAAGAATGGTAGTCGCCCTCGCCTACGCCTGCGAAACAGACAGAGGCCATAAACCAACTCATTAGACATTGACCTAAGTACCAACGCACTAGACCAACACAAATCTAGCACTTGCACATAGACGATATAGTCAGTGCACATTCACATCAGATCAATCACATAAAAATTGATTCCAATCTAAGACCATGATTCTTGGCAACGTATTTAGCAATCGCATCTAGGTCTATCCCAGACCTCATTGATGTCGGATTAGCTAATTCTTATTGCGATCATGTCTACAGATTTTCAAGACCGAAATGCTATAGTCATTTTGTCCTTTAGTTCCTGCACTCAAACAAATCACATGAGAGAGTAACATCATTCAGGTTCAATTTCGGGAATTCCCATTTTCATCATTCATAAAGTCGTACAACTGAATACTGTCAGCAGAGTAGTATCCTTGAAATCCAAAGGGAAATCGGTGACTTTATTCCATCCAGATAATCTGTGACAAAGGAGCGGAGTGACTCCCCTCTTGTGGAGTCCCGTGTGCACCAGATTCAATCCTGCTGATTTGTGGGATCTTTCGGAGTAGATGTAGCTAAACCAAAAGCCTCAACGTAAAGTTCCAAAATTTGAGGAGTGTCTGCTAGGTCCTCCTCCTCCATCCACTTCGCATCCAATGCCAAATAGTTCTTAAAATTCACTAAGAACCACCGAATCACTTTGCCTTTCACTTTTCTTTCCTTTGTGTCAAAATTTGTTCTTGAACGAGTATCTCCTCGCTTTCTTCCACTTCGGGTTGCTCATCAGGCTCCCCATCAAGTGGCACCTCACTCTTAAAGGGTTTCAACAAACTCACATGAAATGCATTGTGAATCTTCCAAGTATCTGGCAACTTGAGTCTGAAGGATACATTATTTATCTTTTCTTTAATCTGGAAAGGGCCATAATACCTCATGCTAAGCTTTGGAAAAAGCCGCTTCTTTCCCTTTTGTTTCCTTAGGCGTGCCTTCTCAAAACGTAAGAGCATCCAATCATCTTCCAGTCGCGTCGATGTCGATCTGCTGCCTCCTTGTGCCGTGCTTGAGACTTCTCTAGAGCCTTGCGAACCTTGGCAAAAGCAGTGTCCAAGTCCCTCGTATACTGATCGGCTTCAAAAATCTTGTCTTTAGTGCTTAGAAAGGGAGGGACCTTCTTAGCACCTTCGATTACCCCAAATTTCTTTCCCGTCGAGGAGTGAACCGTGTTATTGTAGGTGAATTCCACCGAAGGCAAATATTTTTTCCATTGAGTCTTCTGATATGAGATGTAAGACTTCAATAAATCCAAAACCACTGAATTGGCTATCTCAGATTGCCCATCTGTCTGCGGGTGGAATGATGACGAGAACTGCAACCGCATGCCGATGTTCTCCCAAATAGCCTCCCAAAACAAACTTGTGCATCGGGGATCTCTGTCGGAGACTATTGTCTCAAGCATGCCACATAACCAAAATATTTGAGCAATGAACAGTCTCGCTAAATAGCCTTCCAAAACCAACTCGTGAATCGGGGAGACTATGGTCTCAGGCATGCTATGTAACCGAAATATCAGAGCAATGAACAGTCTCGCTAAATAGCCTTCCAAAACAAACTTGTGAATCGGGGATCTTTGTCGGAGACTATGGTCTCAGGCATGCCATGTAACCGAAATATCTGAGCAATGAACAGTCTCGCTAAAGATCAGGCTTGACTGTTTTCTTTACTGGAATTCTATGACAAGAAGTAGCGTAGACTTTGATGATCTGTAAAAACTGTGAAATCGGCTCCGAGTAAGTAGTGTCGCCACTGTGTAAGAGCATGGATCATTGCCAATAGCTCTTTCTCATATATCTGTGCTACCAATTCGGGCCGTGAAAACACTCTGATTTCATAAGCAATCACATGGCCGTCGTGCATCAAGACCGCTCTTAGACTACGACCACAAGCATCACAATAAACTTTGAACGGCTTTTGCAAATCTGGCAAAGCCAACATTGGTCAGTAGTCAATTTTTCTTTAAGTGTCTGAAAAGCAGTCACCTCTGCCGGTCCCGACGAGAAAGGGACTCCTTTCTGAGTCAATAAATGCAAAGGTGAAGCTATCTGTGCAAACTTCCAAATGAACCATCGATAGTAAGAGCACAAGCCCAAAAAGCTTCAAGCTTCGTGAACATTCTTTAGGTCAGGCCAATCGTGGATAGTCTCAATTTTGGCCGGGTCCATCTGAACTCCTTCTACTAAGACGATGTGTCCCAAGAAATGTATCTCTGGTAATTTTTTTTGGCATTGATAACCAATCTATACTTGCACAATGCGTGAAAGACTTGTAGCAGATGGTGTCGGTGCTCTGCTTCATTCTTGGAGAAAACTATAACGTCGTCAAAGAAAGTGCCGACAAAAGACGGATACTCTCGGAAAATCCTATCCATCATTC
The DNA here is from genome assembly GCF_014529385.1 of Adiantum capillus-veneris. NCBI lineage: Eukaryota > Viridiplantae > Streptophyta > Polypodiopsida > Polypodiales > Pteridaceae > Adiantum > Adiantum capillus-veneris. Next base: position 150,156,456 of record NC_140931.1, read on the forward strand.
GATTAAAAGTCGCTAGAGCATTTGTAAGTCCAAAAGGCATCACCAAAAATTCGTATAAACCAAAGCTTGTTCGAAAGGTTGTCTTGTAGACATCTCCCTGAGCGATTTTGATATGATGATATCCGCTTTTCAAATCAATCCTGCTAAAACAAGAGGATCCGTGAAGTCTGTCAAGAATATCATCGATCCTTGGAATAGGAAATCTATTCTTGATGGTGATTTTATTGAGAGCTGAGTAATCAATGCACATTCTCCAAGATCCTTCTTTTTTTAGTACTAACAAAACCGGAGAACAGTAAGGTGATGTACTAGGCTGGATGAGAACCTTTTCTAGTTCTTTTACTTGGTTCATGATTTCTTCATTCTGGGCTCGACTAACTGGATAAGGTGGCCGGTTCGGTGGTGTGCTTCCAAGAATCAAGTCAATGGTGTGATCCTCACGACGAGGTGGAGGTAACTCGCCTAGTAGGCCTTCAGAGAAACAGTCAGCATGTGTGTGTAGAAATTCTTATCGTTCTTTATCCAATTGAGACATATTGGTTCTTTGTTCATCATTCAATTATTTCAAGTAGATCGAGTAAACAAAAAGACTAAATTTCATCAATTTCGAAATGGCCGAAGCCGACGGACTCGCTCTTCAATTTTACATCAAGTACAATTTTCCTACCTTTCTCATTCGTCAAAGTCGCTTTCTTGGCCCGATAGTCAACCATGGCGTTGTTCTTGTGGTACCAAGGGATTCCTAGAAGGACGTCACACCCTTCCAAAGGCATAATGTAAAAGTCCGCGTGCCCTAAATACCCTTGACAATGCAAATGGAGTTTGCCAATGACAGGTGTAATGGCAACATCTAGTCTGGGCGCCGCGAGAATTGCCTCCACCTGTGGCCTCATCCTGTCGGGCGTAATTCCAAGTCGAGCTGCCAATTTAGGTGAAACGAAGTTTGCCTTGGCTCCTCCGTCAAAGAAGATGAGGGCTTTCTGATCTTTTACTTTGCCCCATGCGCGACGAAGTTCTGTGCTTTCGTCCATCCGCGGTCCCCATACAATTTGTTACCAATCTTGCTTTCATCTTGCCTTTTCTACCACGTTCTTCTATTGCTTTGGAGCTCTCTGGCTTATCTTGAGATTGTCCTTGCTGTGCCTTTTTAGGGCACCTCGTAGAGATGTGTCCTTGTTCTCCGAAGTCAAAACACTTCCCCTCTTTGAGATATTCAGTTCTCTGCTCCTCGGTCAATCGGGGTTGTGCATCCTTGTTTCTCTAGAACTTCCTCTTTTGTCTATTTTCATTTGTCGAATTCTGTCCGGTCCTTGGTGTCAAAAACTTCATCAACGGGGTAAGCAAGGTTACCCGAATGTATAGAGAATCCCTGCTTAGCATGTCCCATCAATTGTTGTATGGACTCAGTGTCACAAACTGTTGACGTGTCAAGCCACTAAAGACTTTGAGTCAACTTGCAGATCCCGGCCGAGGGGCCTAAACCCTAAGAATAAGCAGACGAAGAAGAAGAAGTTTCTACCAACTTATGGGACCCCGTTCGATGGGGCCCAAGTGACACAAGAATAAAATAAAGCAGGACACACACACACACACACACACACACACACACACACACACACACACACACACACACACACACACACACACACACACACACACACACACACACACACACACACACACATAGACTTGCACAGAAACTGATGACGTGGTAGCTGTACAAACAACCTAGATTTTGCGTTGATTGCTGATGCGACAGCTTGTACGGATTTCCGTGATTTGTGCTGGCTGATTTTTAGTGCCAGCTTTTGGGCGAGTTGCTTTTAAGTTTGAAGCTTTTCACTGTAACTGCTTTTAATGGCCAAGGGTCTTTAAATATGAGGCTAGGGCTCATTCTCTGACACTCTTCTGGGAGAAGGTGCAGAGCGTGGAGTACTGGCTTGTACTGTGTTGATGCAATATAAAGAAATATCGAAAGGGGCGCCAAGGTTTGGGGCCAATACTCTCTGGGGTGGAATTCCGCCACTCCGTGTTGCATGTGGTCTCTCTTTCAGTTCAGTTGAAGTGCTAAAAGTCTATTCTTTTCTATTTACACGTGGTGCTCGTCTGGTGACAGTGGTATCAGAGCAGTAGGCGTGTGCGTTTCTGAAAGCATATTGGTCCTACAAAAGAGCAGACAGAGCAAACCGACGCTTCAAAAGTCTATTGGAATCATGCTTCAATATCGTTGGGTCTTGACCTCGACTTATTAGCCACTCCCACCCTTACTTCATCGCGCATCGGGTGCGCTCCCGTCTTCACCACTCTGTCTTATAGGGCATAAGCCATAAAGAACCCAAGACATGGCATTCATGGATTCAACAGAATATTTGCAGTTTCTTCTCGACGAGCTTCACGACATTCTTTCGCGGCATCCTCAATAGAATCTTTCGATTCTGCAAAGTTTTCAACAATTTTTGAATTACATGTTACCCCCTCTGATGCCTCAAGTGGTACCTCCTCCTCCAGCATTAGAAAGTACGAGAGCTTCCAACTGGCAACCTTTCTAGCCGTCAGTTCCGATGGGGGGAGTCTTCAGGAATATGGTGCAGCCATCTGACCCTGATCCAGTGCAACCGCCTTTGGCACCGCTGTTGCCCCCACCTCCCCCACCGCCACCGCCATCAGGCTACAATGGTTGGAGCCCATATGGATACCCTTATTATCCGTACCCAAGATACGCGCCTAACCAACCCAAAGATTTCAAGGATCGCGGCACGACAATCAAAATTTTCACTTTTCCCTGAGTGAAAGATCGGAAGAAAGCATTGCATTTCCTACAACAATTCGACATTATCTATGCTTTGGGAAACTATACAGAAGAGTCCAAGATTCTTCGAGCAGTGCGATTTCTTAAAGGTAATGCTATGCAACGGTGGAGTTCAATCGCGACACAACCCCATGCTCCAAGGACATGGCAAGCTTTCAAGACAGTTTTTGCATGTAGTTACATGACTTCTATGTTTGAAGTCTGGATTTTGGCAGAGTGGGGCAACTTGAAAATGCTTGCCACCGAAACCATGGACGATTATAACCAAAGGTTTCTCGACATGTACCTTCTGGTATCCTTCTCTAGGATCGTTCCCTTGGAGGCCCAATGCGAGCGATACACCATTGGATTACGATCACCATTGCAAGAATATTGTCTCTCCAAGCAAGTCTCGACTTTGCAAGGGCTTATGGACCATGCCGCGGTCGGCTACAAACTTATGAAGGGAAAGCTAGAGTTTACCACAGAAGAACCTCTGGCCACTAACCACAACTCTTGCCAAAAACGAACAAATTCGCGAGTCTCATGAAAATCAACCGCCAAGGCCTCGTTTGACGCCTCAACAATAAGACACCTTACTACAAGAAGGCCGATTCGTTGGATGATTTCAAACAAGGCATAACCATTCTAGTTGTCCCCATCGCACTGATAGACCAGCGGAGCCGACGCGTGTACCAATGGTGGACAAAACCCCAACGTCACCTCCAGCTAAGAGCGCTAGATCAGCTATTGGACTAGTCCCTGATATCTATGGCATATGCCTTGAGAGTACAAATGAATTGTGCCGAGCATATGGCAAAGTCAATGGCTTCAAAGCCCTTATTTTCTTTGACCCCGGAGCTACAGAGAACTTCATCCATCCAGAAGTCTTGAAGCAGGTGCACTTTGATAATGATGTAGAGGGTGGAGAAATTGAAACTCAGCTAGCCACGGGGCAAACTCAGAAAACGGTACCGCTCATTGGCTCTCTTCTAGTGACTATCCAAGTTTATCATGGAAAAGATGATTTCCACATTATGAAGTTGGGCTATTGTGAAGTTCTCTTGGGCATGCCCTGGCATGACAAGAATGATGTGACTCTCCAGGTTCGGAACCGAACCATCATCGTGATGCAGAAGGACAAGCCTCAAAGTTCGGTTGTCTGAACAAAACCTTGAATGAACTCTCTAGTTGTTTTTATAGCTAGATACTTTTGAACATCATTTGAGAAAGTATTGTTTGAAATGGATGGTATCTGTTTTGAACTTGTCTTGGTGCCAATTTGAAATGTTTTGACTCTGGTTTTAAAGCTGGTTTCAATGATTGGTGATTTTCCCGGGTGTAGTAGTAAGAAATGCTGTTGATATTGTTTGAACCTCGGAACGACGTAGACGGGATGTTTGGGGAGCGTTTCGTTGTATGCTAGAAAACCTCCGAACAACGCAGATGGGATGTTTGAGGAGCGTTTGGTTGTATGCTTGAAAAATATTGTTGTTGTTACTCCCAGGCTGGACCTGGATGGTTATGCGGGAGGAGTATTAAGAAGTCTGAGCAGTGGTTACTCTCAGCACCTCCAAACAACGTAGGCTGCCGTCTGGGGGCGTTTGGTTGTAAAAGGCCTCTCTATCTCCCGGCCCGGACCTTTTTAGGTTATGCGGGAGGAGTGATGAGGGAGTCGTTGAATATCTCCCGGCCCGGACCTTGTTAGGTTATGCGGGAGGAGTGTTCATCGATGACTTAATGTTTCTATGTCTTGTAACATGCATGTGTGAGAATTTGCGTTGCATTGTGATGTGCCAACCACTGAATGTTCCTAATTGGATGAGATTGCCGGGGTATGTAATTTTAGTGCATCAAGACACCCGTAGAAGATCAATGTGGTCTCGGTGTGATGGCTACGCCGGAATATCAAGAGTTCTAATCCGGACGAAAGGAGAAGCCAACTCCTTAATCAAAAGAGCCGAAAGGAGAAACCAACTCCTTCACAAAAAAAAAGCAAACTGATTGTCCCTTGAATTTTTTTAAAGCTAACTTGAGTTGTTTTGCAGATATGCTGTAATCGCGGACGATTACTTTCTTTCAAGAAGGGGGGATGTCACAAATCGCTGACGTGTCAAGCCACTGAAGACCTGAGTCAACTTGTAGATCCCGGCCGAGGGGCCTAAACCCTAAGAATAAGTAGACGAAGAAGAAGAAGTTCCTACCAACTTATGGGACCCCGTCCGATGGGGCCCAAGCAACACGAGAATAAAATAAAGCAGGACTCCCCCCCCCCCCCCCCCCCCACACACACACACACACACACAAAGACTAGTGCAGAAACTGATGACGTGGCAACTATACGGACAACCCGGATTTTGCGTTGCGTGCTGACGTGGCAGCCTGTACGGATTTCCGTGTCTCATGCTGACAGTCTATACGGATTTCCGTGATTTGCGTTGGCTGATTTTCAGCGCCAGCTTTTGGGCCAGTTGCTTTTGAGTTTGAAGCTTTTCACTGTAACTTCTTTTAATGGCCAAGGGCCTTTAAATATGAGGCTAGGGGTCATTCTCTGACACTCTTCTGGGAGAAGGTGCAGAGCGTGGAGTACCGGCTTGTACTGTGTTGATGCAATATAAAGACACGGCCCCAATCTCGTCCAACTCCTTGCTGGTTCTCAAGGGTTCCTTTCGACAAAAATGGAGTAGACAACCGTAAGAACCAAGGACCAGAAGAAGGCATGAAGAAGAAGAAGGGTTTTGGTTAAGCTTAGATCGTCTCATATTTCTGCATTTGTGCCCAAGGATCCGCCAACTGTATATTTCTATGATTTGGCGGAAACAGGGGCTGATGATACTACACTAGTCTGCAGGGAACATAGTTAGCTAGTGGGAGAGTGTAGAGGCTATTTTTTCCTTGTTACGAGTGATTGTCATTATGGAGTCTTTGTGTGCAGGGTGATCTTATGCGCAATATTATGCCTAATGTGCAATATTTAGGTAGGTGGCAAGGTTTGTCTAGCGTAAAAAGAAAGCGGCCACTTTTGAACTAAGTAGGCTTTTGTTGGTTTTTTGGTGGGCAGACATGATCAAGGGTTGCATAGAAAGCATAGTACTGGTTTTATACTGGAATCTCAATGGGAAAGAAAGCGGCCACTTTTGAACTAAGTAGGCTTTTGTTGGTTTTTTGGTGGGCAGACATGATCAAGGGTTGCATAGAAAGCATAGTACTGGTTTTATACTGGAATCTCAATGGGAAAGTGCATGTTTCAAGGGTTCATAAGTTTTGCTTATCATTTGAGTGCCTTAAGAAATTTATTGAAAATCTAGGAATAGTAGGCCTTCTAATTTTTCACCTATATTTCCAGGGCCATGATGGGAAGGAATGGAAACGTGTTGGACAGGATATCTCCAGGTTTTTGAAAGCGGATGCTCCCTGCCAAAATAGTAGGCCATTACGGTATAGTGTATTATTGGATCCACTGCCAACTTCTTTTCCTTCCCCGTCAAGGTTGGGAGGTCGCAAGCCCCTCAATCTGAAAGATGCAGTACTTGTCAGCTACCATCAAAATGAGGTGAGATGTGAGCAGCCTTAGTAGACAACCCAGAATTTCATGAATTGGTCGTCATAATAAAAGAGTTCTGGCAACAATGAAGAAACAATTCATCTATGCTTCTGTCATGCTTCTCAACACAGGTCAAGTTTGCGGAACTCACTTTGGATACTTTTAGATTTCTTCAATGTTTGGAATGGGAGCCAAGTGGTTCATTCTTTCGGTCAAGGGTTAATGAATCAAATGGGAGTGCTGCTGCTGCATCCATGCGAGTAGATGATATCATGGATCAGTCATTACCTCCTAATCCTCATAAATACATACTGCATCGGCCTAGCATTTTGCAGCTTCTACTTGTATGTTCCTGTTTGTCTCTCTGTTTCGACGGTCGTATTTACCATTTAAAATGGTTTTCAAAAGCACTGACTTAATATCAGAATTTTGGAATCAGGTTCTGGCAACAGCTTGTGAAGAGCTTCCAGCAGACAGCATTATCCTACTGTATTTGTCAGCTCTGGGTAATGATGCTCACTACCTCACATCATCTCACATTTAGATCTCTCTCACAAGTTTCATGCAAATTTTTTTGCTGTTGCAGGTTTCCGGTCTAAGTTTTCATAATGTACTTTTGGGCTTGTCTTTTCACAGGAAAGTCATCTTCGACTGGGGCAATGCAACTCTCTATACCTATATCTAAGGCATCTGCATCTACATCTTTTACTGGATTAGAGAACAATATAATCATGCCCTCAGACCACTCAGAGGGAACCTTGGAGGTGAATGACATTTCACCGTCAAGCTCTCCTGATCGTATCTCTGTTACCGGTGGAGATACAGTGAGCCTGGATTTGATCAGTTTGAATGCAGGACTCTGGTTTGGCTCACGTGCAGATGCAGGTAAAGCTTTTTGTTTAAGTGTATATGTGTGCTTTTTATTCATGTCAGCATTCAAAGATTTTCCTGTAGGGCTTGTCCCACCTTCTCTCTCTCTCTCTCTCTCTCTCTCTCTCTCTCTCTCTCTCTCTCTCTCTCACGTTCTTCAAAGTTGAATAGCCTCTACCTTGGACGGATCCATACAAACACCTTCAGCCGATACGACATATTAAGAAGTGTATCTTCCGCATAAAGAACTCACTTTTCTCTTCATTGATGATGAGCTTATGATCTCACAATGCTTGAAATACTTGTGCACAGGGGCCCTAAAGCAACTGATCTAGGCGCCCAAAAATTCTTTGTTAAAACACATTAGGAAACCTTTGGACCTTGCATGGGCCTTGTAAGGTTTTTGTTAATCTTAAGGAATTAGAGGTTAATTTGGATTCAATCAGGGGGACAAGGTGAATAAGTGCACTTCTCTTTCTAGCCTTTTTTTTAATCCATGCCTTTTTTCTAGTTTCAAAGTAGGTCACTTAGGTAAGAAGCTTAGACTTTAGATTTAGAGTCCTCTTTTTCTCTCTACTTTTTTTTTTAGCTTGAAGGTGGGTAAAGCATAGCTATCCACTCGTCACCTGAACAAAAACGTGGGTGTGGGGGGACTAAAAATTCAGTCTTTTGAAAGATCCAGAATAACTGCATTCAGGTCTATCTCAGCTATGTAAAAGATGTTCATTAATGCTAACATCCTTTCTATCTTCTTGGTCCCATACTTCCTACATAACTCCTTTGAGTGCATTGCTCTTCTCCAACTTCTGGTGTTGTTAGTTTTAATTTGAATTCTCCTTGTATTGTTAGTCTTTGGCGTGCATAATCATGTATGGCTCCTTCACTCCTCAGCCATGGCCTTCCTAAGAGCATGCTATATGCACCTTGGACATTCAGAACGAGAAAACTGGTTTTAAACTTCTCTGATCCGACTCTGATTTGAAGGTTCTCAATCAAACCATTAGCTTGGACAATCCTTTGGTCTGCCATTCTGATTCTGAAAGAAACAGATTTCATCTCCTAAATCCCTAGTCTCTGTTTGACATGCTTTCCCTAAATATTGACTCCTGCACCGCCATTCAGAATCACCCTTGACAGTGGTTCCCTGATTTTGTAGTCGATCTGAATGTTTGGTTCTTCGTCATCCTTGATTTCAGATAGGTCTACTGCCATTGTGCCTGATTCTCTCTTCCTCTGCCTTTTGATAAAATTGGCAGCTTCAGGTAACGTTCTTTTGATATCATCAAGTTCAATAGTCAGCTTCTGGATTCTCTCACATACTTTGACATATATTTGATCCTGTTCATTTCCCAAACTGCTATTTGAACTGGATGACCTCCCTTCGGGAAAATTGTCTTCACAGTGCCATGCCTTTGCTAGCCTCTTGCGTCTCTTAGTTGAAGGATCCTTTTGTGGAGATTCTTGTTGTTGTTGCTGAACATTTTTTGTTTATCAGATTCGGTGATGAATTGCTGTACCTCTCTCCCAGGGTGCTCCTCAGAACCCTTTGCCGGTTTCTTGGATTCTACTCGAGCACTTTTCTTACCAGGTTCATTCCACAGCAGGCATTTCCTTCTCTAGAGCTTTTGAAGCTTTCGGCGAAAGCCTTTGAATGGTTTTGGCATCTAAGCATTCTTCTTTTCTAGATCTTGAGTGATCTGAGCTGCCAGTGCCTTCTTCTCTTGCCACTCATCCACTTCTTTGGCCGTTCCCTTGGCCTTCCAAACAACTCTTTGTTTCTCCCTCTTCTATGCCTTTTCGCTTTGCTTCGTTTGACTGGATGGCTCATGTGGTAATTCTTTGATGAAAACTCCAGCACTCCTAGTGATCACACGCATTGGAACTGGTTTTGCCATCTATCCCTTGACCACTTCAGTTTTTAGATTATTTGGACATTGCGCTGCAAACTGTCTGTGTTTTCCACAGGTATAATAGCTGAAGTTACGTCTGGTAAAGTCAGCTCCACCTCTACCTCTATGAGAAAAATTTTGATAGTGTCTCTTCTAGACATATTGCTGGTACTGGCTTCATTGTCCATGTTCTGAGGTAGCCTTTCTTGCTTGACTGATTCAGATTTGTTAGAGCTATCATGGAAACATCTTTTCCTTCCTTGAAATGATGCATTTTGATTTTGCAATTGTTCCATAGGTGCCTAAAAGTTTTGTGCATTGACAACATTCATCAAACCTATGCTCCTTTGACTTGCATTTCGTGCACTAGGTCTCCACTTTTCCTACTGAAGGTCTGGTCTTTGTATATGGACATCTGGATCATCTTTTTTGTTGCCTTTGAAAGTGGGAAACACGATTTTAAAATCACTGGATCGTTCACCATATATGGATTTATCTAGTCTTGTTTAGTAGCAAATAAAGTGATTTAGTTTTTTTTTTCCGGTTTCCTTGTTTTCTTGTGTCCCTTGCTTTTGTAGTTTTGTGAGTGTTTTATCCCCTCTTATAATTCGTAAATTTAGACTATTATGACCTTATGAAGGTATATTTTTCAGTCATCTAGCGGACATGCAAATCTTTTTGATTTTTGTTTGAGTGGTGACTAGCTGTTGAGCTTCATGGAGATACATGCATCAATGTGATCTTATGTGTGTATATGTCCAAGCACTTTGTCCAAAGTGCCACCACTCGCCCTCTAAGCTCTGGATCGTCATACATAGACGCTCTGCTCCCAAGCTGCCAACTCAGCCCCGTGCAGAGTAGCATGGCTACCTCTAATCTTGTCAGAGGGGTCCTCCAACATGTTGAAGTCTCCCCCAACACACCACTGCTTTGCATGCGGCAAAGACTCTATAATATGAGACCAAAACTCTGCTCGTACACTTGTCACATTGGGCGCATATATGTTCAGGAAGCCCATGAGGCAACCTTGAACCTATCCATTGAGCCGTGCCTGGCACAATAATACCTTTGCCCACAATGGCCTGCAGAGCCATGAGTCTGCAATAGTCATACATACCCCTCCCTGGATATCACCAGGTCCAAATGCAGCTGACCAAGATGTCTCATAGCGACCACGCAAAATCTGACCATATCGTTTAATGCGGCTCTCACAGAGATGATGCCCCTGAAGCATAAGAATATCAATCTTACCACCCACCAGGCATCATTGAATATCCAGACGCAACCGCTCCCTCTGGCGCTGAAACTGGGGCCCTGCTAATCCCTGCACATTCCATTAGACAATCCTCATGGGTCGGTAAAAGAAAACCGATGCTGCAAGTGCAGCGAACCTCGCTATCTTCGAGGCCTGCTTTGATGAGGTGTAATCCGCATCCGAGCGACCCCGAGATAGATGACTGTAAAGACTGTCCAACCCAAGACCAAAAAGAGCGTGCCGTCCGTTGGGTTACCTTCTTTGTCTAGGAGTCCTCATGTATACATACATAGCATGGTGGGCTCTGCGTGTCAGCAAAAAATTGTACCACAATGTGTGTACATCCTGCTATGTCCAGAGGTGTCACTGAGAACTTGGCTAACGGCCACAGAGTCTGTACCAAGTCTGTAACCCCCAAGTCTCCTGTGTGATGAGAGAACTCGAGAGCCTGAGCCTGAGCCATCACGGAGTCCAGAGTCCACTCAGATTGGTCCCTACCACACAGGAAAAGAGAAACCAACCGCTGTGTCCAGGGCCTCTATCCCTCTAGCTGCAAGAAACAATACATGGATTTTGAAACAAGCCGCCTCAAAGTCTGGTGAAGGGTCATCGAGGAATCGTGTGAAGTCGTAGACGAAGAAGTCCCACCGACGACGAAGGTTGAAACTCGTCAATCCCCGAAGGACTGCGGCAAAGGGTGACGTCTGCACCAGAAGGGGGGCCCGTAGGAAAGTCTGCTCCTCTCTCGCCAGGCGGCTCGTGGGAAAAGCGTTGCCAAGAGACCTCCTAGTAGACGATGAAGGTCCTGCCCCCTGAGCCGGCAGGAGCAGGAGAGGATGATGAGACGAAGGGGCTAGTGGGTGTAATGGGAGGGGAGGGGGCAGCAATGGGGGAGGTGGAGGAGATGGAGGTGGGGCGGTGGGTGGCATGGGGGGAGGAGGGTAGTCAGTGGTGAAGGTGAGGTGGAGGGTGGAACTGTGGCCTCGTCCTACTGTATGGGGTCAAAACAGTTCCCTATGGGAACCCATTGTTGCTGGCCTGGTGTAGGACGACCACCAGGAGGGCCGAAGTTCGAACTTGCGTGGTGGTCCTCGGCGGCGACAACCACGGACCAGCAGCTATCCCTCCTCTGCCTGGGCACCAGGCTCGAAGGAGAATCCTGCCTGAGCTCTGTGAGTCTCTGTCTGCTGTGTTTGGCCAGCCTTAGGAGGCTGGGTCTAGGTCTGTGCCTCCTCCGTGGACAGGCCTTTGCTAGATGGCCCATCTGTCGACAAATAAAGCATTGGTTAGGGAGGCCCGAGTACTTCACAGTCTGGCGTAGCCAACCACCACTGACCCGAGGTAGTAGAATGACCTTCGGGAGGGTGTGGGTGTCACGAACCAAAACGCGTACTGTAGGTATGCCACCTGCCTTGGCAGCTACAGAAGTTGCCTTGCGAGGTGTCTCCAGGACAATCCTAATCTCTGAGCCAATCCTGGAAAGAAGCGGGAGGTTCTCTCTCCTCAAGCCTGGGAAGCAAACTGAGATGGGAAGGTCTACCTCCTCAATGAGAACATCGGTAGCCGGATCCAATCCTTGGTGCCATTGTCGAAAGTGATCTCTAGCTGCTCGGATGGCTAGGGGCTCATCTCAATGACCTTGGACGCCATCTTGGGAGACTCAAACTCTATTTGATAGTAGCTGCGCCCGAGGAGTTGAACGTCGATGATCTTGCCCCACCTTTGCTAAAAGGCGGGTTTGAAGGAGATCTCACACCTCACCTCTGCTAGGTCTGGTGCCAATAATCTTGCAGATAATAGAGGTGGCTTGAAGGGGCGCCACCTCTGCCTCTAAGCTCGCTTGCTTTGTCGATGAAAGAGCAAGTCGGATGGTGGGTTCCCCAGGGTTGGGCGAGAGGGCTTCCGTCGAGTCCCTTTGTGGCGGAGCAGAATCCTCCTTTTGTGTCTTGCTATGACTGCGAATCGAGGAAGAGCGTAGGCGAGAGAGGACGACAAGGCGTGGTCAAGAGGCGGCAACCCTGCCTTGAGAAAACAAGGGGTAGGAGATGGGGAGGCAGGATGGGGGCCGAAAAAGGAAGAGGGGGGTGGGGGGGGTTGGGTGGGGTGTTTGTTGGCAGGCTGCGATGGCTAGCGCGAGGGGCAGGGCTAGCAGGTTGCAGGGTGGGGGAGTGGGAGCAGGCTGAGGACAGCATGTAGGGCAGCGCAGTGCTGTGGGGGGGGGGGGGGGGGGGGGGGGGGTGCGACTGTCGTTCAGGTTTCCTCCTTAGTCGATTAGCGCTAGCTTTTGGTGCATATGCTTTTAGGATTAATTGCCCACTTATTCTTCGACTTAGTAACTCTTTAGTGCTTCTAGTATTTTTGCTCTTACTTGACAAATGCTAGCCTTTATCATGGCTGAGTGTGCCCGTCACCTCCGGAGGGTGATAGAAACTTAGTTTGTTGGTTTTATAGAGTACGTTCAAAGCATGAATGACCTCTATGCGAACCTGCACCTACTCTTGGGCACTGACGACGTGAGTAGGGTTGTCATAGCTATTGTCCAAGCTATGCATGATGAAGGTGATAATCTTATTCTTCCTGTTTGGACAAGCAACGAAGTTGAGGTTGCATATTGTCAAGTTTGAACTTTGTACTTCTTTGGTTATTTTCAGCCTCTTCTTCGTAGGTTTGTAGTAGTATTCACTTCTAGTTTCTAGCTTACATTAGGATTTAAGAATTTGTTCCTTTAGAAGGTGTTGTATAGAGTCTGATTTCTAGGATTAAGTCTTTGTGATATTGTATCCTTGTTAGTTCAAACTTAAGTACTTGTTTCAAGTTTTAGTTAAGTAAGTTGCTTCAACTTTTTTTGCTTATGTCTTTCTAAAAACATTCTAAACTAAATAATGGTTTGTTTTATCTAGTTTTGTTTAGTAGCAAATAAAGTGATTTAGTTTTTCTTTGTTTTTTTTTTTTTTTTTTTCTTGTTTTCTTGTGTCCCTTGCTTTTTTGGTTTTGTGAGTGTTTTATTCCCTTTCATAATTTGCAAGTTTAGACTATTCTAACCTTATGAAGGTATATATGAATTTATGATGATGTGATTCTTTTTCTTGGCGTCTAGATTTATCTTTGTAATTTGGATTCCTCTCTTGATGTGTGTGCTTGCTATGATGGTGTGTGTTTGCCTTCCATCTTTCATTGTAGTTATCATCAGTCTAGCTCATTGCCTCGACTAGCTTTTGTGCGTGATCTTGCTCGTTTACTATGGCTTTATGCATCACTGACATCCGTATGAATCTTCGGTTTGCCTTTTCCATTTGAATGTCGAGATCCATGTGAATGAAGCTCTCTCGGAATGTCGTCTTCTTGAATGTGTTGAGTGTTGAGTGTTGAGAGGCTCGATGCTCCTCACCCCCTCTCCTCCCTCGATTGGCATCAATTTCCTCATTCGGAGCATGTTTCTCCATCGGAGCCTTAGTCTGATCCCGCAACCAATGTGCTGATGTGGTTGTGGTCTTCAACACACACTATAGTAGATCTCCTTCCTCGCACTGGACGACGTGGTGGGATTGCGAATAGCTGATTGACTATGAATTCTAAGTAGGCGACTAGTTCTTGTCAAGAGCTTTAGCACCACCGTGATCGTGAAAATGGAATGAGCTGGTCACTTGACAACTATTCCAGGTTTAGAATTTCAAAGTCAGATGCCAGATGTTAGATTAGAAGAGATCAACAGAATCAGACTTAAGATGACCAGACGAAAAAGTCAGATAGATAGTTGAACCGAAAAGAAAGACTTCAGATGACATGAACTGAGAATCTGGAATTAGACGTTGCGATTCATAAACTAATTTAGTATAAGTCTGGAAGTACAAATAATACTATAGTGCTCAGTTACAAGATGATACAAGAGTTCCAATCTATTGCTAAGCTGAGACTGACAGATCGATAGACTTCTTGAAACTCAAAATAGAAGTAATGGGTCCGATTTATAGGTGCCCGTACTGGGCTCTGACTGATTGTATAGTCATACAGATCTCGTAACTACTGGTAATTCTGCTAGGTAACTTGTAGAAGCGACTTCTGTGTAGACTATCTTCAAGGACAGGTTCCCACTATCTACAAAGTTGATTTTTGTTTTCAAATTGGATGAATGTCAAATTGTGAAAGGTTGCAGGCTCAAGAGGCTTGTGTCACCTTAATGAATATGTTAGTTCAGGCATCTCTCTTGGTTTGTCGAGTCAGTCCCAGTTTCTCCGAGGGATAGGTGCTAGGGAGTGAGGTCTATTTAGTGGCTGTGCCTGTCGAGTGTGAGGTAGGTTTCTCATGTCGGGTTGTGTCTAGCCATGTTTAAGGCTCCTGCAGGGTGGGAGTCCCATTGCCTACTAGGCCTCTGTGATTTTCTTCCCTAATTTACCTCCTCTCTGACGATGGGGCTGCTACAGATCTGGCCGAGCAGCCTTAGTGGCAGTATACATGCACAGGAGAGGGTTTACCAGAGCCATTGCAGTGCACAGTGCTCTTGGGAGCAGGGCGCCCCTAGTGGGCAGCCCTAGGATTGCAGATGGGTGGTGAGGAGGGCTTTCAGCCCAGCGTTTTCTCTTCAGCCCAGTGTTTTGGGCAGAACTCAGCCCTAGCGTTCTTGGTGGGCAGCAGGCTTAGTGCATGGAGTTCCTCTACGGTGCAGTTACAATTGAGAGCAGCCTTTCATAGCCCATGTGACCATGGAGTGGTAGGTTTCCTCGTCCGAGATCTAGATCCACGAGATCGAGTGAGGAGGAGATGTATCTATGCTCTTAGAGCATCTTGGAGGTGATGCACATGAGGAGACCATGTCAGTGGTCTTGTATGCAGAGCAGTTGGTAGTGTCAGTAGCAGTCGCAGTTGTGTGCACCTTGGGTCTGTTTAGTTGGCATGTCAGTTCTATGCCTGACCACCCTTGGTCACTTGTATGAGCAGATTGTTATGAGCATGGAGAGCCTCTCTCTCTCTCTCTCTCTCTCTCTCTCTCTCTCTCTCTCTCTCTCTCTAGCTTCTTTTGTGCTAGGCTTCATTATGGCTGAGTCTGCCCTTGATCCCCGGAGTCATGACAGAAACTCATACGCTGAACTTTGTGTTGATGTATGCTCATGTGTGTGTGCGTGCGGTGTGTGCTGTGTTTGGGAGCATATGTTAGTACCTAGTTCTACACCCACTATTGGGCACTGACGACATTAGTGGGGAT
The DNA here is from genome assembly GCF_014529385.1 of Adiantum capillus-veneris. NCBI lineage: Eukaryota > Viridiplantae > Streptophyta > Polypodiopsida > Polypodiales > Pteridaceae > Adiantum > Adiantum capillus-veneris. The sequence continues at coordinate 150,172,002 of NC_140931.1, forward strand.
GTCGTGGTATTTAGTCAATACTATGCATGATGGAGCTGATGGTTATATTGTCCTGTTGGTGACTTCCATGGGTCTATACCTTGCACTTTCCTTGAAGGGTGAATCTGGGCTTATCCTGGATTCATCTAGGTATATCTCTCTCTCTCTCACACACACATTCTCAGATCTCCTGTCTCTTTCTACGTTAGTGATCTCTCTTCTCCAGGTGTGCCTTGTTGATGTGTTTGGCGTTGCAGGTGTTCTAGATTGGAGTCGAGGTGCCCACCGGATCACGAGCTAGTTCTTGTCTTCATTGCATCTTCCGTCGCCACCTATGACATGTATCAGTCCTATGGTAATACGACCACCTGGATGCTCCGATTTGGCTGATTCGGTGCGGTTTTGGACATGATTGAGAGAGAAGAAGCTTGCTGTTTTTTCCTGGTTTTCTCCAAGTTTGGGGCAGATTTGGGTACGTGGAGGCCTTGGATCCTCGTCTACGACTTCCCCATCTTTACCCTTACTTACCTCGACCTCTCTTCACCGAGGGGAATGGAGGCTTTAGGATGTGTAGTAGTGTTGGATTGCTTTGGTTTCTTCCGGATGGAGTCATGGTACCGTGCCTTCCCACAAGCGGAGCAAGCATGCGGTTGTTTGATTCAGAAGGGGAGCTATTCATTCCAGCGTCTTCTTTAGAGAGAAGTGTTTGGGCAGCAGTAGGATCCTCTTCAATACTTCTGGAGCAGGTTTCTATGGCTGTGTTTTCTTTGAGGAGATGGATTGGTAGATTTGCTGTGCCTCTTACAAATGCACATCTTTCTTGGAATGTCGACGGAGCTACCTATCCGATGGGTAGCAGGTTGATGATTCAACTGCACATTTGTACGAGATTGTGGATTACGGATGACAGAGGGGGATCTCATTTCTTATTGAAGCAAAGGATGTTCTTTGATTTTCCATTTGTCATCTCAGGATGGAAGTTTTAGTTCCAGCTTCAGTAGTCTCTTGCTTATCCGGGTCGGCAGTTCCTGTGCATATTCGAGTGCATGTGTTGGAGTTGGCTTTGACAGGCAGAGAGGGATATCTCTATCTCTATCTTATGAACCACTTCTTGTTTGATCATCCGACTTTATTGGATGAGGTTTAGAGGTGGAGCATGTGGTGCCAGACCCTTAGCCGACAATGACAACAATTGAAGGAATCTTTTGATGGGGTGTGGACTTCTCCTTTCTCCATGTTCTATCACCCAAGTGTGGTAGATTGGTTATGCCATTTCCTCTTAAATAACAGGTCTTGAGTTCAACTGTCCTCGTCAGATAGATCTTTAAGGTCTCTTGGGATAGTTTCCTACGATGTTAAAATACTCTTCTTCTTCTTCTTCTTCTCCTTCTCCGGTGGTAGTGTGGTGAGCTTGTCAGTATCAGTTGTGGGACAGTTTACGATTCTTGTGAGCTTGTCAGCACCAGTTTTGGGACAGGTTTGCAACCTTCTATGAGAGGTTTTCGTTATGTTCGACGACATATTTTTCAAGATCCTTTGGATGACAGGTTTGTACGCAGTGTCGACAATTGGTGTGGGGACATCTAGTTCCTACTCCCGCGGCCAACAACATTCAGATGCTTCTTCCATACATCCCTTTGGAGAGCTCTAACCTTGGGGGCAGCCCTTTTTCGGGTGCAAATGTGGCCACGGTTGGCTAGTATAGCAGGTTCTTTCCTTGTGGCTTTAGGCCCAGCTTTTTGGTATTTTACAGATCAGCCCTAGCGTTCTTCACGGGCTTGTTTTCCGAGCCGGTTTCTTTACTCTCCCTCGAGTAATGGTGTCATTTTCTGTATTGGATACGGAATGCACAGTTCGGTAGTGTGTATGTTCTCTTCAACACAAGTACAAAGGTTAGTTTTTGATAAAGATTTGAAGGAAGCAAGTTACAATAGTAAAAAATGTCATTTTAGGTTGAAGCAAGTTCTGTGCTGTACCTAGTTAAGTCAGGTTTTGGAACTGAGGAATGCCTAGTTTGTTGCTAGGTTTGTAACAAAACTGTGTTGACTCTTTCTTTTGTGTTGTAGGTGTCAGTTTTTTATGTCCTGCCGACTTATTTCCGTTTACCAGAAAGCCCCTTTTTATAATTATTGATAGTGACAGAAGTAATCTTTTCGAGGTAATGACATTGCCAGCTATTCAGTAATCTACACAGGAATTCAGAGACTCCATTGAACTCTTGGAATCATGTTTTTGAGCAGGTAATTCATGGTGAAGAAAGAGGCGAGCCATCAGCGTTATTGCTCTCCCCTACTTTGCGGCCGTGTGGAGAGAGTGGGGACCATCAAGAGCGGGGGACGGGGAGTTTTTTCACCTTTTTCCTAACTGCACCTCTCCTGGCATTTTGCCAGTTGGTCAGCATTCCTACAACAAATTTAGCACAGGTAGTTATGATCGGCATGCAGGTAGGTGCATATGCTCTTACAGAGAAGGTGCTTATGTGTTTAGATGTGGCATGTGGGTATAATAAGACCCCCCCCCCCCCCCCCCCCCCCCCCCCCCCCCCCCCCCCCCCCCCCCCCCCCCCCCCCCCCCCTTCCCCTTCTCTCTCTCTCTCTCTCTCTCTCTCTCTCTCTCTCTCTCTCTCTCTCTCTCCCCCCATACACGCACAGGCACACACGATTCCATTCAATGGATAAGGGACGAGTGTATAGGTTATTGTATTATTGTATGCACACACTGGAATACACAACTGGGTACGTCAAGCATTATGTTTGAATGAGACAGTATGTATACCAGACTAATTTCCTTTGGCCTACCCTAGGCATTCGGTTACTCCTAAGAGCAATTGTGGACCGTTCGATAACGCTTATGGATGTGTGCCACGTAGCAAGTTATTGATGGCAAGCCTTTTTTCTTTTTGTAATAGGGGCATTAACTAAACCTTCTCTTATGTATTTGTGGGCCACTATGAGATGGTTGACATTTGTTTTCCTATTTCTTTAAAGAGGGACATTGAGTACTGGGTCAGTCACTTTCTCATCCTCTTATGTAGGTCAATGTGACTTTTCACCTTGTTTCAAGTGGGTTTACTGGGTATTTTATAATGTGTCATATTACCCGTGCCTATTCAGGTGATCTTTGCCTTACACCCAAATCTTTATTTGGCCCATCGTTTATTGGTTTGTATGGATATTAGATATTCTCATATTAAATTGACATTTGCATGGGAATCTACATATGTCTAATGCATCTCACTTCACCCAAGCTTACTCTTAGGACACCCTATTTATTTCAATAATGACCTGCATGATCGTGAATCAAGATGACAGTTTTATGAAGTGAATTGGGAAAAGGGTTAGATTTTTTAATCATTTCTTGAAGTCGGAATTCCCCTCTGTGTATGCTGTTGAAGTATTGAGCATGGACATTTGATTTGTGCTGGATGATTGTGAGGTCTATGGGTTAGTCACGTTCTTTGAAACAGTAAGCCAAATGATGTCATTGCTTAGTAAATTGCAAGCTTTAGATGAATACTGTTTCCCAATCGTCTTGGTCTAAAACCACTAAGAACTAGTAGTCTTTGCGCTCTCAGACAAACACTTCTGCAGTCAAAGATGCAACGCCTTCCGGCGACTATCATGTGCATTGGCTTTTCATGGAAAACAAAGGCATTCTGTAGAGTTTAAACTTTTTCTGAATTTTGGTGATCCTAATACGCATAGTAGGTGGTTGAATATTTTGAATTTGGAGTGCAATGCTGAAAATCCTTGTTGCTGTTGGTCGTGTTGTATCGAAACCACCTGAGCGATGTTTGCGACCATCAAAACAACAGCTCATGGGAACGTTTGCAAGTTTCTCATGCCTTTTTTTCTTCAAATAGATCTCATGAATGCCATGTAGGGCTGCTTTTCTGAAAGATCTGATGTTATTCTAGGGTACAAATGAACAGCTGCAGAAGCTACTGACGTCTGCAATTGTGGAATGGGGTAAACTACTGTCAGTGACAGCTCTGGACCTTGTTTGGGTACGGGTAATGTGGGACCCATTTTTGCGACAGCTGCTTTTAAGGTATGTATATTGCAAGTCTCATCAACAAAAGCAGAAATTTTGAGTTTTTGTCTCATGGGTAGAATTTGCAGATTCATCTTTTGCAGGGCTTGCTTAGCCTTGCACAGGGACTATGGAGGCAATGAGGAATATTTACCGCACTGTTTACCGTCTCTTCCAAGAGAGTTACTTCCCACGGAAGCAGCTATAGAAGGTCAAGTGTATCAAATAGCTAGCCACATTGGGGTTGTAGACCAGTTCAAGTTTCCCTCGAAAATAGCAGATCTAGAGGGAAGGCTGGAGTCACTGAACCTTACTGACTAGTAATGGAACGCCTCTTATTTGTGCTTTAAATGCAGTAGTCCAGGTAAGAATAAAGGCTTCCTTTTCCAGCTGTTAAGCTCTCTATAGTGGCATTGATGAGCGCAAGGCGTGGCTTAGATATATGACGCAGCAGGTGTTACTTGATATCTAGAAAATCTCTATCCTCCAAATAAAAGTCGAGCAGACTCCCCCGAGGTTTCGAAATTTACGAGTACGAAGGTCCTTTCTCAGGCACTTAGGACTCATGCCCACACAAGAAGTTGAACGAGTCGGTGTCCATACATCAGCAATTCATATGGAAGGAGGCTATTTCTGTAACATTAACTGTTTGTTACTGCTGTTGAGAAAACAGAAGAGTGTTCCTTACTCATCTCTATTGAAAGAGGGATACAAGCTACAGCTTCTCACAAAGCTGGTGATTTTACCTTTAGTTATTTATTTATTTTCTAATGCACTGGGTTGTTTTATTTGGAGACAACACACATACCCACTTGTGCCGTGTGCGCGTGCGCCCACACACACACACACACTACGATACACTTTCTTCCAGGTTTTTGCATGAATCAGGATAGACTTAGTGGTGCTTGAACCCTGTACCTTCAGAAAACTATTCAGGCACCTTGCAATTGAACTATTGCCCAATGAAAACTTTCAGTTTGTGTGTGCATACTCCACGCTTTTCAAGTTTCTGGACCGAGAGAGCCGAATTATGTGCTAGTTGCAGGTTCTTAGGAATGACAAACTGGACTATTACTGTAAAGTGGCCTTTTGGATTTAAGTGTTTTGAGGACCTAAATGAGAGCTTAAGGTAGTCATGTCCATGAACAACACTCATACAATTTGAAGCCAGAGTCTAAACATAAAGTAATAAAAACTAAGAATGAATATATGTGCTTGGAAAGTACATTGAAAGCTGGAACATGTTTGAAGTAAGGCTAAGCTAAGTTATTTTTCCGATTCGTTAATTCGAGAACTGCTTACTGTTGCGAGTAAAAGAGAGATTGATTGCCCTTTACTATTGCTAAGTACAAGTTCTATAAGTACCTTTACCACTTGTAGGTGCCATATATAGTCTTTGTGGCCTCTATACTTCTGGTCATCATAACATTCTCAACCTTCTTCACCATTTCTTTGGCACTCTATAACTTCACTTTTCTCCCTCATGCTCTTCCTTGTTCCCCTTAAATTTCTCTCTCTTCTGGTAAAGTAGGCTTCAAGAGGACAAGGATGATAGGCGCACAGATCAATTCTTAATTATTTGTTAGCATGCCAATGGGTCTGAACAATTAGTCCCAACAACGCCATAGTCTCCCATGTTTGTTTTTCAAGTCTCCCATATTTCTATTGTGGTCGATGGTGTGGATGAATACTTTAAATCAATTAGTTGGCATCACTACTGGCAAGATTATTCATAAGGTGTTATAGTAGGGATGTATAGATATAATAGCCACAAGGAATCGTGTATCCTAGGTTTAGGTAGCGTCGCAAAAGAAATGCCCTAATTCTCATGGATGTAGATAGATAGGGTGTTGTTGGGGTTGCAACAAGTTGCAACGACAATAATCGATAACAGTGAACGATTGAATGGGAGTTGCTTTTATAGTTGAGATTACTTTGTTATCAAATCTCCATTGTAGATTTTGATGGGTGTGATGACCCCCCTTGATCCCTCACCCTCATGTCCGTGATAGTTATTGGGGAGGGTGGGTGACCCAATCACGCACCTAAAAATTTGCACTTTGTTTCTAGACACATCCTTGTCCTTGATTCTCGCAATTATCATGCTAACTTGAGTGTGAGGGATTGGGTTGTAGAAAGGATGGCGTAGAAAGCTAGCATCTATTGCACATTTTGTGCGTTTGATTAATTATTATGTAAAAGTGTTATTTTGATGACAAATCCAACACCATCATGCTCCCCTTTGCCATGTTCGGAGGCAAACAATTTCCTTGAATTTCCAAGCTAGTTTTAATAGTATCTTAATAAGAAGAAAAGGGTGGCCTTGATTCAAATTGAGTTGTGCTAGCCATCTGGCCAAACTTGATGTTTTTATAAGCCAAATCCTTGATCTTTTAACCATGTGATGTGTATGCACAAGTAGTGTTTCGCAAAGAGAGTGTTGAGCTTCTTATCATATGAACTATAAACATGTGAAGTTCTAGATCTCACCGCATAGGGAATAAATGTTTGTGATGTACACAAAGATGGTGATTTGGGAGGAGAACCAATGGATAGATTGGATTTCATTTTGTTTTGTGAAAGAGGAATTCTCAACAAAGTGAGTTGCAGATATGACAACGTCTATTGGAAACTTAACCAAATAGTATGAGCACAATTTAAAAGTACCTTGTGCTTCTTTTTGCTTTTGTGTTCATCCTTGTAACTGTTTGATTTTCAAAGGCCTTGATTGAAGCTTGCATCTTGTTTGATGTCCATTCCTTTGGACATTTGATCAACTTCCCATAGACTTAGTGCTTAGTACATTCACTACATTTGTGGGACGTATGTCTAACCTCACCATTCTATCTTATTGCAGCATTAGCGAGAACCACGATTAAATTGTTAATTCATGGGATGAAGCTAACTCGACTAGTGCATAGAGGCTACAAGAGGTTGTCAATCTCTCGGAAAACAACTAACAACTCTCATCTAACTCACACTCAAGTGACTGAAACCACCAAAAGCCAATCGCTCATCGGTAAACAAATCACATCCGTTACAACATCAAATGACATCCAAACGTAACGAAATTTTTAGGATATGTTTATAAAACCTAAGCACATATGCTTATGGTCTCAAACCCCACTTTAAATCAAGTTTCAAAATCGCGATTATTAACAACAATGGATTTTTAACTTAGTCGTTTTTGACCCAGAATGCATTTAAATGCTTAGCAATGATGCCCCAATATCCCGCCTATGCTTAGTTTTTTATTTGAAAGTGTAAATACTTAGTTATGATGAAATTAGGTCGTGGGTCGATGACGCCAAAAGCTACGAAATACCGTGATGTGTTTACGTCAATGCGTAGAGCTCTTACCTGCAGTTACAATGCAACAAACACGACTCCAATGTGACAACCGGAGAGGGAGTAGGAAGCGCGAAAAGGAGAGGAGTGAGCGCCGTTAGCTCACGCTGTGTATTTCATTATCCAAAACTTGATAAAATCTTTACACAGTTGGATTTTATACCTTAGCCGATGTCTAAAATGTGTAATGTCTGACGCCCAAGACCTTTGAAACTCCACACTTATTGTATCTGCAACCTAGGTACACTAAGTGGCCTATGTTTTACATCTTGGGACTCTTATTGAGCTCGTAACATGTTACAATTATCACAATGGCTAAATAAATCAAAAAATTATAATACATGGTTATTTTGAAAAAAATGTGAAAAGTGTGTAACTCCAATCTTCACTGCTTCTTCATATTCATCTTCGATGTGCTTTTATAAGGCTTTGATCTTTAGCAGCTCTTGTTAACTGACGTCGGCTCAGTTAACATTCTATCCTTTCGATTTTAGTGCCCGTCCTCGAGCACTGTTGAAAAGTGTCCGTGGAGGCTGTGGAAGATTTTGATTGGTTGTTGATGGGCTGATCGTCTACATTTGTCTTTGAATTTGTTGATGAGATTCAATTTGCCGCAGCATCTTCATTGGTCCGAACATGTCTGATGTGAGAGATGGTGTTGCATTTGTCCATTGTAATAGCATAATGATGAGGCTGCTATTTATTTATGAAAAGTATATACAAGGGAAGTAGAATGATGGGGTTCTAAATTAAGGCATAATACCTGATGACCAAATGAAAAAAACTCAATGGAAAAAAAGTACCATTGGGATACGTGCATTATTGGAGTACTTATTAGCATTGGAAATATTAAGAAAATACTCAAGGGATTATTTGTTGATAGATATGGAATTAAAAAGGCAGCAAATATAAAAGGGTAGCATGATGGAACATTGGTTTGCCTGTTGTAGTCCGCTCAAGGTGCATAGGTGGAAGTAAAAAAGAGTGTCTAATGCATATGTACACTGATGGGACATTCTATATATGCATACACAAAAATGCATGAAAAACATATGCTGTGCCTGAAAGATTTTGAGGGATTCTTCAGAAAGATGGTGTAGCTATAAAAGCATATGACATGGCTTTGCAAGCTGGCACCCCTTTAAGAATGGTTTTCGTTGACGAGGATATGTGCTCTTATCTTATTGTGCACTGTGCGTGAGTGTTGAACTCTACACACTCCACCAATTGTAAGTTAATAGACTTTGACTTTTATGCTCATCTCATCCAACATGAGCAACACGATTTAGATATGCTCAACTCTTCCAGCTTGAGCGTAAGCCTAATAACTATGACTCTTAGCACATAATTTAATATGACTTGAAGCTTTGAAACTAATGCTTTGCTTATTTTATGGCTCAGCAGCCCGACTCTGACTATGCCAAAGAGTGTTTTTTGCACCCTGGCGACTTGACTTTTTACATTCTTATGCTTACTACTTCATTTCTTCTGGTAAAAGTAAGCTTGAATCCTCAAAAAGAGGATTAGTGAAGGACCAAGTTGGCATTGAAGGTTTCTTTTGCCATACCCGTTTTATCATCTTTGAATCTGCATTCGCGTTGGTTGGGTCGTCCTTCTTTGACTGTGAAGACCCCATTGTTTGTTTGATTTTCCAAATAGGCCGGTTGATAGGAGTCTTTGATGTTATTGTAGGCCTTTGTTCACTGTCTGCATTTGGCTTTTGACTAGGAGCATTGGAAGACTTAGAAATCCAAACCTCTTGATGACGACTTTGCCTTGCTCTAGGCCTTGTTGAGTTTTTTAGATCTTCATGCAGGTTTGGTGTAGTTGCAGTTGGCTTGCGGTTGACTGATAGCCAAATCTTTGTATAAACTGTGTAGAATCCTTGTCTGAGAGGAAGATCCTTTGAAATCCGTTTTTGTTCTGTATTCTCTTAAGAGTTGTGGTTGACTTTAGCATCTTTCAATGTTGTTTGTTGTATACCTGCTTCTAGGTATCCTAGGATATTGTTGAGGTTGATACCTTGTTGGCCTTCTTTCTTGGGAGGGAATTGACGTTACTTCATATGCCTTAACCTACGGTTTTGGCACCCATATATGTCTGTTACCTCCATAGTACTCTTGTTCCTTTAAGCTCCAGTGTGATGCTATTCATCCCATGTGTTTGTCTTTTGTGTTGATTTTCCGTCTTTAACCCAAATCGGATCATTGACTTTGACTAAACTGCTCGGAACGAACACTTGCTTAACTTTTCTTTGCATTCTTGAGTACTTTGGCTGATATACTTTTTCTTTTCCGGGTGTCTCCATTGAGGTTTCAGTTGGGTCAGCAATTGACTTGAAGTTTTGAAAGCTTAACTTGCTTGAAGAAGCTGATCCATGAGGGTTCTTTGATGTAGAGGCATATGCTTTCACACCTTCTTTGCTAATCGGTGGAAGTTCCACTTTAGCTTTACCTTTGTCTACACGATTTGTCTTTGATTCTAGTGACTCCTGCAACTCTGAATCTAGCATTAACGGTATCTGTAATTGTTGCTGGCTACCTCTTGGAGAAGAGAGTATTAGCATTTTATCTTCTTTGTAGGCCTTGTGTTGGTCTAACCATTGATGTCCAAGGATGACATCTACAAGTATTTCCTTTGAAGGATTCACCTGAAACTTCACCTGCTCTTCATGATTTTGGATGCTAAGGGTAGCAACCATTTCTTTTTTACATGTATGCAAACCTCGCATTGTTTTGCTATCATGTTTGCATGGAGTGATTTGGAGGATCCTTTGGATGTTCTCTGCAACCATATTGTATTTTGCTTCTTTATCCAGTAGAGCATTGCATCTGACACTTGCTCCTTTTGTACTGCTGAGAACTATAGCTATTCTCATTGTTGGTTCTATTGAAGATCTTTGTATTTGTTTTTCTTTTTCCATGGTCTCATCTTGATCCAATTGTGTCTCTATGGAGAGTAGCTTGAGACTTTGTGTTCCAATCTGGCTTGCATTAGTTGATTCGACTAGCAGTGTCTGATTGATCTTTGGGCTTTCTATTTCTTCCTGGTTGTTTGCAACCTCATTCTCTTAACTTCTGGCTCTGGTGGTATTCTTTGCTCAATAGCTATCATGGTTGCTTCTAATGGTAATGCAGAATCATCCGATTGCATTAAAAGTAACAAGTTAAATGCACTTACATTGAGATTTACATTTCCAATTTTCTCTGTACTTTGCTTGGTGGTTGATGTGTCCTTGTTGTCTGGGTTTCTTGGACAATCTTCAGAAAAATGTCCACCTTTTCGTTCACAAGCTGGGCAATACGCCATGACTGGTGGTATTTCATTTGGTTATATCATGTCAAGCTCTAGTTGAGAAGTTTCTGCGTCTCTGTTGGCCAAGTTGTCGGCCTCTTCTTTTAAAACACTAAGCATCAAGTTGTAGAATGCTCCATCTTGACCTTTGTACCACCTTTGGCTCGGTTCTCCAATTAGACTGGCTTCAATTGGTTGATCTGTAGAATCTTTCATTTATGGTTCTCGATTATAGATCTGACCATTGTAGTCCATGTACAATGACCTTGATTGCATATGCACTGACTGTATATTTTGCTAGATTGTGCAGATTTCTAGATAAACACTTGGGTTGACTATCTGAACTTCTATCTGCACTTCATCTTTGAGCTTGCAATACCTGGCTCCACTGAAGTCACATCTGGGAGTTCTCTAAATCTGGCTTTACTCTGATCAATAAGATCTTGGCTCCTATGCTGATTTTGTTGTTCATCAAGTATCTATGGCCTTTTGAATCTGTATACAAGACTTTATCTCCATTGTAGCCATAAAGCTGTAAAATCTGCTCTGTTGCACTTGTACCTGTGTTACCACTGCTACTGGCTTGCTCTGCTGTACTTGAACTCTTAGCTCAAGATGAGTCCATGTCGACTGGTTCTGTAAAAACTGTCCCCTAACAGATTTTGGTATTGATTAGCAAAAAATTTTCTGCTCGGGTTTGATAAGACTGCTTATGCCAAAGTACTTTTGGCAGTTGATTACTCTTAGACTCACAAGAGTTGATTAACTCTAGCTCGAAAGTGTCAGAATTGATTGCAGCCTTTGAAATGATGAAAATCTAGGCCTTGAATAACCTAACCTGCAGATTAGATTGTTATCCGTTTTTTCCACTTGACTTGAATTTAGCTCTTGTCAAGCTCCCAATTCTTTGCCTACAACCTAATTCTTCAATCTGAGCTAAGTGAATCAACAATTGAGATTTCCAAATTCTATCCTTGCAAGGAGCTAAAGGACTAATCTGCAACTTGAAAACTGAGTTATCATGTATTAATTTTAATCTGATGGAACCCAAACTTGGCTAGTGGCTTTGTATTATGTTGTTCTAGCACTGTACAAGCTCAAAAGTCCAAAATCTTATTTCTGGGGCTCAAAAGTAAATAATCTTGATAATTTACTTTTCTCAGTTTCTACGCTTTTTAAGCTTGTTTTGCCAAATAATTACCTTGTTGTGGTCTTTGGACAAGTTTGGTTGAGTTTGATCAAGATTTGTCCAAGTTATCAACTGTTTAGTGTCCGCCGCAGACTCTGATTTCAAGAATCTGGCTTAAGTCTCAATTTTGTGATCCAAACTTCACTAAATTTGATTTATAGAGTCTACTTGATGTGCTTAACCCTGTGGTATATTCAGTTGGGCAAAATTTCTCAATTCTGGAGCAAATGTAAATAATTACGATTATTTACTACATGGCTTTTTTTTAAAAATAAATTTTTTTCTTCTCAAAAGTAAATAATCGTGATTATTTATTTTTGTTAATTTTTTACATAATTTTGGTCAACTGAGCATGTACACTTGTTTAACACATCAATATAAGCCTATGAGTCAAGTTTCACTGAATTTAAACAAGATTTACCAAGTCACACTCAAGTTCTCGACATTTTGTACAGATTTCAGTTTTTATCAAGGTTTTGGTATGTTTTGTGATCCAAATTTCATGAGCCTTCACAAAAGATGTTTGCAATCATGCTTAGAGTCTATGGTATCAACCTTGGTCATTTTTGAGCTAAAAGTAAATAATTACGATTATTTACTTTTGACCTAAAATGAAAACTTTTTTCAACTTTTTTAGTGGACAGTCTTTTTATGATCTATTTTGAGCCTCTGAGTCAATTTAAAACTTAATTTGAATAAGATTCATAAAGTCAGACTCAATTTCTCGACAATCAGTACAGATTTCAGATTTTGTCAAGTTTTTGGCCTGTTTTGTGATCCAAACTCTATGAGCCTTCACAAAAGGTGTTTGTAATCATGCATAGAGTCTCTGGTATCAACCTTGATTAGTTTTGAGCCAAAAGTAAATAATAATGATTATTTACTTTTGACCTAAAATGGACAATTTTTTCAACTTTTCACTGGATAGTCTTTTTATGATGTATTTTGAGCCTCTGAGTTAAGTCAAAACTTAATTTGGACAAGATTCACCAAGTTTATCAATTGTTTCGTGTCCGTAGACTCTGATTTCAAGAATCTGGCTTAAGTCTCACTTTTGTGATCCAAATTTCATCAAAATTGATTTGTGTGAGGTCTACTTGCTATGCTTGACCTTGTGGTATGTCCAAATATGCAAGATTGTCAATTTTTGGAGCAGATGTAAATAATCGCGATTATTTACTCTGGCTATTTTTTTGCAAGTTTTTGTCCCAATCTTGACACAGATCTGTTAAGCACCTCAACTTAAGGTCTCTAGCCAAGTTTCATCAAGTTTGGACTATTTTTGGTCAAATGGTCATCAGTTTTCTGTCCGCAGACTGACTTTGCACATTTGGTCACAATTTTCAATCCAATGATCCAAATCTTACCAAATTTGGTTTGTGGGCTTATTACAACATGATAAAACTAATGGTATGCTGACTTGGTAAAAAAAGTTAAAAAATGGGACACATGTAAATAATCGTAATTATTTACAATTGGCAACTTTTTGCATCTTTTTGGTCAAGTGAGCATATACACATGTTTATCACATCAATATAAGCCTATGAATCAAATTTCATCAAGTTTGGACAATTTTTTTTCCAATTTATACTCAAGACTCAGAAAGTCAGTATAAACTTTAGTTTTTATCCAGTTTTTTGCCAGTTTGGTGATCCAAATCTTTTGTGCCTTTACAAAAGTTGTTTGTACACATGCAATGAGTCACTGGTATGAACCTTGGTCAAATCTGAGTTGAAAGTTAATAATCGTGATTATTAACTTTTGGCCCAAAACTGACACTTTTTTGAATCTTTTCACTAGAGAGTCTTTTCATAATCTATTTTGAACCTATAAATCAAGTCAAAACTTGATTTGGCCTGAAATATCAAGAAAAAGGAAATAATCTGGGTTTTGGTTAACTCTTGAAATTTTTACCTCAAAGTGTCATTGAGCTTACCCACCACTGGTTCATACAACTTTTAAGCTTACTCTCCAGTCGGATTGAGTGGTTTGGAATCTTTTCGTGCTATTTCTAGCCGTAGACCGAAAATTTTGCAACTTCCAATAACAACTCACACTTGATTCTTTCAGAGAGAGTAATGTTCTGAAATCCACCTCGGATCCTACTTATTCTACTCATAGATTCTCTTGCAATGGGGTTGTGGAAAGTGTCCACAAACACTTGTTTTCTTGTTTTTTATGGTTTCTTGAGCATTGATCTTAAGACTTGTCTCTCCTTTCAATCATTCTCCAAATCCTAATCTAAATCTATAATCCTACAATACTGAAGGCACTCGAAAAGTACGATTACTTCCAAGCTACCTACACAGCAAAAGACGACAATCTTAAGCTATACGGTTTCTTAAAAGAAAGTTTTACTCTAAGTGAACCTAGAGGAAGTTAACGGACAACTACACAAAACGCTTGTGTTTTTTCTAGTTTAGGTCTATTCGTCCCCGACAACGGTGCCAAATGTGGAACACATGTATAACCTCACCATCCTATCTTATTGCAGTATTAGCGAGAACCACAATTAAACTGTCAATCCATGGGACGAAGCTGACTCGACTAGTACATGGAGTCTACAAGAGGTTGTCAATCTCTTGAAAAACAAATAACAACTCGCATCTAACTCAAGCTACACTCAAGTGACTGAAATCACCAAAAGCCAATCGCTCATCGACAAACAAATCACATCCGTTACAGTATCGAATGACATCCAAACGTAACGAAAATTTTAGGACATGTTTATAAGACCTAAGAATACATGCTTATGGTCTCAAACCCCACTTTAGGTCAAGTTCCAAAATCGCGATTATTAACGGTAGTGGATTTTTGACCTAGTCGTTTTTGACCCAGAATGCATTTAAATGCTTAGCAATGATACCCCAATACCCCGCCTATGCTTAGTTTTTGATTTGAAAGTGTAAATTCCTAGTTATGATGAAATTAGGCCGCGGGTCGACGACGCCAAAAGCTATGAAATACCGTGATGTGTTTACGTCAATGCGTAGAGCTCTTACCTGCGGTTGCAATGCAACAAACGCGACTGCAATGTGACAATCGGGGACGGAGTAGGAAGCGCGAGAAGGAGAGGAGTGAGCGCTGTTGGCTCACGTTGTGTATTTCATTATCCAAAACTTAATAAAATCTTTACAAAGTTGGCTTTTATACCTTAGCCAGGGTCTAAAATGTGTAATGTCCGATGCCCAAGACCTTTGAGAATCCACACTTATTGGATCTGCAACCTAGGTACACTAAGTGACCTATGCTTTACATCTTGGAACTCTTATTGAGTCTGTAACACGTTACAATTACAATTATCACAATAGCTAAATAAATCGGGAAATTATAATACATGGCCATTTTGGAAAAATGTGAAAAGTATGTAACTCCAATCATCACTGCTTCTTCATATTCATCTTCGATGTGCATTCATAAGGCTTTGATCTTTAGCAGCTCCTGTTAACTGACGTCGGCTTAGTTAACAACATTATGATATCAACATTATTTTAAAATGGAACATTGCATCCACAACCTTTGTACAAAGCACTACTAACTCCCACAGAGTGGTTACTTTGTTGGTATATGGTTGATTGGCAGCTCTGCATGTTGTTTAGCCTTCTTTAGATATGCATATCAGACAATAATAGTCTGATGGAATACTTTGTACTCCAAATTTTCTTTACTCTATTGCATTCAATGTATCTTTCATAAAAAACTTATCTAGACATGATAAATATAGCGATCCTTCAATAGGCAAACGAAATACAACTTTAAACTTTCAAAGCATTGTATAGAAATTCTAACTTATGGGTACTTCTATTGAAATCTCTCAAAAATCTGTCGGTTATAAAAGATGAGGCTCAATTGAATGAATAAGGCATTCAAAGCATTGTATAGAAATTCTAACTTATGGGTACTTCTCTTGAAATCTGTCAAAAATCTGTCGGTTATAAAAGATGAGGCTCAATTGAATGAATAAGGCGATCATTTGAATGCAAAATAAATTCCTAAAAGAAAACATAAGGCAATTAATTGAATGGACAACATTCAAAGATTGAATTGATGCATCGGCATTCAACACTTGCACATCAGCCTTGTGACACTCGCCACTACCAGAAGGTAATTTGAAAGTAGTAAATGAGACGTGCAGTTCTAACATGACAATTAGTTGTTACATTTTATGTCCATTTGAAGGTGTTTCACATATGAAACAGTTAATGTGGTTAAAAAGTAAAACATAAGAGAGCCATGCTTGCCAAAGTTGACTTCAAAGTACCTATACTATATTAAAAGTAAATGTGGTTAAAAAGTAAAACACAACAGAGCCATGCTTGCTAAAGTTGCCTTCAAAGTACCTATACTAGATACATAGTACCAATAACCCATACTTCTTGGACTACCAACCTATGTCACGTATCTTGAAAGAATCTTGAGTAGAGGGGAAAGAATGAATCTTAAAGTATCTACTAAAGGTACAAGAAGAGCCATCTAAAGGTACTTCTCAACTAGTCATAGGTACTCTTGGAAACACTCATAGGTACTTTAGGAACCATTCATAGGTACATCATGAGCTACTACAACCTTGAGTATGAGGGGCAAGGAGGGATGTTGAAGTGGCTACTAAGGACTCATTACATGTATAAGACGCATTTAAAGGGTACTTTTGAAATCAATCATGTTACTTCTTGAACTAGTCAAAAGAACTTTGATAAGTAGTCGAATTTACTGTAGGAATCAAGCATATGTACTTTAGGAACCAATGCAACCTTTGTTAAGTACTTTATGAGTACCTTGAGGAGAGTCTTGGCTACCGCAGCTATATTTGCAAGACTTGTGAAAGACACATTGTGCCCAAAATATATACTTGAAAATACTTTAGTACCTACAGAGTACCTTTAACCAAGGTATGGACAAAAAACCTCTATCTCAAAAGTATACTGATCACAATCATGCCTTATGTAGTTGAAGTACATTTAACAAAGGCATGGAACAAAACATCTATCTCAAAGGTATCTTGATCACAACCATGCCTTATGTAGTTGGATGCAGTATCTATTAAAAACAAAAGCAATACTTTCCTAACACCATTCAAATTTGTTTATGATTTAGGGGTTGTAGTGCCCATGGAGTTCGTAGTGCCAAGTTTAAGGATTGGAGTAGAAAATAAAATATCACCTAAAGATTCAGTAAACTATAGATTGGATACTTTACTAAAACTAGAGATTTCGGATAGGATTGATCCAACCTATTTTAAGAGGCCACAAGAAATGTGAGGAAAGAATTAGTAAATAGCAATATCAAGTGTATGCTACTAGAACATAGAGATCTTGTGCCTCTTAAAGTCAAGGTTGAGTCCGCACCCTGGGAAGTTAAAACTCAGATATTTAGGACCCTACTTTATAGATACAATGAGGACCCTTCTTTATAGATACAATGCTTGGTGAAGTAACATTCAACAATTTTGGCTCGTTAAATAATTTTCCCTCACACCATGAAAGGAAAGAATAGGCTGTTCGACACAACCCTAGAGTCAAAGAAGTATATGAGGAAAAGTACCAAGAAATGTGAACTAAGGATGAAGCATCAAGGTAGGAAACATACACCCATGCAAAGATGAATACTATGCTTGTTGACTCAATATTTTTTGTTGATTTAAGAGTGTGAGTGGAGGAGGAAAAGAAGAAGAAGATTTTAACATCCTAGAAACATTCCCAAGAGACCTCATAGATCTATCCAACAAGTCTTGAACTCAAGACCTGTTACTTTAGAGGGAAATGAAAAAACCAATCTACCACACTGGGTGTTAGAAAGGTTTACTTTGGTTTTCTCTTTTATATGAGAGATGGAGGTAAATAAACAGTCGAGACTGCATTTAATAACAAACAAGCATGTAAACAAAGTAGAAAGCATTAGACCTATGTGGAATAAAGGCTCAAAAAATTAGAATCTTTGGGTGGTGGCCTCTACACACCTTGCACTACCTCTCCACCTCACATGGCTAGGGTGGACATCTTCGCCTAGCAGATACGGGGCACTACCTAGAAATAACTCTAAATGGAGAAAGAGTAGTGTTGCTTGATCAGGACCACCCTTACCCATACAAGGTAGCTTGCATGGAAATGGTTTTTCACATTTGTTTTTCAAAAGAAGATGCAATTGCAAGTAAACATATTGAAGTTGCGGAGCGGAGCGTGGGTCGACTCTCTCACACACACACACAGTGAGCTTACACAGTACAGTACGCAGAGAACTGTTAGAAGGGTTATCTCCCAATTAAACTTAGTATTCACAAAGTATAAGTTAGTATATACAAAGAGTTAGAGGGAAGTGAGTTAGGCGGGCGGCCAGCCATATCCGCATAAGAGGCCACTTGGGCTTTAATCCCAACAACCTCCCACTTAAAGTCCAATGTGGCACTTTAAGTAACTGTAAATCTATGAACATAAATGTACAAAGATTTACATGGATGCCATCTATCCAATGCCCAATAACTCACGACAATGCACAAAGCCCTCTCGTGGAAGTCCCTTTGTGAGTAGATCAGCAGGATTGTCCTTGGTGTGGATCTTCAGCAGTTGTATCTGCTTATCTTCAAGTACTTCCCTAATGAAGTGATATTTGACATCAATATGCTTAGTCTTCGAATGGAACACTGGATTCTTTGCCAATTGTATAGCACTTTGACTATCACAATATAACTATGGCATATCTACTTTGATTCCCAAGTCTGCAAACAATCTACCAAGCCAAATAGCTTCTTTGCATGCCTCATTTGCTGCAACATACTCAGCTTCTGTAGTAGACTGCGTAACACAATCTTGTAATCGAGATCTCCATGATATGGCACCTCCAGCCAATGTAAAGACATAGCCTGATGTAGATCTCCTCTTATCCAAGTCTCCTGCATAATCTGAGTCAGTGTATCCTCTGACACTCAAATCCTGACTACCATAGCATATGCGCATACTCTTTGTATGTTTTAAGTATCTCATGATACCTTTCACTGCCTCCCAATGTTTCTTGCCGGGATTTGACATATATCTGCTAATCACTCCCACTGCAAATGCAATATCCGGACGTGTAGCAATCATTGCATACATCAAACTACCCACTGCAGACGCATATGGAATCTTATCCATTTCAGCCTTTTCTTCCTCAGACACAGGACAATCTTGTTTGCTAAGTTTCACATATGGTGGCAATGGAACACTCAATGCCTTTCCCTTCTCCATATTGAAACGTTGCAAAACCTTGTCAATATACTCTGTTTGAGATAACCAAATCAACTTCTTTGATCTGTCTCTCTCAATGCTCATACCAAGTATATGACTTGCCTCACCCATGTCTTTCATGTCAAACGATTTTGCCATCTTTGACTTCAAAGCTGAAATTTCTTCCAAGTGTTTGCCAGCAATCAACATGTCATCCACATACAAAATAAGGATCAGCCAACTACCATCCTTAGCCTTCATTGTATATAGACAGTGATCGAACTCACTACATTTGTAGCCTTGAGAAAGCATAAACTGGTGGAACTTATGGTACCATGCCCTCGGTGATTGTTTTAAGCCATAAAGACTCTTTAACAACTGGCATACCAAATGTTCCATGCCTTTCTCAACAAACCCTTCTGGCTGCTGCATGTAAATTTCCACATCTAAATCACCATGCAAGAACGCTGTCTTGACATCCATTTGGTGCAACACCAAATCCAATATAGCAACCAATGTAAGAAAGCATCTCAATGTAGTCATCTTGACCACTGGAGAGAAGACTTCATCAAAGTCAATGCCTTGTTCTTGCTTAAAGCCCTTGGCAACAAGCCTTGCTTTGTACTTTGGCTGACTATCATGAGCGGTGATCTTATACCTGTAAACCCATTTACAAGGTAGAGCCTTTTTGCCCTGTGGTAATTTAACCAACTTCCATGTCTGGTTTTTATGCAGAGCTATCATCTCTGACTGCATGGCCAACTGCCATTTTTTCGAGTCAACCACTTGTAATGCTTCCTTGTAACAAGATGGTTCTCCGCAATCTGTGAGCATGACATAATTTAGAGATGGCACATAACGATCAGGTGGTTTGGAGACACACTCAGAACGTCTCACCACGACTGATTCTGCCTCTCTAACCACTATAGGTTGTTCCTGAGCCTGACCATGCTGTCTTGATGTGCTAGCACTAGGTCCATCTTCCCTGAAGACAACTCTTCTGATCTCCTCTGTCTTCTCTGGCTTAGCGTGAAACTTGGCTTCATTGAAATGCACATCATTGCTACGAATAAGCTTTCTGGACTCAGGATCCCAAAGCCGGTAACCCATCTCGCCCGATTCTCCGTAGCCAAGAAATATACACTTCTTGCTCTTTGGTTCTAACTTATTTCTGAACTCCTTAGGAATATGGCTATAAGCTTCACAACCAAAGACTCTGAGATGCTTATACAAAGGTGCCTTGCCTGTCCATAGCATCTCGGCCACTACACTCTTATCCAGAACCCTACTAGGAGACCTGTTGATCAAATGGACTGCTGTAGCCACTGCTTCCGCCCAAAATCCATCAGGCAACTCAGCATTTGACAACATGCTTCTGACCTTCTCTTGTATGGTCCTATTCATACGTTCTGCAACCCCATTCTGTGAAGGATTATATGGTGCAGTAAGTTCCCACTTAATCCCTTTTGCTTCACAAAAGTCTTGAAAAGCTTTGGAAACGTACTCTCCACCATTGTCAGTTCTCAAGCACTTCAGCTTCTGACCACTCTGATTCTCCACCAGCTACAAGAATGTCTTAAAGACCTTGAGCACCTCATCCTTGTGCTTCAAGAAGTAAACCCATACTTTGCGAGAATAGTCATCTATGAATGTACAAAAGTACGCTGCTCCCCCTAGTGACAAACTAGGCATTGGTCCGCATAGATCACTGTGTACAAGAGCTAACCGTTCGTCCCTACGATTCCTCTTTGATCTGTGCGGTTCCTGTGTTTGCTTACCATAAACACAATGCTCACAAAACTCGAAATCTTGAAATGAAAAGCCAGGCAAATAACCATAATGAGAAAGTATTTCCATTCCTCTTTTTGACATATGTCCCAACCTACGATGCCACAATGACACACTTGGCTGCTCAATCACATTAATTACATGGTTTTTAACCTTTGAAACATGTAAAGTGTACAGAGTTCCTGACTTGCTGCCATGTGCTACAGTCATCGAACCTTTGGAGATCTTCCAAGCGCTGTTCCCAAAAACTGTCACATAACCCGCATCATCCAACTTCCCTGTACTAATCAAGCTCTTTCGGATTGCTGGAACATGTTTGACATTCTTGAGCCATAAAGAAGAGCCATTCTGAAACTTCAACTGCACATCTCCCACTCCAAGTATGTCACAAACCTGCTCATTGCCAAGTCTGACATAATCTTTAGTAGCCACATATGATGTAAACCACTCTTTGTGCGGAGAAACATGTAAAGATGCCCCTGAGTCGATAATCCAATCACTCATAGCATGTCCATCCTCTGCAGTCAAGAAAATAGAATCAAGATTGCTTGTAAGGAAGATGTCACCAGCTGCTATACCAGAATCACTGTCTGAACCAGATCCTGTGACATTCACCTCTTCAATCTTCACTGAACTCTTCTTTTCATCTTGCTCAGAACTCTTTGTTTTTCCTTTTTCTTGTTTCCACTTCGTACAGTCTCGCTTCATGTGACCCTTCTTGCCACAATGGTAGCATTCTATGTCATCCTTTGACTTCGAATCACGAGACTTACTTCGGTTTTGTGCCTTCTTACCCTTCTTCTCTTTAAAATGTTGTCTCCCTCGAACGACCAAAGCACTATTGCCTTTGCCTTTGTCAATGTTCTTCCTGTTCACTTCCTCTGTGAGCAAGCTGCCTTCTACATTGGCACTTGTAAGACCTTCTGGCGCGACAGAATTACTTAACGTTGTACGAAAAGTATCCCAACTGTTTGGCAAAGTGATTAAGAGAAACATAGCCTTCACTGAATCTGGAAAGACTATCTCCTCTGCTGTTAACTGGCTGAAAATTGTGTGAAATTCATTCAGATGATTTGACATGGTTGTCCCTTCCTTCATCTTCAAATCCACCAATTTCTTGAGCCAGTAAATCTGAGAAGCAGAACTTTGTTTCTCGTACATACCACATAGCTTTTGCCATACGCCATACGCTGTAGTCTCTTCTGCTACGTTGAAGTAAACATTTTCTGCTAGTGTCAGCATGATTGTGGAACAAACTAACTCGTCAAGCTCTTCCCACTCATCTTCAACCATACCTTCTGGTCTCTCCCCTTTGAGCTTCAGTGGCTTCACTTGTTTTTTCTGCACCAAAACCTGCCAAATCTGCTTCTTCCAGAATGGAAAGTTTGTGCCATCCAGCTTCTTTATGTTGTAAAGAGTCTCACTTTGAGAAGATGCCATATCTGCCAAACTGCTTACTCCTGAGAAAAATCCGGCAGAGTTTCCCCTGTAAACTGGCCTCTGTACACAGTAAACAAGCTGTAATCAACAAGCTGAACACCTCTCCTCAGGAACTGTCAGTATTTTGAAAATTTTTGACAGAGTCTCCCCTGTAAACTGAGCTCTGGGAACCAAAAGATAGCTCAAAAAAAATCATAAATAGCTGACCAGTGACAAATCTAAAAAATCTCTGTAATATGCTGTCCTGTAAGCATACACTGTCTCCTCTCTGGGCGATGACAGAACCTGTATCTGTCTCAAGACTGAACCCTGAACAATGCCTCAACGGCCTGACGCATAAGATGCAAGGAAATGGAGTTTCATGCTCTACCTACATTGTTCAAATTATGTTAAATGTCAAACTTTGCAACATGTATTGCTTTTTTAAACCCAAATGCTCTCATGTACCTTCAAATTTCCAAGATGTTCTAATAACATATCCTGACAAATTGTAACATCTTCATTGATTGGAAATTGACCTTGAGCATTTTCCCCTACTGTCATGTATGCCTCCATTTTTCTGTCATCAATATCCTCATCCGAGTTGATAGCATCAACCACAAACCTAGATGATGATCCTTCCTGTACTTTTTCTTTTCCTTTTGCTGCTTTTTTTTTTTTTAGTTGACACGACAGTTGGAGATGGCATAGTACTTACTGGTTTGCTCTTGGAGAGAAACACACTAGCGGATTAAGATATTTCCTGTGGTTCTTTCCTTGTTGTCTTGGTAACTCACTATTTAACAAAAAATATAGAAATGATCATTCAACAAGTAAACTCATAGTAGACATTTAACAATTTACACTCAAAGGGAAACTTATTCAAAGCCTTTATCGAGATGAACCCAAAAATTACCAGATTGATTCTAGGCCATGCAATGAGACATTTTTTTGCCTTCTTTAGAATAGTCATTTCTTCATTCGTGGAAGGAACATGAGGTAGAGGAGCATCCTTGTCATCGTATACTTATAACACCACAACAGAGAAGCATCCAGGTGGAAATCTGCAACCATGAAGCTTAGCCAAGTTCAAAGTCTTGTATATTTGACCTACACCAATCGCCTCTCCATTGTAAATGAACTCAAAGTAAGTGCCAACATCAGTTTTCTTGGCCATCTTTACTCTAAACTCGTAAATGTAAAGCAAAAATTCTCTGTCTAATCTGCAAGAAAGAAATGGAATTTTCATCCATTTTTTTCTCTCTCTATGTCTATCCCTCTCATCCTTGATCTAGCTCCCACCATCTTCAACTCTCTCTCTCTCTCTCTCTCTCTCTCTCTCTCTCTCTCACCCTCCCTTACTCTCTCCTTCATCCACCCATCCCTCTCAATTCTACAACCTCTCTCTCTTACTTACTCTCTATCTTATGTCCTCCCCCTCTATCTTTCTCTCTCTTCACGCCATTATATCTATGCACCCAGCCCCTTGCCCTTCTTTCTATTTCACTGCTCTTTATTACTCTCCCTCTCTCTCTCTCTTTCCCTCTCCACATTGTTTTCTCCCTACACACCCTTTCTCTTCTCTCTCTCTCTCTAAGGCCTATTATATTCATCCAGTTAAAATTAGCATATGTATCCGAGAACATAGTTTCCCTCCTTCTCCCCCCCCCCCCCCCCCTCTCTCTCTCTCTCTCTCATACGTAAGTTGTGAGCGCTCTCTAAAGCCAAATTTGAGCACTAGTGCTCACAACTTACGTATGAGAGAGAGAGAGAGAGAGAGAGAGAGAGAGAGAGAGAGAGAGAGAGAGAGAGAGTTGGAATAGGGGAAAAGAGCAGGTACAAAAAATAAAGATGAATAGAGATATAGATAGAGGGTGTGGAGAGAGAGAGAGAGAGAGAGAGAGAGAGAGAGAGAGAGAGAGAGAGAGAGAGAGAGAATAGGGAAAAATAGCATGGACAAAAAAGAAATATGTATAGAGATATAGATAGAGGGTGTGGAGAGAGAGAGAGAGAGAGGGGGGGGGGGGATAGAGAGAAAGAGAAAGTGATGTAGAAAGGAGAGAGATAGTTGGGCAAATAAAGATTGTCTATAAATATAGGCTTGGGTGTCAGTTGAAATATATCTGGTTAACCTGTAAGCTCTAATAGATTCTCGGAGCGATGTCTTCAGTCTCGTTATGCAAGGTGAGCTTTTTCTTGAATACTAATAGCAAGGAACCTTTGTTACTTGCTTGCCGTGCAAGATTTTCCATGGTCAATCCTAGAGATTATGGGGGTTGTAGTAACAATGAGATGTTTGCCATCATTTTTGCTCTAGAAGGTGACATTCAGACTCAAGTGAAAGATGGTGTAACATTAGGTGATCAATTTCAATTTGTATTGGATTCAACTTTGTCCACAAAGTTTATGTTGGTCACAAATATGGGTGTGGGTATGTCCTCAAGAACAAATGTTTCAATTGTGGAGTTATTTGAAAGATCTAATGATGAAAAAGAAGGTTTTTTGGCTGGAAACTCAACCAAGAAACTTCAGAAAACTTTTTTGGTTCGGCGGGAGTCAACGCAAGATGTTTGGCTAGAATAAGAAAAGGAAGACAACAAAATACCATGTGGAGAAAACACACAGCATGTTGCAATTCATTGTGCTTAATAACCATAAATAGCCCAAGTTGACCCAAATAATTTCTAGGTGTTAGATTAAGAGAAAGGTAGGTGAAAGTTTCCCAAGTGTACAATGGATATTGTGTTTATGAGTTGGACATTGTGTCGGATGGTGTTGCCAAAATGCTGGTGATGGAGCAGAAGTATGATGGCCATTGTTGGGGCAAGGCTGGTCATTCTAGAATGAGGTATCTAGCTTTAATCAAGAAAAATAAATGTGACAGACATCTCGTCTGCAAAAATAGCTCGTGCTCAATCAATGCAATGAGAGAACGATCGAATGAGACTTCTTGGACATGGAAGTTGCTACCTGCAATTTTGTCAATTGGTATATTGAGCTCCGAAATGGAATAGTACAATGATTCCACTGTGGTTAGAGTCCATTCATGCTTTGAGAGTGTTCGTGTGCTATCTATTACTTGCTCGTTGGCTACAATTGGACCCGTTGTCATTCACATTGATAAGCATAACCACCCCGTCACAAAGGGAGTTTTGTGGTCGGCAATTCGACAGACAAGAGAACTTGTGTCTCGTGTGGTGTCTGAATCACTAGTGACTGAACGGAGGCATTTGCAATTGAATCTTGTGAAGTAGATGGTGATGGGAGCAGTAGCTCAAGAAAATGGAGATCAACTAATAAGCAATGAGCTCCTCTCTATATTGAAGCAGATGCGTCCATTGATCCATACGCAAAGGTGTTATTTTATTTTCTTGTCTCCATACCTTTTTCACTTCCATCTAGCTGACATGCATGTATGTAATATTAATTTTAGGTTTAAACACTGGATGAGAGAGACAACTATAACACGGATTGGAAGTCGATGTGCAGAGTCCCAATTGATTTGGCTCAAAAACAATTGCGGCTATAGGTTTTTCCATAGTATGCTATTTCCAAGGCAATCCATAGAGCATCACAAAAGATGTCATGTGTTCAAAATGTATGTTAATGTGCCTGGATATTGTGTCAAGCTAATAAATAGAATGCGACAAGACAAAAGTGGGGACTTGTGAAGAAGTTGGGTTTGCTTCAATCACGTATGTAGGGTAGTGGGGTAGACAACAATGGCATCACATGTCTACAATCCTACGTAAGGCTAGCTCTACAACTTCCTACTTTTTCTTCATTCATTTGTAGCATTGTTTAATGATTAAAATTTGTACGATTCAAGATATGAAGAAGTTGGGTTTTCTTCAATCACGTACGTAGGATAGTGGGGTAGACAACAATGGCATCACATGTCTACAATCCTACGTAAGGCCAGCTCTACAACTTCCTACTTTTTCTTTGCTCATTTGTAGAATTGTTTAATGATTAAACTTTGTAGGATTCAAGAAATTGCCATCTGTGCGATGAAGGAATAAGACACACAAGTGCAAATCATGTTTTGGAAAATGATGAATTTGGTGATGGTGGATAGTGGACACCATCCAACTGATTCTAGAGGGTTCATGGCAGATGAGGCTCAAGAAAATTGGAAGCTATTCAAACTGTATTCAACAAAGGACCTGACAATGTTATGGAAGGAAAAGAACACTCATGCTTGTTTCATTGGGAGAAAAGCTTGCACATTCACACCATGCAATACGTGCATTTAAATTTCTAAGATGAGCACAAGCATATGTGTGAATTGTGGCACTATGCAAGGACCAAGGAATAAGCAACCAACTTGTACAGGAGGACTTTACAAGCTTGTGGCAAATTTACTGACTATAACTTGTCACAAATGGATTGTTGGCCAAGTTGGTGGCATGTACGGTATCCTTTTTGGAGAAAACACTTCGTTGGGGTAAACATTGGCAAGAAATTTTTGATAGATTCCTATATTTTAATGCTCAAATACAATCCCATAATAACAATATGTTGCAGGAAGTGTATGATCTGTCGTACATTCTGAGTACAAACCCTGTTGAAACAAAGCACGTGAAATGTTGGGCTTGTATGATGCATGCATGTTTGATCTATCAAACGCTTTTCTTCAAAGTGTGAAGATGCTTGCTTTTGTTGAGGGTAGATATAACGGAGATGGACCATCTACAGAAAAAATGTTTGAACATCAAAAAGTTGTGATGTTAGTTCTCACGATAGTGGTTCAAAGGCACAATTAATGTGGTTGTGCAATGATAGTGTGGATCACACATGGAAAATCTATAACACAATCACTCAATGCCCTATAAGAGTCCCAAGTACATGTCCAATGGAAAAGGGAACAAACATAACTGCTTTAGAGTTGCCATAATTGGAGACAAGAGGCTTCACAATAAAGAAGGTTGTAGTTAAGGAAACAAATAATGTGCCTTATCGGCCAGGAGTATCAATACAAGCCTCTAAGAGAGTTGAGTTGGCAGTAACCATGGAAGCTCGGACTGTGCAGCACACTGTTGTGAAGGCAGGCATGCATGAAAAATTCATGGTAGATACATCTTCTTCACAATTTCGGGGCATGAGGTATGAAGTTCATGTTGCAAGTAGCCGGATGTGTATGTGCAAAACTTTGCCAAACGAGTAGCACAAAGAAAACCATATATGGCATGCAAGCATGTTTACTTCATCATCATTTTCTACTTCAACCACAATATGTTTATCCATCAAATAAATCTGACAAATGAGGGTCTGCTATGTGTGTTCAACTATCATCGTACATTACAGAACAGAAATGTGATTAAATTGTTTTGATAAAATCCCATAGTGCCCACATCTAATTGTATGGCACAAACTATAATTGCTAATTTAATATTGTAATTCTTTTTGTGGAAATTCATGATTTGAGAGGGTGGCTTGTACCTTAATGTTCATCTGCTATGTATGAATCATATTTTTTGGTTACTACATGTTAGATGTCGATTTAATATTGTAATTCTTTTTGGAGATTTTTGTGATTTAATAGGGTGGTGTGTATCTTCTTGTCTTAGCCCTAACTTCAAAGCATGATTTTTTTCAATGTACATCTAACATTGAAGGTTCAATTAGATTTTGAAATAGAAAGAAAGCTTCCTCCAAAAAGATCTCTCCAACAAGGGCGTGGAAAGCTTTTTCCTTGCAAACACTACTTCAGTGAAAGGATTGAAAAAGCTCCCTTGAAGGCTCCCTCCAAAGGCTATCTCCATTTCCATTCCCTGGTCTGTAAAAATAAGAGACTTGCTAGATTCCATGAGGAGTCATGGTCCCACTTTCAATGTAAGATGTAGTTACATGTGATATTTACACAGTAAAAAGTAGGTTTTTGGTTGCTCTTATGAGTTATTTCATAACTCAAATCTCATATTAAATTACCTATGTAGTATACTCAAATCTCATGTAACTTTAATACCATTTTGTTTTTAGATAATCCAATATAGGAGGCGGCAGAGGCTAGGGTGGAGAGCAGCCACACATCCCAATTGTGTTGCAAGGGTAGACATGGCTATAGCCACATTTTTAAGTATATGTTTAAAGGCTTTTAGAGTATAGAATCTAGAATGAACAAAACAAGAAAAACTCTAAAACTTAAATTTGTTTTTGTACAGACCAAAGATTATGTTTGGGCCTTGACTCCATTAGAGATCAACCCTTGCATGACACAAGGAGGGAGAGGATATTTTCCTTTAAGTCACTATTGTATCACATGGTATGGGCTACGAGGGTGCTCAATAACAAGCAAGGGAGGAAATGTTTAGTATGTTTGGGCCTTGACTCCATTAGAGATCAACCCTTGCATGACACAAGGAGGGAGAGGATATTTTCCTTTAAGTCACTATTGTATCACATGGTATGGGCTACGAGGGTGCTCAATAACAAGCAAGGGAGGAAATGTTTAGTATGGGTGTGGGGATGATCAATTACGTGTGTCACATGGGTGTAGGGGTGCTCAATATTGGACAAGAACCCATTGAAGATGTCTTCATCTCACAATGATTATGTTTGGGCCTTGACTCCATTAGAGATCAACCCTTGCATGACACAAGGAGGGAGAGGATATTTTCCTTTAAGTCACTATTGTATCACATGGTATGGGCTACGAGGGTGCTCAATAACAAGCAAGGGAGGAAATGTTTAGTATGGGTGTGGGGATGATCAATTACGTGTGTCACATGGGTGTAGGGGTGCTCAATATTGGACAAGAACCCATTGAAGATGTCTTCATCTCACAATGTTCTCTAACCATTCCCGCCTTCTGTTCTACCATTTGAAAATACTTCATCCCCCTTCAACATATCCAGCTTTTGTTCAACATAAGAGAGTATTATTTTCCTGCAGTCATTGTATATTATTTGATGTTTCCAAGGACTTTGTTGACGTAGAAGGAGAACCTCAAGAAGAGTTTTTGGCACTTGATTTCCAAACAACTAGTGATTCTTTTGTTGAGGCCTCTGATGCTCTACCTCTATGTTTGAGAAGAGTTGAAGAGGAGCAACCTACCCTCAAGGATGAGGATTCTAAAGTCAATCTAGAAGATCTTGAGGTGTATTCATTTTGAAGAGACTTAAAGAGATATCAAGTTGCAGATAAAAGAGGGTGATGGTGATCTTGGTGAGGGAGCTAGAGCATGCAATGTGGAAAGTAAAAAAACTCTAGAAGGTGATGAGTTATAGAGGGTAAAGTTCTTCCATTTGATCAGTCTAGTAATTGAAACTTTTGTTATATCCATCCATATTATTCAAAGTATTATATTCATAAAAAGATTTTTCTTTTGTTACTCATATGAAATTTTTCCTTGAATGTGATAATGTTTTACATGTTGTTTTGGTATTTCTTTGTTCAACAAAAGCCTTACTTTTCTACATTGGGAGCCCAAGACAACCCAAATGCTTTAATTTTGTAATATTTCATAGCTTGAAACCAAATTCTCAAGATGTCTCTATATCCCCTTCTACTCACTCCAAGTGTCTCAAATACCTCTTGGAATATGTGGCGGATGAACCAAAACTTTCATCTCTTTCAACAAATTTTAAAGAGCATATTTTTTCAGGTTTTGATTTTTTAATGATTTAAAAAGACTTAAAATGTGTGATGATTCATTATTCATTTATAAATTTCACTCTTTCTTGAGCATTAGACATGTCAAAACCTAAAATTACAGTTTTGTAATGTGTAACTGGTTTCAATCTTTTTCCATATTGTCCAAAATCCTCTATTAAAGTATGATATATTTCATCTCCTTTAGTTTTTCTCTCAATCCGCTTGGTGTTTCTTTATGTGTGATTGATGCATTTTCTTTCAAGTTCTTTGATTTGTGTTTCATTCAGACTAAGTGCATGTTTTAGATATTATATTTATATATTAGATATCGTGGGTTTTGTGGTTGGAAAAGCCTTCAGAAATACCTTAACAAACCATCAATCCCATCTTCAACAAATCTTATCAAATCATGAACCAAATGACATGGTGGATACCTTCTAATGATGAGTGGTTCTATTGGGTGAATTCCATCTATCCATAGATCAATATGTTTCTTTCCTTCATTCTAGAGCGTGTTTGCTTTATTGGCATCTCTGAGAGACTTTTGGTTTACACTTTTTGTAAATGCATACTCGTGACTAATAGTAGTACCACAAAACTCAAAGAGTCTATTGTTCTAAACCTATAAAATCTCTACATTTTTGGAAAATAAAAAAAAAGAAAACAATTAGTTTTTAGTCTACACTCCCACTATGTGATGACGATTGTCCGAATGAAGTGATGTGCTCATTGTAGCACTCTCTTATGAGCCCCTTTTTCATCTTTTTAAAATTCTTTCTCATGATTTTAATAAAAATTGACATACTTTTTTAACTAATCAGGATTTAGTGAGTGTAGTCAAGTGGTAAGTTTCATTGCTAAAGCATCCTATGAGATGGGATTTGGGGGGAGGTAGGAATTTATAATTTAATGTTTTATGGAAAATCATGCTTAAATGGTAATTGATAGTCAAAAAAAGGAACTTAAAGCATTTAAACAACCTTGTAAATAATAATCGGGTCACTGGTAACACCAGATAGTTTTTTTAACAAGTTTCTCAACAATACTATAAATTGTTAGAAACTATAAAGCGCTATGCTAGGAAAATGGTCCAAGTACATATATTCAAGCATGAACCATGAGCTTGCCACAGCCATGTATCAATTGCAAAGGACTAAATTTGAACTGGAGCCAATGAAAGTCTGAACTAAGTTAAACTAGAACCTCAATGAGCTGAAATTGTGCTAAGAAAGCTAAAAGGAGGACACAATTCTCTCTCTCTCTCTCTCTCTCTCTCTCTCTCTCTCTCTCTCTCTCACACACACACACACACACACACACACACACACACACACACACACACACACACACACACACACACACACACACACACACACACACACACACAAAATAACCCTTCTATCGTCCCACTTTGGTTATCCTATTTCCTTATGTATTATCATATCTTGACTTGAGGACTCGTCTGATATATCTTTAAGGTCTCTTTGGATTGTTCCTATGATGTAAAATTATATCGGCTCTAGGGGGCAGACCCTCCCCCTCTATGCATGTGGGTGTGTGACGTGCACTCTTAACAAAGATGGGAAGCTTCTCCCTTTTTCCTCAACATTTTTGGATCTATCTCAACTCTCTACCTCCACGTCTCTTCTCTTATGAAGGAGGAAGCGACCTTCTCCTCATCCATTTTGCAGATTGTAGTTATGTCTAGAATGCTTATGGTGCGATTCTATAGCAAGAAAGCTACTCCTATGTTGAGTGCTCATCCCTAAATTTGGCTTGAAATATGGAGGATTTCCCTATATATGCTTGCTGCTTTTTTTCGTAGAAGGTGAATTTTTTGGCATTTTTATAGGAAGGATAAACCTTGCATGTCCAAGGTACCTCAATTGGGAAGACCTTAGTGATTTAACCCCAAGGTTGAGGGTCCAAGGCTCACTAGCTATGCTCTCAATGGGTGTATCCTACTTCCTCGTTATGGACGTTTTCCCCATGGTCACCCTTGAGGGTGTAATGTAAGCAATATGCAGTTGTTAACACATGATATGTATAAATTATCTCTCTGCTACTCCTTGCCTTGATGGTTTTTTTTTTTAAGTAGTTCTATAAGATAATAGACTATGTGCATAGGTTGAGAGTTATGGATCAGGATTGGTCTGATTGGGAGCATTAGCATGCCTTGCCTACTCATGAAAATGGCTAAAGAGCTTTTTGTTGATAAAAAAATTTGCACTATAGGGATGCTCTTGAGGGGGTTATACTAAAGGAATATTGGATGACCATATAATTTTAGGGGGTTGATATGCAGCCAAATAGAAGCTAAAATCCCCATTCAAGTTATAATTTTCTTGCATGGTTGACAAGTATGATCCGAGTTAATGTTCTTATTATATATGTGGATTCAACCGCAAAATATGGGTACTAGTCATAAGTGTTCTTAAGTGCATACATGAGGGAAAGGTGAAGGTATGTGTGTAAACTTATGGATGTAGCAAAATTTGATTGAGGTGCTTGGTTACTAGTTATCTCTCTCTCTCTCTCTCTCTCTCTCTCTCTCTCTCTCTCTCTCTCTCTCTCTCTCTCTCTCTCTCTCTCTCTCTCTCTCTCTCTCTCTCTCTCAGCAGGATGAGGAGCATTTGTCTCTACCACGCGAGGCTACTTGGCTCTGCGCATCGGCGCTCTTCAAGCAGGACCCTAGCTTGGCGCGGGCTGGCTTCCCCGTTTAGCTCACGTCAACAGAGAGTCTTGCTTTGAGGGCACATGAAGCTTTTGAGCTTTTGAGCATTTTCAAAGGTTGAAGCTTTGAAGTTTTTCCTTTGAAATTTGAAACTCAGGGAGTGTTTCCTTTCTACATCCTCAAGCACAGGGATGACTACCCCAAAGACCCCCGCCAAAACTAAACCGAGTTTTGCAACAGTGTTGGCAACCCCTAGCAAACTCGATCGCATCGCGCAGTTGCAAGCAACTCTTGATCGAGTCTTGGAAGAAAACTTTGAACTCAAATCTCGCCTCAACAAATTAGAAGAACAATTCAATTCTATAGTTGCCCTCACCACCGACAAGGTAAAGGAGGTTGAGGCGAAGGTTAGCCAAGCTCACTCAACAACCATTGCCCAAGTGAAGACCTGTGTAACGAAGGAAATCTCCGAACAAAAATTCCAAAAAGATAATGCCCTCAAGGTACACATCGGTGGGCTCCCCTTGCAGTGGTGCACTATTGAGGACACCCTTGAAGAGGCAATCATCAAACTCAACGACATTATTGAGCCAATCAACATCAAGTCAAATAATGTCGCCTGGATCAATGATACACATCGCCATGTGCGTCCCGAGCATTGTGTCCTTACTTTCAAGAACAAAGAGGAGCGGGTGAAGCTTCTACGTCAATCCCGCCTTCTCAATGAAACCAAGATTTGGATTTCAGAAGAACTGACCATGAATCAATTCAAGAGTAAAGTGAGCAAGCTTAAGAAGGTGCATGAAGCGCGTAAGCAAGGCAAATGGGCAATATATCGAGGTGGCAAAGCGATCATCCAGGAATTTTGAAATCCCAAACCGGCTCTCCCCTTAGCCGGCCCTTAGGTTTTGTTTTCTCTTTTTTCCTACTCTACCCTCTTGATGGACCCTCAGTCCTTAGCTGATATGTATCAGCCCACACTGAGAGTGAATTGTTGTAATGTTGTGTTTTTGGTCCCATAGGTCATATATGACCTCCATGGACGATAATCCAATATATCTATCTATCTATCTCTCTCACCCAAGTGTGGTAGATTGGTTATTCCATTTCCCTCTTGAATAACACGTCTTGAGTTCAACTCCTTGTTGGCTAGATCTTTAAGGTCTCTTGGGATAGTTTCCTACAACGTTAAAACTCTCTTCTTCTTATTCTTATTCTTATTCTTCTTCTTCTTCTTCTTCTTCTTCTTCTTCTTTTTCTTCTTGTGTGTGTGTGTTCACACGTGCGGGTGTGCATGTGTGCATGTGTGTTTGTTTGTGCGTATTGGTTTGTGTGAATGAATAAGGAGAGGAAGCTAGAATAACATTTCTATCCAATTTCCTCCTAAATAACACATCCTCATTTCTAGACTTGTTGAATAGATCTATGAGGTCTTTTGGGACTATTCCTTCGACGTTAAAACTTGTCCTCTCTCTCTCTCTCTCTCTCTCTCTCTCTCTCTCTCTCTTACCATGGTTTTTTTATATGCCAAAATTCTACACAGTGATACTATCTAGGAATCACCATGTTTGATATGGATTCTTGTGAAACAAGGAATTGGACTCCAAGTTTGAAGGGGACGGGTATAAAGAGAGCTTTTCAAGGGAGCTTTTTTTTTGTTCCTCGACTTGGACAATCTTTTCTAGTCAAAAGCTCTCCACGTTGTGGTTGGAGAGAGATTATTGGAGGTAGCTTTTTTTGTTATTTATCGATCCCCTATAATATTCAAACTACCATTTTCTTTGATAAAAATTATGCTTGAAACATATTTGAAGAACAATAAGATACAATCCACACTTTTAGGACATGTGAGCCCTGACACAAACCACAATTTTATCTCAGCACATAGCATCCACTAACAAAGAAATATGTTATGCACAAAGTAGATGAACTGTAAAACTACTTTAACCCAGTACATAGCATCTACAAACAAAGAAATATGATATGCTCAAAGTAGACAAACTACAAAACATTTTTTTACTTAGCATATAGCATCCATTAACAAAGAAATATGTTACGTACAAAGTCGACGATTTTTCAAAACAAAAGACATGACATCATGCTGAACCCAAAGCAGGATTTCTCATTAAAAGAGTTTCAATACCAAATCGGCCGTAATTAATACAAAGTCACAAGTGCTCAATGATAATTATGTTGCACGTAGAAAATTGAACACACGTAGTAGATCTTCATTTGTCAGCTTGCTCTGATGGACGAACATATTGTGGTTCAAATCCAAGCCAAAATAGCGGAGGAATATGTAGTTTATATGCTTACAGGCCATATATGGTTTACTTTGCACCACTCATTTTGCAAATTCTCCACATGTACACATCGGACTACTAGCAACATGAACGTCATACCTCTCTCCTCGAACTTGAGAAGAAGATGTCTCCACCATGAATTTTTCATGCATGCCTGCCTTCACAACAGTGTGTTGAACAACATGTGCCTCCATGGTTACGACCGATTCAATTCTCTTAGCTGCCTGAATTGATACTTTTGGCTGATAACACACATTGTTGGTTTCCCTTGTTGTGATCTTATTTACGATGAACCCCCCTGTCTCCAAATCATATAGCTCCAAGGCGTTATGTTTTTTCCCTACAAGACAAGTTATGGGTACTCTTGCAAGACATTGAGTGATTGTGTTATGGATTTTCCATGTGTGATCCACACTATTATTGCAGAACACATGAATTGTGCCTTCAAAGCGCTACCTTGACCAGTGTTATCCCCTCCTTCCCATGTACGAATTTCCCAGAAGAATGGTGCAACCGCACCTGCACCTCGCACCTGCACCTATGTTCCTTATGTTTTTCTTGCATTTACCAAATCTAGATCCCAACCACCCTTGACATTGAACCCTACTACCCTTTGGTATACGACGGATTGTCCACATTGTCTTATGAATATCCGTATCTTCTACCATCATATTATCCTTGTGTTCTTCGACCTCATGACCTGCCCTTGTAAATGATGTTTGTGGTCCTCGATGATTGTGAGGAATGTTCTTTGTAATATATTCAGGTCGGTGCAACGCTTTCTCTTCCTGACAATCTACTGTCTCAGCATTTCTGCGCCTACGTGATACTGTAATATTATCACCCTCCATTGTCGGTGTTTGATAGAGGGGTTCACCTCCCAGCCCATCTTCAATCTCTTTAGCAATAGCTGTTGGACCCGGTTCTCTTCCTTGTTGTGAGTGATGACCAAGTTTTTCAGTCGAAGGGCCTACTCCATGATATCTACTCTCGACAAAAGCAAGCATCTTCACACTTTGCAACAAAATGTGTTTGATAGGTCAAAAACGCATGCATCATACAAGCTCAACATTTCTTTGTTTCCCTTGCCAGCTAGTAAGCTTGCTGCTTTGTTTCTGCAAGGTTTTTAGTTGGAATGTATGGAAAATCATTTGCTTCTTGCAACATAAAGAAATATTGTAAATGTATTGAAGCAAATAATTATACATGCCACTAAGATAGCATCCCACACAGTTTTATACCAACAAAGTGCTTTGTTTTTGTAAGGTTTTAAGTTGGAATGTATGACAAATCATCTACTTCTTGCAACATAAAGAAATCTTGTAAATGTATTGAAGAAAATATTTATACATGCCACTAAGATAGCATCCCACATAGTTTCACCCCAATAAAGTGCTTTCTCTAGCGAGGGTAACGCATGTGCCGCCAACTGAGCCAACAATCCATCTGCGACAAGTTACTATCAGATATTTTGCCAGTTGCCCACCAAGCTCAAATAGTCCTGTACAAGCTTGTTTTCTCCTCCTCGCTCCTTTCACATCGCCAAAGTTCACACAGACGCTTGTGTTCATCCTGGAAATTTTTATGCACATATTGCATGGTGTGAATGTGCAAACTTTTCTCCCAATGAAACAAGCAAGAACGTTCTCTTTCCTCCATAAGATTGCTAGGACCTCCATTGAATATAGTTCGAATAGCTCACCAATTTGCCCCAGCTTCATCTGCCATGAATCCTTTGAAACAGCTAGTCGGAGCCCACTTTTCTAAAGTACAGAATTCATTATTTCCCAAAACATTGTTTGTGCATGTGTGTCTTATTCTTTCATCTTGTAGATGGCTATTGTCTGCATTTCTTGGATCCTACAAAGTGCATTGATTAACAGTTGTTACAAAAAAAAGCAAAAGAAGAAGTCAACGGGTCTTACGCAGGGTCGTAAACATGGGTTGCCATTGTTGTCCACCCTGCCACTCTATGCACGTGATCAAAGAAAACCCAGCATTTTTGGAGGTCTCCACTACCGTCTTGTCACATTCTATTAATCAGCTTGACACCAGATCCTGGGCCATTGACTGACATTTTGAACACATGACATCTTTTGCTATGATCTATGGATTTTCCTGGAAAAAGAAAACCGTGGAAATACTTATAGCCGAAACTGTTTTTCAAAGATCAATTGTGACTCTGCACCAACACCAATCCGTGCAGTAGTAGCTTCTTGCATCCAATGTTTGAATCTGAGTTACAAACAACAAAGATGCTGGAAAGAACTTACAAAGGGAGAAAAATTGAAACATATATTAGACCCCAATTCAATACCTCTGTGTGTGAATCAATGGTTTCATCTCCTCAAGTACAGAGAGGACCTCATTGCTATTCAGCTTCTCCCTATTTTCACGCACCACCATCCCCATAACCATCTACTTTGCAAGATTTAATTGCAAATTCCTAGGGCCACTTGCTTGGCTTTCAGACAACACACATGACACAAGCTCTTGATCGTTGATTGCAAAACTCCCTTCTCCACGAGATGATTATGCCTTCCGAGGTGGATAAATAATTGGGTCCAATTGTAATTAGCTAGTAAGTAATAGACAGTGCATGGACACACCCGAAGAAGAAATGGACATTTACCACAATGAAAGAAATGTAGTGTTCCATTTTTTGAGCTAAACATACCTACGGAAGCAGTTGATGTTAGCAATTTTCCCGCCAAGAAGTCTCGTTTGGCATCCCGTTCATTGCATTTATTGAGGATGAGGTATCCTTACAAATGAGGTGCCCACCACTTTTACTTCTCTTGATCAAAGATGGATATCTCATTCTAGAATGGACAGGCTTAACCCAACAATGGCCATCATACTTCTGATCAATCCCCAACATTTTGGGAACGCCATTTGGCACAGTGTCGAGATCATAAACGCAGTCCCCATTGTATATTTGAGGAACTTCATCAACACGCTTCTTTATTGAATATCTAGAGATCATTTAGTTTAACTTGGGGTACTTATGTCTATTTAATGTAATATACTCTACTGAACTCTGTATTTTTCCACATGCTCCTACCCTTTTTTCTTTGTTTTTGATATTATCCCCTCTTAATTTTCCTACCGTTCCCTCATGACAGGCATAAAAGGAATCTTTAGCCTTATCGGATGAAATTTTGGCAAACCTTTTTCCTTGTTCTTCAATGGAGCTATCAAACAGCTGAACTATTGCTACCTTCCATGTTGAGGTCATTTTTATACTGTCGTGCATGACCAACGGAAACTTTGAATACAAGGTTGAATATAGCACAAATTGAAATTGTTGACCTACTTTCACACCATCTTTCACCTCTGTC
Organism: Adiantum capillus-veneris; assembly: GCF_014529385.1. Taxonomy (NCBI): domain Eukaryota; kingdom Viridiplantae; phylum Streptophyta; class Polypodiopsida; order Polypodiales; family Pteridaceae; genus Adiantum; species Adiantum capillus-veneris. The sequence continues at coordinate 150,210,161 of NC_140931.1, forward strand.
TGAATGTCACCATCCGGAGTTGAATTGATGGCAAACATCTTACTCTCACCAAAACTCCTATAGTCCGATGATTCACCATTGGATATCTTGCTAGGCAATCAAGCAACACTGGGACATCACTAACATTATTCAAAAACAAACTCATCTTTCTAGACGAGGATGAAGCCATAGCTCAACAAATCTAGAAGATGCAAATAGATTTTTGTGAATTTCCAAGATTTCCCCTTACCGTGTATTTATAGGCATTTGAGTTACTCAAACAAAGATTTGGAATCTCAATCTATCATATCATAAATTAGATGTGCAAATCAAAGTCCATATTGGTATCAATTCCTCCTCTATACATACAACTTAGTCTACCGCCACCTGTATATTAATAATCATCTCCCTCCTTCCAACTCTTTTAACCTCAATCTCCTAAATTTTATCTCAATATGGCACTCATTAACCATCCACCTTCTACTTCAACCACCCTTTACTTTGTCCTTATCTATCTCCCTCACTTTGACTATCATTTTCTTCTACCTCTCACTATTTTCCACCCTAACTCTATGTATATAGCACTCCTACTTGGCGATCTCTATCTATTTCTATTCATAGTGTACTCTATCATCTGACCCTTTCATGTTCAATTTTGCTCTATCTCTACACAATACACTCCAAAAATGGGTGGAGAGAGAGAGAGAGAGAGAGAGAGAGAGAGAGAGAGAGAGAGAGAGAGAGAGAGAGTATTGTCCATTCCAAAAAGAGAAATGATTGGTTATTGAGGCCTCTAATTTGTGGAAACTCTCATAATACCCCTTGAATTTCAAAAAAATTTAAAATATCCCCTCTGTTTTGTCATAAATTCCCAAAATTCCCTTCAAATTTTTCAAAATTCCCAAAACACCCCTGGTTGTGAGATTATATATTTTTAAAAATAAAACAAGTTGTAGCTTTTCATAAGAGGACTGATTTTCTATCAATACAAGATGCTAAAAGTAGCGATTCGAGTTGGTTATATAAGTTTTGGAGATGAATTGCTTCTAGGCATAGTTGCCTTTTTTTGCTAGGTAAATGGATCTCAATTGTCAAATAGGGTTAATGATTATAAAACCTTGAACAATCCAAAGAAAGAGCCTAAAGGGTATTTTGGGAAATTTTGAAATTTGAGGGGTATTATGAGAATTTACCCTACTCTCTTCACTGCTAGCGCTCACCCTGAGAGAGAGAGAGAGAGAGAGAGAGAGAGAGAGAGAGAGAGAGAGAGAGAGAGAGAGAGAGAGAGAGAGAGAGAGAGAGAGAGAGAGTGGGAGAGAGGCAATGAAGAGAGCAGGGAGATGAAATGCTTCATTGCTTCTAGGCATAATTGCCTCTTTTTGCTATGTAAACGGATCTCAATTGTCAAATAGGATTAAAGATTATAAAACCTTGAACAATCCAACAAAAAGATCCTAAACGATATTTTGGGAAATTTTGAAATTAGAGGGGAATTATGAGAGTTTTCCCTACTCTCTCTCTCTCTCTCTCTCTCTCTCTCTCTCAATGCCATCTTGAAGGGTGAGCGCGCTCTATCTCTCTCTCCCTCAATGCCATCTTGAAGGGTGAGCACTTCACCCTTCAAGATGGCATTGAGGGAGAGAGGCAATGAAGAGAGTAGGGAGATGAAATGCTTCATTTCTTCTAGGCATAATTGCCTTTTTTTGGCTAGGTAGTTTATGACAAATTATTTGCCAAGCACTCAAAAATGCATCTCAATTGTCAAACATGAACAAAGATTAGAAAACCTTGAGCAATCCAACGAAACCGGCTCTAGGTTATTTTGGAAAATTGTGAAATTTGAGGGGTATTTTGGAATTTCCACATAATAGAGGTGTAATTTGGTAATTTTCTCCCTCTATCATAGTGCAAATATCTCCTTCTGTCTCTCTCTCTCTCTCCATCAAACTCATCATGAAGTCTGAGTGCTAGAGCTTGGACTCATAATGAGTTTGAGGGAGAGAGAAAGAGGGAGAAATTTTGTCTATATAATTATGCATGTTTTAAAGAAATAAATAGAAAATAACTAAAGAAAATCTGCAAAGAACTAACTAAAGCTTATTATGCCAGCAATTCTGTAGAGGAGAGGCGCACGCAAGGCTGTAGACACAGGGCACACACAAGCCAAGGGAGCCAGAGAACGCTTTTCAAGGTAAGACTTCAACTCCTCCAATTGCGTTTTTCTCCCTCCCTCTCTCACCCTCTTTCTCATCATGTTCCTTGAGAGCTCAGGAAACATGATGAGAAAGAGGGTGAGAGAGGGAGGGAGAAAAACGCAATCATAGAGGGTAACATGGCGAGGGAAATTGCCTTGAGGAACATAGATTAGAAAAACTTGAACAATCCAACAAAAATAAGTTACCTCTCTCTCTATCAAACTAAACCTTTAGAAATTAGCCTTCAACAAACCTATTGCATTTTTCTCCCTCTCTCTCACACCCTCTTGCTCATCATGATACCTGAGCGCTAGTGCATTTTTCTCCCTCTCTCTCACACCCTCTAGCTCATCATGATGCCCGAGCTGTAGCGCTCAGGCATCATGATGAGCAAGAGGATGTGAGAGCGAGGGAGAAAAATGCAATAGAGGAGGTTAACATGGGCAGGGGAAATGCCTATATATAGGGGTACCTCATTGATGTATGAAGAGTGACAAGTATCTGGTAACATTTGAGCAGATAATTATAAGATAATCAACTCCTTGACATTGTCTCGCCCTCCATCTTTCACCCTCCTATGTTACTTCTCTCTCTCTCTCTCTCTCTCTCTCTCTCTCTCTCTCTCTCTCTCTCTCTCTCTCTCTCTCTCTCTCATCCTTAAGGTCACCACTCACTTTTCCTCTATCTCCCTTAAGGTCACCCACTCACTTTCTCTCTCATCCTTAAGGTCACCACTCAATTTTTCTTTATCTCCCTTAAGGTCACCCACTCACTTTTCCTCTATTGAGAGAGAGAGAGAGAGAGAGAGAGAGAGAGAGAGAGAGAGAGAGAGAGAGAGAGAGAGAGAGAGAGAGAGAGAGAGAGAGAGAGAGAGAGAGAGAGAGAGAGAGAGAGAGAGAGAGAGCAAAGTAGCATAAAAGGTGAAAGAGGGAGGTCGGGAGAGGGAATTTATAGATGCACAATGGATGTGAATGAGACTATATGTGGCCTTAATAGCTATTTATAAATGGATTTGAAACTCAAACCTCTTTCCCTTTATCATCAGTGCTTCTCTCTCTCTCTCTCTCTCTCTCTCTCTCTCTCTCTCTCTCTCTCATTTTCTCTGTATCTCCCTCAATGTCAACATGAAAGGGAGATAGAGGGAAAGTGAGTGGTGACCTTAAGTGTGATAGAGAGAGAGAGAGAGCGCAAAGTAACATACAGGTGAAAGAGGGAGGTCGGGAGAGGGAATTTATAGATGCACAATGGATGTGAATGAGAGTATATGGGGCCTTAACAGCTATTGATAAATGTATTTGAAACTCAACCTGTTTCCCTTTATCACCGGTGCTTCTCTCTCTCTCTCTCTCTCTCTCTCTCATTTTCTCTGTATCTCCCTCAATGTTAACATGAAAGGTGTTCATGTTGACCTTGAGGGAGAAAGAGAGGAAGTGAGAGAAAGAAAGAGAGAGAAGGATTGAAAGCTAGAACTAGTATATAGAGAATAAGAGAGATGATTGAGATGGAAAGGGGAAATTTCCTATATATAGGGGTTCATCATAGATATATTGAGAGTAGCAAGATAAGTTATCGATCGAGCACTTGATTATAAGGTAATAATGACCTTGAAACCCTCCCTCTCCCCCTCTTTCACCCTCCTCTATTCATTCTCTCTCTCTCTCTCTCTCTCTCTCTCTCTCTCTCACACACACACACACACACACACACACAGTCTATCTATCTCACTCAAGATCATCATATGGGGTGAGCATGCAAACCCACATGATGATCTTGAGTGAGATATATATATATATATATATATATATATATATATATATATATATATAGAGAGAGAGAGAGAGAGAGAGAGAGAGAGAGAAGGAACAGAGGAGGGTGAAAGAGGGGGAGAGAGAGGGTGAATTTATAAAGGGACAATGGATGTGATTGAGAATATGTGGGGCCTTAAGAGCTATTAAGAGGTATGTCCTAGGAGATTCTTGAGTCATCTGAGTAGGTATCAAGCGGTTGTGAACAAGGTAGCTTCAATGTATACACTCTTTATCAATGAATTTCCCACTATCCCCCTCTATCTTGTCACAAACCTCCCTCCCCTTGTCTCGATTGTTCTCTAAATTGAGATAATAATAAAATAGCAGAGTGATATAATGTTTACATGTAGAATGATGGTTTTTTCTTTTGGTTGATTCTGCAAAGTTTTCTATCTTTGCATTAATGTCTAAAGCAAAAGACGGCGAAGAAAACTGATGTTGGTGCATACGTTGAATTTACAATGGAGAAGCTATTGGCGTTGGGAAAATAGACAAGACTTCAAATGTGGCTAAGCTTCATGGAAGCAGATTTCTTGATGGATGCTTCTATGTTGCTGTGGTGGAGGTATATGAAGGGAAAGACGCTCCCCTGCCTCATGTTCCTTCTGGAAATGAGGAGATGACTACTTTGAAGAAGACGAAGAACAGTTTTGTTGCATGGCCTAGAAGTGATATGGTAATTTTTGGTTTCATTTCACTAATGGCTAGTCAGTGATATCCTTTGAGTGAAAAGTGTTGTCTGTACATCTGCAATGGGTTAACTTGTTAAATGATCTTTGCTCCGCTTTTTGTTAAATAGAGGGTCACCAAGACTCCAAACTAAACCAACACAAATGTCACCATCCGCTACTGTCAAACACTACACTAGTAGCCAACTAGTTAGTGTTGTCCCATCTCCACCTATTTCGTTTGTGGAAAAATCTAAAAAGGCTGCAAAGGGCAAGACAAAAGTGCAGGAAGGGACATCTTTTGGGTTTGTGAGAGACGCTATCAGCTCGGATGAGGATATCGATGACCAAGAGATGGAGGCTTACATGACATCAAGGGAAAATTCCAGGCAGGAGTTTCCCATTAACGAGGATGTCATTGTACAACAGGATATGTTGTCCAAGCATCTTGGAAATTTAAAGGTGATTGTAATCCTTTATATTGAAATTAAGCAGTGACTTATGCAAATTGAGATTTTGGACATAATTTGGTTATTGCAGATAGAGCATGAGACTCCGTTTCCATGGGTTTCTCTATGCCAGTTGCTTAAACTAGAGAAAGCAAGACAGATCAGTTGGAATTCCAAGCGTCTCCAGCCACTAGCAGATACTTTTTGTCGAAGGGATATTATGAGCCCAAGGAATGCTTCGTATGATCTGTCGATGCACCGAGCTATCCTAGCTTCTATGTTGACGACGCTATCATGAAAACATGGGATCCATTGTGGCGAATGGTGAATGAAGAGTTTGAGGCCGAAATCAAGATACATGTTGGGGTGACCTTTGTGGAAAAATGCTACATACGTGGGATGGGAACCATAGGTTGGCTGCTTGGATGGATGTTCTTAAACAGAGTGATTTTTGTTCTCTATGTGGTTAACTTGAATGCGTGTTTTGGGGTGAATTACTATGTAATCTTTCCTATGATTGCAGGCATGGCCTACGAGAAAGATATCGATTTGTGTCCAAGGGTTCGAATTGAGCTTGGGGCAGTAGACTAGTACCTTTAGGAAGTTCCGATTCAAGTGATGCCTTCATAATCAAATAATAATATCATTCTATCATTTGTCGAGAAGGATTGAATGCTTCCTTCGGAGTTTTAAAGCAATTATAAAAAGGAATTCTTTGAAACAGATGCACTGTCCAAAAAAATAACAAAACATGCGTTGGCCATTGTTGATCCAGCTTTAGGAGACTGATTGGTGGAGGTATATTGTTTTGACCTCTCATGTGCTAGAAAATATGGAATTGATTTTTTTTGGCTTCAATGCAAGACACTGCAAACAATCGAGTGGACCAGCCGACCAAAGTGGCTAACAGAGAAAAGTTTGTACGGGTTGGCATGTGCGGGTCTTCTGTCTGTGAGGTAAACATTCATTCTCCGTGCAATGGATTCTATTGACCAGGGAGATGTTAAGAGTTTGGACAAACCACAAACAGGTGAGCACTTTTGGCGATTGCCTTAACTTTCTGCCTCTCTAGCTTGGCATGGAATCCAATTGTCGTGACAACAAATGTTTTAACAACCCAGGAAAGTCAGCTGTTCTTAGGGAGTGGCTACAGGTTGAGGTTTTTAGAGAAGCAGAGAACATACACAGCAGCATATGTAGTATACATTTGACATCCATGCTTGGTTTGGACTTTGATTCGTTCATTGATGATGCCAAGATTACTCATAGAGGAAAGAGCTTTGCTTATGAGATGACTCTAATGAAAAGGAAAACTCAATCATAGGTGGCCAAAGTGTTGGTGGACGCAAGAAAAAGATTCCTTTGCACGTTAGATCACTATATATTACTACTTGAAAAAAGAAAAACATATTTTTGAGTGCATGTGATTTTGTAAAATGTATTAGATGGTTGCAAAAGCGTAAGTTCAACATCAGAGGTGTTGCAAGCTTGCCAAAAATGCTTGAGATCAATAAACCACAACAAGTATTCAACCCATTGCAACTGGCTTGCAACTTCAAGGGAAGAGTTTACCAAGACCTACCTTGGTTCTTGGAGTATGATGAGGGATGTTTCCCTATAAGTGAGGGAAAATCACACAATGACGCAGTGAGAGAAACAGTAGAAAGAGCACCTGCAGGTACATAAATGTCCACAGCAACAGAGTCTAGTGTGCAATTGCCTTGTGGGGAGGGAATTGATACGACTTCATAGGTACCATCATTCGGTGATTTAAAAAGTTTTCACTTATGAGCACCGTCATCGTGGTGGCATTTCATTTTCACTAAGCAATTGACTTTGTTATGAAGATCGAACAATTCGATCACTCTTTCGGCTCACAATGAGTGGCTAGAATGAAAGAGAAACGTGAGTTCTATGGATGTTTGTAAGAACCATAGTCTTGATTGTTTAGCTTGTTAATATGGTCTTGTTGTTCAAAAAAAACAAGTGAGATGTCTACAAACGAGGTGGTAGACTTTTCCACGAGTCTGGAAATAGAAATATTGCATGTCTCAGACTTGCCACTAGTTACAAGACCATCTATTGGTAATTTCTAATCTTGGGTGAGTGGTTGTTTAAGTATGATTCAAGAGAGCTCTTGCTTAGTATATGTTTTGGTTTTGCAGATGGTGGTGGCGAGTGTGTCTAGATTCTACATCTTGGCTAGGACAAGACACAGGATGACTTGAAAATTGCATTGCTGAGCAATGTCACACCTCACGTGGTGGGAAGTTTCTGATGCCAATGAGAGATGGATCGGCCTCTAATTCATCGGTGAACGCATATATTCTTTTCCTACCGTCAAACGTGCTTGTGTATTGGCTATCTAAAACAGAAGTCCTTGATTGGAACAAGATGGAAGCATGTCATTTTGGACAACTCAAACGACTTGCATTGGCAACAGTCGATGATAGAAGTGTGTTCGTAGTTGTTTGTCCGTCAGATAATTATGAAATGGTGCATGATATGGCATCATTTTTTGGTTGGCGAGAAGATCACTTGAATGTAGTTGTGTGTAAGACACCTATGCGCAAGACAAAAAGTAGAGCTGTGTGCACATTGTTGGTGTCAGCTATGAGAAACAAGCAGACTTGGACTTCAGAGGCCATTGATATTCCATCATAGATGCTTGGTACGATTTTCTACAAGAGGATGATTGGACACGAGAGGAGGATGGGACACCAATGCGAGGTATACTCCATCTCTCATTGGCTCTAAGTATAGTTTTCCTTTTGTCATGTTACTAAATCCTTTGACAAATATTTGTTGTGTAGGGGGTATGGAATGTGGGCATTGGTTCCTTTGGCAATTGCTTGCACAATACACGAATGAGAATGTCAGGACAATGGCAAGGCCAGACTAGAAAAGGACAAGGCCGGCTAGGAAATGTGGAAAGGGAGTCCAACTAGAGCAAAGGGCTAGGAGCCATGCTATATCGTGGGTGGTTGGGAGGTGGACTCCCAGGTTCTAGTTCCCCTTGTCCAACATTGGTATCAAGAGCAAGGTTACTTTTTTGGGGGAAGGCACAGCCGTGGAGGAGGGGAGCCACACAATTCTTGCATGCCTTTTGCATGTCGGGGTCAAGGAGGCATGGAGCTCACCCCCTGTGAGGAGGACAAAGAAGAAGGACTCCGTGGGCAACACCACTTGTGAGGGAAGCCGCCGATTTGCACCCTGCACAAAACTGCACCCTTGCGGGCTCTACGGCATCGCGCCGCACTGGGGAGCAAAGCTCGAAGCCAGCTTCGCACTATAGTGACCACCATATCTCTCTCAAGCTCCTCGCGTGCTACTGCTGTCGGCCATGGCGACTGTGAAGCCTTGATTTCACACTAGAAAAATGCCTAAGGCCTTTGGCCTTAGGACTTTATTGACATTAGGGGTGATACACACCCCGCCTCAAGCAAGGAGCTCCGATCTCGGGAATTGATAAGCATCGATAGAAGGGGATCGAAGGCAGGGCCGGCAAGTACACACACCCACACAAACTTTCTGCGTACTACCTGCAGAAAATCAAAGAATTAATAAAGCGCCATACGGGGAGTCAAAAGTGGCGTTATTTCTCAAATTTGATTGCGGTCGAAAGAAATTCTACCCATACTCGATTCGGCTACAATGGGATTAAGGATTTCCCTACACGACTGACATTTCGGATCGATTTCAACTGGGACAATATCGATTTTGACAGGATTAGCAAGGCTAATTAACCTTTGTAGTACTCTCAATATCAGGTATTTTTCTTTACGACCTCCGACGGAGTTAGCACGATTAATCACCGGCCTCTGCTATGAGTTTTTGTGTTCGATACGGCTACGAGCCTTTCTGCAATCCAAGGTATTGTTTTCTCTTTTGTTCGCACAATACGTCTTTGCCATGAATGCAGAAATTGATGATCAACACATGTTTGACTTTGAATATGGCTTCATTTGTTGATGTCGCAGGGCCGGATACTCTCACGGAGGGTACCCACGTGGCAACCGGGGCGGATAATGCATACCCAGGCAGTCCATCTTTCTCTCCGCGAGTATGTACACCTCCTCCTCAGAGCGTGTTTGATATTCTAGAGGCTGATAGTGGCTTGCCGGATGCCAGGGAGTTTGTCACTCGACAGGCTAGCAAACTTTTGATGCCCGATTTTGCAAGCTAGCTGTACGGGTCCAAATATTGGCTATGTAAGTGGAAAATCTCACACGATTAATTTACAATATGCTACCAGGATCAACTTCTCACTTGCTAGAAACCAAAGAGGTTGTCTACCCACCAGTTATGACCAAAGAGGTCCAACATGCACAAGATAATTCGGTGGTAGGAACAGATCTGGTATTGACCAATGTGGTCGGGAAGCGACTATCACAATCCGACTTTCGACGTGCAAAAAGTCAAAAATTATGCTTTATTTGCTTAGGAGCGCATCAAAAAAAGCAGTGTCCACATGTCCGACAACGTAAGCATGATGCATTAGTTCGTGATTTGACATAAACTCTAGTTTTTGGTGCAAGGCATAGTAGTTATATGTCTTCATACATGAATATGAATTTTCAGAGTATTGTCCGTTTTTTGAATTGGGTAGCGTTATGCCCCGATTTCTTTTCTGATATCATAATTTTTTGTACGACCAGTCCATACTCTTGGCTTATACACTCAATCGAAAACATTATGAGGTGCATGGAGGATCAGTGACTTGGGGTGTATATGATACACGTGTCACACAATTTTTACATTCTGCAACGCCAAATGCTTGGTCAATTTCACATGACAAGACTTCTAATTCGTGCTACGATTGCTTTGACATCAAGAGTAGTGGCAACCAAGTTGGGAGCACCTACATTAATCAGGATATCATCTCAACGAATCCCTACTAGTCCAATCGATGCAAGGCACTTCTGGTGTTAACTTTTATGTCTATGATGGTCACCGTAGCCACGGGCTTCCACTTTTCTATGCATGGCATGCTAACCAAGTGGCATAAAATACGCTTCCATCCTTACATAGTCATCACAAACCACCATTAAAAGGAACCTAAATCTATGGTTTCTCTCTCTCTTTCCTATCTCTCAAAAAGAATAATGAAAACTTTTTAAAATTATTTTACTACATGTTTTGTTTGGGGGTTAGCATGAGCCAAGGTGCTCTAACTCTCAGCTAGAAATTGGGCAAGATGCCCTCTACATTAGTCTTCATCATTTTCACCATGATTGAACACTAATTGCCATATACGGGCTATGAGCCACACACGCTGACTAAGAGTCATTGTCAGATTTCAGGTACGAACCACCTATTGGCATTCTTGGGGTGATTGTTCTTAAGATCAAACAGATCTATCCAGTGGAGTACACATCGATGTTAATTGACAAGCCAGAGACTTGTCATTACGGATGTTTAGGGTGTCATTTTTGCACAACACGTTTTCAGTCCGACACTCGAGTTGAGTTTTAATAAACTCACATCAGCTGATCTCTACCACAGATTTTAGATACACCAAACCGTTGTGAGAGCATGGCTGTCCAAAAGAGCTAGGCATTTCACTTTTGTTGATTTCTTGCTCCTTCTATAGTACTATGGAGTGTCTATGGACATATTGTTTTGGGTAAGACCCGGCGGGTGATTGCTAAATCTCCCCATAGGCATTGAGGATCATAGTTTGATCTACACTAGCTCTACTTTCACAGAAAGAGGTCGTCATCTACCAGGGGGTAGCCAACATATTCAACTTTAAGTTAATTCCAATCATTCTATACACGGTGGTCTGTGTTGGTTATCATTAGCTGCTCATTGAGCAGTTTCTACAAAGGGTCTTACCAAGGGTTTTGACTACGTAGATTCTAACCTACGGGGGTTGAATAGCGAAGGCAACACCCAGGGTTTCCAGTGCAATGTTGCTTGGTTTTTTCTCACGTGGGCGACGTGCTCCTCTGCATTTGGATACGGATAAGTTCAAATCTCCAGGTACGCATCTATTGATTTGGTGTTATTCCATTTTTGGTAGCTCTTCTTGGTTTCTTCAAGTCGTATAAATCTGCTTGAATATTTCCTAGCCATGCCAAGGGCATGTCGGAACACAGTATTTTGGGCCGTAGGGTCCAATATACATTATGATGTTATGAACCCACTTGTTGGGTTCGATTTGGCACATGTTGTCACATGGGATACAACATGGTCTAAGAACTCAAGGAGTTCAGTTTAGCCAATGTGGATCAATCATAATGAGGGTCCCTCTCACTCTTGTCGCAGAGTGTTTTGCAGTTACCTCCACACACAAGTACATCTTGTACTTGATGGATGTCGCTTTTTCGCCCACCCTTATTTTAGACATATTCCACATGTGGAGAATACGAGTCTTTGGGACTGACACTGGAACCTAATTCCTAATGATGTGTCGCGACGAAGTCCCTATGTGCTGGTAGCATTCGTTTATTAGAGCATCTGGAGCACACCATATCAGGAACAATTTCAGTGGCCAGAGATTGTCGAGTACTGAGTACGGACTTGTTCCGATTACAAGTGCTATGAAACCACCTTAACGGAGGTTCGTTTCTACATATAGCCAAGTATGCTACGTTCATGAGAATGTCTCATGGTTGGTACCTAGCTGTGACTAGGTTTTCACATTCCATTATGGTCCAACTTTTGTTGCCAGGCTTTTCCGTATGTACCATGGAAAGTCTCGTCATGGAATTGCAGTTTGGGTAAATTTGTGTTAAATGCATGCACACTAGGTGTTATGGGCCCTAGTGTTTAACACTCATTTATTTGGAGCGGCATGCAAATTCATGGACTTTATTCTTTCTGCACATTTTTGCATTGCAAGTGCAATCTCTATTGCAAATTTATTATGACTTTACACCCTTCCATACAAGGTGATAGCACAGTATGGGTATTTGTGGTTACTTGGTCTAAACTCTAAGAGTTTACTCCACTCCATATCAAATATAAAGCTGGATACTCAATGATTGAGTCATAGTTTATCGATAGTCATGGAAGACTGTCTGTAAGTGGTTGGGGGAAAAGCACCCCACTCTTACTGCTGCTATTCATTCCGTATTAGATGGGCAGCTTACAAGTATTTTTTGCTAAGAGCATATGTTAGCACAACGCATTTCTGAATGGATGATTCTCTCCCTATTCTAAAATTTGCTTAAGTAAGGTTTTCAACTTTGAACAACTGTTGTGGTGGGGTTGGATATCGTTTCAATAGTTTCATACATCAAGGACTTAGTAGGTGTGCTGACAAAGTATGTTGGCATGTAACCTACATTAGGGGTGAACATGTAGTTCTCTATGTTTCAAAATGGTCAGCATTATGACATGAGGACTCTCCCTATTCTATTCCGTAGGAGCTATGAGCTTTTTCAGATACTCACGTGAGTTGGAAATCTGGCTCACAACTTCATGGACAGTTGTGCCTAGGTTTTCTTGCATTATTTTAGTACCTTCATAAGATCTAAAACCTGGTTATGCCTTGGGACAAATCTTAGTTGTAGTTACTCCTTTACAGTAGTCGAGTGAGTCATACATGGAGTTACCAATTAAAACCCAAGTGTTTGCAAAAGGACAACAATGTTGAAGATCAAGAGGTTGCTCTTGGTAATGCCATTTAGTGAAGCTGGAGAAAGTAAGACAAGTTAGCTCGGACCCCAAGCAACTGCAACCGTTTGGCCGATACATTCTTGTTGAAGGGATATTATGAGCCCAAGGGATGCTTCATATGCTCTCTTGATGCACCGGGCCATCCTTCCATCGATGTTGATGATGCTATCATGTAGACATGGGATCCCTGTCTAACAAGGAATTTAAGGCAAAAATCAAAGATACATGTTGGGGTGACCCATGTGGTAAATTTTGTATACTTGGGATGGAAACCACAGGCTAGCCTCTTGAATGAGAGGTCTTAAAGAGAGTAAGCACTATTGTTTACTGGTATTGAATTAATTGCATGTTGTAAAATGCAATAAGTATGTGACCTACCCTTTGGTTCTAGGTGCTGCCTACAAAAAATATACCAATCTTCACCCAAGAGTTCGAGTAGAGATAGTGGCAGTAGATTCTTCAAATGAGGCCGATATGTTGAGCATTGTAATGTGTATAAACAAGTAAGATCTTTTCAATCTATTCACTTATGTAGCTAGCTTTAGTATCAAATAATCTTATCATTTTTAATCCTTAAATCGATGTAGATTGAATGAGACGAGATACGTGGCTACCTCTGGACATGTTATGGATGGTGCGGGCAATGGGGCTTGCTTCAAAGGAAGCAATCATGGAGAAACTACCGTGTGTAGTCTACAACTAGATGCAGGCAGACATTGACAAGAGAGTAGGAAAGAAATCATGGTACAATGTGCCCGTCGCTCTAATGTCGCAACCTCTTCATCCTGTAAGTGGCATTGAAGTCTTCAATTAGTATATAGCATAAATTTTTATTGTCAAAAGTATAGAAGAGTCATTAGCACCATGTGTGTAGAAAAAATACACCCTTGCCCTAAAAAATATTATATCAGAGAAGGATATAATGCTTCCCTTAGGGTTTCAATCCCAATACAAAAAAGAATTCTTTGAAACGGACGTGTCTGTCAAAAAAATTATAAAACATGCCTTGGCCATTGTTGACCCTGCCTTGGGGGATGATTGGTGGAGGTAAGTTTAAATCAAAATCTCCATTGATAAAAGAAAATAAGTTTAGAGTACAATTTGAAATTGATCCTTGTTGTCATCGATGCAGGGCATTGCACACAGTCAAGTGGACCAGCCGTCCAAAGTGGTTGACGGAGGAAAGATTGTACAGGCTAGCCTGTGCAGGCCTTTCCCGATTAAAAAAATATTCATTCTCCATGCAATGGATTCAATTGTTCAAGTGAATATTAGGATTTTAGAAATCCCTCAGACTGGTCAGTACATTGAGTCCCAACGTTGTGATTCTCTCTAGTTTAAGGGGAAATTAATTGAAATATTAAATGTTTTACAGGAGAATCTACTAACTTTCAAGAGTGGTTGTGAATCGAGGTCTTGACCTTGATTCCTTCCTTGAGGATGCTAAACTATTACATAGAGGAAAGAGCTTTCTGAGAGAGATGTATGGACTTGTCTGTTGTTATAATTAAGCGGATTTGATGTATTCATGCAACTTTTTTCATAAACTTGCAGTCAATGTGGCTGTCCTTTCTTAGTAGTTTAGCACTCACTCCGTGGTTCTTCCTGTGTGTGTGTGTGTGTGTGTGTGTGTGACACTCTATCGAGGAATAGTTAACCAGTTGCTCTAGCTGGATAGAAATAAAGAAGGGTTATATGAACTTATCCTAAGTCAATGTGGAGAATTGATATTGGAGAAATTACTAAAAAAACAATTGCAAATGGAGCATGAAGGGTCTTACTGACACTCACACCGGTTGCAACACTTGTCTTTATATGTATTGTACCTTGTTTGTTGCAAGCACATTGTTAAAAGTGCACATAAGACCTCCAACCACCCAACAACCACTCACCAACGATGTCTGTCAATGTTGTGGCACAATGATGGGTGATGGGCTGCGACATTAACCAGCATTTGGCATAGGGAGATTTTTGCATAACATAAGGGAATCCAACACAAAATGCTTAGAGAGATCTTTTTCAATAAATTTTCCAAACTTTCAATTTTCCATAGAAAGATCCCTCAAAAGCTCCCTCTGTTCCCCTAATCTACCGACCATAGCATACTTGATGTTTCTATTCACAACTAGAAGAAACAATGTAGTATATTAGTTTTATATTAAATATAATTTGTTTTATATTAACAAGAAGAAGCAATGTAGTATACTAGCTTTATATTAATGAGCACTTTACATTACTTTACTCAAATTAAGTTTAACCTCTTTTTCTTTCATGCATGTTCAAAATGCTCATAATCGTGCCAACATAACAGGTTACAAATTATGATGTTGAGAACAATGTACGTCTACCCAGTCAAGCTATCCCTCGTATGTCAATTGAGGGCATGAAACTCCTTCACAAGAGTGATCCAAGCAGTTATGTTAGATTAAAAAACTATTTGGCTCACATTGAGCTCACACTTCACAAAATTAATGTTGTTTTCAATGACAATGATGACATGGATGATTTTAATAGTAATTAGCAAAAAAAAAGCGACATGTCTGATAAAGAAAGGTTTTTTAGATCTGATGTGCTTGGCCAAATCTATGAAGGCTCAAATTTGTTATAGTTAAGCATGAGTTTTCTTATTCTAAACCTCCAAAATTTTTATGCTTGGAGTCATGTATCCGTTTTGGCACTAATAAAGTAAGTGACATCTCGATTGTCAATGTTAATCACGTTATTTTTAAATGTTTTGATACTTAATCTAAATGTGTTGTTTGCTCAAAATGTTGCAAGCTATTATCTCAAAAGGTTTTACTCTCCAGAAATGTACTTTCTACATCAAGATTTGAGGTGAACAAGATGTTGAGCAAACTTGGACTCGACTACAACACAATATATGAATGTCCCAATGATTGTATTCGGTATAAAGATGAATATAAGAGCACAAATAGATATCCAAAAAATTTAAAATCTTGTTATAAAGGTACAAGCAGAAAGATCCTTCACAAGGTGTTTTAATATTCTCCATTCTTCTGATATACAACATGGCAAAACTTAT
This sequence comes from Adiantum capillus-veneris, assembly GCF_014529385.1. Lineage (NCBI taxonomy): Eukaryota > Viridiplantae > Streptophyta > Polypodiopsida > Polypodiales > Pteridaceae > Adiantum > Adiantum capillus-veneris. Next base: position 150,225,929 of record NC_140931.1, read on the forward strand.
GGATTGGAGAGCAAAGAATGCAAGTACAGATGGAATTATGCAACTTTTATTAGATTGTCTTTACTTCAAACATATCAATGCAAAATGGTCAAAGTTTGAAAAAGAGCCACAACACATTAAGATGGGTGTTATTTTGGATGATATTAATTCATTCTCCATATATTTAAGTAAATGGTGTACGGGTACCATCATAGCATAGCTCTCCAATGACCAACAAAATTATCAATACAGAGAGATGAGCTACCCGGCTAGGGCATGGAAACACTCACACGATTAGTGACCCAATCATGGAAACACGAATGGTGACTCTATGAGGTGAGCTTCTTGGCCTATGGAGGAGCTAAGCCACAATGATTGGCAATCTCCACATCCACTTCCCTTCACCTCCAATCAACCCAATCACACACACTAAAGATTGCAAGACACACACAACACTAATCCTATCATGCAACACACTAATCACAAGCACACACACATAGATCTATCGAGCACCACACTCCAATCAAACCTACATGCACATAAGAAAAAGAGGGGAATCACACAAGATTAGAGAGGGATAGTGAAAGAGAATTTAGCATTGATTAGTGTTAACCAAGTCACATGAGCAAGGAGAAGCTCAAGGACTCCATAGACACACTTCATGAGCTCCCCCCAAAAAGTGGTCTCAATAAGTGAGCTTGAGAACCCTAATTTCTTTTACACACTGCCTTATATACCTAGGGTAAAATATGCAATATCTGGATGCCCAAGGCCTTTAGGGCTCCACCACTTACTGAATCTGCAACTTAGGCACACTAATTGACCTGTTCTAGTTTGGAACTCCCATTGAGCCCGTAACACATAAAAATATTCCAATTGCTTGAAATAAATCGGGAATTTACAATACATGACCATTTTGGAAAAATGTGAAAAATGTGTAACTCCAATCTTTACTGCTTCTTCACGTTGATCTTTAATGTGCATCCGTAAGGCTTGGGCCTTTAGCATCTTCTATTAACTGACGTCGAATCAGTTAACTTTTCCCCCTTCCAATTTTAGTGCCCGTTCTCAAGCACTGTTGAAAAGTGTTCGTGGAGGTTGTGGAAGGTTTTTGATTGGTTGTTGATGAGCTGATCGTCTTCATTTGTCATTGAATTTGTTGATGAGGTTCAAGTTGCTACAACATCTTGATTGGTCCAAATATGTCTGATGTGAGAGATGATGCTGCATTTGTCCGTTGTAATAGCATAATGATGAGGCGGTTATTTATTAATGAAAAGTATGTACAAGGGAAAATGAAGAGGTTCTAAATTAGGATCTAATACCTCGATGACCAAAGGGAAAAAACCCAGTGGGAAAAGAGTGCCTTTGAGATATGCGTATTATTGGAGTACTTATTAGAATGGAAAATATTAATAAAGTACTCAAGGGATTATTTGTTGATAGATATGGAATTAAAAAGACAAAAAATATGAGAGGATAGCATGATGGAACATTGGTTTTCCTAGTGTAGTCCACTCAAGTGCATAGGTGGAAGCAAAAAAGAGTGTCTAATGCATATGTCCAATGGTGGGACATCCTATATGCATACACAGAAATGCATGGAAAACAATATGCTGTGCAAGAAAGATTTTGAGGGGTTCTTCAGAAAGATGGTGTAGCTATAAAACATATGACATGGCTTTCCAAGCTGGCACCCCTTTAAGAATGATTTTTGTTTTCAAGGATATGTGCTCTCATCTTACTATGCACTGTGCGTGAGTGTTGGACTCTATGACACTCCACCAATTGTAAGTTAATAAACTTTGACTCTTATGCTCATATCATCCACCATGAGAGACACAACTTAGATATGCTCAACTCTTTCAGTTTGAGTGTAAGACTAATACTACGACTAGTAGCACAGAGTTTATTACGACTTGAAGCTTTGGGACTAATGCTTTGCTCATTATATGGCTCAACGACCCGACTCTGACTATGCCAAAGAGTGTTTTTTGCACCCTGGAAACTTGAATTTCTTATGCTTACTACAAACATTTCTTCAGGTAAAAGTAAGCTTGAATCCTCAAATAGAGGATTAGTGAAGTACCAAGTCGGCATTGAATGTTTCTTTTGCCATACCTGTTTTATCATCTTTGAATCTGCATTCACGTTGGTTGGGTTGTCCTTCTTTGACTGTGAAGACTCCATTATCTGTTTGATTTTCCAATTAGGCTCATTGATATGAGTCTTTAATGTTGTTGTAGGCCTCTATTGGTTGTCAGCATCTGGCTTTTGATTTGGTTCATTGGAAGACTTAGGAATCCAAATTGTTTGAGGACCTTTGTAACTCCTTTGTTGACTTTGCTTTGCTCTAGGTCTTGTTGAGTTCTTGAGATCTTCATGCATGTCTGGTGTAGTTGTAGTTGTCTTGTGGCTGACTGGTAGCCAAAACTTTGTGTTACCTTTGTAGAATCCTTGTCTAAGAGGAAGATTCTTTGAGATCCACCTTTGTTCTGTATCCTCTTGAGAGTTGTGGTAGACTTTAGCATCTTTTGATGTGGTTCTGTTGTATACCTTCTTCTTAGGTATCCTAGGATATTGTCAAGGTTGATACCTTGTGGGCATTCTTTCTTGGGAGGGACTTGAAGTTACTCCATATGCCCTTACCTGAGGTTTTGGTACCCATATTTGTCTGTTACCTCCATAGTACTCCTGTTCTTTTAAGCTCCATTGTGATGCTATCCATCCCATGTGTTTGTTTTTATGTGTTGATTTCATGTCCTTAATCCAAAGCAGATCATTGACTTTGACTAAACTACTTGGAACAAATACTTGCTTGACTATCTTTTGCTTTCTTGAGTACTTTAGCTGAAATATCTTTGCTTTTTTGGGTGTCTCCTGAGAGGTTTTAGTTGGGTCAACAATTGACTTGAAGTTTTGAAATCCTGACTTGCTTGAAGAAGTTGATCCATGAGGGTTCTTTGATGTAGAGGCATATGCTATCACACCTTCTTTGCCATTCTTGTGACTTTTGCAACTCTGAATCTAGCATTAATGGTACTTGTAAATGTTGCTTGCTACCACTTGGAAAAGAAAGTAATAGCATTATGTCTTCTTTGTATGCTCCATACTGGTCTAACCATTGATGTCCAAGGATGACATCTGAAAGCATTTCCTTTGAAGGCTTCACCTGAAACTTTACTTGCTCTTCATGTTGTTGGATGTTAAGAAAAGAAACCATCTCTTCTTGACTTGTAGCCTTACCCATGATTTCTCTGTTACCTGGCTTGCCTTGAGTTATCTCTAGAATGCTTTGGATGTTGTCTGCAACCATATTGCACTTTGCTTCTTTATCCAGTAGAGCATTCCATCTAACACTTTATCCATTTAAACTACTGAGGACTATAGCTATCTCATTGTTGGTTCTATTGAAGGTCTATGTCTTGCATTTGTCACGGTCTCATCTTGATCTAAATATGTCTCTATGGAGGGTGGCTTGAGACTCTGTTTTCCAATCTGACTTTCATCAGCTAATTTAGCTGGCAATGTCTGGATCTTTGGACTTCCTATTGCTTCCTAGGTGTCTGTAATTTTGATCTTCTTTACTTCTTGTCTCGGTGGCATTCTCTGCTCTTTTTGATATGCACTTGTTGTTGCTTGATCTACTTCTAGCTCTTTTGAAGTTCTATTCAATGGAGATGAATCATCTTCAATAAGACCTCCTTTGATATCAGTCTCCATTTTAACTGTTCTTGAGGACTTTGTGATGTCGTCCGCGAGTGACTAGTCTTGGTTATGTTTGAAGGCTACATCTTGTTTGCATTCTGTATCTCTAAGATCTTTTGGGCCATCGGCATTCCCACTATGATGTTATCTATAAGATCTTTTGCTATGGTGATATGTGGACCTATTTGAATGGCGGTGGAGATGATTCCCTAGCATGCTGCTCGTTTGTTTCCTGATATGCTAATAGATTCAAGAGCATCTTTCAGCTGTGGTTGGCCATATTTTTTCCAAGTGCAAAAAGACATGAGGTTCTTGTCTAGCTGAAAATCTAGCTTTACTTCACTTGATAGCTTTTCTTCGTGTTCATTAGTAATGTTGCACTTGATCGTCTTAGGATTCGTGTCTGAATTGATTGCTTTTGCTATGGCAGTGTCCTTTGGTTGAGCTTTATCTGCATTTTCTTTGTTTTGAACACCTGCTTCAATTGATGTTGACTCCATTGGCTGTTATATTGCACCTTTTGATTGCAATTGTTGTGAATTGTCTGCCTGCATTTGAGTAACCTTTGATCTTAGAAGATCCACTATACTTTCTGGCAGAATCTCTCTTTGGAGGAGATTTTGGTGGTGACCTTTGTGTAGCTTTCTGGACTTTAGCTTCTATTGAATTTGGCTTTTTTGTCACCTATTCTGGCATCTTGGGGCTTTGCATCATCTTCAATAGTCTTTTAGTCATACCATCCATAGGGGTTTGTACAAGGTCATGATCTTGCTGATATTTGTTACCCTGTGCATCTTGATATGCATATGTGAGCTTGGTCACATGAAATTTCTTAAACACTATTGGATTTGTTGGCTTTTGACTATGACTTGTGGAGATCAGTTGAAACTTGTGTCTCTGATGATCTTCATACAAGCATTTATCGTTTCCAACAACCATATAATCTTTCAATCGTTTTTGCTTTGAAGGGGTCTATTGGCTAGAGGCTCTAGGGGTTCTAACTGACATTGTGGTTCCTGGTACAAGAGCTGAGCTTGATGGATTTGTAGCTCCCCCCTTCCTACGGTGATCACTATAGCCTGCTCCATTATGAGATTTCAAAACTGTTTGGCTCTGGTGTAGTCTTACCTTTTGGGATTATGAAGACACACTTTGGGTAGCATTGTTGATGTTTGGCATCTGTAAACCTTCTGCATGGTTTTATATGTATCTCCATGAAACATGACAAATTATTCCCCAAGTCAAGTTGTATTTAGCATTATCTTTGCCCTGATATTGTCTGTCCCATGGGTCTCCTATGATATGAGCTTGTGTGTTTTCAGGACCCAAGGCATCGTAGATCTTAGACTCTCATCTATATCCACGACTTTTTTGATCAAAGTTTATGCTCGTTTGACACAACGTCGAAGATTGATTTTTAATGGAGGAGAGTTTGGATTTGAACAAATTTTTGGGTTCACTCGGGTAATATCCTTCAGCTCTAGAGAGGATGGAATATAATAGATTCTTTTTTTTGAAACGAGCCATTCTTTCTCTCTATCATTGGACGTTCTTCTATGAGCTGGTATGTTGGCCATTCAAACATTGGTTGATCCTTTTTGTACAGCTGCCCTCTTTGGTCTACATAGTGTGCATATGAGTTATGTGTACCATACAAAGCTAACATCATGCGCTTTGATATGTCCTTTAGACTTGTGAATGATTGCACACTTGTGGCAGTGGATGCAGAATCATTTGCAAACCTAACAGTCTTTTCAACATTCGATGATATTTGGACACCTTGACCAAATTCATGCAGGAATTTGTTGTTCAAAGAATCAATTCTAAGCTTGTCAGGTGCCTGTGCATCTTTATGATGATTTTGAACTTGCAGTGCTTTTTCTAGTGCTTCTATTGGTAATACAGAATCATCTGATTGCATTAAAAGTGATGAGTTAGATGTAATTACATCGAGATTTGCATTTCCAATTTGCTCTGTACCCTACTTGGCAGTTGATGTGTCCCTGTTGTCTGGATTCCTTGGAAAATCTTCAGAAAAATTTCCACCCTTTTCGTCCTCAATCTGAGCAATACGCCATGACTGATGGTATTTCATTTGGTTCTGTCATGTCAAGCTCTAGTTGAGAAGTTTCTTCTTTTATGCTGACCAAGTTGTCGGCATCTTCTTTCAAAACACTAAGCATCAACTTGTAGAATGCTCCATCCTGACCTTTGTACCGTCTTTGGCTTGATTCTTCAATTAGACTGACTTTTATTGGTTGATCTGTTGGATCTTGCAATTCTGCTATAGATCTGACCACTATAATCCATGTACAATGACCCTGATTGCATATGCACCAAATGCATGTTTTGCTGGCTTGTGCAGATTTTTTGGGTAAACACTTGGGTTGACTTTCTGAACTTCTATCTGCACTTCCTCTTTAAGCTTGCAATACCTGGCTCCACTGAAGTCTGTGAACACCTAGGAGTTCTCTAGATTTGGCTTTACTCTGATCAATAGGATCTTGGCTCCTGTGTTGCTTTTGCTGCTCATCAAGTATCTATGGCATTCTGAATTTGCATATAAGACAATCTCCTTTGTAGCCATATAGTTGTAGAATCTGCTTTGTTAAACTTGTACCTGTGTTGCTACTGCTATTGGCTTGCTCTATTGTACTTGAAAATCTCGGCTCGACATGAGTCCATGCTAGCTTAATCTATAAAAACTGTCTCTTAGCAGATCTTGGTGTTGATTAGCAGGATTCCTCCTGCTCGAGTTTAATAAGACTGTTTTAGCCAAAGAAATTTTGCAGTTGACTGCTCTTAGACTCACAAGAGTTGATTAACTCTAGCTCTACAGTGTCAAAATTGATTACAGCCTTTGAGATGATGAAAATCTGGGCTCTGAATAGCCCAATCCGCAATCCACCGTGATTTGTGCCCCTATTCATCCGATTAGATACTCAATCTGCAATGCAATTATTGCACTAGCCAATTTCTAGCGTGCAAAATTTTGAAACTTGTCTGCCGCTCAAACGGCTTTGAGTTGGTCTCTTTTTTCGCTCTTTTTGGCTGATCTGGTTTGCTTCTTCTCGATTTGCTTGCTTTGCGTGTGTGAATCTCTCGACAGTGTGTTTTTTGCTTTTTTGCCTCTTTCGAGAACTCTCTTTTTATTTCTATTATGTTTTGTGAAGTTTTGATTTTTTTAAATTTTGTGATTTTTTTTGGTAAGTTTAATTTTTTGGGAATTTTGTAATTTTTATGAATTTTTTGATTTATAATGATTTATAATGGATTTTTAAAGCTTTTTTATGAATTTTCTATATTTTTTTGTGAATTATTTGTGATATTTTTGATTTTTTTATGGTTTTTCTATAAGGTTTTTATTTTTTATAAGTTTTCTGGTGAGTTTCTATTTTTTTGTAATTTTTAAAACCTTTTTATTAAAAATTTTAATGGAATTTTGGCTTTTTATTGTTTTTGTGATTTTTAAAACTTTTTGTGTGATTTTTTAATTTTCATTTTGATTATTTTGATTATTTATTGAAATTAACTTTAAAAAAAAGAAAACTTTACCTGTGACTTACCAGGAATCTGCTGACGATGGCAGCAGCGTGAAGGAGGGGTGTTGACCTGCAACGAGTCGTGCGTGAAAACGGGGGAGAGGGTTGCAGCTGGTGGCCCGCGTGACGCTGACAGTCGCAGAGGGGGAGGGTACAAGACGAAGACAGCAGCGGGGAGTGAGAGTGAGGGTGTGTGTGTGTGTGTGTGTGTGGGGTGTGTTCATTCCACGTGGCAACTGGCAGAGAGCGAGGGTATATGAGTCACGACAGTGGGGAGTGAAAGCAAGGTAAACGGCAGTAGCGGGCAGATGGAGTGTGGGAGAAAGTTAGAGAGAGAGGGGGTGTGTGTGAGTGTGGGGTGTGTTTACGCGCCACAAAGAGAGAGAGAGAGAGAGAGAGAGAGAGAGAGAGAGAGAGAGAGAGAGAGAGAGAGAGAGGCCGACAGCAGTCAGAGGAAGAAGAAGAAGAAGATTATTTTAACATCGTAGGAAACTATCCCAAGAGACTGTAAAGATCTATCCGACGAGGATTGTTGAGAGAGAGACACGATACAAGTGGGAGAGCGTTCATGCCCCGAAAGGCAGTGCTCGGGAAAAGACGGGTTCTCTTTATCCAAAGCCGCTCAAATTTTGACCGTCGAGTCCGTGCAACCGTTGAAATTTGTGGGAACGTGCGTCTAAGCTCAAGATCAGCCGGGGATGCTCGTCGAAGCAAATTTTTTAATTTCTAGAATTTTCAAATGCTCGAAAATGCCAAATTTAGTCCGAAAATTAGCCAAAAACACTAAAATTCACCCAAAAATCCAAAAAAAATCACCAAAAAAATCCCAAAAATTCTTAAAATCTTAAAAAATCATCGGCAATCCCAATCAAACATTTTTGACATGCATAAGTACACCAAAAATAGCAGTTTTTATAAAAAATACGAATTACAACAAAATCAACAGCCCGACCTCCGGAAATAGCGAAACGCACAAAACTCGACCAAGGAGGACACAAATGCGCTCAAAACAATGTGTAATTATGCACACAAAATAGCTCGTCAAGATCGCAAGATATCAAAGTTTTACGGAATTAAGCAAAAATTAATGTAAAATTAGCAAAGAATTGCCAAAAAATCGTTTACAAACATTCCTTGGTGGCTCAACCCATACATCTCGCTGGAGTGAAAAGCCTCACTTCTCATCTGCCAAAAACAACATAGAGATTTTTTTGAAAATTCTCCACACATAGGATTAGCCTCATCACTACATCACACGGGCATGCTCAAATGGGATCAATGGTGGAGGAGAAAAATGCGGGGCGCGTCAATCATGGACCCTCAGATCTGACGTTGCCCCGAATTTACTAGTTTGCCCAAATTTACAAATTTGGCCCGAATTTACTAATCGGCCCACATTTACAATATGACATACTTGAATCCCCTATATTTCAACGTACGCATGAGGGCGTACTGGTTAGTGCACATGGCTCATGGTGGGGAGATTGGGTGTTCAAGAAATGGGGTGTGGATTGACCTGAATTTACAAGCCTACCCAAATTTACTTTTCTCCTTGGACTTACCAAATGCCCCAAATTTACAAATGTGCATCTGCCGGCCCAAATCACCCCAGCCGTCGATCCCATTTGAGCATGCCCATGCGAGATAGTGTGGAGGGGGGACTAGTGTAGCCAAATCAAATCACAATAATCACATCGATTCAATTGCCAAATAATTTCATCCATAAAATCCAAACTAGGCAATTAAAATCGGCAAAATTAGGTAAAAAATTGATGCATTTTGAGTGTGTAAATCCTTGTTTTGAGCTAAAACATACATCAATTAACCATTACACACATCAAAGATGCAATCAAACATTGAATCAATCATGCCCATTAAGCACTTTTTAGGCGCGCGTGCGCGCACACACACACACACACACACACACACACACACACACACACAAATAATTGGCAGTTTTTACCAATTTTTAGGTGCGCATACAAAAGGGTTAATCTTATCAAAATTGCAATTTGATTTCACAAATCTCTAGTTGGGCATGGCCACAACACAAATCAATCATCAAAATTGAAAAATCATTAAGCACACATTGATTTTTAGGTGCGCAATCAAAGGCAAAATAGTACACACATACCTAAAATTATGCATACACACACACTCAATTAGAATGTGCACACACTTGATTTCAGTGCACACATACTTGCAATTCACCATTTAAGCATGCAATTAGATCAATTAGACACACAATTAGCAATGTACATTCAACAATTAGCGATTGAACTTGTCAATTTCATACGCCTCCAAATCTGGAAAATTTTTCGGCAATACGATGGCATGAAAATGAACATTTCAAAAAAATTCAAAGCATAACATAGCATTGACATGGCATTGTAATTAACATAACATCGACATGGCATTGGTATGGTGTTAATTCGCATAGCATATCATAGCATAGACATGGTGTTAATTAGCATAGCATAACATATCATCATCATGGCATCTCTACTCATCTCTACACATGTTTAGATTCTAGAGAGGTTGAGAAGACCACCTTGTTTACCTTTCCAATGAAGATCGGTTGAACGGTTGAAAGCTCCAATCCTTAGTAGAAAATTAGTGTAAGTTAGAAAAAAATAGTGAAATTAGCAAGGGGATAGTGTGAAATTAGAGTGTGTAGGCACAATTGGCAAAATATGGTTACAACTTAGGGAAAAATGAACACATTGCTTCATGCACACATATCCAAAATCCACAAAACCATAAACACACAAGTGAAATTAGTGAGAAAACACATCCGATTATGCCACAACTACACTAGTGTAGGCCATCATCCCCGGCAACGGCGCCAAATGTTGGGAATACCATCGTAGCATAGCTCCAATGACCAACAAAATTATCAATACGGAGAGATGAGCTACCCGGCTAGGGCATGGAAACACTCACACGATTAGAAAGGGATTAACCACTGATTAGTTAATATCTAGCTAATCAAAGCATCATTATCAATCACAAGAATTATGAGAGAGGCATAGTGAAAGAGAATTAAGCATTGATTAGTGTTAACCAAGTCACATGAACAAGGAGAAGATCAAGATTAGAGAGGGATTAACCACTAATTAGTTAATATCTATCTAATCAAAGAATCATTATCAATCACAAGAATTATGAGAGCGGCATAGTGAAAGAGAATTAAGCATTGATTAGTGTTAACCAAGTCACATGAACAAGGAGAAGATCAAGATTAGAGAGGGATTAACCACTAATTAGTTAATATCTAGCTAATCAAAGCATCATTATCAATCACAAGAATTATGAGAGAGGCATAGTGAAAGAGAATTAAGCATTGATTAGTGTTAACCAAGGAATTAAGCATTGATTAGTGTTAACCAAGTCACATGAACAAGGAGAAGATCAAGGACTCCATAGCCACACACCTCATGAGCTCTCCCCAAAGAGTGGTCTCAACAAATGAGTTTGAGAACCCTAATTTCTTTTACACACTGTCTTATATACCTAGGGTAAAATAAGCAATGTCTGGGTGCCCGAGGCCTTTAGGTCTCCACCACTTAATGAACCTATAACCTAAGCACACTAACTGACCTCTTCTTTACAGCTTGGAACTCCCATTGAGCCCATAACACATTAAAAATATTACGATGGCTTGAAATAAATCAAGAATTTACAATACATGACCATTTTGTGAAAATGTGAAAAATGTGTGACTCCAATCGTTACTGCTTCTTTATGTTGATCTTTGATGTGAATCCGTAAGGCTCGGACCTTTAGCATCTTCTATTAACTGATGTCGACTCAGTTAGCAAAGAGCACCTAATTTTGTCTCTCATAATCCCCAAAAAATGCCAAGCTAAAAACATTGATGTATATTTGACACCTCCAATTGACAATTTCTAAGAATTGTGAAAAGGTATAGACGTACTTGATATGTAAAACAAGAAGATGAAAAAATATTTAAAGTTATTGGAATTCTAGCATGTTCTATACACTTCCATGGCTACGAATTTAGTGCAGGTATTGATTTGTGATTAAGCAATACATATGGATATTTTTTTATTTTAATTCAATGCTGTGCACTTATGATAAGTGTTCTATTATGGGTGCAAGGTGCTTAACTAAGGGTTATAAAACTTGTCCCCTTTGTGATTGATTGAAATCGATCTATGTATAGTAAGCATCTCAAAAATATATATACCTTTGACATAGATGATTCTTGCTAGAAGATTGTATACTACATTGTAGCACACAAGCTAAACATTGTAAAGGAAACATCAAGTATGGATGATTTCTAGTACGGATGATATGTATGGATATGTACCAAAATTGTACCAGAGGGCCCATCATCAATCCAAAGTCAGAGCTTACAAGCAACGAAGATTATGAACGACATTGAAAACGACCCACTATAGCTCCCTCTATCTCTATATGGTTTTGTTTAAAGTATTGAAAGGGTTTGAAGATTTGTCATCTTCTTCATCATATGGAGATATTCAAGAGTTTAGGTCACTTTATTGGAAACATCTTGTTGGTTTGAAGGAGCAAAGAACGACTTAAAAGAGAAAAATTACAACCACAACTTGTGGCCCCATGTCGATGAATCCTTTGATGAGATTAACACAATCAATTTCAAAACACAATCTATCTGCATACCCATAAGATACGACACCGCATTGAAAAACAAATTCACCATGGTTGAGGCGACCCTTTCAAACTTAAAGACACATGACTAGCATAATTTTATCAAGGTAACCCATGCTTTTTTATCGTAACAAGTTGTTGTTTTAACTAAATGGTAAGTAGCTTGATTGTAAATTGATAAATGTAGCACATTCTCCCCCTTGTTATTGATAGTTTCTTAACGATTGGTTTTTGGAATGTTATCTATCGTTTGAAGGAGTTAGACATACTATTGCACATGTGTATATACATATTTTTAATAAATGTTTAACACAATGTCCATGTTTTTTAATAGATGGATCACATCTAAGAATATTGATATGAGTTCAATAGCACGAAAGAAAAGGGAGTGCATTGAGCTTCTGTTCTTGGCAGACAAGGAGCTGTCAATACTATTTTTTCAACATTCAAGTTCATGTACTTATCCATATGGTGGATGAGATAGATATTGCAAGCATTGTTAGTACTCGCTAATTTTTTTGGATTGAGAGATTCATGAGAGTTTTGAGGAGGTTTGTTTGCCAAAGAGCACAACTTGAGGGTTCCATGGCTAAAGGATAGGTGCTTGGAAAGTGCATGTACTATCTTTTCCAGTACCTTGAACATGTTGATGAGGATGCTCCCCACACATGGCCAATAGAAGAGTTTCTTTTAATTTTAGATGAAGTGTTATATGGCAAGGGCATTCCTCACAAGGTCTCAACCACCATAGAATGCTTGAACATGTCTATGTTTTTTATTTATGACTCACAATGTATTGAAAAATTTATGGAAGAGTACAAGAAAATTTGCGATCCACAAAGAAGATAAAGAGGTGGCAAATCTATCAAAATTGAACCTCTATTTAATCTTTCATGGTTATCTAACCGTATCAAAGATAGAATTTAAAGAGAAAATGACATCAATAATGAGTAGAGAGAGATGGATTTGGTTGTGATAGAGAAGTAACAGTTCTTCTATTCAATATGTATGTTTGTCAAGTTGTATAGATTTTGAGTATTCTTGCTTCAAGTTTATATACACAATTTTTACACTTTTAGTTAGGTACGTGCATATAGCAACATGTGGGCCTATGGACAACACCTTTGCATTGACCAAATTGATAAGTGACACTAGATTCAAAATTCTTGCATTGTTTTATCTTTTATGGAGACAGGTCTGATGCAGGGCTTATGGTGGTCAGCCTGATGAATAATTGGTATTTTTGAACTACATTTTAGTGTTTGCAAGTGGGTAATATAAACGTATAGATAAACAAAAAAAATTGACACCCCTAGCTTATAAGTTTCTTCTATAGTACTATTGATGTCTAATATTAAGAGATTGTATTGGGGGCTGATTAGTTTTGTAATGAGTACAAAGAAGCTGGATCCACAATGATTGTCAATGAGACAAGATGCATTCAGTTCTTGGGCAGTTAATTCTTCAAAACCATTACGAAAAGCATAGGAACAATATATTCTACTAGAAAATTGCAAGAAAGCCTTCTTCTACCCCCCCTCCCCCCTCCCCCCCTTCCCCAAATTCTTTCTATCCATGGAGGTAAGTTGTGCATGTCAATCCTTGAGAGTGTCGGATATTTGATACCACCAATGAGGCTTGGATCTCAAAAGAGGCAATCACATCCCCTCATACCCTTAGCACATGATAACTACTCTAAATGAGGAAGAGAGAAACAATGATAAAATGGATGAGAAGATGAAGGATCTTGTCTTAAAGTTGGACACAATTTCTACACGATCCCATTCCCTCACATCATTAGCATGACGACTACTGTAATGAGGAAGAGAGTGGCAGTGATGCAATGGATGATGAGACGGAGGATCTTGCCTTAGAGTTGAAAATTGAGCCTTCAATAGAGCCACAACCATCGATTGGTTTACCACCCAGTCTTAATCGCAACGAAGACTTGACAATTGAAGAGCTTCAAAAAGAAATAAAGAACAACAAAGAGATTGAATTGATAATTGATAAGGCCAAGGCATTGTATCAAGTATATGTTTCCAAAGTCATTTTTTATTACAATAGAAACTACGTCTTAAATTCCTAAAATGGACATTAGATGTTTCCATTTCTTCAACAATACCACAATGATTGACTAATGATCTCCTATAGATCCTTTTGAGTGCAACGAATATCTTGTGCATGAAGTTGTAAACTTTTGTATACGTCTATATTGGCAAGCATAACAAGTTGAACCAGGCCTAATTTTTGAAGGCTTCGACGCCCTTCGGAGGCACTTTTATCCTTCAGTGAAGGGCAAAAATATTTTTACCTTTCAAAAGAAGGATAGAATATTGAAAAATCTTTGAGTAGCCCTTCTAATTTTGGCCTAAACATAGCTTAATGAAGGATAGGTAAAAATTTACCCTTCAAATGAATGATTAGGGCCACCCTTCAAAAATGAGCCCTAACAACCTTTCAAAAGAAGATATCCAATTAGAAGAGAAGTTGGAAAGTAGTTAGTTGAAGTGGCACGTGCAATTTTTTATTTTTATTTTTTAATAGCAAAACTCACAATTGTGAGTGAATTATATTGAGCAGCCGAAAAAATTACAAGGTTTTGTCATGCTCATGTTAAGCCATGACAACATCCAGGAATCATAATTACAACGGCTATAAGGGTAGCCACTCCCACCGATGGCCAAGGTTTGCCCCCGGTATTCCGTCTGCTTACAACAAGGCACAAGTAGTCCTAGACCAGTCCTCCGAGTGATGCTTGCGCCCGAGTGCCCATATTAGCACTTTGATTTCCTGTATAATTTCTGCGAAGCTTGCCACCTCAAATCCTCCTTCAAACACACGGCGGTTCCTTGTTTGCCATACATTATGAAAGAAGAAGTATCTGACAATCTGAGTGCTGACGAGGAGTGCAAGACTACCTGAGTTTTTACCTCCAAAGCATAGGTCAGTCTTGAAAAATCTAATTTTCCATGTTCTCTGGACCCACTTGCATACTTTCCCTGTGAGGCCTTTTATACCTGGGCAGTCCATGAACAGGTGGGTCAGATCTTCACTAGTCAACCTGCACCCCAAGCATCGATCTGACCCAATCTCTCTCTCCTGGACGTGCAAATATTAAAACATAGGCAACTAACCTATGGAGGAATATAAGGATGGTGGGCTTCAAAGAGCTATCCAAAGCATCAGCCATTCATGCTATTATCTCACTTCATGTGGCTTGGGATTCGTGTGCATTTTGAAGTTTTAGGTTTTGGGTGTTGAAGAGGAGGTGATAACACCATCTTGATGATAGCGTCCTTGCTTCAATTCTCTGTGGATGGATTTTCATTGCTCTTGCCGATTAACTACATCATTCCCAGATGATGGCATGGGATGTTGAGCAAGCAAAAGAAAGGGGAATCCGATGATCGTCTGTATATTCGCATGGAATTTGGAGAATGTCCCAAGAGGCAGAGAACAAAGAGAATTTCGATGTCGAGTGAGCAAAACAAAGGGGATGGTTGTGTGTATTTCTGCATGGATTTGGAGTACGTCTCAAGAGACTTGTTACCATATATGTGGTAGTACGTGATGTGCGTGAACACACTTAAGACCGTCGAGACACCCTTTCTCTCACTAAGAGGTTTTTCCCCCGTTGCATTGTATATAAACCCATAATCTACGGCTATCTTATCTTTTTGTTTATGCACTAAGAAATACAGTCTCTGTTGTGTGCCTTGAGCTTCTTCATCTTCTCCAAACTATGTGTGTATCCCTGCAATCCTAATTCCAACAAGACTTCCAATAGAATGCTACGAGTTATGGATGTCAAGTAAGAGCGCTTATCAAGGGGTGGACTCTGCACCTTCTCATGTTGTGTATGATCCAATTCGTAAGGGATGGAAGCTCAAAGTGGGAGAGAAGTTTGGAGTGGCATTGATGTTAGGCATGGTGGTTAATTTATTGGTATCATGTGGCATTGATAAAATTCATACTAGCATGATGTGAGGAGAGCAAGACGATTGTATGAATGCCAGACCATGGAGATCTTGAACATAGATGCAACATGTGAATATGTGTGACGGGACTGGTTAGTATGAGTATCTACTAACATAATATGGCGGAAGGGGGAGCCCTTTACACGTGTTGCAATCTGCGACCTGAAGGCTAAAGTCCAAAACTTTAGCCTTCAATAAACTTTAGGCTAAATTTTCAATAGTTCTTAGTCAAGAGTTAAATCTTTTGTTCTATTTAAACAAGCAGTTTATAATTATATTACAAGGGAGAATAGATTGCCGAATACAACAAGCATGCTACTGAACTTTCCCTTGAAGGAGTGGAAGTTAGCTATGTTAGCAAACATTGTGACATATTTTGAGAAATCCAAAGTATGTGGACTTATTTGGCATGTGTTTCGTAGAGAAGGGTCCCGAGGGGTTCATCTTTCAAAAATACATATAGCACGTGCATTCAAGAGGTATTTTTGAAATCTCTCTACACACACACACACACACACACACACACACACATTTCATCATGAATTAAAAGATCCCTCTTTAAATCTGTATTTTTTTTTTGATTTTCCATTTTTAAACCCCTGTTGTGCACGTAATTTTGTAACTTTTTCATACTTTTAAAACCCCTCCAAGTGAACTTACGTGCTACACTTACATATTTTTAGGTGGACCCATCGGGAGAACGGTAAAGGAAGTATTTCTTATATGGCATGTGGATTAAAATTTGCAACCTTGATGTGGGTTTCCACCGCTGCTAAAAAGCATTTAAAGCATGGCTATAGAAAATTTTGGTGGCAAAAAGATTAATGTTATGTTGAGAAGAGGATGGACAAGAGGAGGAGAAGAGGATACCTCCTAGGAATACTTCCAAGCAAACCTCCAAGATCTATCCAAGAAGTCTTGAACTCAAGAAGTAATACCGACCTACAACACTCGGGCGACATAGAGTGAAGGCTGTAATATACATTTACAACAGAAGTGTGGCATCATGTTGCCACTGCGCCAGCGGCGCCTACTGCTGCTCCGCCGCCGCCGCCACCGCTTTTTCGTTTTTTCTTCTTTCTCGCAGAGCTGGTGCCAGTGGCGGTGGTGGTGGAGACATTGACAGGAGCTCCAGCACCCATAGGCGCTGCAGGAGTATAAGGAGTAGTAGCAAGAGCGGGAGGAGCCGCCGCTCCATTAGTAATCTCGATCTGCACAAGGGAAGGAGCTGGCTGGTGGTAGCCTCCGTTCAGAGACTGCTGCGGTGGCGGCGGAGGGAGGAGCCCTGTGGAAGAAGGCGGCGGCGGCGCCGGAGAAACCGCCGCTATATTGGAGAGCAAATGAGCGGAGGTGGGGTAGCTAAATTGGGAGGTGGACGTGGGAGGTGGTGGTAGGTCGAGGGAGCCATCGATGCAGCTGGCACATTTCTTCTCCACCCAGCCTTCGAAATCGTAGTCGAGGTTGCCGGCTCGGTGGCGGCCGTTGCAGAGGCGGGCCAGCAGCCCTGCCAGCAGGCCCAGCACCGCGATCACTACCACCACCACAAACAGCGCTCCCCACGATCCATTCGAGTACTTGTGCTCCTCCACCACCTTTTCCACCCTCCTTCCCCCTATATTCGACCATATTCACACTTGTTACCAAACTTGTTACTATATTTGAGTGCATCACCAAAACCACTTTTCCCAAGACAAATGGACACAATGAAAATTTTTTAAGCTTTTGGTGCAAAATTCGAAGGATTAGCCAATGTTTACACTAAAACATGGAAGATTTCAAAGGATTAGCTAGTATTTATGCTAAAACGTGTGCCAAAATTCGAAGGATTAGTCAATATTTACACTAAAACGTGTACAATTTTGTCCGTTTCTCTCTCGATTGGCTTGAATCTAGCATGGATATGGGAATTTTAGCCAGCTAAAGGTCGAGGTTTTATGAACATGTTAGTGTATAGTTTCTCCCCATGACTTGTAACACACTCTGTCAAACCCTCTCTCAATACATATTGACAATGACCTCACCTTCACAAGAGTGAACATATTGCATCACAAGAAGCACTAGTGCTCCCCTTATCCCCATTTGCATCAGACACTTGATCAATCTTTCACCTCTGCATGCGGTACACCGATGGCCACTTCATCACCATGAGTCGAGCACCGCCACACCATGACTTCAAAAGTAAAGGCTTATCAAGCTTGATATGGTAAGGTATAGATTTAGAGCTCGCGTGAAGACCAAGCACTCCTCACAATGCAACCTTTTACTTGACAAAGCATGGATACCTAATAATGCACTCCACACAAGAAGCATCATTTGCCAC
Organism: Adiantum capillus-veneris; assembly: GCF_014529385.1. Taxonomy (NCBI): domain Eukaryota; kingdom Viridiplantae; phylum Streptophyta; class Polypodiopsida; order Polypodiales; family Pteridaceae; genus Adiantum; species Adiantum capillus-veneris. Next base: position 150,244,111 of record NC_140931.1, read on the forward strand.
CCAACAAGGCACCTAAATGTTATGAATAAAATAGAGTCACTAAAGTTGTAGAAAAGGAAAAGCATGAGACGACTTGACCTTTATAGCTAGCAAAAACATCAACATTCTCAACTTTTCCATGTATGGAGTATCGAGATATATTTTATGCTTCCCTCAAACACTCCATTCAAGTTACCACAATCATTACATTTGTAATCATGCTAGCTAACCATGCATTTTATTTCAAGAAAATTACAGGTTTACATTAACCAAAGGGGTTTTAAAAATCACTTTTGCACCAAAAAAAAGTACAAGTTTTAAAGGAAGAGGGGTCATTTAATCGATGAAAATATCCATGTCAAGAGGCATTATTTAAATGCAAGTTGAACATACGTAATATAAAGGGTTTTCTAATAGTGGAGGCTTCAAGTATCAAAAAGGTTGTCTCAAACTTAGCTAGCGTAGCCCCTTACTAACAGGTTATTATGTCATAATAACTAATATCTAATTCTCTTAAATGATTTTCTCATGTTAAACTGATCATTTAATATGGGGAAGTACCAGGGGAGAAAAAGCTAGAGTATTGGTTAAGTTCGTAGACTGGCCACAATAGGGATCCAAAGGGGGGGCCATCTGCAAAAGAGCAATGTGCAAAAATGGGCTTTAAAGACCCTTAGGTTCAACCCATTAAGACTTCCAAAATGCTAAGGTTCCAAAAATTCAAAGGTTGTGTCCAATGGTAGCCAACCATGCTAGCAAAGAGTTGCATTGCTCGTGGAAGCACTATTAAATAAAATTCTTATTTCCTAACACACATAAAAACTTTTTTGGATATCTCCACACGAAAATGGCTAAAAGCATGATATTTAGGTGGTAGAGGAATCCACCTTAAAATGTGTAATTGTAGCATGTGATTCATCAAGAAGGATTTTATTTCAAGAAAATTACAGATTTACATTAACCAAAGAGATTTTAAAAATCACTTTTGTAAAAAAAAAAGCACAAGTTTTAAAGGAAGAGGGGTCATTTAATCGATGAAAATATACATGTCAAGAGAGATTATTTAAATGCAAGTTGAACATATGAAATATAAAGAGTTTTCTAATAGTGGAGGCTCCGAGTATCAAAAAGGTTGTCTCAAACTTAGCTAGCGTAGCCCCTTACTAACAAGTTATTATGTCATAATAACTAATATCTACTTCTATTAAATGATTTTCTCATGTTAAACTGATCATTTAATATGGGGAAGTACTAGGGGAGAAAAAGCTAGAGGGGTGGATGCATGAATAGGTGGAACCAAAACCCTGTCCCGGACAGAGGTTTTATAACCGGTACATAAAACCATTTATATTAGTTCAATTCGATATATTCTTTTGAACAGATTTTTAATTAAATATAGAATTTCCATAGCTTTTTGTTAAATATAGAAGACGGCTCTGTACCTCTTAACTATGCACGTCAGCCAGCTCTTTACACCATTACTATTTTCACACCTCTCTTTCAATTATAGAAGACGACTTTGTAGCTCTTAACTATGCACGTCAGCCAGCTCTTTGTCTTCCCGCTCTCTCGTTTTCCTGTCTCTCCTAACTCTCTGTGTAGGAGCACAGATTGTTATGTTACTTTGTAGGCCTATCACACATCTATTGTTGTCATATACTGCTCTTGCTCTCTGTAGGCCTATCACCTCACTCAATCTCTCCCTCTCTAGCATGGAGCAAGAATCTCACACTGTATGTGACTGCTCTCAGCCTCACTGTGAACTGTGTGCTAGGTATGTTGTTGATGCGGTCAAGGAATATCATGCTAGGAGAAATAGGGATCAGTGTGCTAAGAACAAGCTTGATCATATAGCACGTGAGGAAGATAATGATCAAAATGGTGCTGATGATGCAAAGCGTCAAAGACTTTGCAATGACCTTGTTATGCTCTTCAATCGGCGTACAAAGGCCCTCGATGTTGCATCACGCTCAGATATTTTGTGCAAGTTTGTCAATCATCCTTCTCTTGGAGACCTTGAAATGCTCAGGGCACAAACAATCTTCGTTGAAGCCATACGCAACACAATAGATGCAATCAAATTACCCAAGAGCAGATAGGAGCTCTTTCTTAAAAGTTTCATCACCACAATGCTTATGAATGTTGAGTGTACATCTACCTCAAAAATGAATGTTTCAGCTGCATCTAAATTGCTAAATTTGCACAAGAGGAACTTCATAGCTGCAAAGAATCGGTTGAGGGCAGCATGTGATGGCAATTTGCCAATCTCTTTGTGTGCTCGACAGCCCATGGATCGTGGTTTCATAACACTTGATGAGAAAGAGTTGATCTTCTCTTTTTGGATGTCTAACACTCGTGTTTCACCCAATAAGAAGGATGTGTGCAGAAAGCGTATTGGAAGAAATTCATATGTCAAACATCCTGTGCATCTTCTTGAACAATCTTAGGTAATAACTTGCTTCACTATATCCATTTTTGTTTTGTATATTTGCATTCATGACCTATATTCACTATAATTGGGTTGATAAGAGTAGATATGAAATCGGATATATATGAAGGAAGTTATAAATGGAAATAAGGGGAATCTGTATTTGGTCCTAGATTAAGAGTAGATAAATATTGGATGTGAAGGAGAATATAAATGGAAACATAGTTTTTATCATACGCGTATGTTTGCTAAAACATACGCTTGCAGACGCATACTTTCACACGCGTATGATATGTAACCGCAAATTTCCTAGCGATTGTACTCTGCGAGTCTGCTCCTGCCTGCATAGTGTTCATAGTATGCCCTTCCTTGCTTCGCAGCCTTGCCTCATCTCTTCCACATGGTAGTTGCTCCCCAATATTGACAGCTCCGAGTCAGCACTAGTAGCGAATTCAGTTTGCAGGTTTGTGCTAGGTTCTCTGTACGCAACTGGCTGAACAAATACAGTTTGCAGGTTTGCACTAGGTTCTCTGTATACAATGGGTCATGAACATCTGCAGTGTAGAAATCGATGCAACAGATCGGAAGGGCTGAGCGAATGTAGTTTGTATTTACTAATACACAAGTGGCTGAGGTCAAGTATGAAAGTATGGTTGCAGTTTTACCATACTTGAACCATACTTTCATACTTGTATGCGTATGCAGTATGGTTGCCACATGAAAAAACTATGAATGGAAATATTGAATATGTATTCGATCCTAGTTAAAAGTAGATAAATATCGGATATGGGTTTCCATGACCAGTATAAGCATCTTAAACAACTCTTGATATGGTATGTGAAAGATGTACTGGTTAACCTAACCAGTTATGTAATAACTAATACCGATTTTAAATGAAAAAACTGGTTTACATAGCCAGTAGATTAATTTTAGCTGGTTAACACTTTTTTCCCACTAGTATAGAACTTGGTCAAGTGTATATATGTGGTATGCGAATGATGTACTAGTTAACCCGACCAATTATGCACTTACTAATACCGGTTTGAAATGAAAAGACCGGTTATATAATGAGTAAATTAATTTCAACTGGTTAACACATTCTCACAGTAGTTTACAACTCTATCAAGTGTATATGTGGTATATAGTAGACATACTACTTAACATAAGCAGTTATATAAAAACTAATAGCGGTTTGATATTACAATACTGATTTACATAACTAGTAAATAGATTTAAAACCGTTTACACATTTTATGCCAGTAAACATCTTGGTCGAGTGTTCACATGTACTGTTTGTCATACGAGTTAGGTAAAAAACTGGTTTACATAACCAATGAAAAACTTTTAACACTTATTTCTCACTGGTATACATCGTGGTTAAGTGTTCACATGTATTGGTCGATTGTTCACATGTACTGTTTGTCATGTTAGATAGGTAAAAAACATATCGGTTTGAAAGGAAAATACTGGTTTACATATCCAATAATTTTTTTAAAACACTTATTTCACACTGGTATACATCGTGGTTAAGTGCTCACATGTACTGGTTAGGTAAATAACATACCGATTTTAAATGAAAAGACTGGTTTACATCAGCAGCAGTAAGAACATTTGAACTGGTTGACACTTATATACCACTGGTACGTACCAAGGACATGTGTTCATTTTTTTTAACACTTATTTCTCACTGGTATACATCATGGTTAAGTGCTCACATGTACTGGTTAGGTAAATAACATACCGGTTTTAAATGAAAAGACTGGTTTATATCAGCAGTAAGAACATTTGAATTGCTTGACACTTATATACCACTTGTACGTACCAAGGACATGTGTTCATTTTTTTAACACTTATTTCTCACTGGTATACATTGTGGTTAAGTGCTCACATGTACTGGTTAGGTAAATAACATAACGGTTTTAAATGAAAAGACTGGTTTACATCAGCAGTAAGAACATTTGAACTGGTTGACACTTATATACCACTGGTACGTACCAAGGACATGTGTTCATATGTACTGGTTTGCCTAACCAAATAAGTGAAAAAACATACTCGTTTGAAATAAAAATACTGGTTTGAAATAAAAATACCGGTTTATAGTAATGTAACAATTTTCTTCAAAGATAATAGAAACCTGTAGTTTTCTTCAATGTTCTTTAACCATATATGTTTTTCATTGTAGGTGAAGCTCTTTCTCAACTTCAAAGAACAATACCCTGAAATTGTAATAAGGCAGCGTGCGTTTGAGTACATGAAGCCATATTTTGTGCGGAAATTGAGAGACCGATATACTTGTTGCTGCCATAAATCACATGCGAAGTTCTGTATTCGGTCTGCATGGAAAAGCTTGCCAACGTCAATGCAACATATGCAAAGACAATGGTGGATGAAAGGCACCAAAAAACCCTATCAAGAGTGTAACAACCTTATTGGACTCTATACTGTGTCCAAAATCAGATACGTCCACCTTCCATGCCCTTGCCCGCTTGAGTGGTCAATGTAAAATGTGTGGCCCGGATAAGTTAGATTTTTGTGCTGCAGAGGCTACATTTATTGCTAAAAAGATTGTGGTGAAGATTTTTGAGGAGTAGGAACTACGCGTGACGGTCATAAGAAGAAAAGGAAAGTCTTGTTGCATAAGGAAATATCATGCCAGGATCTCTCTGTCATGTTCAAAGACCATCTTAAGAAATGCATAATGCATAATTTTGTGTATAGATGGCAAGCAAAACAATATAAAGGAATGTATACAAAGCTTTCCAGAAGATGTTGTTGTGTCAGTTGTTGACTTTGCTGAAAATTATAGTTTCAAAGAACAAAATGAGATTCAGTCCATGCACTGGTATTCAAATCAGGTAACTATTTTTGTGCACATAACATATTTCCGAATTGCACGTAACGACATCACCCTAGATCAATATTATTTCTTTTGTATTAAGCCTTCAATAATTTATGATTTTTATATTATGCAGGTGACATCCACAAGACAATTCACTTCTTCATTTCAGATGACAAGCAACATGACACACATTTTGTTCAACACTGTTTTCTGAAACATGCAGAATGGCTAAAGCAATTTGGTCTAAACATAAGGCATCATTGGGTATGGTCTGATGGAGCAGCTTCACAATTCAAAGCAAGAAGACCATTCTATTTCCTTGCCAGGTATACCATGTTCTAACAAACATTATCTGAAGGTGGTTTTAATATAGAGACCTATAATATTGGCATTAAAGTTGTAATATAATGCTTGTCTAACATCAGTAATATTATAATACGTGGTTGTTTTGGTAATTTTATCGTGCCAAGAGTATATTAATCTTCTTCTATCCATTGAATAAAATGCAGATACAGTGTTTTTACGGGATGGAAAATGTCTTGGAACTTTTTTGGATCCGGCCATGGTAAGGGAGAACACGACGGTGCGGGAGCAATGATAAAAAGGTCTTTAACTCAATACCAATTGCAACCAAACTTCCCAAAGATAGACTGTGCTGCAGATGTTGTGGAATTATTGAGACGGACCTTGTCATATGGTGCTACAGCCACCTATGCATCCCATGCCCGTTATGTAAGCAGGATTTTTTGGGTGATTGAATTGGGGGATGTCGAAAGGGGGAAAAATTGGGATGTGAAGGCTGTAAAAAATACCCACTCAATGCACTCTGTTTCTGCCAGAGCATGATACAACTGCTTTGAGAACACGTTCACTGTCTTGTTTCTGTAGTGCATGTAAACAGGAAAAGTGGAGGAGATGTGTGAGCAAGTCACACGTTCCTTTCTGGACATACCTTATTTTGGAGCCTACAAAAGAAGGGGAAGACGATGACAACGAAATAAATGAGGATGCAGCATATGAAGGACACTATGACACCCTCAATGGAGCTCTTATTGTTGGTGATAATTTTGTTGTTCCCGCACCAAATGAAAATGAAGAAAAACAGATTTCTATATAGTGAAATGCACTACAGCTATTGAGGAGGGTCATTCAGACGTTGAAGATGACTGGGGCAATATCATTGGGTGAGGATCCTATGCTATCAAAGGGTTTTACTATCGTATGATAAATGAGCAGACCTACAAGCTTTTGGACAAAAAGCCAAAGGTGTTCATATATTCACATCTTGTTCGGGCAATCAAAATCCCCATGATACCCCATAGCAACTCAAAACTATATACAATATCACTTGATGTCAGTGAGTCTATCTACAATAGTATGCCTTTTGAGCTGTAACCATCTTAAGAAATACATAATGCATAATTTTGTGTATATCTACCTTTAACTGCAAACTGAATTGTGTTTGAAACAAGTCACTTCTCAGTATCATACAGGTATCATAAAGTCCCTCTCCCCCCCCCCCCCCCCTCTTTCCTTCTCTCTCTCTCTCTCTCTCTCTCTCTCTCTCTCTCTCTCTCTCTCTCTCTCTCTTCGTCACTTCTTAGTCCTGAACCTATCTGCAAGGCGCCATTCTTCAACTGAAAACATATCTGCAGATGTAAAATTACACAAGACTCAAATTTAAATATGCAATTAGGACATATCTACAGATTGAAATCATACAATAAAAATACACAATGTTCAAAAATTAGGCACAAGATGAAAGAGACGTCGAGTGGGAAAGAAAGTTATATTAATTTCAGAAGTGGTTACATAACAAGAAACATAGGGGGGGCAAACTATAATCTTTTGCAGGCTTTGGGTTTAGGGTCAGAACTTGTGCCCGTATTCTGCATCTCCTTAGTGTCTTCTATGTCCATCTCCTCTTCTGGCTGCCCCTGGGTCTCTTCCTCTTCCTTGCTGTTTTGCTCCATTTCAGGCTTCTCATCTGCAGTCTTCTTGATTTTATTTATTTTTTGCCTTTCTTATATGGTGAGCAAGGGTCTCCTCGGGACTTCCCTCCAGCCTGACATCTACACGACCATCGGCTTTAGAAAGCTGTGCAACAAAAGATCATTTATTAGAGCCTTAATCAATGAAAAAACTTACTCTTGCCACGTTGGACTCATTTTCTCGGGGTCTTTGATCTTGTCACCCGCACGCCAGTGTCTAGGAACACATCGTCTTCCTCATTCCGGGTTTTCCCTTCAGCACCAGTCGTACTCTGCTCCTTTACCTCAAAGTTTTGTTCTTCTTCTGTTGTTTCTGAAACAGGTTTCTCAGCATTACCAGGGACACTTTCATCAAGAAAAACCTCCACAGGTGTCTTGTATGCAGGTGTCACTGCATTGTTCCCTATGTCTTTATCGACCGGCAGTAGTTCTGAAGCAGCTTGACTCTGAAAAAACATCAGAGAAGACAAAAATCAACCACCTGATTAAAACAATGGTGTGTTTCTTACCCATTGAAACAATTTTCTCACCTGTTTTTGGGCATGGTTCAACTGGCTTCTTCTTTAGAAGGGATTGGTCTTTTGCAGAAATAACTCCGGGGCAATCCTTAAGTAGGCACTTTGCTTTCTCGGCCAAGTGAGCATAGCAGAATGCATGGTGTGCATGTGAAAAAGGCAATAGAACAACATGGCTTGAGCGATTGTGATCATGAATTTTTACACCACAAGCATTGCACACATCAATGAGAACAACACTATGTCCAGGAGCTGAAACTCGTGCAGGCAAGACTATGGTTTTACGTAGCATGGGTTGACTAATCATGTCTGTCACAATCGTGACACATAGACCAAAGGTTTCCTCACGCTCCGAGCATTTGGATAGTTCTTCCTGGAGGCAAGAGACCTCTGTTACAGACAATGTCAAACAAGTATAAAATCGGTATGAATGCTTGAAGATCGGTATAATGATGTTATCATACCGGTATGATTACATCCTGCCGGTATGATGTTATCCCACCGGTATGATGTTATTATACTGGATAATATAACATCATACCGGTAGGATAACATTATACTCGAAGCATAACATCAAACCGGTTGGATTTTATCATACCGTTAGAGTGTATCATATTGGTCGGATCTAACCATACCGGTAGGATATAACCATACCGGTAAGATGTAATCATACCGGTAGGATATAATCCTACGGGTATGATAACATCCTACCGGTATTGTCATCTACCCTTACCGAATTGATGTTATTATCATACTATTATGTTTTTTATTATTCGATTTTGTGGTACCACATTCTACCCATCCCGGTATGATAGAGCCATCATACCGGTATTGTAAAACTTATAATACCATTTTCACTATTAGAGTTTCAGTACAGTATGGTTATTATAATCATACCGTATGGTACTTTGCAAGTATTATACTACAATCAGATGGAGTTAAATGCATACCCATGCCTGCTATAGGGTGGATTTTGCTTGGTCAAATTTTTCTTGGAGGCTGTCAAGCAAGCCTGTTGGTACATTGGCATCGTCAAGAAAGTGCATTCGGATGGTGTCAAGGGCGCACCCTCGCAACGGTGCACATTAGCAAAACAGATTTGACCACAGAATCCTTAGCCTTCTGACACTTGGCTGATACATTGTCATGAGATTTTCTAACCTCAATAAGTAGTTCTTGCAAGGAAGTGGATACTTCAACACTAAATGCAGACTGAGTAGTCGCAAAAAGCCCACTTCCGGCTGGTGTACTTCTGAATGGGGTATTTACTAACAAGATGGAAGAACCACTTGGGGCTTCTGTGGATACTTGGGAAGTCTCTAACTTCCATTGTTCTCTTTTCCTATCTAAGTGACCTTCATTGGTCACATTCTTCACCACCTCAGATGCAAACTCAGCCCACTTTACTGGACCTGTGCATACGAAATAAACATATCCGCGTGCAAACTTGACTCCCAGCAGATAGTTTGGTGGTTTGGATTGATACACCTGCTTGTAGAGCTGGTAGAGTGCCTTGTAGTGATCCGGCCTTGTTGTTTTTATTGGCACTTTTTTCTCCTTCACTGGAAGACACGTGAAAAATTTCATCCAGTCGGATATGGCACATCTGCATCTATCAACTTCCTAACATCTTTCCCCTCAAGACTTAACCCATATTCCCTGTGAAAATCCTCCTTTTTTGTGAAAAATGCCTTTAATGGCACCTCCACATCCTTGGGGTGAACAAAGCGGCTGATTTTGGGAGGAGGCTATAACTTTTGTCTCTGAAAAGAATAAATCCATATTCATTACTCAATATATCCACACCTCAATACTCTACTACACATACAGGTCTGTTGTACACAACAGAGAGAGAGACAGAGAGAGGTGACATACTTTCGTGGGAGAATGTCGGGTCTTTGGGGGGGAGACCTGTCGAGTTGCATTCCTTGGGCTCTTTCTTAGGTTGCTATCCATAGCGAAGGATAATAAGCGTGCATAGGGGGCTGTAGAGTGAGTTGAGAAACGCGCAAAAGGAGAAAGACACAGAGATATGGAGAAGTACAGTCATGAAAACATTCGACTGAACATTCGTCTGACGTGGGCTCCACACGTGTTTTTGAATCCTCCACATGATTATTTAATTCAAACAATTCTTGCCCATAACACCAGTTTCATACCCCCTAAATTTTAAGCCTCCAAAAGCAAATTTCAACCGGTTAAAACCGGGCCACCTATTCATGCATCCACCTAGAGTATTGGTTAAGCTGGTAGACCGGCCACAGTAGGGATCCAAAGGAAAAAAAATAGGGATCCAAAGGGGGGGCCATCTGCAAAAGAGCAATGTGCAAAAATGGGCTTTAAAGACCCTAAGGTTCAACCCATTAAGACTTCCAAAATGCTAAGGTTCCAAAAATTCAAAGGTTGTGTCCAATGGTCAAAGCTTAGGGAAATTGGATACTTTCTGAGTGTACACAAAAGTCTTCAAGACTCCTACATAGGAGGGGGCGAGCCCTATAAGTAGGGGATGAGAGAGAAACACACACACACACACACACACACACACACACACACACACACACACACACACACACACACACACACACACACACACACACACACACACACACACACACACACTCACAGGCTCCCTTTACACAAAGTGAATAGGGGACACATGTCAGCTCCCTAGCCGAGTTGCCCACAAGGTGCACTCAAATCCTATTGGATGGCCATAGAGGTGGACCAATGAGAATTAGGCTAGAGTAATCTAGTTTAATTTATTTAAAAACACTTATTAAAAGAAAAAATAAGAATTAAGCTCTCTAGAAGACTCTTGGCGAGTCTCCCAAGGGGTCCAATGAGCATTCAACAACCCAATGACTTGCATGATTCCTATTGGCCAAAAGAAAGAGGGGTCCAATGAGAGTTTAGTTGCATTATTTAATTACCTAAAGCTCTCACAAAAGGGGAAAGGGGGACACATGTCACAAGATTATCACTTATGCTTCTTAAACCCTATTGGTTAGCTTGGAGAGGTCCAATGGGAAGCCAGCAAGAGGATTTAACAAGAGGGGTCGACCAAGAGAGAGAGGGGGATGATTTTTCAAAGGCATTATCACACACACACACTCACACAATCTCATGTGTGAAGCAAGAAGACTCTCTCTCTCTCTCTGTCTCTCTCTCTCTCTCTCTCTCTCTCTCTCTCTCTCTCTCTCTCTCTCCCTCCTTCTCAAGCTTTAATGGAAAGCTCATTATCTACTCCAAGCTTGTAAGAAGGGAGGCCTACACCAACAACTCTTGGCTTTGTGATGCAAATACAAACAAGAGTCAAGATTAATGCATGTTCATCTCCTCTACCATGCTAATTACTAAGCTATGCTAAGCTTTTATGAGTGATTATGTGAGGAGATATACTTCCTTCTCGTAAGACTACTCCTTCTTCCTCTCAATCTACTCTCATACCCCGCTAGCTCTCACCATCTTCGAAGGTGTGTGAGGTCTTGGGTCTGAGACCGTGAGGGAATTGATGTTGTGTTTTATAAGTGTGTGCATGGTGCTTGAAGCTTCCATCTTCATTGCACCATCAAGCTATTGAAGGAACACAAAGTATTGTATTGTAAAATGTTTCCCTTGATGGAGGAAACCTATAATAAAATCCTTTTGGAGGGGGGACCGGCTCCATGTAAATCCGGTCCTCAACTGTTTTCAATAGCTTAATTTCTCTCTCTTTTGAAGTATTGTTCATGCCTATCTAGCTAGGTCTTCTGCTTTTTGTTGGTGTCTCCATCCAAGCACTCTTACTATGCTCATTAGGAATCTATTCTAGTGAATTATTTTTTCGCTACACACAAGTTACTAGGCCATTAAATGTTACATTGGTATTAGAGCACAAGGTTTCTCTTTTCTTGCTCAAGAAGGGAGGTCCTCAAGCTAGCTATAAATGGTTAGTATTATTAATTGCAATCGAGTAAGTAGAATATGGAATTTTTAGCCTTGCAGTGTGCCTGCCTTCGTGCAGATAACAGGGCAGCACCATTGAGAGCTATGGTCTTAATAGTGGAGTCCTACAGGGCTACGGCTTAACCACTATTGAGCTATTAGAAGCTTGACAGGAGCCGGTGCTATTTTGGTGTTGAAAGACCGTCTCTTCTATTCCTTGCAATTAATGATATTCGAGCCACGGGTATAGGAGCTTGAATTCTTTTCTAAAGGGGTAAAGAGGAGCAGCAACTAGGGCTTGAAGTGCTAAAGTACACCTAAAAATTGTTAGAATGGCTGACAGTAGTAAAGAGAGTGAAATTAATGTTGATAGCTTTGATTTTGCTAATGAGCAGGCTACTAATGATGCCCCTATGCTAACTACCTTGTTTCTAGGCTTCAACAAGCCATGGGCAATCCATCCCTCCAAATTGAAGTGCAACAACAGCTTCGTGCTCAGGGATTCTCCAAAATCCCCACCATGACGAGAGAGTACCTAGGAAGCCTCCTTACGAGACTTCCAAAAGAGGCCTCTCTCTGATTTGGGAAGAAGAAGAGGATCCATACGAAGGGCTCATAAATTTGCTTCTTGATGACTCATCTCCTTCCCAAAGGAGAACTCAAGATCCCCCACCAAAAGAACGAGAAAGAAGTGAGTCTCCTACCACCTCGGTGGAGATGGCTCTACAAAAATGGCAGGCAAAACGCTCTCCATCACCTCCTAAACGGAGAAGACCATTGCACACCTCTCCACACCATAAGTCAAAGAGGGATGATAAAAAACAAGAGAAGCAAAAGGTGAGAAAGAGGTCACCCTCTTTTCCATCTTCTTCATCCTCTTCCTCTTATGAAGAAAGTGATGGTGCGGACAACAGAGGACCAAGGCAAGAAAAAGGCGAGAAAGAGGTCACCCTCTTCTCCATCTTCCTCAAATTCTTCATCTTATGAAGAAAGCGATGGCACAACTTTTGAACCATAAAAAGAAAGAGGCCATAGGAAATCCTATGCCGCATGGAAGAGGTCGTCCAAGCTCAAGAAGTTCAAAGAGGGAGGAAAGAGCATCTCTTTCCTTATCTACAATGGCACTTTTGGTGCTACGGACAAAGTCTTGGCTTTCATCCAACAATTCAATGCAGCATTTGGAGATGAGGGCTTCACGAAGTCCTCTAAGCTACACCATGTAGCTATGCATTTTTAAAAGTCCGCCAGGAAAGCCTACGGGCAAACGGTGAAGCCCCATGAACATGGAAAGTTTTAAGAGCTTCCATCATAATGCAGTTTTTGGCCACCAATGCCAAAGACAAAGTACTCACCGAATGGCAAAGCTTGAAGCTCTCTCCCTATGAATCCATTCACAAATATGTAGACAAGTTTTGGGACTTACATCTCTGTCTTCAAAAAGATGGATTTTGGAGAGTAAAAACAACAATTTTGTGCGGGCTTAACTAAAGAAATGGTGCAGTCTGTCAACACCCAAAGGCCACGCACCATATCTGCGGTTATACACCATACCATGGTGGCTTCACGAATCAATTTCCAAATAGGGGCTAAGAGAAATCTTAAGCCCATGGAAAACAAGGGTTCCAATGAGCCTAAGGGGAAGGACAATGTCCAAAAGTCTCCTAAGGGAAATTCCAATAACAACAAAGCTAAGGAGAAGGGAGTTTACAAAGGCAAAAACAAACTCTCTCTTAAAGAGCTTGAGCATTATCGCAAGGATAACCGTTGTTTCAAATGCAGCGAGCAAGGGCATGTGTACCATGCTTGCCCCCAAAAAAACACCCACCATGAACCTCCTAGAGCTACCTTGGTTGAAATCCAAGAAGAGGAAGCTCACCACAAATGATCTCCTCTATGCCATGCTTGGGGAAAGGTAAGAGAACATGATGCTTTTATTCTCTTTGATCTTGGTTCTACTGAAAATTTCATATCCACAGAGTTGGCCGCCAAGCTAGGCATCCAAGCCTATGAGATGGGAGATGTCCTACCGGCAGATGGTGCTTTCAAGGGTCTAGAAGATTTAGTCACTCCCTTAATTGGGAAATTGAGGCTCCATGTCCAAATCTATGTGGACAAAGAGGACTTTTTTATATCTCCTCTCAAGCACGAGGATATAATCCTAGGGGCACCATGGTTTGATCGCATGGCTGCCAATGTTAAATTCCCTGAAAGGAAAATCTACTTTAGGTTCAGGGAAAAAGATATGTACATAGATGCCAAAGACATGGGTAACACCATACCCATTGTACATACACAAGCTTTCAATAAGTCAATAAAGAGCTCTATTTCCGTGTACATGATTTTTATTAAAGATTCTCCATATGAACCTAATGCTTTAGCAAAAGAAAACATAAACAATCACAAGGAGTTAGAGTTATCCAATTATCTCAAGGGATTCCAAGATGTTTTTATTGACGACATCCCTTGTGAACTACCTCCTAAACGAGGCAATGATGACCATGCAATTGAACTTCTTCTAGGAAACCGCCTAATAAACCTCCTTCTAGAGTTTCTCAAGCTCAACAAGAGGAGATTATGCGGCAAGTGCATGAGTTAGTTGAAAAGTGCATGGTTAGGCCTAATCATCTCCATTTTTTTTACCTGTGTTATTAATGCAAAAGAAAGATAGCACATATCGTATGTGTGTCGACTATAGAATAGTAAATAGGATCACTATCAAAAATAGGTTTTTCGTTCCACGGGTAGAAGACCTATTTGATAAGCTGCAAAGATCGACCTACTTCACTATGATTGACCTAAAAAGCGCCTACCATCAAATAAGGATAAGTGATCAAGACATTGTAAAGACCACATTTTGCACTACAATTGGTCTTTACAAATACATTGTCATGCCTTTTGGCTTGATCAATGCACCAACCACATTCAATCGCTTGATGGAAGCTATTCAGGCCTCACCAAACCTTTACTAGAGTGTTCTTCAATGATATTATCATCTACTCTAATTCACTAGACAAACACAAGCAACACCTCTAGGTAGTATTTCAAGTCTTACAAGAGAATAAACTTTATGTTAATCGAAAGAAAAGTGAGTTTTTCTTACAAGAGATTCAGTATTTAGGTCACATTCTCTCTCAAGATTGCATCCAAATGGATCCATCAAAGCTAGAGGTAATAAAAGGATGGCCTAATCCAAGGAATCTTCATGAACTAAGAAGATTTATAGCTTTGTGTGCATACTATAGATGCTTCATAGAAAAGTTCTTATAAATCCCAGGACCATTACATGACCTAACAAAAAAAAAACTTAGGTACGTATACATGGTTTTCCAAGGAGAACGAAGCTCTTAAAAAGCTTAAAGAAAATCTTACCTCTCAACCTGTGCTTACACTGTTGGATCTCTCAAAGCCATTTGAGGTCCAATGTGATGCTTGTGGTGATTGCCTTGGAGCTGTTTTGCTCCAAGAAGGGCACGCCATAGCCTATGAAATTTGAAGGCTTGACCCTGTTAAACAAGCTCTAGGCATATATGAAAAGGAACTCCTCACAGTTCTACATGCCTTAGACTTGTGGAAGCACTATTTAATGGGGACACCTTTCATTTTGCGGACGGATCACGAGAGCCTTAAGTACTTCATGACGCAGACCAAGCTCTTGGACAAACAAATGAGGTGGGCAAATTTCCTTTTGCAATTTCATTTTCATATTTCTCACATTGCTGGCAATCATAATCAAGTAGCCAATGCACTCTCAAGACGGCCGAGAGTGAATGCGTTTTCCATAGCAACTCACAATGATCTATCTTCTATGATAGATGAGTACGCTATTAATTCCGATTTTAGAGATGTGATTCCAGCCCTTGCACTAGGGAAGAAACTTGGAACCATTTACTTTACAAGATGGTTATCTTCTCTATGGTAATAGACTATGCGTTATCAACTCACTACGTGAGAAAGTAATGTATGAATCTCATGCTCCTCCTTATACGGGGCATAGAGGGATTCAGTCTACCCTAAAAGGGATTGAAACATATTTCTATTGGCCTACCATGAAAGAAAACATACAAGAGTATGTTTCTAAATGTGTGGTATGTCCAAAGATGAAGTTTGATAGAGGAAAGCAACCTGGACTGCTTCAACCTTTGCCAATCCTTAATTCACCATGGGGGGCATATCCATGGATTTTATCTTTGGATTGCCTAAGTCTATCCATGGGAATACGTAAATATGGACAGTAGTAGATAGGTGCAGCAAACAAGCTCATTTTATACTTGTCAAAAAGACTATCAAAGCCCATCAAATGGCAACCCTCTTCATATCACAAATCTTCAAGTACCATGGCTTGCCAATGTCCATAGTGTCGGACACAGATCCTAGAATGACCAGTAATTTCAGAAAGGGTCTCTTTGAGAATTTACAGACAAGGCTAAACTTCTCTTTGGCCTATCACCCACAAACGGATGGTCAAAGTGAAATAGTTGACCTAAAAATTATTGATATACTAAAAGCCTATGTAACGGAAGTAGATCAAAGGTCCCAGTGGGAGACGTACTTACCCTTAGTGGAGTATGCTTACAATAACACTGTACATACTTCCACAGAAAAAGCACCTTTCGAGGTAATTGAGGAAAGATCCAAAAGTACCCTACTACTTAAAGTACACGGGAAGATCTTCGCTGTAGATGAGTATAGCCGAGACCTACATTGCTATTCTATCTCACAGCAAAGGCAAAAGACTAATGATGATAAGCACAGAAGAGCCCAAGCCTTTAAAGAAAATGAATGGGTCTTACTTAAATTTCCCAAGGCTCCATTAAGGCACACGACGGGCAAGAATCCTATGGGACACCAGAAGTACTATGCTAAGTTAGCAAAAAGGTACTATGGTCCCTTCCAGATTATTTGACCAATCAATGAAATGGCCTATCAACTCAAGTTGCCCAGCTATTGGCTCATACACAATGCTTTCCATGGGAGCCTACTAAAGCCTTACAAAGGACAACCACCTCAAGCACCAACTATTGAAGACCCTCCAGAGATCAAGGACCAAGAGGAGGTGCTGCAGCCTGAGTCCATTTTCCGACATGAAGACAAGGTATTAGGAGGCGGTAAGACTATCCGACGGTATCTTATTAAGTTTAAGGATTATACTTTTGAAGATGCTAGATCGATGCAAGGCATACAATTAAAGGATAATATAAACCTTGTCACTGCTTACAATGCTTCCCTAGAGTAAGAAAATGTAAAAATGTTTAAAATGAACAAAGTTTTTGTCTTATAAGACTCTTTTTCTTTATTGTGCACAAATAAATAGTATGCATGCTTAGAATCAAGTTTGTGAAGACGACGTCTTCCAAACACCAAGTAGAGCTTGTCACTCTACTATGGCAGATTGATAGGACTAATGTGCAGACATGCATGCGGAAGCCTTAGGCTCTCAAGCGCCAAATGGATTAGTCATCCATTCTAGAATAATGTCGTAGGGTAAGATAGGGATCCTCTACCCGCTAGAAAAAGGACTAATGAATAGGCTTTATCTTCTCTACCCCATAGTCGAGGACAACTATGATTTCACGAGAGAGGTAATGTCATAATAACTAATATCTAATTCTCCTAAATGATTTTCTCATGTTAAATTGATCACTTAATATGGGAAAGTACCAGGGGAGAAAAATCTAGAATATTGGTTAAGCTGGCAGACTAGCCATAGTAGGGATCCAAAGGAGGGAAAATAGGGATCCAAAGGGAGGACCATCTGCAAAAGAGAAATGTGAAAAAATGGGCTTTAAAGACCCTAAGGTTCAACCCATTAAGACTTCCAACGCTAAGGTTCCAAAAATTTAAAGGTTGTGTCCAATGGTCAAATCTTAGGGAAATTGGATGCTTTGTGAGTGTACACAAAAGTCTTCAAGACTCGTACATAGGAGGGGGCGAGCCCTATAAGTAGGGGATGAGAGAGAGAAACACACACACACACACACACACACACACACACACACACACACACACACACACACACACACACACACACACACACACACACACACACACACACACACACACTCTCATAGGCTCCCTTTACACAAAGGGAATAGGGGACACATGTCAGCTCCCTAGCCCAATTGCCCACAAGGTGCACTCAAATCCTATTGGATGGCCATAGAAGTGGACCAATGAGAATTAGGGTAGAGTAAATTTAGTTTAATTCATTTAAAAACACTTACTAAAGGAACCAATAATAATTAAGCTCTATAAAAGACTATTGGCCAGTCTCCCAAGGGGTCCAATGAGCATTCAATAGCCCAATGGCTTGCTTGATTCCTATTGGCCAGAAGACAAAGGGATGCAATGAGAATTTAGTTGCATTATTTAATTACCTAAAACTCTCAAAAAAGGGGAAAGGGGGACACATGTCACAAGAATATCACTTATGCTTCTTAAACCCTATTGGCTAAGCTTGGAGAGGTCCAATGGGAAGCCATCAAGAGGATTTAGCAAGAGGGGTCGACCAAGAGAGAGAGGGGGCTGGTTTTTCAAAGGCATTATCACACACACACACACACACACTCACACAATCTCATGTGTGAAGCAGGAAGACTCTCTCTCTCTCTCTCTCTCAAGATTTAATGGAAAGCTCATCATCTACTTCAAGCTTGTGAGAAGGGAGGCCTACACCAACAAGTCTTGGCTTTGTGATGCAAATCAAACCAAGAGCCAAGCTTCAATGCATGCTCATCTCCTCTACCATGCTAATTACTAAGCTATGCTAGGCTTTTATGAGTGATTATGTGAGGAGATATACTTCTTTCTCATAAGACTACTCCTTCTTCCTCTCAATCTGCGCTCATACCCCGCTAGCTCTCACCATCTTCGAAGGTGTGTGAGGTCTTGGGTTTGAGACCATGAGGGAATTGATGTTGTGTTTTATAAGTGTGTGCATGGTGCTTGAAGCTTCCACCTTCATTGCACCATCAAGCTATTGAAGGAACACAAAGTATTGTATTGTAAAATGTCTCCCTGATGGGGAAAATCTATACTACAAAGCCTTTTGAAGGGAAGACCGGCTCCATGTAAATACGCTCCTCAAATGTTGTCAATAGCTTAATTTCTCTCTCTTTTAAAGTATTGTTCATGCCTATCTAACTAGGTGTTATGCTTTTTGTTGCTCTCTCCATCCAAGCACTCTTACTATGCTCATTAGGAATCTATTCTAATGAAATGCTCACTATGTTCATGTTATTTTCCACTGCACACATTTACTAGGCCATTAAATGTTACATATCAACTTTTATTTTAGAGTTTATTACAAATCTACATGGCATACCCTATCTTCCTATATATCATTTGAAAGATCTTGATGAGTAGAATCTAAAAAGCTAGCCTTTGCAACAATTCAATATATTTTATAAAAATTTCCCTAATGCCCATCTTGTTTTAGGACTTGACATGTAGCTTAAGTTAATGTTCTACCTAGCATGCATTCAGCGAGTTGGCATTACCTCCGTTTCTCTGAGGGGGGTATACATCATCATGTATATGCGAATAGAGGTGGACAAAAGGCATAGCTCCCAATACAAGGAGGTCAAGGATAACCTTTCTCCATTATTATTTTTCACATATGTGAAAAAAAAATGTTATGGAGGCAATGTGTGTGTATGTGTTGTTGTATTAAAGGTAATACTTATACACAAAAGAACATATTGTTTAAAAGACGATTGGCCTTAGACATTAGGAAGGTATTTTGCACAAAATGATTCTGCATGCACTTGATCATTTTTGTACAAAGTAATAAAAATGCAATATCATTCCAGTTATCCTATACATCAGGATTAAACTAGTGAATGAGGATGAAGTACGCCTTCATCTCCAAGATCAAATTGCAGTAGCACTAAACCTTTTTAAGTCGAGATAGAATTCTCACTTGCATCCATATAGTCAAGACAATAGATTTTGCTAGACCTGGCACATATGACATATGTCAAAGAACTTATTGGTTGTTATCCATGTCAAACATAAAAATTATCAGATTAGCTATTGTCCTAAATAGTATTTAAAATAAAAGTAGTCAAAAATCTCAAGTAATTCCCACATTTTTTCAATTTAAAGAAACTCTATCAAAAATTCATTCTCAAAGTAGTAACCATATGATCTTAAAAAAATACTTTTTAAAGTAACCTTTTACTATATTAAAGAGTTTAAACATGCCAAACCATCCATAAGCTAACCAAAACTTGTATCCAAACCTTCAAAGTGATTTGAGAAGCTTTGTTTTGTAACTATACCCATATTGTATGGACCAGAGTTGAGCCCTTCAAATACTGGGACAAAAACACTCAATTGGAAAGAGTATGGGACCAAAGCAACAACTTGCGAGAGCTAAATTAAATAGAGAAAGTATGTTCAACAACAAAAACTAAGGAAAGCCAAAGCACTCATAAAGCACAATACTGCAAATTGATGAGGTACAAATGCCAGAAGATAATCAAAGAACGGTCAGGCCCATGGCCGATAAGTCATCAATGGCCCGTGGTCCATGGTCTTTGGCCGATGGATGGTAGTCTTTGGGCAATGGAAAGATTTTAATGGCTGGTGGCCAGCATTCAACGATCGAGTTCTACTTGGACTTTTCTACACAAGGCCACATGGGCGCATGGC
Organism: Adiantum capillus-veneris; assembly: GCF_014529385.1. Classification (NCBI taxonomy): domain Eukaryota; kingdom Viridiplantae; phylum Streptophyta; class Polypodiopsida; order Polypodiales; family Pteridaceae; genus Adiantum; species Adiantum capillus-veneris. Next base: position 150,264,439 of record NC_140931.1, read on the forward strand.
CGAGTTCTACTTGGACTAGGCTACTTAAGGGTGGCTACACAAGGGCGCCGTTTAGAGACTCCCTTATATCTATATAAGGAGGCCAACTCCATGAGTAAAACGGTGAATGGTGTGCACACTACACACACACACACACACACACACACACACACACACACACACACACACACACACACACACACACACACACACACACACACACACACACACACACTTATTGAAAGATAGGCAACCCCTTGTATTTCCTACTTGCTCTAGTTGTCTAAACCACCATCTAAGCTCTATCTTGAGAGCGCATGGATGGATGATGCCATCACTTTGTAATAGTGTGCTCATCTAAATTTTTTATTTTCCACTAATCTACTTTGCATCGTCTCCCTCTCTACTCTCCTTGCTAATAGATCCTATTGTATTCCGCATTTCTTACAATGGGATGCTCTTTTTTGGAACCATATGCATCCTTACCTTCTTTTTCCTTTGTTTAATCACAATTGTATCTGCACCGCACCCTATAGTTGTTTCACCTTGGATACGCTTAGACATGGTCTATCCAAAATCATTGTGTAAGAACATATTGACTCTTCCAACTTCAAAACAACAAAATGGACCACAAAAGTCAATCCTGCCACACTTATGGTTTGTTTTTTATGATCCCCAAAGGTTGCACTCTCCTTTGGTCTACCATTTGACATGGAAAGGTGTTGGTTCTTACTTCATTAGATTCAACTTTATAACCTACATCAATCTCCACAATCAATCTGAGCTAAGTCAATTTGAATCCCTTCCCCCTTTTCCCTTTCATCCTTATCTTTGATTTGGCTTGTCAGTTTCTTTAAAAATTGATGGCTAAAATCAAGGACTAATTTCAGTAATTGACTCACCTTCATTGAAATGGGTGCTCCCAACAAAGCTTCAAAGAGATAATTTGATATTCCTTTATCAAGTAATTCCTTGCAATTGTCTGCTTTCAATAAATATTCAAAGAGATCATATGATAGTCCTTTATTAAGTAATTCCTTGCAACTGTCCGCTTTTGCTAAGAAATTTAGTTTTTCAATTTTTGAAGCTCTCCAGCCCAAATTTTTCAACATTTCCTACATAGTCCCTATTGATCATGGGCTTGAACTTTTTGCAACGTGTTGATTCAAATGAATTTCTTTCAGTACCCTCATTCTAATCTTGTCATGAGCTTCCCAATCTAAGGGTCCTTCAAGCTTATTTCCTTGATCTACTTGCTTCCTTTCAACTTCCCTTGTGACCCAATGATTGCTAGGCTTTCCACCTCCTGAGGTTTCTCCAAAATTTCTTCAATCTAAATACACTTAGCACAGTCACACTACAAAGAAAAAAGAGTATCTTGCAAATTTCTATGTCCCCTTTCAGGGTACTGAATCAAATTGTCATTCATTGGATATATATTTTTTATTGTCAACATGAGAGATAATGTCTTCTCAAAGTACTACATTCACTTGGCCAAGTGCTTTCATTCTCCCCTCATTGGAGGAACTGGTTCCTACATTGGTAGGTGTGAGATTAATAATTGGTATTCCTCTTTCATTCCTATGCTTGCACCACAATTCACATGCAGTTCCTTGCCTGTCCCAAAGTTCCACATTAGGTACGTGGTTGTAATGGGTTGTTTGTTGTGGGAATCTCTATGCATTTTTCCAATTTTCTTGCTAAAATGTCCTTGGTGGACCTTTGTTTTAAAATCTAGTCTGGAAGGGTTGTGGTTCCACCACATTTGCTCTTGATTCCATCTTGGACAAAATATATGGTGGTCTCCTTCCCCTAGGATTAAGATTAAAATAAAAATTATCATAATCATGCCCAAGCCTTTGGCATACCTAAAAAAATGGTGTTTTGGAGGGATTTACATGATAAGGTTGAATCTCCTTCAACATTTTATCAGGTCTTTGGCATACCTAACAAAATGGCGTTTTGGAGGGATTTGCAAATGGGGAAGGTTGAATCTCCAACTTTTTTAGTATCAGTTTGTTGATACTAGAAATATCGTCAAAATACTTGATTTCCCACTTTTCTTCTTTCCCTTACTCTTTTGTTTCTTTAGCTTGATATCTTTCTGCTTCTTTTTCTTCTTTGCACACTATGTGTCCTCCTCATCTTCATCATTATCTGATTCCTCATTTGAATTAGTATATAAAACTTTTTCATCATCCTCATTAGATTTCTTCTCTTCAGAATCTGAATCTTGTTTGGATTTCTTCTTCTTTTGCTCATTTGTCCCATATCTTCTTTCATCCCTCATTGATGCATCCACCAAGTTACCAAATTCATGTAGTTGAGTGAGAGGTGCATGCCCCACAAAAACACTTTTGAGTTGCTTCCTCAATCCCCTACAAAAGTAATCACCCAATTTCTTCCAAGATGGCCTTTGGTTTGCTTGCAACCTATTCATCATGTTCTTGAATTGTTGTGAATAATCTTCTACCAATAGATCCTTTTGTTTCAAATCTTTTATTTTCTTCAATATATCTTCAAGGTTTTTTTCTGCCCTAAATCTGACCAAAAATCTGATTTTCAAATTTTCATAATCTGGAAAAGCTTTAATGCCATACTACGTGAACCATATCATAGCTTTCCTTGTACTATTGCTGCGAAGCGCTCCTTCTGGATACCATCATTGTACAACACATCATATTCACTTATAGACCACCTAATCTGAAACTACCCCAAATGGCTGTAAGCATCCTATGATTTTTCCCCACCGAATTTTCATACCCCTACTTTAGGTTTTGGTGGTGGTAGTTGAGCCATTGGTGGTGGTTGAGGAGGTAGGTAGTGGACCTCCCAATGGGTTAAATGCTAGTGGTGGTAATAGAAGTGGGGTGGTTGAAATTGCAATTGTCTTTTCCTCAAGAATTTGTGGACTACCTAAACCCCAACCAATTGGTGGATAACCCTTTCACAAGCTTGTGGGGTTCCTTTTTGCTCTTCTAGCTTAGGTAAAGAACTCTCCCCTCTTCCCTATTATGGGTTTACCCTTGTATGGTTGGATTCCTGAGACTCTGTCTCCTTAACAATTGGTGGAAAAATAGTGACCATTGCTACTTTAGGAATGTTATCCCCTGACTCCCTACCTAATCTATGCAATTGTGCTTCAAGCCAAGAGTCCCACCTTCTTTTCTAAAATATGGTGCCATAAGTGGTTCTTGGTGGCTGATCCCCTGAATCACTCATGCATTTCTTCTTCTTCTTTTGTGGAGTCTTAAAAATTGAATAACCTCCCTTTTGTAGAGGATAGGCACTAAAGGGCATTGCACATCCCAAAGGGCACAAAACTATTACCACCACAAATATGTGTTCAGTCTCAAATCATATGGAAGCAAGGCAAAATATGTGTCCACAAAAATCTTGTTGTATTCTTCTCTTTCTTTTTCTTTAGTGATCCAATTAGCAAATCCCCTCAGTAGTTCATCACGTTCAGTCTTCATCATCTCCCCAATCAATCCCATTGCCCAATCGGCCTTACTACTGAATGGGCTTTTCAATCAGTAGGATTGCCATGTGTTATTGAGGATTATGGTATCAAGATAAGAATGAGCAAAAACAACCTAAAAACTATTCTATTTTGGGTTCAACACCTCTCAGCTACACCGCAGTCGGATTGTAGGAAGGCCATGACATGCTTGCACTTAGCTATTGGGAGGCCTCTTTTACTTTTAGACTGCCACTTTAGTCTCAATCTCGTAGTTAATTCACTACATATGCTTCTTGTCAACCTGGGAAAGCCCCATGCAAACTTGGGCATAGTTGCATGGTGCGTGGCCCTATCAAGAAAGAGAGGTGTGTGTTATTGCCCATTGTGAGAGGGGTTGTTATTGTGTATAGTGAGGTCCATGTCACATTGGGGCACTCACCCCAATCTTCATTTACTTGTGGCCAGCCAAGGAGAAGTCACATTGGGGATTAGATAAAACCCTGCCCATTCTAGCCAACTAATTGGTGTAGGCCCGATGATAAGGCCTCTATATCTTATGCTAATGGCTAGAGTTCAACACGTGTACTGCCACTTCTCACGTCACATTTTGTAGTTGGCCGAAGCCTCTGGAAATTGGTTGAGGGTATTTACCCGCCCAGTTGACACACTCGCACGACCATCTTTTGCTTTATGTCTCTCTGCACAAATTCTTTGAATTTATCATCCACGACATTATATTCTCTTCAAGTACGTATTGGTTGTTTTTACTTGTGAATTCGTGACTCTAAATTTTGCAAAAAAGTTATAGCTTCCTAACTTTTGTTTCGCATGCTATGAAAGGGTGTCTTTGATATTATGTTTTTGAGAATCTATCTTCAACTAGCATGCATTACATGCACATACACACATATATACACCCCATTTATACACATATCAATTGTGTAAAGGTATTATATGGGGTAACAAATGGTCATAATGTTGATGACCTTGTGGCAATAGGCGGGAGCCGGGAGTTAACATTATGGGAATGGTCATCGAATGACCATTTTCGATCATCAACAGTAGGGGAAAGGGGGGCCAGATAGGCCTAACACTACAATCTCCAACACTCCATCACTGCACGGAGACAATGCTCTTAGTGCGCTTAGCTGGAGTGAAATGATTGGCTGGAGTGAAATGATTGCGCTGCAGAGTGCAAAAGTTATGCATGCTGACGTGGTGGCCATCCAACGGTTGCAGGTTGAGATTTCGACTCAGAAGAGACAATGAAGGGAGGGTCCGGATGCGCTGCCCCCTAAACTCTCGACCTTGACGGTTTAGGATTGAGATTCAATATTGTATAACGCTTTTATTTGTACTTTATGTATCGTATTTATTGCCAATATCCACCTTGACTTTAGTTGCTCCAATCAACACTCGCCACAATAGCCAAACACCCTTGCCTCTCTCCCTCCTGCCATCTAGTTTGAGCCCAACCTCAGGCCTTATATAGGCCAAAAAGGAAGAAAACGACACGGACAAATAAATCGATGATGAAATGATTCACCAAGGGCTGTTGAAACACCAACATGCTTGACAAAGCTCTCATCAATATGTATGCCAAATGTTATGTAAATTTTCTCAAGGAGCTTGGTCGTGGAGAAGATGTCGTGCACTATGGGCAAGTTCAGACCGAAGTGGTAATCTTCCCACACTACAAGGACTCTATTTAGAAGAGGCAGAGACAGCTATGAAGCATCCAAAGAGTTGTAGCATGAAGGTTTGACGCTGAACTCACACGCCGTTGATCTTTCAAATTTTTATCTCCTTGACTCACACTAAAAAGTGGGCGGAAAATGGTATCCCGCCCGGGAGGTGGGGGGGGGGGGGGGGGGGGGGGGGGGGGGGGGGGGGGGTGGAGTTCCACTGTGTTTGCTTGGGTCCAAAAGAGAGGAATTCCTTTTTTTTACAATGTGCGTGTGATGCATGGAACAACTCCCTTTTCAAGCTACCTTCCGCCGGCTTGTCTGAACCCAACGTATGTCACATACACAATTTGATTTGTGTGGTTTTTTGAGGATTCTTATCAAAGACTATTAAACAAATGCAATCATATCTCAACTATATCTGATCTCAACTATAAGGCCCCTGCCATGTGGCAAGAGCACACCAAGGCGGTGGTGCTATACAAATGTTGGCCACAATATTTGAATTTTGAACCGAACTTGAGGGACTAGGGTTACATGAACATCTCTTCATCTTGAATCCGAATCATGCTATGATTCTCTCTCTCATTCGAATTGCTTGCATGCTCTACTCTCCCGCTCTACAACATTGAACATTGAAACTTCTCCCTTGGGTATCGAGTGCATGCACAAAAGGGAAAGCAAAAGGAGACCACACCAGAAGGGCAAGAAGTAGACGGAGTCTTGTATGTCTACTTCAAAATACATGCCTCATGTAGGCCTTGTCTCTTTGGTTGGGAGTGTCATGGAGGGTTATTTAGCCTCTTTGAAATCTTTTTGCATGGCTTATGCGTGTGTGTGTGTGTGTGTGTGTGTCCTCTGCGAGAGTTGGACTCCTTGAAGTTATGGTCTCTATAATAATTGCAAGAAGCTCACTACCATCAGAGTTTTGAAGGCATGCTGCATCATGCAAGTCAATGCAAGGAAACAAATTCATCTTGAGACTGAAAATTTTCATGCTTGAAAATGCTTTGGTTGACATGTATATTGATGTACACAAGCTCTAGGATTTTCCTCTAATGTAATGCAAAGTGAGGGACTTTCTACAAATGCAGTTGCCTATGCTTCTAACTTGAAGCCATGTGGCATTGTGTCAATTTCAAATTGACTGGGAAAAACAAATTATGATGACATTGATAGTATGCGATGTCGAAAAGCAAAATTTTGCTAGGAAATGCTTTGATTGATATGCATCAAAGTGTGGTGTAAATTTTAAAGTGTTGCATGTTTTACGAGCTTCCTCTCCAACATGTCATCTTTTGGACTTTGGGGAATGCCCATCCACATAAGCAGGGCTAGGAGGCTCTAGGATTTTAGTCGTTGTATATGCCAAATATTATATTGACACCGTAGTTAAGTTCTAGGGTTTTCATTGGATACAATGCAAATTGAGGGTCTTGATTTATAAGGTAAATTGTGATTCTAACCTTTATTGTCTTTCCATATTTATCTAGCAAGGTTGCCTCTCTGTTGTATTGTATGGAACTCATGAGCTCATGAGCCCTCTGGAATATGTGCCCCATGGTGGTAACCTGAAAGAGGTATCCATCTAAAGGCACCTCCATCCCTTAGGGACTTCTCTTTGCTGATCCAAGGTTCAAAGCTCTTTTGGGAATATTGATGTCTTGACCTTTGTACCATCGGTCATTTGGAACTTTTCAATGAATATGTTGGCCGGTATTTTGGCAAGCTCTTCCTTTGAGATGTGAGCTTTCTCGTTGGAGGAGATCTCCACCACTTGATAGGAGGCAACCTCCCACTGCTTTCTAGGTATTTGGAGATGCATTCTGGCATCAGAAAATCACCCGATTAGTTCCTCAATTTGGTCAAAAATTTGTTAAGAAAGTTGAAAAAACTCAAACTTGACCATAAAACATAATTTGATCAAAACAAGTCCAAACTTCACTAGTGCATCTAGGACAAATACAGACACTAGGTCATGTAGTTATAGGTCAATCTGGCTCTGGGGGACATGGATCACAATCCATGTTGGAACATATCTGGGGAAGCTAATGATACCATTTGATAAAGCATGGTTTGGGGATGATATGGTTCAATTCTTTTTGAATTTGGATCGTTTGAAATTTATGCCAGTTTTTGGAAAATTTTCTCAAACTCGGAGAAATTTGGCATTTTGGCTAACGTTTTGGCATTCAAATGGCTTGAAACTTTAGGGTTAGATTTTCTTGACAATTGGGACCTGATGGCATCACTTTGTTTTGGAAAACTCATAGGGGGACACAGATTGTGATTCATGTTTGACATCCTTTTTGCACAAAACTTGGGGTAGCTATTCCTATAGCATATACTAACGCATTGGTGAAAATATTTTCAAATTTGGACAAGTTCTTCTCAAGTTTTTCAATTTCCCAAGTTATGGCCCAATTTGGTTCAACTTTTCTATATTTGGTTTTGATTGGCATCTTCCTTGATGGTGAACAATCTGTTTGTTCTTTTAACCATCTAAAGGTTTGGACTTGAAAAAGTACCCCAATCCCAACTGTCTATTGACTTTCATCCATCGAGGCCCTTTGGCAAGTTTGGCTCACTTTTCAAGCAAGTTTAGCTTCCATTGATATACTTTAAAATCACCAACTCTTTTTGAATCAAAATTTTGCCCAAGATCATAATTTTTACACGACACTTTGAAATTGCTAAATTTAACAACAACTGACGCACTTGACATGCTCAAACACTAAAAAATTGCCACAATTCATATTCATTGACTTGTGCACACAATCTGCATCCACTTTTTGGAATTTTTAGACACCATTTTGGACAAAACTCAATGGGGTTAGCTTTCAGGTATGTTCCTTGAGCTAATGATACACTTTTTCCTGAATTTGAGTCAATTTTTCCAATTATGGGTGAATATGACCATTTGGAGTTTGAAATTCCAATTTTTCTTGGTTTTTGGTGATTTTTATGCCCATTTTACCTTAAATTTCTGGGACTCACTCCCCAAGGCAGGCACAACTAACTACACAAACATTTCCCTATTCTGACATGTTGGGGGCATGGATCACAATCCATGCCCATCAACATTTTTTAACTGTGATTATAGCAGTGTGTAGGTGCTTTCAACATCAGTCTTTTGCAAAACTTATTTTTGCAAACTGAGGTGAGGGTCATGGATCGTGATTCATGTTCCACTCCATTTGGAAATTGTGATGACATGGCTTGATTCTACTAAGTGAGGGGAGTCTTTTGGTGAAAAAATAATTGAATTCAAACTTCATTTTCCTTTCCAAAATTCCTTTGACAATTCAAGGATTTCTCACTTTTGATTTGAGTGATTTAGTATCTGTAATTGTTTTTGTGCACATTTGACCATACATAATTGCTCATGCACTAATAAGGAGCATACCTATGAACTCTTGTATGGTATTAGTGTGCCAGGTGGTTGTAGAAAGTAAAATCTCAATAGGGAGCTCTAGGACAAAAACTCCTCAAAAATCTCAAGCTGTGTGTGTGTGTGTGTGCACGCGCGCGCGTGCGTGCATGCGTGCGCATGTGTGTGTGTAAGTGTCTAACTACAAATGAGGTCTACTTCTTCTATTTGCCTACATGTGACTGGCTTACCTCAAGTGCAATGTGCATACCTACCTTACTTGCCCCTTTTCTCATGTCATATCGCCTGCGGCTCAGACGACTCATCATTTAGACACTTGATTGTTAATTGCCCTTGATTTTTCAATTTTGGTCCATTGTAAATTGGTTTAACACTAGTTCTGTAATTGGACACTTTAGTGTCCTGTTTCCTTGGATGTTGTTGGAATTATTTCACATATATGGAAGATAGTTCTTGGTGTGTGGTTTCTATTTTAGCTAGGTTATGAGGTGAAAAAAATTCTCAAATTTTCTTTATGTCAAAATAATTGTTTTTTTAAGATATTCAATTGATCTCTTACATCAAAATTTTTTGTGTTGTTTTGCTATAAGCTCTAGAAGATTTAAGTTCTACCATGTTTCTAAAGTCTATATAATACCTATTAATGTTGTAATCAAGTGAAAAGGCTTCTTTTCTATTCCCATTATTAGCTACAAACAGAAACGTGCATTTTCAAAAATGATGAAAAAGGGATAAATTTTGGCCTTTCAAAGACCTTTCTAAGAAAATAGTTTTGTTTGTGCGGATGTATTTGATTGAAATTGATTCCACTAGTCAAAACCAAGAAAGTACATATTTTTTGGCCCTCCAATCTCACGTATATCTCATAATTTCCTCATCATTTTGAAATTTTTCTCATGCATCGTACCTTCCAAATTAAAAATTTCCCTTCTAGTACATGTAAGTGAGGTCTTAGAGGTCCCATTTGTTTCTATATCAAGTAACTATATATACCACATTGATATGTACAAAAGATTCCAAGAGTATGGCCAATTCTAGAGCTCATGTGTTGAATTTCAAAAAGATGAAATCTGTAATGTGTGTTGTTTTGCGCATGGGAGATGATCTATTTCTACTAGCACATAGAAACATGAACCTTTGTATATTAAGCATTATGTAGATACATGACATGCATATATTGCATTATACAACCTAAAATTACACACTTAACAATTTCTATATTGCTTATAATTGAGCTCAAAACAATGGCTAATTAGACCTGGATGACTTTTGATGATTTAAATTTTCCCTAAAATATTTTATGTGAGCAAGAAACATGTCAAAAATTGTTTGTTATGCATAGATAGACATGTTAGAATTTTCTACCACTTCCTAGCATTTTTTTTTTGGTTGATGTGATCATATGTTTTATAACATTGAGTACAATTTTGCGAATGTACTCCTGGTTACTGTGATTGTACATCAATTTAAGCTCCAAATTACCAGGGCTTATTTTTTACACATAGTTTGACTATCATAATTTCAGTCCTCAAAAGGATTTCTTCAAATACTTGTCTCATTTCCTACGGCATTTTATCTAAAACTACCAAAAAAGGACACTTAAGTGTCCTGTTTTGGTACCAAACTAGTGTTAAGTTTTGACATATGCCAAATCCTTCCATATTTGACATGTTTGAAGCTCTAGCTTTGTAGATTCAATGTTTGCTTTCAAAATTTGAATCCAAATTTCTTGGCTCTATATATTAAATTTTTATCATTATTAAGTTAAAAAAGAAAGAAAATTAGTGAAATTTGTAAAGTGTGGGTTTTGTTCTAGAGTCTAAGTCAAGGAGGGAAGAGGGGGAATTATCCCACATTTAATGGAGTCAAGCTGTAGAGCTACTTAAAGTTCACTGTTATGAATAAACTACAAAGTTCAAGTTTGCATTACATGCTTGTGTATGATGAGCCTATGCTAAGCTAAGTCAATACTCAAGATTGTGTTTATGAGTTCAAGCTAATCTATATTGGAACCTAATTCACTTGAGTGATATCTTGCTTACACACACTCACACACTTGCACTATGTTTCTCTTTCATCCACCCTAGCTAGCACGATCCCATTCCCATCAAGTGGTATCAAAGCTATGGTGTTCTAGCTGGGTTATTACCATGCATTTGTGTTAATTTGATTAGCACTTCCTTATCATCATTTAGATCTTTAATCTACCATTACCTCTCTCTTACTCACCTCTAATAATCACTAGGCTAATTAGTTGTGAGCAAGCTCATGGGTTTGATTCCTATGAACCACTACTCTCACTAGTTAATCTTTGCCCTTATGTGTCGATTTTGCATGATATTCTCTTCCAAATTAATTTTCTTGGAGTCACC